>NW_004443969.1:10731728-10768476 GCF_000243295.1 Trichechus manatus latirostris
CTAGGGGGCAGTGAGTTGAAGATAATGGTGATGGAATAATTTGGAAAAGGATAGTGAGAATAGCAGCACAACTGGAAGAATGTTATCGATGTCACTGAATTGTACTTGTAGAAACTTTTGAAATGGTGTAAGTTTGGCTATGTATATTTTCACAAAAAAAAGGAAGGGAGAGTATTGACATGTCGTGGGGTTGTTAACAAATGTCATAAAACAATATGTGTACTGGCTTTAATGAGAAAATATGTGTTCTGTAAACTTTCATCTAAAGTACAATAAAAAAATTTTTAAAAAGAATTAAAAAAACTTAACAATAGTAAGGAATCAACTCAATACACTGTTGATGGGCACAGAACAACTAGTGAGAGCAGAAGCAGGGGGACCGTCTAAAGATAGCTCCCAGCCATGTGTGTGGATTGTGTCACAAACATCAGCCATGTGTTTTGTAGAGGAAAGGGAGAATGTTGGTTCATCTGGCTATTTGATCACTGGCGATCCCTCACAAGCGCATCATCTGTATCTTTGAAGTATCTCTTCAACCAAAAAGGCAGAGATATTCTTGATCTTGTTGCAGGTCCTGCTCAAAATGGCCAAAGCTGATTTTTGTCTGATGCCTACCCAGTTGATTGAGCACACTTGTGGGTAGATTTTCTTCCCTTCATCTGTGTATCCTGCTCATGGGCAAGTTCAGTTGTCTCAATGCTTGTTATACACTGAGATTACTAAAGTAATCTTGGACAAATCATTATAATTGTCACCCCTGGTGACATCTATTTTGGTGTCCTTACAACATGAGAGGCATTATACTAGACTCTGGGAATGCAGAGTGTGAATTATGGCCTCTGCCCTCAAGAAGCATAGAATCTAGTGGAGAGGAAGGGTGTTTGTGTGTACACATACGTGGAAAGATAATAGTATGGAATAATACATGTAAATTATCACCAGTGAGTTAGACCAATGGTAAAGACTGCAGGAATTCAGATGAACTGAGTGGTACAGTCCTAATCATGTTTTACACAAAAGGTTTAAACCATTCTTACCTTGTGGCTTATTTGGACATAGGTAAGATACTGGGGTCCCTGAGTGGTGCAAATAGTTTGTTCTTGACTCCTAACCTAGAGTTTGGTGGCTCGAACCCACCCAGTGGCACCACAGAAGAAACACCTGGCAATCTGCTTCCACAAAGATTACAGCCAAGATAATCCTATGGAGGAAACCCCTGTAACACATGGGGTTTCCGTGAGTCAGAATCAGCTCAAAGGCAATGGCTTTGGTTTGGTTTTTGGAAGATAACTGGGCTTAAACAGGGAAATTCCAACTGGGGAATGGACATGGAAGTGGACTAGTCACTGGGATAGGAGCAGCTGTAGAGCTAGATTTGGCTGGGGAAAAGCCCAACCCAGATGGCAGAGGTCAGTGTTCTGGGCAACCACAGACCAAAGGTGGTCAGGCCAGCAGGGCTAACAGGCAAGATGTCTTGTCATGTGGCATCTAGGAGGCAATATTATGACATTGGCACAGGAAGGTGAGATTATTCAAGAAGGCAGGGCTCAAGCCGCAGAATAGGGATTCATGGGGGTTGCAGCCAAAATGTAACTTAGCCACATGCAATGACCAAATTGAGCACTCTTAACAGACACTGGGGCTCTGGTGGTACACTGGTTGAGAGCTATGGCTGTTAACCAAAAGGTCAGTAGTTCAGATCCACCAGCCGCTCCTTGGAAACCCTATGGGGCAGTTCTACTCTGTACTATAAGGTTGCTACGAGTCGGAATTGACTTGACAGCAATGGGTTAACATTAGACACTACCAAGGAAAGGAGGCTTAACTGTTGTTTTGGGAACTAAGAGGTAAGTGTCACAAATCAACCATCCTCCTTTTCTCCTACCCTTGTTCCTAGGAAAAGAGACTGTACGATCTGAGCCTTTTTTCACCTGGGGATGCATGTGACCTAGGAAGGGTATATGTCCTTCTGGACCATAATTTGACTTCTCTGGGCCTCTGACAAGCCTTCTGTTTAGGGAGGAACTTAGAGGAGTTGTGTGCTATGCCAGGGCACCATCTGGAAAGGTTGGGTAGGTGTATCATCCTCAACAGGCTTGCTCTCTGATGAGTTGTTCTGTGCCTTCTGTACTTCAAGACATGATCAGTCCATCCTGTCTCAGAATCAAGGGATTACATTTCTTTAGCTTATTCCCCCCTCCCCAAGACAGGCAGAAAAAAATCTTATCTAATTATTATTGTCTTAGTTATTTTATCTTATTTAGAAAAACATTTGACTAATACTAGAAATCAAAACCTTTTTCTAGTCAGGTCTCATTAATTCATGTACATTTTCTCTGATTCCTTGCACACTTGAAATCAACTCTAAACCTCCATATTTAACAGAGTGGTATTATTTCTAAGGTGACGTTATCATAGTAAAATTCAGTGGAAAATGCTTTCCCACAGGCTGATACCTGCCTTCCTCTTCCATAATCTCTGCTGAAAGCAATTGCAAAACGTACATTCAGAAAGTCTTTAATTTAGGATGAATTCCAATCAGATCTGAGTTTAAGGTCAGCTAAGGGAGACTGCTGTTGCTGTTGGTGGTTGTCAGGTTGGCTCCGATTCATGGTGACCCCATGTACAACAGAACAAAATGTTGTCTGGTCCTGTGCCATCTTCATGATCACTGGTATGTTGGAGTCCATTGTTGTGGCTGTGTCATTGAGGGTTTCCCTCATTTTAACTGATCCTCTACCAAATGAGATTAGTCCTGGGAAATCGAACTTTGATTTCTTTTGTTCCCAAGTCTACACAAACAGTTCCACTTGTACCTGTTGAGGAGGTAGGCTTGTGGCTAAAGTGTAGAGTAGTCTGGGTGGCCACGTGAATAGCAAAGGAGGCCATTTTGTACCTGATGGAATCCTTACTCCTCATGGGCAGTAGCATCAGTGGCTGTTCATTCCTATGGGAAGTTGGGGATCATATTTCCCTGTGAGAGTCTGTTGTGTTGCTGCTGCTTCTTTTTTTTGTCGTTTCTACAAGTTACCCTCTTTGCCAGTAGAGGGACTCTCATCTGTTTGTTGTCTGTGTTCACCATCAGACTACAAGCCCATAACTTTTCACAGATATACCCACAGTATCTAGAACAAAGCCTGCACATAATGGGTGCTCAATAAATATCTGTTGAATAGGTAAGTTCTCTACTTTTGTCTATTAGTATGTTTTCATCAAGAAAATCACCATCCCTTATGTCAACCACACTCTAGACAACATTCAAGATATTAGTCCAAGGTAGGGAGAGGGTTAGGCAAGGTCACTGATAATGGCAAAACAGGGCCCTGTGCCATAGGACCTTGGACATTGGACAGGCAATCAAAGGTGGGTTATCAAGGATTCTCTTATGAAAATCAAGACTAAGGATTAGATTCTAAATTTCCCCAGATTAATACTTCAAATCCTAGGGTAGACCCAGTCTATACTGGCATTATTGACCTTGAAGTAAGAAGAGTTAAATGTTGCAGGGATCAAGGCCAATGTAATGCCTATGAATTGATTAGAATAAGGCATCCTTGATCTTTGTCGGATTGAGCGACAATGTAGCTGTTAAATAGCTGAATTGTGGACAAACGATTGTTATTTAAATATCTTTACTAAGAACATTTTTAAAAAATTACCTGCTTGCCTCCGAAAACTGAGGGCTTGATAGTAGAGGAAAAAAAAAAAACTTTTTCTACATGATTCCTCACAAAACTGATACAAGTGAACAGGGTAGACTCCAAAGAACCCATTCTAGGCACATAAAACATTTTAGTGGGGTCGTGGTACAGGGAATGCATATTTTTGTGTTTATTTCATTAAGCAGAATATTTCTGGGCCTTGGCCGGCCCCTTCAGTCTTCCCTGCTCTATGGGAATGTGGTGCCCAGCTCTCTGCCCCCTTTTTTCCCCACAGGTGAGGTGTCTTTGGGCCAATGCTGTATATCTCCTGGATGCCGAGAGCCCAGCCCTTAACAATTTAGTCCGGATTTATTAAGCTCCATTTCTAGGAAATGACATATCACAGGGACATTAAGACCATATATAGTGAGTCCTGTCCTATATTTCTAACCGCTCCTCTGTGTTTGTACTTCCTTCTGCTCATAATTTTTGTTTTCTCTGAATTTCCAAATCACTGGCTATAAAGTGCCCATTTCTCTTTCTTAGCTGCTCCCTTGTGTTATTTATAATAGCCCCAGAAGAAAATGTTCATTCAAATTGGAAAGAGGAGATTATGTCAGAGGAGAGAGAGATGATTTGGCAATGCTGTTTGGAGTGGAAACTTGTGACACTGGGGGAAAAAAAAGAAGATGTGCTGAGGCTGAGCAAAGGCTGCAGGGGAGGTGACTATTGAGCATCTGGAAGCTGAGAGAAAAGTTCTCTGGGCTGATGACAGGCCTGGGGCAGTACTGAAAGTGTGATCCAAGAACCTCAGGAAGAGATCATTTCTGTGTGAAAGAATTATTTAAGAATAAGCAAGTTAAAGATTGTTATTGTCATCCACTTTTTACCAGGGCTAAAATAATTGAGCAAATTATCTTTTGAGAAATATGACAAACAGTAGACACTTGGGGGAAATGAAAGCTTTCTGCTTGACCTTGTCCAATCAATACAAACTTCAGGGGCCCCCCGTTCAATGAAAAAATTGAAAAAAACAAAAAACAAAAAACCCTGGCATTCCTACAAGCAGGACTCTACTTTCTGAAATCTTAACACAGATTATGTAGCAACTGATGGATTTGTTGGCTCCAGAATGCTGGCATTCAATATTCTTGAATGTGAATATTGTATTTAAAGGGATCTCGCAACCTTGCCCAGAACACAAGTGGATAAATCCTTTGTTTCTGGATAAATTAATGATGCCAATAATAATTCAGAAATTATTGGAACTAACATTCCGACTTCAAATTCTGGGTGGCTGGTGCCCATAGGCTTCCAATTTCATTGCAAATATCTGCCTGATTCCTTATGAATCTGAAATTCTGTATGATTGATGGAGAAGTTTCTAAGTTCCTTTTTAAATTCATTTGTAGGTCTAAGTGAACTAAAGACACTGAAGTCAGAATGAAATATTGTTTATATGGCACTAAATTTGAGATTCAGTGTTATAACCTCTATTTGCCACATCCCTCAGCCCTGAAATTCTGTTCTCCTTCCAAGCTTCCACATCTCTGTATGTAGCCCTGCCACCAACCTAGTTTCTCAAGCCAGTGACCTGAGTTTACCTGGTCTCTTTTTTCTCCCTTGGTCTCCACATCTAGTCCATAACTAAGTCCTATTGATTCTCCTTCCTAAACATTGCTCAAATTAGTGTTCTTCTTTTTCCATCAGCCTTGTTGTTGTTAGTTGCCATTGAGTTAATTCCGACTCCTAGCATCCCCGTGTGTTACAGAGTGGAACTGTGCTCCATAGGGTTTTCTTGGCTGTAATTTTTTAAAAATATAGTTTTATTGTGCTTTAGGTGAAAGTTTGCAACTCAAGTTAAAATTCACACTCAAAAATTTATACACATATTGTTTTGTGACGTTGGTTGCAATCCCCACAATGTGACAGCATGCTCCCCCTTTCCACCCTGGGTTGCCTGTATCTGTTTGTCCAGTTCCTGTTCCTTTCTTGGCTGTAATTTTAACAAAAGCAGATCTCCAAGGCTTTTCTTTTGTGGTACTGCTGGGTGAGTTGGAACCACCAACCTTTAGGTTAGCACTCCAGAGCAAACCATTTACACCACCCATCAGCTCAGTGCAAGCTATTTCTCTCTCTCCTGGACTACTGCAAGAGCCTCTTAAGAGTGCCCCTGTGGCTAATCTTGTTCCTCATCCACCCTCCTCCCAGCCTCGGTAAAGCAACCTATTTGATCATAAACAATGCAAATCTGTTGATGTCACTCCTGGGCCTAAAACATTTCAGTGGCTTAAAGACCAATATCCTCAACCTGGCTTCCAAAGTTCTACATAATCTGGCCCCTCCTTGCTTCTCCAGCCTTGTCCTACTCACAGGCTCATCTTTTACTAGGCTGGCTTTTCCTTCAGCAATGTTCCAAGCTTTTTCCTGCCTTTGGTCCTTTGCAGATGTAGTTCTCTCTGCTAGGAACACTTTCCTATTCCTCCCCCTCCCTCTTCACCTAGCTAACTCCTACTCCACTTATGAATTCAGCTTGTTATTGTTGTTAGGTGCCATCGAGTCAGTTCTGACTCATAGTGACCCCATGTACAACAGAATGAAACACTGCCCGGTCCTGCACGCCATCCTCATAATCGTTGTTATGCTTGAGCCCATTGTTGAAGCTATGGTGTCAATTCATCTCGTTGAGAGTCTTCCTCTTTTTTGCTGATCCTCTTCTTTACCAGTCATGATGTCCTTCCCCAGCATCTGGTCCCTTCTGATAACATGTCCAAAGTATGTGAGATGCAGTCTCACCATCTTTGTCTCCAGTGAGCCAAAGTCCAGTGGCTGGACTTCCTCCAAGACAGACCTGTTCGTTCTTCTGGCAGTCCATGATATCTTCAATATTCTTCGCCAACACCACAATTCAAAGGCATCAATTCTTCTTTGGTCTTCCTTATTCTTTGTCCAGCTTTTACATGCATATGAGACAATTGAAAACATCATGGCTTGGGTCAGTGCACTTTAGTGCTTAAGGTGATATCTTTGCTTTTTAACACTTTGAAGAGGTCTTTTGCAGCACGTTTGCCCAATGCAATGCGTCATTTGATTTCTTGACTGCTGCTTCCATGGTCATTGATTGTGTAGTTCAGCTCAGACTTCCTCAGAGTTTTGCCCATCACTCTGTCTACACTGAGATCTTTAGCTTTAAGCCCTTACAAAGTATGATGCTTGCTGGTAGCACCAATCTCACTTCTAGTCAATTGTTCTATGTCTATTTCCTTTGTTGGGTTGTAAGCTCCCCGAGGACAAGGATGGCGTCTAGTTATTCCCAGGGCCTGGAACATACTAGATGCTCAGTAAATATTTGTTGCATACATGAGGAATCATAGAAATGATTGATCTCCCTTCTACAACTGTGTTTTTCATGTAGAGGAAGTCCTAGACAACAGAGCAAAACAGAAGGTAGAGACATTGTCTGGTCAACGAAGATCAGTCCTCGGGAATATGAAAGTAACTCTGATTCATATTAATTTGACCCCAAAAGTGAATGCTAAAGTACAATATAATGTAGGCACTTTGGTCTCTTTATATACACATACATATATATATATCTGTTTTATTTGAGTGTGACATCTGCATCCTGGTGAGTAGTTGTTTGGTTTTAATTAGTCCTGCTGTGCCAATCTTTTCTGTGGTCATTTGTGTTCAGATGGAAATTTTTGTAGTTGTCTTTCATGCTGTGCTTTTTAATTATTATTATTATTATTTTAGTATTTTTCAGAGTCTGTGTCTTTCTCCTCTATTTCCGTATGCTTTTTAGAACAAATCTATCCCAGGATGTATTTGGGTGTGGGATGGGTAGAGAGGTAAGTAAAATATGTAGATTAGTACCTGTTTTGGTACTTAATTTCCTGAAAGCATTTCTTGGTAACCTGTTGAAATTTGCAACCATCACAAGTCATAGTCTCTTTCAGGCATATTGCTGGATACCACGGTCTGGGTTGCCAACAGTATCAAAAAAATCTGAGTAAAAGATAAAAATTTGATCAACTTACATACATTTCAACAATAGAATCACTCTTGGTGACTTAATGTGGGCTAAATCTCAGCCCCTAAGATGACTCTCACCCCTGTGTTTATGAACCTTTGCTGAAAACATGGAAACAACAAGGTGACAAATGGTGCTGTGTTCATGGGGTTTCTTCAGTGAGTCAGAAATAATTTTGTCATACAAGATACCATGGACTTTGACATCTCCAGATTACCCCCAGTTCTGCTTTCTAATGTGATACTTGGGGTTTTCAAGTAATTGCTGTTGTTTTGGTTTGGTGGAAACGTTGAGAAAATATGCGTAGAAGAGTGGTATTGTTCTTGCCAGGAGCATCATCTCCTTGGGTTTTTCACAAAGGGCACAATGCAGCTTTAGCCTTCTGAAAGACAGATGGAGGCTTCCAACAGTTGTGGGAAAATGGTACTAATCATGTTCCTGGAAGACTTCAATGTTTTCATCATTACCAGCAGAGATGATAACATCATCAGCATGTCTGAATATCTCAGCAATGAATAAATTACTCTTTTGAGTTTAAAATGATTTGGAGGAAAATCCTTCTTGAGCATCTTTATGATTCTAGCATTTGATTTCAGAAAACATTTTAAGTTTACATTAAGGAAATGCCTTTTACATTAAGATTTGCTGAACTGGTGTTTAACAAATCATCATCCTTCTCAAAATACTTTTAATGTAAATCACATTTGCCATCTTTATATTTTCCCTTTATCTATACAGTAAAGTCTTGGTTATTTAGAATTTGACTGTTCAGTTTCTGGGTTATCTAGATCCCTTGCCTCTCATCTTTCTTTTTATTATTTCTCTGTCTGTCTTTTGACTGTTTGTACCTCCACAGAAGGAGGAATAGGGCTATATAATCTATCACTCAGTCAACAAATGCTTATCACATGTTTATTTTATGTCATATTCTGTCTCTGCTCTACAGGACCTTTCTGTTCACCACAGGAGGTGGTACCCATGAAAAAGTTGTGAGCCACACAATACATCTTATTGTCAGGTTCTGAGTTGGTGGTTCAGACTACGTGAGAGGAGTGGGAGGTCTGTGAGGACTAGAAGGGAACGACCAAGCTCCAGGAAGGCAGGATCTGAGTTGTCAAGACTTTAGAGGATGGTGACAATTTGGGCAGAAAAAAGATGGAGGAGAGGTCATCATAGACCACCAAAGGACCAGTTTTCAGCCAGAGTTATATGACAGACAGATAGGAGAAATGACCTTGGGGGACAGAGCAGGCCGAATTATGGAAGGCTTTGATTGATGAAAGGAGCCTGACTTTGGATTGACGTGTAAGAGGATTTTAGGCTTTGCATGGTAGGCAATGGGAAGCCATTGATGATTTTGACCTGGTCCCTGAAATTCAAAAGAATTAGCATGACTCCTTGTAAGCAGCTTTGGTTAAAGCCTTGACAGAGAGAAAACTGAAAAAACTCTGGGACACTTATCAGTTAACTTTAAAAATTTTAATCCTTCTAGTTTTCAGGGATGACTGAGAATTAGCTTAATGTCATTTCTTTCCTTTATCTTGCCCCTTTGTATGTTCATTGATAGAAGATTTGCATTTGAAAAGTTTTATTATACACTCCAGTAAGAAAATTGTACAGTGTTGATAAATGTATCTTTTATAGTCTTTGCTGTTATTGGAACATGGCTAATTTTATTAACATTTTCTCAAAGAAAAAATAAAAGTGAAACAAATGCCTGCACAACCCCTTCATTATCTTGTCTGCCCTTGAGTTCCTTGCGTTGCCGAAATTCTAATGGAAAGAAAAGGGGGCTTCCCAGTAATTTTCTTTTCATCTGGCATTTCAGCACTCCTCAGTTCATCGCTGTAATGAAAATTGGCAGCTCTTGAGAAAAACAGTAGCCATTCAAGAGAGAGCACCTGCTACATGGACCATGAATCGCACACTGCATGTGGAGAAAACCTCTCCAGCCCAAATATGATGCCATTCTTCAAATATATTAGAGGCAACCCTGTTAGATGGCCGGAGGTCAGTCAGTCTCAGGGCAGGAGATGTGAGATCATTCCATCCCAAATGCCTTGTCATCCATCATCTTGCTCATGATTATCGTAGGTTTGAAGTTTAAAAGCAGTAACACCCCCAAGGTCATTATTCATTCTCTTTGGACTTTTCAGCAAGAACTTAGGACACAAGATGCCTTAATAGCATTAACATCAAAGACTATTAGGTCCTTACCCAGTTTCTTCTTTCTTTTCATGGAATATTCCATTCACAGGTAGTTAAAGCAACATCAAGTTGATTTGCTCTGGAGGATGAATAAGGTACAACTTTATTGTCACAAGAATGGTGTTTTAACAA
Source organism: Trichechus manatus latirostris (assembly GCF_000243295.1). Classification (NCBI taxonomy): domain Eukaryota; kingdom Metazoa; phylum Chordata; class Mammalia; order Sirenia; family Trichechidae; genus Trichechus; species Trichechus manatus. The sequence goes on from NW_004443969.1 coordinate 10,741,743, forward strand.
AAATACCACTTCAGTGTTGAACTTTGAAGGGTCTACCCTAAATCTCTGCATTTATACCAGTGACTGGGCCATTGATCAGAATCTGCTAACAACTGTCCTTTGGGAATTTCTGTGAGACACTTGATAAGACACAACATAGTCACACCTTTTTTCCTGACACCTCATATGATATCAGTGCCACCCATGGTTTTCACCAGCCCTGCTCTGAGTGGCTTCTGGCTGTATCCTAAGTAAGCTCTGCTCTTAAAACATGAGGATATGCCATTATCAAAGACAATCACAAAAAAGTGCTCAAGGATGTAGAGGAAGTTTCAAAAGTGCATCCCCAAGTGATTTTCAGCAATGGCAATATCACTGGAACAGTGTCATGTCTCAAGATAACTAATTTTAGCAAGAAAATACGTAGCTGAATATATAAATTATATGGCATTTGTTACAAACAAGTAGTATTGTGATTAGCATGGGATTTGGAGTCAAACAAACAGGGCATAAATTCTAGTTTTGCCACTTTGGACAAGTCACTAACTATGAGAGTCTCAGATTTCTCATGGGTAAAATGGGGATTGGAATATCCACTTCATAGATTTTTGTTAGGATTAAGTTAGCTGGAATTGAATTAAACTGAATAAAGTTAGGTGTGTGTATGTCTATTTGTATACCTATATCTGTATTGTCTCTCTATGGAATCACATGGCAATAATCCAATAAATGGTAGATATTGTTACCAACTTCAACATTGTCATTGTAAGGATCCTCCCATTTTCTGTGGTCTAAGCTTCTTGGATGGTTCCGTCCGTTGCTCTTCCTTGCTTCTCCTTTTTCTTTCTACCTTCCTTACCCATTATAAATCTTCCTTATCCCTGTCCTTATTATCTCTCCTTCTTTTGTCTTTCAATCCCTTCTCTCTTATACATGAAGAGTTGGCTCAAGAGTTGGCTTGTTTCCTCAGCATGTTGAGGGAGTGGGGATGAGGTGAGTCTATGGAACCCACTTGGGCTTCACTTCCATACCCAGCCAGACATTTACTCAGCTTCCCTGCTAAACAGGGCCAAGATCCAAGGCCTCTCCTGTCTGCCCTGCCTTTTTATCTCCTCTGCCTCTGGACTGTACCTCTGAGGGGAAGGCATAAATCCCCCTTTCTGTTTCAATCATCAGCTCATTTTTCCTCAAGCACTTTCCTTTGCCATTCTGTGTGACAGAGAATAAACCAACTATGTTGAAATTAGACATTTTCTTCTCCTATTTTTGGAGTTAATTAAATTCCAGGGCTATGATTCTCAACCACGATGCCAGGACCTCCTAGAAGGAAACATCAGTAGGGGGGCATGAAAGGACCAGAGGGTCTTGTGCAGTTTGAAAAGCATGTTCACTCTTAAAACATAGTGTTAAGATAAAAAAAAAGAAAACAGAAAAACACACTGCTTTTTTCTTAAATAAAACTGAAGAAAATAAACTAGAAAAACCAGCCTTGTTTTGTGAAGATACCCTGAAGATAGAATTTATCTTTAGAGTAACAGTATTCATAAAAGGGTTTGATACTGGATTATTATTTTTTTGGGGGGGGGTACTATCTGAGAATTTTATATTCCTCAAATGGAACATTAGGTCTTTGTGTTTGTTTGTTTTTTTTAAGTACAAAAACTATTGAGAACACTATTTATTGATAAGATTAGCAAAACAGGCATCACAACCCAGGTGAGATGGCCTGACCAGGAAGCTCTTCATAGACCCCTTCCTGTGTGTGATGAGAAGCTGGCTTCTCAGAGAAGCTGGCTGAGACTGACATGCTCATTGAATTTGTGTGGGGCATCTTGAGTTAATGTTTAATTTGCCCATCACAGAAAATTCGCATGAAGTCTCAATCATAATGAGCACCATTTTGTACTTCAGTAAGTAGAATTAACAATCCCTGCATGAACTGAAAATGTGAAATTGATGATAATCTCCCTCGGGTTTTTCCATTTGCCCCAACATCATTGGCTACTTCATCATACTTCAGGAAAAATGAAACACTGCTGGTTGTAGTCATATTCACAAGTTTCCCTCAAGTGAATCGTCAGGTATTGATTTTTCAAGTTTCCATATTATACCCGACTTACCTAACAGTGTGTAATTAATTGGCTATTATTCCTTAAAGGGCAGACACATATTTGGCATAAGCATAAACTCCAGAAAACACCAGCTTCTGACTGTAGCTGTTCCTTTCCTGGTGCCCATTCAATTTGTTTCCACTATCTTGCCTGTAGACATTTATGACTTAGGTGGGTGCTGCCGTTGGTTCATGGTGATCGTTCAGGAACCTGAAAACTGCTGAGCCAAGCCCTACCCTGTGTCCCTCCAAACGTAACATTGATGTGATTCGTCTTGATCACTTTATTTCTAGGTGAGCCCAAATTGCAGCCATAAATGAGTGAAGGTGGCACCAGAAGCCTTGCCCATCTATCGCTGGCAGGTGTTCTTCAGCCTCTGATGATGACAGCCAGGTGGGAATGGAGATCCAGTGTTTTCAATATTCTAATTTTCAAGAGATGCCAGAAATCCATATCTTTATGTAAAATCTCCCAGTTTCTTAATGCTGGAAATGAATTCAGTTTTCTGAAAATACGGTGCAAGCTAAACAAAACAGGTTGCCTGCCTAAATTTGGCCCACTGGTTGCCAGCTGGCAACCTCTAGTGTATTTACCACTGATTGTGATTGCTGCCTGCCTAGGGCTCCAGCTCCTTGAACTAATCATGAGAGTGGTAAGCACTGGGTTCTGACCCAGCTTGTCTATAGTGATGTTTGCTTGCTGTGCCAGATTCCCTACCGTCTCTTGGAGAGAGCCCACGCTCCCACAGCCTTCATTGTCTCCATGTCCATCACTCTGTCTACATTGAGATCTTTCGCTTTAAGTTCTTACAAAATACAGTATTTTGTAGTAGCACAAATCTCCCTTCTAATCGATTTCTCTGTGTCTTTCCTCTTTTAGGTTGTAAGCTCCATGAGGGCAGAGATGGTGTCTGTCTTGTTCCCAGGGCCTGGGGTATACCAGATGCTCAGTAAATACGTTCTTGGGTGGTCTTAGGAGAACCAGGCTCAGTAATGCTTGATGCCTCAGAGTTTTCCTATCTCCTCCTTCAGAACTTATTTCTACAGTGCCTGAGATAGCTCTGTGGGAGGGGGTGACAACTGTGACTTAGTTGCTTTCAGCAATGTGAAAGCTATGTGCCTCTTTAGAATTTGTTGTTCATTTGCAGAGCACATTGCTACATTTTTTACCTGGTGTTTTTCCCAGACAAAATGTTAGGTCAGAAGGAACATTAAAGACTTTTGAATTCAACCTTTTCATTTTACAAATGCGGAAAGCAGAGGCACCTCAGAAAAAAGGCCTGGTGGTGTACATCGGAAAAATCAGCCCCTGAAAACTCTGTGGAGCACAGTTCTACTCTGACACACATGAGGTCGCTGTCAATAGGAACTGGCTTGATGGCAACTAGTTAGATTTTTTTTCTTGGTTAGTTGGCTGAGGCGACACTTCTGTCTTCCAACTCCCTTTGCAGGGTATCTTTAAAACATTGCCCCTTAATAGCTGGCGTTAGTAGAAATGCCCTTTTTTTCTGCATTTAATTTTCAGCTGATTTGTCTTGTTGTCTGTGTTTCTACAGTCCATTTCTAGGAGGTGACACTTGTATACCATGAGTTTAGTTAAGTTTTTGCAGAGCTAATTACCTCCCCACGTTTTTCAAGACAAGAGTCTTGTTCTGTTATTCGGGCACTATTTTAAAGAGGATAATTTCAACCTGGGAATAGATTAGAGGTTGAGTTTGTGGTGTTCTACCAGCTTAAAGACTAGATTATGTCAGCTTTGCAGGTGCTGCCTCAATAAATTAAAATTTGGGCTGGTGATGATTTTGAAGACACAGAAACACGTGATAACCAGCCAGCGTTAAGTGGGATTGAATTGATGGACAGCTTGTCCCTTCGGTTGAAAATGTGTTACACTGCATTTCCTGTGGATTGAACTTGCTGGCTGTCTGCACCCACAGCTGCCAACAGCTCTTTGCTGTTGAGGGAGGCTGGCAGATCGGGCAGCCCAAAAGGAATGCCATGTGTTGGAACAGGCTTTTATCCAAAAGCACACTCTGCTGCCAGGACAGCTGTCAGTACAGTCTGAGAAATGCTTGAGGGATTGCCCACCAGCTTGACACCTGGGCTGGCCAAGGTCAGTCCCTCAGGAATCTGACTGCTGCTGGTGGTTGCAACAGCATATGTGATGGCATAAGAAGAGATATGTTGCTCCAAGGGAGGAGAAAGTGTGATCAACAGAGAGACTGGAGATGTGGATTCCTAAACTCCTTAACTTCTCCTGCTCAACAGTCTCATGTGGAATATGGCGACAAAAGTAAACTGTCCTTTCCATCCTCTAAGGGTGCTATAAAAGCAAGAGATATATATATATATACATATATGTATATATATATATATCTTATGTATATATATATGATATATATATGTGTATGTGTGTGTATGTGTTTATGTATGTACGTATGTATCCTCACAACTGGACCAATAAGCAACATCAAGATAAATCAAGAAAAGATTGAAGCTGTCAAGGATTTCATTTTACTTGGATCCACAATCAACGCCCCTGGAAGCAGCAGACAAGAAATCGAATGACACATTATATTGGGCAAATCTGCTGCAAAAGACCCCTTTAAAATGTTAAAAAGCAAAGACGTCACTTTGAGGACGAAGCTGTGTCTGACCCAAGCCATGGTGTTTTCAGTCGTCTCATATGCGCGTGAAAGCTGGGCAGTGAATAAGGAAGATCAAAGAAGAATTGATGCCTTTGAATTACGATGTTGGCAATGGATATTAAATATACCCTGGACTGCCAGAAGAATGAACAAATCTGTCTTGGAAGGACTATGGCCAGAATGCTCCTTAGAAGTGAGGATGGCGAGACTTTGTCTCATGCACCTTGGACATGTTATTAGGAGGGAGCAGTTCCTGGAGAAAGATATTGTCTCAGCTAGCTAGTGCTCCTATAATAGAAATACCACAAGTGGATCGCTTTAACAAACAGAAATTTATTCTCTCTGTCTGGGAGGCTAGAAGTCTGAATTCAGTGTGCCAGCTCCAGGGGAATGATTTCTGTCACTGTCGGCTCTGGGGGAAGGCCCTTGTCAGCAATCTTCTCCTGGTCTAGGAGCTTCTCAGCATAGGGACCCTGGGTCCAAAGGATGCACTCCACTTCCAGCACTTCTTTCTTGGCGGCCTGAGGTCCCCTTCCTCTCTGCTCAATTCTCTCTTTTATATCTCATAAGAGATTGACTCAAGATACAACCTAATCCTGTAGATTGAGTCCTACCTCATTAACATAACTACCTCTAATCCTGCTTCATTAACATCATAGAGGTAGGATTTACAACACGCAGAAAAATCACATCAGATCACAAAATAGTGGGCAACCACTCAATACTGAGAATCATGGCCTAACCAAGTTGACACACATTTTGGGGGAACACAATTCAATCCATAACAGACATCATGCTTGGTAAAGTAGAGGGTCAGCAAAGAAGAGGAAGACCCTCAATAAGATGGATTGACACAGTGGCTGCATCAATGGGCTCAGACATAGAAAATGTTGTAAGGATGGTGCAGGAACGGGCAGTGTTTCATTCTGTTGTTCATTGGGTCGCTATGAGTCAGAGCCAATTTGATGGCACCTAACAACAACATACATGTGTATATATATACATATAGATATATACCAGCTCAACTGCCTTGGAATTGACTCTGACTCATGATGACCTGACGCATGTCAGAGTAGAACTGTGCCCCATATATATCTATATGTGTATATATAAACATATGTGTGTACATAATATGAGTTGAAATATTTTTAAAGTTGCGTTTTAGGGTCAACAGCAACCTCTAGTGTATCTTGGGTGATACAAGTCATGGCAAGGTGGGGTGAACCGATTCACAGTAGCAGGCTGGGTTGATGATAGAGCTTGGATAGATAGATGGGCAGATGAGACTATTAGATCCCTGAGGGCAGGGTCTATGTCGATTGTTCATGGCGTGTTATCTTCAGCATGCAGCTCCATATCCATCCCATGGTTGGTATTATATGTTGAGTGGATTAAAAGTTGTGACCAGCTAAATTACTGTGATTAGGCTTTCCTTCTTTCTTTTTTTAATTGAGATAAAACTAATGTAACATAAAATTTAAACTATTTTATAGTGTCGATTCTGTGGTTTCTAGTATATTCAAAATGTTGTATAACCATCACTACTGTCTAATTCCAGAACATTTTCATCTCTCCCAAAAGAAACCTTGATCCATTAGTTGACGCCCCCTGCTATCCCTCCCCCTCTCCCTGGCAACCACTAATTTACTTCTGTCTCTATGGATTTGCCTGCTCTGGGCATTTCATATAAATGGAATCATACAATATGTGGCCTTTGTGTCTGGCCTCTTTCACTTCACATAATGTTTTCAAGATTCATTCATGTTGTAGCATGTATCAGTACTTCATTTCTTTTCATTGCTGAATAGTATTCTATAGTATAGATACACCACATTTTGTTTGTCCATTCGTCCATTGATGGACGTTTGGGTTGTTTTCAGTTTTTGACTATTTATTATGAATAATGCTAGTATTAACATCTGAGTACATGTTTTTGTGTGGGCATATGTTTTCAATTCCCGTGGGTATGTACTTAGGAGTAGAATTGCTAGGTCATGTAGTAACTCTATATTTAACCCTTTGACAAACTGCCAGAATCTTTTCTACAGCAGCTTTATCATTTTACATTTCCACCAGCAATGTGTGAGGGTTCCAATTTCTTCATGTCCTTAGAAACGCTTGTTATTTTCTGTTTTGTTTTGTTTTGTTTTTCTATAGCCATCCTACTGGGGATGAAGTGGTATCTCACTGTGGTTTTGATTCGCATTTCCCTGATGGTTAATGATGTTGGCATCTTTTCATGTGCTTATTGGCCATGGGAAAAATGTCTATTCAAATCTTTTGCTCATTATTTAATTGAGTTGTTTGTCTTTATTGGTGAGTTGTTAAAGTACTTTACATATTAGACCCTTATCAGATATGTGATTTGCAAATATTTTCTCCCATTCTGTGGGTTGTCTCTTCACTTTCTTGACAGTGTCTTTTGATGCCCCAAATTTTTAATGTTGATGAAGTCCTATTTATTCAGTTTTCCTTTGGTTGTGCTTTTGGTGTTACATTTAAGAAAGCAAAGATTTACCCCTATGTTTCCTTCTAAGAGTTTTATAGCTTTAGCTTTCACATTTAGGTCTTGATCCACTTTGAGTTGGTGTTTATATATGATATGAGAGAGGGATCCAATTTTTTTTTTTTTTGCACTTGGAGATCCAGTTATCTTAGCACCATTGGTTGAAAAGACTATTCTTTCACCACTGAATGATCTTATCATCCTTGTTGAAAATCAGTTGACACAAGATGTATGGGTCTATTTCTGGACTCTCGGTTCTATTCCATTGATGTATATGTCTCTTCTTATGCCAGTACATCGTTTTGATTACTGTAGCTTTGTAGTAAGTTTTTGAAATCGGGAATGCATGAGTCCTCTCACTTTGTTCTTTTTTTTTCCCCCAAGATTATTTTGGCTGGTCAGCTTTTTTTTTTCACCTGTAGGGACAGCTAAGGACTTGGTCAGGAATCTGAGTTCAACAAATTGATAGCAGGATAGCTGTGCTCTCTGAAAAATAAAGTCCTTCTCTCTGCCGTTGATAATAGCTCTGACCTGGGAGAGAAACTGACCACATCAGAGCACTGGAGTTATTGGTGATCAAGGTAGCTAGTCAGTTTCATTATTTTCTTGGATTTGTATAAAGTCACATTGAAAATATAATCTCACTGTATTCTTCAAACATGTATCTGAAGTTATTTTTGTTGTTGGGTGCCATCAAGTCAGTTCTGACTCATAGCGACCCTATCTACAACAGAATGAAACACTGCCCAGTCCTGCACCATCCTCACCATCCTTGTTACGCTTGAAACCATTGTTGCAGCTACTGTGTCAATCCATCTCGTTGAGGTTCTTCCTCTGTTTTGCTGACCCTCAACTTTCTGAAACATGATGCCTTCTCCAGGGACTGATCCCTCCAGATAAGATGTCCAAAGTATGTGAGACGCAGTCTCACCGTCCTTGCTTTTAAGGAGCATTCTGGTTGTACTTCTTCCAAGACAGGTTTGTTTGTTCTAAACAAAGTAGTGAAAGCAAAAGTGATTATGTTCATTATATAAGTGGGGAAAGTGAGCAATGGAGTTAAAAGACTTGTTAAGATTATAAAATTAATTTGTGGCGCAACGATTACTAGAAGCTGGTCCCCTGTCTCTCAAACTTGTGTACCTCTTTTGTAAAAATAACTGTATTGTTTTAAAATTACATGAGAAATAAATGTTAAGTATAGGAAAAAATGATTACAGATAAGCAAACAAGAAGAAGAAAAAGGAGACAGAGGAGGAAGATGAGGAGGAGAAGGAAGTGGGGAAGAATAAGGTGGAGATAAGAAGAAAAAGAAAACCTTTAATAATTCCATAACCCAGACCAGACCTACAAATTGTGGGATTCCCTACTGGTCCATGAGCAATGGTGTGCTGGTAAATGCTTAGCAACTGGCTCTCCAGGAAAAATAATGCCCTGATTTGTAGTTTTTGCCAATTTCTGTGGTGTAAATACCTCTACCATGATTGATTTCAAGTGAAGTCACTGAATGTGATTTGGGAAGAGATGCACAGGATTGATTTTCAAGAGCTGACACCACACACAACTGAATCATATCCTAGCTTCTAGTTGCTCAAAGTGTAGTCCATGAACCATCAGCATCAGCATTGACCTCACTCGAGGGCTGGTTAGAAATCAGAATCTCAGGCTGCACCCTGGCCTATGATATCAGAATCTCGATTTTAACAAGACCCTCAGGTGATTCCTATGCACATTAGAATTTGAGAAGCATTGCTGTCGAGCTTCACTGTCCAGTGTGGTAGGCACTAAACACATGTGGCTATTAAGTACTGAAACTGGATGGTCCAAATTGAGATGTGCTGTAGGTGTACAATACACATTGAATTTTGAATATATAGTACAAAAATGTAAAATATGTCACTAATGATTTTTACTTTGATTACATATCAGAATTACAGTACACTAGGTAAAATAAAACATTGTTGAAATTAATTTCATATATTTGTTTTTACTCTTTTTAATATGGCTACTAGAAATTTGGTTCAAGTGGTAGAATTTTCACCTTTGATGCAGGAGACCAAGTTTGATTCCTGGCCACTGCACCTCATATGCAGCCATCACCTGTCTATCAGTGGAGGCTTGTGTGTTGCTATGATGCTGAACAGGTTTCAGTGGAGCTTCCAGACTAAAGCAGAGTAGGAGAAAGAAAGACCTGGCAATCTACTTCCAGAAAGCAGCCAGTGAAAACCCTATGAATCACAATGGTCCCATCCTTAACTGATCATAGGGATGGCACAGGACCAGGCAGCATTTTATTCTGTTATGCACAAGGTCACCGTGATCTGGGGGCCGACTTGATAACAGCTAAGAACAACAACAATTAGAAATTTTAAAATTGCTCTGTGGTCCAGGTTATATTGCTCTTGGACAGCGCTGCTATCAGGCATAGTTGCCCCAGAACTCTGATTGCTCTAAAATAGTGTGTGTCCCCAGGGACCCCTTATTCTAAACCCCAACTTTAGTTGACCTGGGCATTTTTAATAATATATATAGCTGTTTACGGTCACGCTGCTAATAAGAGACAAAGCCACTGCCCTCTTCTTTTACTACTGCTCTCATGCCCCATCTCTGTGGACTCAGATGTTAATAAGCTGAAGTGAATAATCAGCTCTTTGCCATTGAAGACTCGAGACTATCCTACTTTCAGAATGGAGAAGGGTTCCAGAAATGAGGGATGTCCTTATAACTCTGTCTGCATGCATTGGGATCCAGGAGGATTCCAGGCAATTGTGCACTGGGCTGAGCATAGTTTCCAGGGTCTTCAATGATCTCTCAGGGACCCATCTCACTTGCAAAGGAAGAGTCACTAAATAACTCCTGTTGCTAATAAATAGCTCAAGCATGGATGTCCCACTGCTTCAGCACATTCACCATATTTACCATCTAAGAGACAGAAAGCAACCTGCCTCACTTGATGAGGAAGCCATAAAGTTTTAGTGAATGGGGAGTAAATCAAGGCTTCCGTTTGCCTTGTAAAAATGCACTGCCTGGTGCCACATCTCACCCTTCAAGCGCACGAGTGTATTTTTATTGCTCTACATAAATAAAACATAACTTGAAGCCACCCTCTTGGATTGCTCCTGGCACTGGATTCAACAACCAAGAATTAAAGTTGGTATTGTGCTTCTGATGAGGTCTGGGCACCAGTATGAAGTATCTAAACATACTTGCAAAATGATAAAGGCTTAAGCTGAGAAGGGGCAAAAAAAAAAAAAAAAAAAATCCCTGCGGTCCTCACAAGGGATGTAAAGTGCCTGGTCCAGTCTTAGACACAGAATAAGACCACGAGATGGGCTACTTCACCTTGCCTTCCCTCAAGTTAGAGCCAAGAACGCTGTGAGAATAATGAACAGGAGTCTCCGGTGGTGCAAACAGCTAACACACTTGGCTGCTAACTGAAGGTTGGAGGTTTGAGTGTACCCTGAGGCACCTCAGAAGAAAGGCCTGGTGATCTACTTCTGAAAAATCAGCCATTGATAAACCCTATGGAGCACAGTTTTGACACACATGGGGTCGCCATGAGTTTTTTTAAATAGATCAATAACCAGTCAAATTCAGTAAAACAACCAGCTTTTAAAATTGATTCATAAGATCAGTGGCAAGTGCTGAACTGTGTGCTGCAGTGTGGTCACATGAAGACAGCGGATATTTGGAGACAAAAAATTTCATTGTTTGATTTCAGTCAGCCATGTTTTTTTTCAAGCGTATTCCAGGCAAAACTGCTTTGTTGGTATTAGTGAGTCTGGTGTCTCCTTTGTCCTCTCCTGAACTTTAATTTTATAGCTGATATATACAGAAGAATCAAGATCCAGTATCTTGTAGAGATTCAGGAGGGGTCCTGAGAAAGTGAGAAGGGTGCCTGGGCCGGCCAGTCCACGGTGCTGGGACTGAGGTGGGAATGTGTTGCTTAGAGACAGAAGACAAGTAAGGGATCTGTGTCTGTGGAGAGGTGCCAAGTTTGAGCTGCAGAAGTGTGTTCAAAGTGGATTATCAAAGCCTGCAGCCCTGGAATCAAATATTGGGAGCTGAGGTGCGGTGTCTATAGGTACTCTGGAAATTAGGGAAGAAAAGGTGAAGGGAAGATGTTAGGATCAATTTCAGACTCAAGCAAGTCCACACTCCTATAGGGTTTGTGCTCTTCTAGTGAATGATTTCCTGGGTAGCTCAGGTTCAGTTAAAGTACCTAGGATGAGTATGACGGAGGATTTGGTTCATCTGATTTTTTATTTCTAGGACCTACCTAAGGGACAAATGGTTAACGCCCAGCTGCTGACCAAAAGGTTGGCAGTTTGAGTCCAGCCAGATGTGCTTCGGAAGAAAGGCCTGGCGATCTGAAAAATCAGCCACTGAAAGCCCTATGGAGCACAGTTCTGCTCTGACACACATGGAGTTGCTATGAGTCAGAACTGATGCATTGGTGACTGGTTTGGTTTTTTCAAATCTTCTCTTTGGGGCACGTTCCCTTTTATATATTTGTGAATATAAATTTCCTGCTAATAGGATTTAAAGAGGGAATTACCTTCATGTCAGCATTTTATACAAAACTTCAACACTGAGAATGACAGGCAATAAGTAACACCATATTCTAAAGACGGCAGTGGCCATGGTCCCGAGAACCTAAGAAGGCAACACAGAAAACCCAACACCCCCTCCAACCCATGTAAAATGAAGCTTCGCAATTAGAAAAGAGGTGAGTGGTGGGTTGTAGACCCGAGGGAAGCCTTTACCCTCTACTCTCCCAAGTGAGAGTACTGTTTGTAAAGACTTGTGGGTGTCTGCATAAAGGGGAGACGAGCACCTAACCCCCACTTAGCTGGGTGTGTGTAGAATGGCAGAACCCATGAGTCTGCTCTGAGACACCCTTGGCGAAGTGTCTGTGCAGCCTGATACATGTCCTGAGAGCGCGAGGGCATGTGAGAGCGGAGAGTCAGATCTCCCTATTGTCCAGTGTGTCAATAACCAGAGGTTGTCTGGAGCAGCCCTCATGGCACGGTGAGGAGAGAGACAGCCTGCACACCCCACTGACTCAGCAAGGAAGAGTGAGTTTTCTGTGGGCAAGTGCTTATTGCAGAAGGTACCAGACTGGACCTTTTTCTTGTACTCTGCCCCAGAGGGTGATCTGCCAGCCTTCAGGGCCAGAGGAAGATACTATGGGCTGTGCCTTTGGAGTAGATGTTCAAGAGCATATTATCGTGTGAGAGAACTGTGTAGGGCCCCCCAGAGGACCCACTCCTTCAGCCCACCAGAGCTCCAGCCCTGAAACATCCCCGCCACTGAGGGCACTGAGAGCTGGCCCATTGAGAGCCAAAACCATGGGGCCTGGGAAACAAAACACTTGTTGCCATTCCTCTGCTTTACTCTAATCCTGCCCAGCAAGAGTCAAAAAAAAAAAAAAAAGATGGAAGATATGGAGGAGGAGAAGAAGAACAGACACACCCCCTTCCCCCCTTCTTGTCCTGACCCAGGGGTTGGACCTGAGCAAGGGACAGGTTGGAAGCTTTGAACCATATATGAGACTTAGGTTCAATTTACATCGGACTGTACTTTTTAATGCTAAAAGGGGAGTCAGTCCCCAAAATGGGACTTGTCCTTCTTTAAGTGAGAGTGCTTGGGAAGCCAGTGTCTGCTCAGATTGAGCTGTTATCAAGCAGGTACTTTGGCGGAGCAAGAGCCAGACTGTTGCTGGGGAGAAAGATAAAACTTTATCATGCTTGTACCCCAGTGGGGCTGCCCAGAATGTTCAATAAACTACTTACACTGTTAAGACCGTTCTTCCCAATGTTTTTGTGTCATGGCACAATAGAAAATGATAATTCCGTTTGTAAGACGGACCAAAAACCAAACCAGTTGCTGTCAAGTTGATTCTGACTCATGGCAACTCCATGTTTTGCGGAGTAAAACTGTGCTCCCTAGGATTTTCAAGGTTGTGAACTTTTAGAAGCAGATCACCAGGCCTTTCTTCCAAGGTGCCTCTGAGTGGGTGTGAACCACCAACATTTGGTTACTAGTCAAGCGCTTAACTATTGGTGGCATCCAGGGACTGCCTATTTGTAAGGCATATTGAGGCAAGTAGACAGCATCTTTGTGCCATAAGTTCTGTAGAGGTGACTGGCTGAAGGCGTTCTCTTCCCAGGTCCTGCCCTAAGGGCTGGAGACTTCTAACCCATGTAGTGCCACAGCTCGTGGATTGGGGCATTCTGTGTTACAATGTATAAACTCAGAGTGATCAGGGAGAAATCCCTGTCTTCCTTTATGGGAGAAGGAATAATTTTTAGTTCCCATATATAGCCTTCTGGAAATGGCAAAGGTGGTGGAAATCCCTAGGTTTAAATTCTTAAATGCACATTAGCATGGAGGCAGCAGAAGATAATGGAACAAATATTGGCTTGGGTGAAAAAGTTCCAACACTGTCAACGGCCAGCTGTTTACCTTGAGTAGGACACTTAATCTATCTGGGCTTTCATTTCCTTAATTTTCAAATGAGAGGATTGCAGAATAGGCATTTAATAAATGGCAGGTCTCCCCACTCTCACCATTGTTGTCACCTTCATTATACAAGACTGTGCTATAAGGCGAAGGACCAATAATACCTGATTCAATTAATTCACCAAATTCGATTGGATGCCTATTACATACGGGACACAAAAGGCAATATGAAGCACCCCTAAAGCACTGAAGTGAGTATTCTGTACCTTAAGGCACCGAACTCTTCCCAGTCCTCAGTACCATTTTCTAGGACAGATGATGTGTGATCATATGTTTCCCTGTGGCTCTGAGATCTTTTCTGCATGTCTACTCCATCCCAACAGCATATTAGGTGGCTACTGGATGGGGTCGGTCCCCTGCCACTGCCTGTCTTAATCCTCAGAGTTCAGCTCCTTTGGTTTCTGCAAGCATCCAAAAAAGGCAATCTGTCTAGCTCACCTTCATCTGATGCCTGAAATATTAAAAATGGATTTGGGATATCCATGGCATATCAGTACTGTGTTTGGTCAAATATCAAATTTTAGCTGCTATTTGCCCAAAGGTCTAGAAATTATTATCTGAGAAGAGAGTGATGTATGGGTCTGGTAAGCAAAGGGATCACAGGTGGGTAGTCACTTTTCTCACGCAGGGAACTCGTGTCGTAGTCAGGAATCTGGGTAAAGCAATTCTTTCTTGTGAACTGACTTCCATCAGTCAATTAATAAATATCAAGTAGTTGTTTCCTTGCCTTCCTGTCTCCTTCCTTCCTTCTACTCCACCACCTTGGTTTGGGTTTCCCTGAAAGCAGAGCCTGGAGACTAGTACATTGGGACAGGTTGTTTATTTGGGAGGTGATCCCAGGAAGCAGGAGTGAGGGAGCAGGGAGAGTAAGAGAGGGAAGGTGGAGAATCCAATATAAGGGCGTGTCTCAGTTCCTAGGGCTGCCATGACAAAATACCACCAAGTAGATGGCTTTAAAGAGCAGAAATATATTTTCTCACAGTTCAGGAGGCTAGAAGCCTGAATTTAGGGTGTTTCCAGGGTTATGCTCTCTCTCTGTTGGCTCTAGGGGAAGATCCTTTCTTGTCTCTTTCTGGTGGTCCTGGGGGTTTCTTGGCATTCCTTGGCTTGTAGAAGGATCCTCATCTGCCATCTTCCCCTTATGTGTATGTCTCTGTTTCTATGTCTGTCCTGCTTTTTTATAAAGTGCCAGTCAGAGCAGTGCAGTCTTGATACATGCTGCACCATGGATGAACCTTGAAAACATTTACGCTAAGTGAAATACATCAGTCACGAAAGGACAAATATTGTATGATCCCACTTCTGTGAAATATCTGGAATAAGCAGGTGTGTATAGACCAAAGGTGACTAGTGGTTAGCAGGGATGGGTGGGAGGGAGGGGAAAACTGAGGTTCTTTGCATAGAGGACACTGTTTCTGCTCAGAGTGATAGAAGCATTTGGAAATGGGTAATAGTTGAACAACATGATCAACATAATTAATGTCATTGAATTGTGCATGTGAAGAATGTTGAAATGGCAAATGTTTTGTTACATATAATTTACCACAATCAAAACAAAACCAAAAACAAGCAATCAAAAAACATGATACTCAGAGGGGATTTGGGTTAGGACCCACTCTACCCACTATAACTCCATTAAGTTAACTGATAACATCTGCAAAGAAAACCCTTATTTCCTCAACCAAGGTCACATTCACTGCGTCAGGGATTAGGACTTCAACATATCTGTTTGGGGACATGATTCAATCCATACAGGGTATATTATTGAGCTCGTTGCTGTAAGAAATTGGGGCTTCATTCAGCCAGTTTTTCTGAGAAGCATGCAGAATATCTCCCAGAATCTTCCACTGGAAAGATGAGGGCCTAGAAAGAAGCTTTATTCATCCACTTCTTTTACTCGTTGCTTGATGGTTAACCCCAGGGCACCACCTCTCCTGTGTGCTCACGGGCTGCACGTATGCACTGACCTTGGAAGCTCAGGGCTTTGGAGAAGACCCTGGGGCAGAATGTGCGGCACCCTGGAGGTGGGGTAGGGACCAAACAAGCAAAAAAACCCGTTGCCAAAGAGTGGATTCTGACTCAAAGCGACCCTATGTGAGTAGAGTAGTATTTACTACTGCCCCATAGGATTTCCAAGGCTGTAAATCTTTACAGCAGCACTGCTGGTGGGTTTAAACCACTGACATTTCAGTTAGCAGACAAGCCTTTAACCTCTGGGCCACCAGGGCTCCTGGCATGGCAGCACCAGGAGGTACATAGGAGCTGTCCGCCCCAACTACTGCTGAAGTCAAATGTGGACTGGGGGATGTGACAAAGGTACCAAAAATGCCTTCTTATTCCAGAAAGGATATACGGTGGCCTGTAAACATGCATACATTAGCATATATTTTATTATTATACATTTTAATATGTATTAAAATGAGTTATAAATGAGGAGTCATTTACAAAGTTATGATAGAGAACAGATGTTAATTAATCCTATTTACTTACATGTGGGATTCATATGTAGTCTCTGCACTTCGTTAGCAGTCAACATGATCATGATTAGTGCAAATTTTACAATGACTGAAAGGCAGAAATGAACCAGTAACAGTATAAGCATAATTATTTCTGGTACTGACACCAGGGAGAAATATCTCCTGTGGACCCTCAGAGAAGACAAGGGGATGTGACAAATTACATCCTTGTTGAAGTCTTTCATGTAAAATCAGTAATGCATTTCATAATGCTGTTTCCTTATGTTCGAATGCAGTCAAAATGGCTTCCCCTAAAGCATCAATAATAACAGAAAAGCTAAGCTGAGAGGTAGGGTTGCTGTTGTTGTTGTTGTTAGGTGCCCTTGCGTTGGCTCCAACTCATTGCGACCGTAAGTACAACAGAACTAAACAATGCCTGGTCCTGACCAACCTTACGAACATTGTTATGCTTGAGCCCATTGTTGCAGTCACTGTGTCTATCCATCTTGTTGAGGGTCTTCCTCTTTTTCACTGATGCTCTACTTTACTAAGCATTATGTCCTCCAGGGACTGATCCCTCCTGACAGCATGTCCAAATATGTGAGACGTAGTCTTGCCATCCTTGCTTCTAAGGAGCGTTCTGGTTGTACTTCTTTCAAGACAGATTTGTTCATTCTTTTGGCAGTCCATGGTATATTCAATATTCTTCACCAACACCACAAATCAAAGACATCAATTCTTCATCGATCTTCCTTATTCATTGTCCAGCTTTCACATGCATCTGAAGCAACTGAAAACACCATGGGTTGGGTCAGGTGCACCTTAGTCTTCAAGGTGACATGATTACTTTTTGACACTTTAAAGAGGTCTTTTGCAGCAGATTTGCCCAATACAATGTGTCTTTTGATTTCTTGACTGCTGCTTTCATGGGTGTTGATTGCAGATCCAAGTAATATGAAATCCTTGACAACTTCAATCTTTTCTTCATTTATCATGATGTTGCTTATTGGTCTAGTTGTGAGGATTTTTGTTTTCTTTATGTTGAGGTGTAATCCATACTGGATCAGTAAGTGCTTCAAGTCCTCTTCACTTTCAGCAATCAAGGTTGTGTCATCTGCATAACACAGGTTGTTAATGAGTCTTCCTCCAATCCTGATGCCCCGTTCTTCTTCATATAGTCCAGCTTCTCTGATTATCTGCTCAGCATACAGATTGAAAAGATATGGTGAAAGGATACAACCCTGACACACGTTTCCTGACTTTAAACCATGCAATATCCCCTTGCTCTGTTCAAATGACTGCCGCTTGATCTAAGTACAAGTTCCTCAAGAGCACAATTCAGTGTTTTGGAATTCCCATTCTTCGCAATGTTATTCATAATGTGTTATGATCCACTCAGTCTACTGCCTTTGCATAGTCAATAAAACACAGGTAAACATCTTTCTAGTATTCTCTTGCTTTTAGCCAGGATCCATCTGACATCAGCAATGATATCCCTGGTTCCACATCCTCTTCTGAATCCTGCTTGAATTTCTGGCAGTTCCCTGTCGATATACTGCTGCGGCCACTTTTGAAAGATCTTCAGCAAACTTTCACTTGTGTATGATATTAATGATATTGTTAGATAATTTTCACATTCAGTTGGATCATCTTTCTTAGGAATAGGCATAAATATGGATCTCTTCCAGTCAGTTGGCCAGGTAGCTGTCTTCCAAATTTCTTGGCATGGACAAGCGAGCACTTCAAGTGCTGCAACCATTTGTTGAAACATCTCAATTGGTATTCCGTCAATTCCTGAAGCCTTGTTTTTTGCCTATGCCTTCAGTACAGCTTGGACTTCTTCCTTCAGTACTATTGGTTCCTGATCATATGCCACCTCCTGAAATTGTTGAGCATCAACCAGTTCTTTTTGGTATAGTGACTCTGTGTATTGCTTTCATCTTCTTTTGATGCTTCCTGCATCGTTTCATATTTTCCCTGTAGAATCCTTCAATATTGCACCTTGAGCCTTGAATTTCTTCTTTAGTTCTTTCAGCTTGAGAAATGCCGAGCATGTTCTTCCCTTTTGGTTTTCTACCTCCAGGTCTTTGCACATGTCATTATGATACTTTACTTCGTCTTCTCGAGCCACCTATTGAAATCTTTGTTCAGCTCTTTTACTTCATCATTTCTTCCATTCTCTTTAGCTACTCGACGTTTAAGAACAAGTTTCAGAGTCTCTTCTGACGTCCATTTTGGTATTTTCTTTCTTTCCTGTCTTTCTAATAAGCTCTTGCTTTCTTCATGTATGATGCCCTTGATGTCATTCCACAACTCATCTGGTCTTCGGTCATTGGTGTTCAACACGTCAAATCTATTCTTGAGACGGTCTCTAAATTCAGGTGGGATATACTCAAGGTCATACTTTGGCGCTAGTGGACTTGCTTTAATTTTCTTCAGTTTCAGTCTGAACTTGCATATGAGCAATTGATGATCTGTTCTGCAGTCAGCCGATGGCCTTGTTCTGAATAATGATATTGAGATTTTCCATTGTCTCTTTTCACAGATGTAGTTGATTTGATTCCCATGTATTCCATCTGGTGAAGTTCACGTGTATAGTCGCTGTTTATGTTGTTGAAAAAGGTATTTGCAATGAAGAAGTCATTGGTCTTGAAAAATTCTATCATGCGATCTCCGGCATCATTTCTATCACCAAGGCCATATTTTCCAACTACTGATCCTTCTACTTTGTTTCCAACTTTCACATTCCAATCACCAGTAGTTATCAATGCATGCTGATTGCATGTTCGATCAATTTCAGACTGCAGAAGTTGGTAAAAATCTCCAATTTCTTCATCTTTGGCCTTAGTGGTTGCTGCATAAATTTGAGTAATAGTCGTATTAACTGGTCTTCCTTGTAGAAGTATGGATATTATCCTATCACTGACAGCTTTATACTTCAGGATAGGTCTTGAAATGTTCTTTTTGATGATGACTGTAACGCCATTCCTTTTTGATTTGTCATTTCTGGCACACTATATGATTGTTCGATTCAAAATGGCCAATACCAGTCCATTTCAGCTCATGAATGGCTAGTATATCAATACTTATGTGTTCCATTCCATTTTTGACCATTTTCAATTTTCCTAGATTCATAGTTCGTATATTCCATGTTCCAATTATTAACGGATGTTTGCAGCTGTTTCTTCTCATTTTGAGTCATGCCACATCAGCAAATGAAGGTCCCGAAAACTTTACTCCATCCATGTCATTAAGATCGACTCTACTTTGAGGAGGTGGCTCTTCTCCAGCCCTATTTTGAGTGTCTTCCAACCTGAGGAGCTCTTCTTCCAGCACATAGAGGTGGGATAGGGGCACCAATAAGGTGCAGTCCTGATTGGTGGCTCTATGATGGTCCCAATTAATAGATGAGTGGTTTTATAGAGTAGAGGAATGGACCAACTACTTACCTTTTAGAATTAGTCTTGTTATGACTCTGTTTCTTATCATATCTCAATCTCTCCCTTTCTCTTGCTCTCTTTTCTCAACTGTCTCTTGTTCCCACTTGCTTTTTTTCCTTAGGAGATTCCCTTTTTCCTTAGAATAGCAGAAAGAATATGGGCTTTGAAGTGAAATTCAACTACAGAAAGCTCACAGCCTATTTATCAATGCTAGCACAGAAATATGTTGTCACCTTTAATAGCTGATTTGCTACTTATTAACTGTGTGACTATAACCAAGATATTTAAACTTTCTAAGGTGAGAGTGGGGAGAGGAGTCCAGGATGGCTTGCAAGTTTTTAGCTTGGATCAGGTTGGTAGAAGGTGGTGCCAGTACCTGATTTAGAGAAATAGAGAGTGATAGGAGGATTGGGGGTAAGGTAGATGAGTCTGGTTTGGACATGTCAGGTTGAGATGCCTATAGGTCTTTCAGGTGGAAGTGTCTGGCAGGCTGTCTTAGGCTGGGTTCTCTAGAAAAGCAAAACCAGTAAAGTGTATAAGTGTATATATAGAGGGAGATTTATATTAAGGAAATAGTTCCTGCGGTTATAGAGACTGAAATGTCCCAAGTCCATAGGTCAAGCTGGAGGGTTCTCCTGATTCATGTAGCCAAAGGGGCTGGTGAACCCAAGATCGGCAGGTTAGAGAGCAGGGCTGTTGCTCACAGGCTGCAAAGATTGGCAGGCAAGACCACAGGTAAGCTGCCAGCTCAAGTCACAAGAACCAGAAGTCAGAAGAACAGGAGCCAGCTGTAGGATCCAGAGTGAGCAAAAGCCCACGAGCCTTGCCAGAATGTCCACTTATATTTGATGCAGGCCACACACCCAAGGAAACTCCCTTTCAACTGATTGGCTACTCACAGCAGATCCCATCATGGAGGTGATCACATTAGATCAAATTTCAACATGGAAGTGATCACAACATCATACAACTGCCAAACCACTGAGACTCATGGCCCAGCCAGGTTGACACACAATATTAACCAACACACAGGCAGTAGGAGATATAAGTCTGAAGCTCAGAGGAGATGCCAGGCTTCAGGTATACTTTTGAGAGTCATTAGTTCATAATGAGTGGTTGAAGCTGAGAGTGAATAAGATGAGACAGGAAGATGGTGTGGAGTGAGAAGAATAGTGGATTAAAGAAGGGACCTGGTGTCCAACATCCAGAGGGTAGGTATAGAAAAAAAAGCTCCTCAAAGAGATGGGAATAAAGTCAGAGAGGTTCAAGGAGAACCTGGCATACAGGGTCACCAGGAGCAAAACCAAAAAACCAAACCCATTGCCTTCAGGTCGATTCCAACTTATAGCAACCCTATAGGAGAGAGTAGAACTGTCCCATAGGGTTTCCAAGGAGCGGCTGGTGGATTTGAACCGCCAACCTTCTGGTTAG
This sequence comes from Trichechus manatus latirostris, assembly GCF_000243295.1. Lineage (NCBI taxonomy): Eukaryota > Metazoa > Chordata > Mammalia > Sirenia > Trichechidae > Trichechus > Trichechus manatus. The sequence continues at coordinate 10,762,835 of NW_004443969.1, forward strand.
CAGCTGAGCTCTTAACCACTGAGCCACCAGGGCTCCTGGAGCAAGGAAGTAAAGAATTTCATGAAAAAGGGAGCTGTCAAAAGTGTCAAATGCAGCTTTAGGAAAAAAAAATATATTGAAAAGCTTTCAATTGGAGTGGATGGGACAGAAACAAGTGGGTTCAAGTGAGATTGAGATGCGAAAATAGAGACAATGAATTTAGAAGTAGAAGTGGAAACCCTGGTGGCGTGCGTAGTGGTTAAGAACTACGACCACTAACCAAAATGTTGGCAGTTGGACTCTACCAGGTGCTTCTTGGAAACCCTACGGGGCAGCTCTACTCTGTCCTATAGGGTCGCTATGAGTCAGAATCAATTCGACAGCAACAGATTTGGTTGGGTTTTTATGTAGAAGTTTGGTTATGAAAGAGAGATGAGTGACTGAGTGTAGCAAACGGAAAGTATGGGGTTGAGGGATTTTTTTTTTAAGTATAAGGCAAATGTTTATAGATTAGAAGAAAGAAGTGAGTAGAGACAATTTAAAGGTGCAGGATACAGAAAGGATGAGAGACGAAGGAAGATTCAAGAGGAAATAGAGTCAAAGACACAGATGGGAGGGACATCTGAAAAGGAGGAGGGGCACCTCACCTCCCAAACCTGAAGGAAAGGAAGTGAGAATGGAGAGGATATGGATGTATCTGTAAGTGGGAGGAGCCAACAATACATTGAGGGAACTTGTATCTGTTGGTCCCAAATATCTTCATAAAGTCATAAGCAAGGAAGACTGCTGAGGGTGAGGGAATGGGGATTGAGTAGAAAGGAAGGGTCAAAGTATTCATTGAGGGAAGAAAAAAGGGACTCAAGACAAAACGTTTAAATAATTCATAAAAATTTATATTATTCTTTTAGTCTAAAAGAAAAAATATACCTGATTGTCTCTTCTGATTATAAAAACACTACAGTTTCTTTAGGAAAATTTGAAAAGAAATACAAGAAAGAATAAAAAATCCATATAAAGAGATAGTGGCTAAAATTTTAACGTACCAACATTTTGGTAAATTGCTTTCTGGTTTTGTGTGTATATACAAATTGTTTTTTACCCTATTGTATATACCATAGGATTTTACCATATCAGAAATAGGATTTTTTTTTCTGATATTTTCACTCGATCATTATACTATAAGCATTTCTCCATGCTAATGTTATACATTAACATAATCACTTTTAATGGATGCATTATATTTCATCAAATATTCTACCATCCTTTGTTTAATCATACATGATTTTTGGGTATTTAGATTGTTTCCAACTTTGGATTATTATAATCAAAGGGGTGCTAAATATTTTTGTACATAATTCTGTGGGTTTTCCATCCAAATGCTTCTTTAGGATCAATCCTTAGATTTGGAATTGCTGGGTGAAATGGTATGAAAATTATAAGGCTTTGAAACATTGTGCCAAATTGCCTTCCAGAAATGTGTCCATTTACTCTGCCGTCAGCAGTGTTATCAGCATGTCTGTCTCACCAAAGGTCACCATGCGTATCAAGACTTCCAGTTACCTAGTCTACATATGTGCCAGTCAGGGGCCAACCAAGGAAACAGAAACTACTTTTCAGGTATTACAGAAAAAGGCAATTTAGTACAAGAATTGTTTACACAGGTGATGGAGGTGCTGAGAAGTCAAATGGGACAAGAAGAGAACTCAGAGATTAGTAACAGCTGGAAGCCTCTACACTCCCTAGGCTGAAGGACAAAAGGAGAAGGCAGCAGCGCTACCACAGCCCAGAGCTGAAGGAAGATGGAACCGTGGCAGGCCTGTCCTGTGGGAGCTGGACCCACAGAGGAGATGCAACCATTACTGGAGACAGAACCTCAGGAAGAGATAGAGGGGGAGAAACACCCAGCCTTTCCCTTCCTCCTGCCTCCAATCTTCCATTAGGGCCTCCCATTGGCAGAACACGGTGAAACCAGCTGATACGGCTTGCAGGGCTGTGGACTGTGCAATACAGAGCAGAGCTGGGGAGAAATAAAGGATGGATCTGAGGGCATATAGACCCAGGGCATACTGAAGTGCTTTGGTTGGCTGGCATGGTGTCCTTAAAAAGCCATGATTTCTTGCCTATGGATGGGTCGTACACTGTTCAGCTAGGCAGGGCCCAGTCCCAGCCTACTCTGTCATGTACCCACTTAAGTGTCTGACTTCCATAGGCATTGGAGCGTACAACCCCTGCTTTAACTGATGTGTCCACTGTAGAGATGGGGCAGTGGTGCTTTGGTGGTAGGATTCTCGCCTTGCATGCAGGAGACCCTGTTTGATTCCTGGCCAATGTACCTCAACCACAGCATAAAATTGCCTCTACACTTTTCTTAGGTAGGCTGGTCCTTCAAAATTGTAATTTCACATATCCCTTGACCTTTAAAGGGGCCCTGGTGGCACAGTAGTTAAGCGTTTGGCTGCTGATTAAGAGCTCGGCAGTTCAAAACCACCAGCCACTCCTTGGAAACCCTGTGGGGGAGTTCTACTCTGTCCTATAGGGTCACTATGAGTCAGAATCAACATGAGGGAAACAGGTTTGCTTTTGACCCTTAATATTCCATGTTACAACCTAAAGACTGAACAGGTTTCAAAGTGTGTGTGTTTGTGAGTGTGGGTGTGAAAATCTGCTTTACATGTATCTGGCGTGGACAAAATTAGGCAGCGTGGTGTTCGCATTGGCCCAGCTGCATCCTCTGTGAATCCTGACAGCTGTTTGGGGATCGGGCAGGTGCATAATCATCTTGTCCCTTCATGCCATTGCTGACGCCAGTGTTCATGTCCCCTGAGCCCGCCCCCACCCAGCCAGGCATCTCGTCCTGCCCACTGCGGTAGAAACCCAGCAGATGTTTAACAACTTGGAAGGGAAATGAGGGTATTTGGAGACTTAAACCAAGGCCAAGGGAAATGGCAAGATGAGGCAATCTGGCAAAGTCAGGCTGGTGAGAATTGAACTGCAGACATCTGAGGCTTCTTCTTTGAGTCAATGTCTCCTGTGCACGTTTCCAAATGCAGAGATGAGTAGGCAGGTCTGCTGCAGACTAAACCTCCATCCCAAGCTTTCTAACCAGGGGCTTTCTACACTCCATTTCCACACCCCAGTTTTGTCTCCTTGGGTCCTGTTCGATTTTGCTAATTCATCCTTATTACAGAGTCTCTTGGTTTAAGGCAAGCAGGCGTAGGGGGAACAGGGCCTGGCCTGGCTCTACAGTCATTCCTCATTCCCACAGCCCTGACGGCAGGGGCCACACACACAAATGTCAGTGGGGCAGGCAGGTTCCAGGGTGGGGTTCTATTTTTTTTGTTTATTATTGTAGTTTAAGTGAAAGGTTACATTTCAAGTTAGTTTCTCCTACAAAAATTTATACATACGTTGTTATGTGACCCTAGTTGCTCTTCCCATACTGTGACAGCACACTCCTCCTTTCCACCCCGGATTTCCCATGTCCATTCAACCAGCTGCTAACCCTCTCTGCCTTCTCTTCTCAGCTCTGGACAGGAGCTGCCCATTTCGTCTCATGTATCTACTTGAGCTAAGAAGCACACTCTTCACAAGTATCATTTTATGTCCCATACTCCAGTCTAATCGTTGACTGAAGAGTTGGCCTTGGGGATAGTTTTAGTGCTGGGTTAACAGACAGTCTGGGGGCCATGCTTTCCGGGGTTCCTCCAGTCTCAGTCAGACCATTAAGTCTGGTCTTCTTACTAGAATTTGAGTTCTGCACCCCATCTTCCTGCTGCTCCATCAGGGACTCTCTGTTGTGCTCCCTGTCAGGGCAGTCATTGATGGTAGCCAGGCACCATCTAGTTCTTCTGGTCTCAGGATGATGCAGTTCCTGGTTTATGTGGCCCTTTCTGTCTCTTGGACTAATACTTTCTTTGTGTCTTTGGTGTTCTTCATTCTCCTTTACTCCAGATGGTTGGGACCAATTGATGCATCTTAGATGGCCGCTTGCTGGCTTTTAAAACCCCAGATGCCACTCATGAAAGTAGGATGCAGAACATTTTCTTAATAAGCTTTGTTATGCCAATTTACCTAGATGTTCCCTGAAAGCATGGTCCCCAGACCCCTGCCCCCGCTACTCTGTCCCTTGAAGTGTTTGGTTGTATTCAGGAAACTTCTTAGCTTTGGTTTAGTCCAGTTGTACTGACTTCCTCTGTAGGGTGTGCTTCCCCTCCCTTCACCTAAGATAATTCTTGTCTACTATCTAGTTAGTGAATAACCCTCTCTCTCCCTCCCCACCCTCGTAACCATCAACGAATGTTTTCTTCTGTGTTTAAACCTTTTCTTCAGTTCTTATAGTAGTGGTCTTATACAATATTTGTCCTTTCCAGGGCAGGGTTCTAATGCAGGCCAAGGGAAAGAACCTGTCAAAATCCATCCTGAGGGGGCTCTCTCTCTGCGGTGAGTATAGGCAGGTGGGAGTTCAGGCCCAGTAGTGCCAAGAGATCCCTGGGAAGGGTCCTGGTTTTCAAATACCAGGAAATTAATTCCAAAATAATTGAAAACAATGTATGAGCTGTAAAATCCACATCTAGAGACAAAATCTGGCCTAAGGAGCCATCTTTGGCTTGGGGAGTGCTTCCTAAGGGCTGTGTGTGACACCTAGGTGGGGAGAGACCCTCCTTGTCCTGAAGGGACTTACAGTGGTGCAGAGGAACCTGCAGATGCAAACCCTGTCATGAGACAGTATAAAAAACACACAAACGAAACCTGTGGTCTTCTAGTGAATTCCGACCCATGGCAACACTATATGATACAGAGTAGAACTGCTTCATAGAGTTTTCTTGGCTGTAATCTTTACAGAAGCAGATTGCCAGGCTTTTCTTCTGTGGCACTGGTGAGTGGGCTCAAACCACCAACATTTAGGTTAGTAGCTGAGCACAAATCGTTTGTGCTACCTAGGGGCTCTTGAATAAACCAAAGACCTGCTGTAAAAAGAGATTCCAGGAAATCCTGTGGGTGCCCCAACAGGAAGAAATTTTTTATTATGAAGACAGTTTTCTTTATATGGTATTAACCATGAAATATTAATTTCAGCTTAAATAAATAATTGGACTTCAAAATATCCAGGGAAACCTATTTATTCTCCTGTTCATGTGCTCCACGGTGTCAGACTGGCTTAAAGTTCAGACCACTTTATAATAATGACTTTCCATACTTTACTATGGAGCCCTGGATAAGAAATAGGACTGCTAACCAAAAGGTCAGCAGTTCAAATCCACCAGTTGCTGCTTGGAAACCCTGCGGGGTAGTTCTACCCTGTCCTACAGGGTCTCTATGAGGCTGAATCGACTCTACGGCAACGGGCTTGGGGTTTTTTTTTTCTTTTTGGTATTTCACTAAATAAATCCACTCGAGGAAAGGATTAATACTTTACTGGTTTCCACTTTGGAGTGTTACAGTGAAGTTCCTGTGTAAATAGTGAAATAGGATTTTAAGAGACTGCTTTTTCTAGGCAGGATGATTTAAGGAGAGCAGTAATTCCTTAAGATGTGTGGACATGCTCAGCAGCAGAACCATTCCACCACCACCAGCATCAACTCTGATTCATGGCGACCCCGTATGTTGCAGAGCAGGACTGAGCTCCATAGAGTTTTCAATGGTTGATTTTTTTTTTTTTTTTA
>NW_004443969.1:10769690-10804896 GCF_000243295.1 Trichechus manatus latirostris
CTTTTGTGATTGACTTATTTCACTCAGCATAATGTCCTCCAGTTTCATCCATGTTATGAGATGGTTCACAGATTCATTGTTGTTCTTTCTCGTTGCGTAGTACTCCATTGTGTGTATGTATCAATGGTTGATTTTTTGAAAGTAGATCACCAGGACTTTCTTCCAAGATACCTCCAGTTGGACTTAAACCTCCATCTTTTGGTTTGCAGAGAGCACATTAACTGTTTGCACCACCTAGGGACTCCAAAATCAACTCCCCAAATGCGGAGCTTGGTGGATAGTGGCAAAACCAGACCAGAAGAGTCCCCAGGGCAGGGGGATCGAGCAGCCCTCTGAGGTGGGACTTTACTTGGGGACAGAGCCAGCTGGGCCAGAAGTTAGCAGAGACCCCAAGCCAGAGTCCAATGATGATCACATTATCCTGGAGCCCACATGGCACTGGCATCCCACCTCTTTAAGGGCTCTTGACATGCTTTATTAAAATTATTTGTACCCTTTCTCTCCAGAAGACAATGAGCATCTTGGGAAGGGCCAATGTCTACATATTCTAGTGCTTAGCAGAGGCCCTGGTATGAAGAGATATGTTAAATGGCAACTGAATGAACGACTAAATGATAAGTTGAATAAAAAGGTAGGCAGGTGTATGGCATTAGGGACAGTCAGCAAGAGGTGGTTGTACTGGTAGGTGGGTGGAGCATGAGGGCAGGTGGTTTGGAGCCGGCAACATGTGTTGATCTGGGCCTATGTACTAGAGGACGAGGTGAAGGGTAGGCTCCAGCTCTGGGGCTGCCAGGCAGTTATCAAGGCAGGCACTCAGGCAGGGAAACAGACACGTGGAGGCAGGCACGGAGCACAGCTGCAGGGCAGCAGAGAGCAAGAAGTGAGAACGGATGCTTTGAGCATCTTTTCACATGCTGGTTGGCCATTTGTATTTCTTCTTTGGTAGAATGTCTATTCAAGTCCTTTGTCCATAAAGAGAAATGAAGTCCTGATACATGCTACAGCATGGATGAACCTTGAAAACATCATGCTGAGTGAAATAAGTCAGTCACAAAAAAAAACAAAAAAAGCTAAACCCATTGCCATCAAGTCAGTTCCGACACATAGAGATGCTATAGGACAGAGTAGAACTGCTCCATAGGGTTTCCAAGGAGCACCTGGCAGATTTGAACTGCTGAGCTTTTGGTTAGCAGCCGTAGCTCTTAGCCACTACGCCACCAGGGTTTCCCAGTCACAAAGGACAAATATTATATGAGCCCATTTGTATGAATATCTAGGTAAAGACCAAAGTTTAGAGAGGGGGAGAGAGGAGGAAAGGAGGAATCAATGCTTTGAGGACACTGAGCTTCTGTTAAGGGGGATGGAAAAATTTGGAACTGGATAATGGTGATGAACGTAATTTATGTTTGATAAATTTGATGTTTGATCATGGTGATAAACACGATAAACATAATTACTGTCACTGAATTGCACATGTGCAGAATGTTGAAATTGAAATGGCAAATGTTTTGTTACATATATGTTTACCACAAAGGAAAAAAAAAGGAATGGATGCTTTGGCATCAGATGGATTCGAGTTGAAATCTCAGTTCTACCTTTTGCTAGCTGGGTGATTGGGCAATGGACTTGATCTCTCTGTGCCTCGATTTCCACATCTCTATTTTGAGAAGCAAGTGAAATGGGGCACGTAAAGCCCTTAGCACAGTGTCTGGCAGAGAATTATTGATGGAAATGTGGATGGGGCTTGATTCATAACAAGGATGCTGGTGACCACCCTTCTGAGCAGTAATCAGGAGAGGGGGCATCAAGCTCTTACATTTTGCTAAGCCTACATCCCTTTCTCCCTCCCCAGGTGGGGGGTTTCAGAATCTGGAGGGAAGGGAGTATTACATTTCAAAACTCTTCTAGAGGATTCTATCTTTCTCATCACCCTTTCCCCCACTGAGTTCTTGTGTTTTTAGTTCTTTAAATCACTCCCACAAAGACCAGTGTTGGTCTCTGAACCTTGTTAGGGGTTTTGTCTGGAAGTAAAGTGGCAGCAGATTCTGACGACTAGAATGACTTTGGGGCAGGAAGGGCTGACTTATCTATTAGGCAGAAGGCTCAGTGCCTAGGGCCCACAATACTTATACAGGGTCCATGAAAATATTTTAATTTCTTTTAAAATCAGAAAAAAATATGAACTTTTAAGTCAAAGAAAATATTTTAATCTATAATTTTCATATACTCATCTTTACACCAACACAATTATAAAATATATTTTTTAATATTTTTTTAAGGAAAAAAAGGGCCCACAAGAGTCATAATGAGGCCCTGGGGACAGGGACCCAGAAAATCACTGCACTAGTAGTTCTCTAAGTTTAAGGCATATGAGAAGCACCTGGAAAGCTTATTAGTCCTGGGCCCCCCTCCAGAAAGTTAGTCACAGTCTGTTCATAGTGGGTCCCTGGAATCAGCATTTTAGTGGACACCTAGCTCCTTCTGAAGCAGGCTAAAGGAGCCTGGAGAAGCCCTGACCTCGCTCTCAGTCATGGTCTACCACCTGGCCACGTAACTAGAGGATTCTGAGAGGTCAAATCCTAGCTGCCCAGCCCCCTGGACCCTGCTATCCAATCCTGCGAATCCATCAAAACATTAGTTAACCAGCCCAAAGCGTGATCAATTCAGCAAACAAGTCAATCTGGTTCTGAAGCCTGCAGAAAGAGAAAGACCTCACTACCACCAAGAAAGAAGAGCTGGGATCAGAGTGTGTCCTTTGGGCCCAGGGTCCCTGTACCAGGAACCTCCTAGGCCCAGGGGAAGATTGATGCCAAGACACATGGAGGTCTCCAAGGAATGCCAGGCCCACAGATGTTGAAAGGAGTTAAGGACTTTCCCCCAGAGCTGACAAAGAGAGAAAGCCTTCCCCTAGAGCTGATGCTCCGATTTTGGACTTCTAGCCTCCTAAACTGTGAGAGAATAAATTTGTTTTTGTTAAAGCCACGCACTGGTGGTATTTCTGTTATAGCAGCATTAGATAACTAACACAGTCCGTCTCAAATCCCACTGACAAACTCTTCTGCAAAACCACGGAAGTAAAGGAAATCATTCCTATAGTAATAATAGGAGAGACAAAACAAGAGTATATAAAGAGCATTGAATTTTAGTGGAGAGTCACCAATGCCAGGAAATGTAGATAAGAATCACTCCTCTCTGGTGGAGTGTGGCAACAAGTCAAATTTTTCTCTTGCCGACTCCTTGTGAGGGACTCACTTAAATATCTGATGCCTGTAAGGAAACGTTTGAAACAGTTTTTCTTTAAACAAACGTGTTGTGCCATCACGAGCCGTTACTTTGCATTTAAAACTCAGTTTCCAAAGGTTATTTTACAAAATCATTACATGGACCCTCCACGTTTCAACAAGAGCATTACACAGATGACTGATTTTGTGCCGCTGTCCCCGAAAGAGCAGATTTCTTTAATTACAGCAGTTAGTTTGAAAGGTGATAACTAAATAAAATTTTATTCTGCAAAATTTATAGAGTAAAAACAACATTAAAATAACATTAATGTTGGAGGACAGATTCAGTGAAGAAGCAAATAGCCAGAAAATTGACAAATCCTTTACAATAATGACTTGTTGCCACACTCCACCAGAGAGGAGTGATTCTTATCTACATTTCCCGGCATTGGTGACTCTCCACTAAAATTCAATGCTCTTTTTATACTCTTGTTTTGTCTCTCCTATTATTACTATAGGAATGATTTCCTTTACTTCCATGGTTTTGCAGAAGAGTTTGTCAGTGGGATTTGAGACGGACTGTGTTAGTTATCTAATGCTGCTATAACAGAAATACCACCAGTGCGTGGCTTTAACAAAAACAAATTTATTCTCTCACAGTTTAGGAGGCTAGAAGTCCAAAATCGGAGCATCAGCTCTAGGGGAAGGCTTTCTCTTTGTCTGCTGTGGGGGAAAGTCCTTATCTCCTTTCAACATCTGTGGGCCTGGCATTCCTTGGAGAACTCCATGTGTCTTGGCATCAATCTTCCCCTGGGCCTAGGAGGTTCTTGGTACAGGGACCCTGGGTCCAAAGGACACACTCTGATCCCAGCTCTTCTTTCTTGGTGGTAGTGAGGTCTTTCTCTCTCTGCTCGATTCTCTCTCCTTTTATCTCTTGTAAGATAAAAGGTGATGCAGGCCACACCCCTTACATCAGATCAGGGCTGTGACCTGAGTGAGGGTGTTGCATCCCACTCTAATCTTGTTTTATTAACATAACAAACACAACCTAATCCTTTTTAACATGACCTAATCCTGCCTTGGATTAGGTGGCGTAGTGGTTAAGAGCTACGACTGCTAACCAAAAGGTTTGTAGTTTGAATCCACCAGGCGCTCCTTAGGAATCCTATGGGGCAGTTCTACTCTGTCCTATAGGGTCGGTATGAGTTGGAATTGACTTTGATGGCACAACAAAAATAATCCTGTCTCATTAACGTAACGGATAGCTCACTCCCAAATGGGACCATAACCACAGGCATAGAGACTATTATTTATAACACATCACAAAGTGGAGGATAATTAGATCACAAAATGGAGGACAACCACACAATACTGGGAACCATGGCCTAGCTGAGTTGATGCATATTTTGGGGGAACCACCCTGAAATAAATTTCATAGATAATATAATTCGTTGTTGTATGCTGTTGAGTTAATTCGGACTCATGGAGACCCCATGTGTTACAGAATAGAACTGCTCCATAGCATTTTCTTGGCTGTCGTCTTTACAGAAGCAGATTGCCAGGCCTTCGTTCTGCAATGCTGCTGAGTGGGTTCAAACCACTAACCTTTCGGTTATAAGCTGAGCACAAACTGTTTGCACCACCCAGGGACCTCAATAATATAATCTACCTACTCATATTTATAAAAAACCAATACAATACCTTAACTGTAATAAAGAGAAAATATGAAAGACAAGTCATTAATAGTAAATTATTTGTATTCCAAGTGTAAATGTTTGGGCATAACTATAGCATAGGGTCACTATGAGTCGGAATTGACTTGACAGCAATGGGTTTGGGCTTGGTTTTTGGTATAGAAGGCGTAATGAAGTTTGCAGGTGCTTACACTTTTATGAAGAATCGCATTGAGTCAAATTTTTTCTTACCAACTACTTAAGTCAGGGCCTCACTTAACTACCTTACACCTATAAAGAGGAATGTTTGAAGCAGCTTTTCTTTAATATGTTGTGCCATGGCGAGATGTTGTTTTCCACTTAAAACTCAGTTTCAAAAGGTTATTTTACCAAATCATTACATGATCCTGGTGTGTTCTACTGGTAACTTAAACACCACAAGCAGTATTCATGTGATTTTCTGAAATGATGAAGGACTTCTGATAATCTTCCAAGTAAGGCAAAACACATTCTTTCCTCAATTTCCCTGGTAGATCTGTTCCTGGAAATTCACTGCAAATAGAAAGTGGTACAGAAATACCTATGTCTATATGTAAAATATAATCAGGTTCTGGGTTCCAATAATTATAAACAATATTTCACCCTTCTAAATGGGCCACCACATAATATCAATAGCACTAAATACCAATAACACCAAAAATGCCCTTACAAATTTTCAAAACTCATCCTATGAAGAATTATACTGGAATAAATTAAAAAGGGAGACCACACTATCAGTATAGAACTGAAGAGGGAAAGGAGAGGAGAAAAATGAACATTTGTTGAATGCCGGGGCACAGATCTCAAACACACAGCTTGAATGAGGTTTTATTCTCAAAAACTCTTTTTTTTAAAAAAAAAACGTTAAATTTGAATGCCAATGCACAATTTTACCATACTTTATTGCCTGAGCTCCCTGTTGGTGTAGTGGTTAAGAGCTAGGACTGCTAACCAAGAAGTCAGCAGTTCGCATCCACCAGTCACTCCTTGGAAATCCTATGGGGGCAGTTCTAGTCTGTCCTATAGGGTCACTTTGAGTCGGAATCAACTAGAGGGCAACGAGTTTGGTTTTTTGGTTTTTTTGTTGCCTTCCATCTGCCCTGCTTTACTTACTTATAATACCTTCTAGTTCCTGAAAAACATGTAAGTTGCATTCACTGGTCTATAATGACTCAGGGGCTGGATATACCTCAACGTGTTTAATCCTTACAACTATTCACCCAGGGAGGAAATGTACGCTTACAAATGAAGAAACAGAGGCTCAGAGAGATTAAGTAACTGGTCCAATATCACACAGCTTGCAAGTAGTAGAGTCAAGATTCAAACTCATGTTTGTTTGAATCCAAAAACTATGCTCTTTCCACAACACGTCCACCTTTTTATGTATTCCACATCTGGCTGTAAAAGATGTAGCCTTTAGGAGCTGATTTTGGAGAAATGCCCTCCACAAGGGCCTGGGAAATCCTGCCTTGATTTCTGACGCTGATATCTGGGACAAGTGGGTATTGATCCCTGGACGGTGATACCGTAATCATAGGCTCTGATTGCTCCAAGGGAGACCAGAAAACATTGAACTCACATTGCATTTCTTGCCCACTGAGTTTATCCACTCTTGTTTAAACAGCCCAACAGCAGCTATAAAGATTTTTCTCCACAGTGTGCTCCTGTAAACAAGTAGTTTATCAAATAAAACCTTCTAACAAAGAGTGTGATGACATTCCATATTGACGGCCCCTCACGGAGTGCCTCCTCCTTCTAGGATCCCGGTGGGGCATGTCCACCTCCCATTCAACAGTTGCTTTTGCTGCAGGTCTTGTGGCTTAAGAGGTTTTAAATGAACTTGGGTTTGCAATTCATGTGAACAATCTCAGTCTTCTGATTTCATCCTAAGGAGTAAACCAATTACTGTGAAGTCAATTCCAACTATGGTGACCCCATGTGTGTCAGAGTAGAACTGTGTTCCATAGGGTTTTCAGTGGCTGATTTTGTGAATGTAGATAGCCAAGTCTTTCTTCTGAGGTGCCTCTGGATGGACTACAACCTCCGACCTTTTGGTTAGCAGCCGAACGCATTAACCGTTGCACCAATCAGGGACTCCATCATAAAGAATTAGAAAAAAAAAATTGTTGCCGTTGAGTTGATTCCAGCTCATGGCTGTGTGCAGAGTAGAACTGCACTCCATAGGGTTTTCATGGCTGTGACCTTTAAAAGCAGATCACCAGGCTTTCCTTATGAAGGAATAACTCCTTGAAAATTCAATAATACATTGCAGAACATGACAAACAACCTAGTTCCCTGGAGTTAATGTAATTATCTTTGGGGGATAAATCTCATATGTATGAGAAGGCAAGAAGATAGGATGAGCTGGGCGATATTTATTTGTTGTGGCATTTGGGGCAGTAATAACTATAAAATTCATTATCAAACACCTTTCCCAGTGTCAGGCACTGCACTGGTGTTTCTCTGGAGTGGCTATGTTTGTGCTTGGTATCCCTATGCCCCTGGCCCTGGTCCTGGTCCTGGTCCTACGCCATGGCAGACTGGACCAGGGCTGGACGCCTGACCCAATTTGAACTTACTCTGGGAATTCGGAATTAAGACTATGAATACATAGTCAGTGACTGTTAATTCTTGAACTTGGAAGACATTTTGGGAGGTTTGGGAGGGAGGACAACTTTCCCCCATGAGGGCAGAGGCATAGAGAAGAATGAAGTCCAGCAGCAGAGAAAGGCAGAGATGGAAGTCCAGGCAGCTCTGGAGAGAGAAGCATCACCTTGATTCCTGAAAGTGCTTCAGTTGTTGGATTTAGTGCCACATGAGGTCCAAATGTACATAACCTTTGGGATTAAGCAAAATCACTGATCCTTAAAATAAATCCCCTTTATTGCTTAAGCAAGTCTGAGTCATTTTCTACTACATTCAAACAATTCAACTAGGTTCTTTACATATATCATAAAAGAACCCTTTAAAGTAGGCACTATTATATCTATTTTACATATGAGAACACGGAGGCTCAGAGATAGTAACTTTTCCAAATGACAAATTTGCTCTGTCTAGCAAATGACAGAGCCAAGAAGTTGAACCCACAAAATTCCTTGCTACATCTTTACTCTTGTTAAAATAATCCCTTATGCTTGAGTAACCCTTATAATTTACAAAATACACTTTATATTGATTAATCTTCACATTGATCTAAGGGAAAAGGTATTTTACAGATGGAGAAATTGAGGTATGGAAAGGCTATAAGTAAATAATTTGATTATATATATTTGAATGTATTTGACTGTATAGTCCTGGGAGGTGCAAATAGTTAATGAGCTCCGCTGCTAAAAGAAAGGTCAGTGATTCAAAATCACCAGCAGCTCTGTGGGAGAAAGATGTGGCAGTCCACTTCCTTAGAGATTTACAGCCTAGGAAACCCTATGCGGTCACTAGGAGTTGGAATCGATTCAATGGCAGTGGGTTTGGTTTGGGTTTGTATTTGACTGTATTTGACTATATAGTCCCTGGGTGGTGCGAACAGTTAATGAGCTTAGCTGCTAAAAGAAAGGTTGGAGGTTCAAGTCCACCCAGAGGTGCCTTGGAAGAAAGGCCTGGTGGTCTACTTCAAAAAGTCAGCCATTGAAAACACTGTGGAGTACATTTCTACCCCAACAAACACGGGGTCAACTCAATGGCAACTTGTGTATACAGATGATTGACTGGTAGGGGGAAAGAGGCAATACTATCATGGAATAGTCTAATCTTCCCTACTCCTTTGTCCAAAGTACATGTCACTGTCATGGATAGAATTGTGTCCCCCAAAAACATATGTCAACTTGGTTAGGCCAGTACTGTGTGGTTGTCCTCTATTTTTGTGATTGCAATTTTATGTTAAAGAGGATTAGGGTGGGATTGGATTGTAACACCCTTACTAAGGTCATATCCCTGATTCAGTGTAAAGGGAGTTTCCCTGAGGTGTGGCCTACAGCCATCTTTTATCTTACAAGAGATAAAAGGAAAGGGAAGCCAGCAGAGAAGGGGGAACCTCATACCACCAACAAAGCAGTGCCAGGGGACCCAAGGTTCCTGTGCAGAGAAGCTCCTAGTCCAGGGGAAGATTGATGACAAGGACCTTCCCCTAGAGCCAACAGAGACAGAAAACCTTCCCCTGGAGCAGACGCCCTGAATTTGGACTTCTAGCCTACTAGACTGTGAGAAAATAAATTTCTCTTTGTTAAAGCCATCCGCTCGGGGTATTTCTGTTATAGCAGCACTAGATGACTAAGACAGTCACTGACATTTAATGATTTTGAAATTATTATCATTATTTCATACATATAAAGAAATATATAAATTAGGTATGTAGATGAATGAAATGAAGACCTGGGCAGACCCCTCTGTGTACGAAGTGGAATGTTACTAGTATGATTGTGCCCTTCCTGATCGTATTCCTATCCCTGCTGCCCGGGGATAACCAATGTTCTGATTTTGAGTTTTCATCTCCTTGGTTTTTGTTAGAGTTGTTATTTCTGCAGTTCATTACAGACATATACTGCATGTGTCCTTAACAATATATTGTTTAGTTTTATGTTTCTGAACTTTGCATAAAGAAATGCTGTATATATTATTTTTCAACTTGCGTTATTTCACCCAATGTTATGTTTCTGAGTTTTATCGGTGGTCATGCACCTGGGGATATTTCATTCATTTTCACTGCAATAAAGTATCACATTGGATGAATATGGTACAAGTTATTCATCCACTCCCCTGTCCATAAACACGTAAGTTACTTCCAGTTTTTTTAAATTATAATCAATGCCGCTTTGAAGATTTTAGTATTTGTCTTCTGGGGCACGTGCGTAAAAAGTTCTCAGAGTTTATTTCTAGGAGTAAAATGTGCTGGGTTGTGGCATATGTGCCTCTTAAACTTTACAAGATACAGTATAGTAAACTGTTATCCGAAGTCATTATACTAATTTATACTCCACCAACATTCTATAAGAGTTCTTATTACTCCACATTCTTACCAACTCTTGGTATTGTTTGATTTTTAAAGTTTCGCCAATTTGGTAGGTGTGAAATGGTATATTAGTATATAGTCTTTTACCATTTTTCTATTAGCATGTTTGTTTTATATACAGGAGCTCTTTTTATATATTCTTACTGATGTATATGAGCTCTTTTTATATATTCTGGATACCTGTGTTATAAATTTCTTCTAGATTGTGGTTTATCTTTTTTTTCATACTGTATCTCAGCAAATACAAATTCTAAATTTTAATGTAGGCAAATTTATCAATATTTTCCTTTATTTATGGTTTTTGGGAGTTAAGACTGTCTTTCCTTCTATAAAGGTATTCCTCTACACTGTTTTTATAAAAATTTTCAAGTTTTACTTTTCACATTTAGCATCTTTTGTTTGCATAGAATTTGTTTTTTATGTGGTGTGAAGGAGAGTCCGATTTTTTTTTCCTTATTACAACCAGATATCTGGGGCCTTTTTTGAACAGTCTATCCTTTTCCTACTTATCTGAAATATCGCTTCTATCATATATCAAGATATTTGGATTTCAATATATTTGGATTTCTCTTTCTGAAATTTGAAGATGGTTTTCATCGATCAGTTTGTTAATCCCTGAACTCCTTATCTATCTATCTATCTATCCACATGCACACACACACACACACAGGTGTATATGTATACACATATACATCTAAGTATATATGTGTGTACATACTGATATTACATATGTTAATATATTAATTATATATATATATATACATGCATATGTATGTATTTGTGTGTTTTTATAAGTTTTGAGATCCAGTAGTGTAAATCCTCCTACGTTCTTTTCCTTAGGAGTTTTGAGGCAGAGACTGGCTAGCCGTTCCCTAAACCTAATTCCTCTTTTCCTTGAGCACACAGCTAAGTTTCAGTCCCCAGCCTCTCTTGCAGTTAGATGTTGCCAGGTGAAGTGATAACATGACATTGCTGGGCTAAGGTGTGTTAGAAGCAGTTTCTCTGTGCAATTTCTACTCATTGGCCAGCTGACTACAGGGGACTTTGAGTCCTTAGAGTAGGACAGAGCCACGAGATGGAAGGAACCTAGTTTCCAAAAGACCACATGGAAGATTTCTGGCTGACAAGGTACACCCATGTTGGATGATTACATGAGTGAGAATAAACCAGCCAGAGTAGGGGATGTTTGTTAAGAGAATTAACGATTCCCTAATTAATACACCTATCACAGTTATTTTGGTCTTATTTTAGTATAAAGTTTTGAATCAGCTTTGCAGATACGCACACTAAACTTCTTGAGTTGTTAACAGAATTGTATTAATCAATGATATGTATATGATACTGAGCCTTCCTACCCATGATTATAATGCATTTTCTCATCTATTTAGGTCTTCTTTAATATCTTTCAATAAAGTTTTATGGTTTTCTCAAGTGTTGTTAAATTTATTCCAAGTTATTTTATATTTTTGTTGCAATGGCAAGTTATATCTTTTAAAAAAATAACCTTCTTTTCCACATTTAGTACTTCTGTATAGAAATACAATTAATTTTTGTATAATGATCTCTTATATGCAGTAATTATTGCCAAACTCGTTAATTCCAAAAATTCTTTCTTAGATTTTTTTAGGGTATTCTAATAGAAAATCGTATCATTTGTAAATAATGAAGTTTTTTTCCTTCTTTTTGGTCTTTATATCTTATTATTTTTTTCTTGTCTTGCTGAACTGCTAAGTCCTTCAACACAAGACGGAACAGAAGTAATGGTAGAAGGCCTCATCTTCGTTCTTATTTTAAAGGAAATGTTTCTAAATTTCCATCCTGAAGAATGATATTTGCTATAAGTGTTTTTGTAATTACCCTTTATCAGGTTAGAGAATTCCCTCTATTTCTAGGCTTCTAAGAATTTGTATTACAAGTACGGAATTTTATCAAATGCTTTTGTTCCATCTATTGAGATAATCATATATTCTTTATCTTTTACTATATAAATGTGGTTAATATTATTAATACAGTAATGTGGTGAGTAACATTTTCTAATGTAAACCAAATTAATGGGATAAACCCAACTTGATCTTGATGTATTATATTTTTTACCTTCTTCTGCACTTGGCTTGCCAATATTTTGTTTAGGAAGGTTGCTTTTAAACGATGTAGGCTTTATTTGTTTGTTTGTTTGGTTGGTTTTTGTTTTTAGAGTAGGGGACTTTTATAAATGTTGCTGAGGTTGGTCTAGCTGCTTGTTGGTTAATTTGCTTATAGAGAGAGTACCAGTTATCAACCTACTCACTTAAACCTCTTAAAAAGAGTAATGAATCTCAGCAGTGTATTATGTGCTGATTTGTATTCAAGAACCTCAGATTATTCAAGCTTGTCTTAGTTATCTAGTTTCTGTTATAACAAATAGCACAAGTGATTGGCTTTAACAAACAGAAATTTATTTTCTCAGAGTAAGGTGGCTAGAAGTCCAAATTCAGGGCACTAACTCTAGGGGAAGGCTCTATTGACTCTATAGGAAGTTCTCATCTCTTTTCAGCTTCTTTTCCTTGGTTCCTTGGCTATCTTCATGTGGCGTGGCATCTGTCCCCCATCTGTGCTTCCTTGCTTTTGTGCCTAATCTGCTGTTTTCTATTTCAAAAGTGATTGGCTTAAAACACACCCTACACAGATATGGTCTCATTAACATAACAAAGAAACCCTATTCCCAAACGAAATTACATCCACAAGTACACAGGTTAGTATTCCAACACACATTTTGGGAGGACCCAATTCAATCCATAATAAGGCTGATCTTTCTAAAATGAAGCAGGTGGCCTAAAATAAATTTAGCATTTTTCAAATTTCTCTTTCATCTTAAACCATTTTTTAAATGGAAATTTGTATTTTTGATAATCATAAATGGATAGCTGATTGTGCTCACCCTGCCGTCTGATGTGGGGTAAAGTAGAAGAAGGGAGAAACTAGAAGAATATAGAAGCGGGAGGCACAGGGGCTGGTCTGATTTTTTTCCAACCAAACAGGTTTTCTGCGAACAACGAAGCAAAATTTTAGAAAGCTGTTTTGCAAGGCTGAGGTCATTCTTCTTTTTCTTCTTTGAAATATACCTTGTTATATGGCGAGATTTTCCATTACCATTTTCCACTTCATAAAAAATAAACCAATTGCACCTTCTTGTCTACCCAATTCCCTTGAAAGTACAGTTCTGAGATCCAATAACAATCCAGCCATCTCTGGGAAAACCCTTGTGAGGCAGAAATTGAGTTCAGTGGCTAACAAGAAAAAGAGGCAATTAATTAGAAATATCACATTGCGTTTTGTAATTTTACTAAGCAAAAATTCGCTACTCAGAAGACTGGCTGAATTACAGATAGTAAGAAAACTTTAAAAAAGAACCAAATCAAGTGATTTATAGTATACAATAGTAAACCCTGAATTGGTGGAGGCAAGTTTCACTACCCTGTTATTTATTAAGCTCAAGTTTCTTTGAAAAGGGGCAATGGTATAGATGTGGCTTTTCTCTCACTGCCAAATTCAGGCATAAAATCTTTTTAGTACCTAGTAAAGGTGATAGCAAAAATAATTCTGCCTAGTGGAAAACGTGGGTATGTATGCAGGTATCCCACAAAATTACCTGTGGGGTGTGTGTGTTTGAATGCATATACATGTGTATGTATGATGTAGTCCCTGTCACAGGGTCATCTCATAGTCTCTGCCATTGCATACAAATCTCATGTTCCCCTGTCACCAGGAAGATAATGGTGCACTGCTTATTCTCTGCTTACATTACATCGCTCTGTGATTATGTGCTCCAAGTGATGTACAGCACACATATCTTTATAGCAATGATGCAACAGCCTGAGAAAATGGTCAAAATAAAGCTTTCAGTGCAGTGTATATAGCCCACCTGTACAGAGAACTCATATAATCTAAGAAGACCTGGAATGATTCCTGTTCAGAATGGTGACTCAGAAATGTTCTTTTTTAGAGACCCACTCCAGGGATTTATCTCCGAAGAATCGCCAGACAAGTTATTACTCTTGTTCTGCTGAATCATACATCCTGGTCCCTTCTGTGCTACTCAACCGTAGTTGGTCCTGACCCTGGAGTAATCCTTCCCAGGGATGTTTCCTGACCCCAAGGAATGACGGTGCAGGAAAGCATAGCAACAACAAGTTCTCAAACATTTCTTAAAACCAACCTGAGAATCTTAATTTCATGATGACCCCACTCCTCATCTCCATGAAGTCTAAGAAACATCCAGTCAGGCATCTATATTTTATATATGTTCCAATGTGGGTGTCCTGAAGGTGAGAGAACCTGAAGATTCTATTCAGCCATGCTCCGAACTTTCAGTCCTCTTGTAGTTCACTGAATATACTGTTGCAATATTTTAAGTCTCTGCTTTTTCATATGATGCCACTCTGCCTGGAATGCCCTCTCACCTTTTCACTTAGAAAACTCCTATTCATTCTTCAAAATCCATTCTCCATCACCTCCTCTGTAAAGCTTTCCCTGGCTTTTCTGACAGTTAATTACTTCCTTCTCTATATACATTCTGTGACTTATTTTTCCTTTATTGGAAACACCATTCTAAATTTACATTTGTATTAATGTATTGTTGCTAATAATTATTCATTAATAGTCTGTCTTACCTACTAAACTATGAGCTCCTTGGTGGCAAGAACTGCCTCTTGGCCATCTTTACATCTCTTATCTGTATCACAGCATGTGTTTGACATATAGTACAGGTTCTTGAATAGAATTGAATCCCATTACAGCAGTGGAATTTTCTATGCATCTTTGGATAATCTGACGTGTTTTACCAGTTATGGAAAGCGCAGCTCCAATCCTCAGACCTCCATTCTCCCCATCTAAACCTCAGTGCATAAACACAAATTGAAGGCAGCCCACAGTAGAGGATATGTTTTTACTTCTGGCTCTCCTGGTCTTCCAGGGGAGTGGCTCATTAATCTCATTACTGTAAACTGTGAAATAGATAGGTAGGCATTATTCATGGCCTTGGATTGCGGTTAGAGGCCATTCCCATTAATTAGGTTGCCCACAACTCAAGTCTATGGCTTTTTGAGGGCACTTTTGCCCCAGAAGGACCATGGATAATGGTTTCCAAATAAGATCCAAGGTCTAGATTATCTTCAAATGAGGTGAAATCTTCCCAGAGCTAAATCTCTACTTGAAGAGTAACGATTAAATAGATTTATCTGTCTTTCTTTTTTCCCCTGGACTATACTACCTAAAATCTACTGTAGTTAAGCTACTGTTGTAGACTCTTAAGATTTATGAGTATCTTGGTGTGTTATTGATACTGACTTTTAAAAAGCGAAAGATTTCCCACCAGCAGCAGTTCCAACTCATAGTGATCCTATAGGACAGAGTAGAACTGCCCCAGTGGGTTTCCAAGGAGTGGCTGGTGGATTTGAACTGCTGACAATTTGGTTAGCAGCTAAGCTCTTAACCATTGCGCCACCAGTAATTGGAATCCCACAAAGGTAATATCCTCTGTGGATTCACAGCCTGTCAGATACCCGGCCCCGGGCACTCAGTGTTTTGTTCTGCCTGGAAAGATGGCTGGGAGAGATAACATTCTGCATTAAAAAGGCTCCAACTGAAACAACTTTCAATTAAAAGCAGGCCATTAATTGTAATCATTCACCAATTATTCTTTTTTCTTAAAGCTTTTTACATTTTAATTTGTTTAGTTTTCCAGATGGCATTTCAAACTACTTTGTTAAATTTCAAAGGAAACCGTGTTATTAGGATGATGTGATAAGGTTAAGAAAGCAAAAACTTGCTTCAGTTCTTCATTCAATAAGGGGCCTGGGGCACAAAGATCAATAGTCACTGGTACTCTCAACTAGTTCACAGTCTGGTGAGGAAGAGGGAAATTTTAGGAAGATCAATGATATGGTTGAGGGAGGGACTGAAGAATGGAGCCTTATCACATCTGGGGCATGGGAAGAAGTGGTGAGGGAAAATGTTCTAGACCCCTTTTCTACCCATCCCATCTTCTATATTCCTAGCAATACACACCTTGGAGGGAATGGATCAGGGCTCAGATGCATGTTCCAGGCAGAAGGAAGAGTTTATGCAAATGCAGGGAGGCCTAGGAGGAAGGAAGAATACCCCTGTCTCGGGAACTTAGAGCAGCTGGAGTGTAACCTGTCCCTGTGAATGCCAGTAAATTTCCATTAGTCAGAAAAGACTGCTTTAAGCTAGCCCAAGCTAGATTTGGCCCGCCCTGCATGCACAGATGGGCCAGCTGTGACCATTAATTGACGTCAATAGCGGACGTAGCAACAGGTGGAACTAATCAGAAGGAAAATCATCACCCAGACCCTATTCCAAAGCGAGAGTTACAAAGAGAACCACGTCACCTTCCTGTTTCCTGGCTGCCTTCTAGAATTTTCCCTCCCCAGTGCACCTGTGCGGCTGCCATCTTACTGTCCGAATCACATGTAAGCCCTGCTTCCCCATAACTCAGCGGCTGGATCTGAGGCGCTTCCTCCTGGCTCCTTGCTCTTCTCATTGCAATAAAGTTACTTTCTTCTTCTCAAAGACCAGTGTCCACATCATTGGCAAGTCTGAGCACACTGGACAAGGACCCACCCTCTAGGGTTTGGCAACAGGAGCAAAGCAGGAGTAAGGAATTGACTTATACCGTAAAATCAGTTGATTAGAAAATCCTGAAAAATAATTTAGGCCAGGGAAGAGCAAACATCATAAACAGTAACCAAAGCTAGAAATTGGTGGAGAAGATTCTTGGACCCAGATAGTAATTTGGGGGAAAAAGGAATCAGTGAGGCAGGCTTATTTGGGAGAACAAGAGGATCAAGTCTAAATGATCCCTAGCCCTACACATCAGCAGCAAGAACAGGACTCGATTCCACATCAGGAATTATAAAATTAGATCCCTTTGTGTTTCTTTGGATTCGAAGCCCTGGTCCAGCTCTGCATATAACATATACACAATAGAGGAGGAGTGTGTATGATGAAAGTGGTGGTGGTGACTCCAGTTGCTATGTGAATGTGTCTATCACAGGGCCTTCGGGTGGGGCAGAGGGGTTTAGCTCTCAGATGAAACTGAATAAGGAAGGCGATCAGACATCCCCTGAATGAAGCACACTTCGAGGTTCTATTAAAATTTCAAAGCAATTTTTCTATTGATCTTTATTATTCTTTACTAGATTAATAAGCTTTTTGAAATAATAAAATAAGATTGTGAAGTAATTCTGGAAAAATACTTTTAAGGGCAGGTGTGTCCCTGACAGGAAATTGCCCTTATGATGTTTTTAGAGAACGTTAGTAGGACTGATTGACATTAAAAGGAAAAAAAAAAAGGTGGTTTGGCAATGATGGTTGTCTTGTATATTACCAGGAACTGTTAAAACATTAAGATGAATTAATTTAATTGGTCATAGTGAATGATATTGAAATAGTAGAAGTGATAAAACGTAGGCTAGCTCCTAAAACTTCTATTAAAAAAAAAAAAAAAAGTCTTCTTTGTCCTATCCAGGACGGAGCAGCAACTGGACTTGATTCATAAGAACTGACGTTGGGTTCTTATTTCTAAAGAAGAATCATCTGTTGACGCCTGCTCCTAAGCCAGATAGAGGCCTACGTCACATTAGCTTGACTTCCCAGGCAAGTTGCTGCCATAGAAGTTTCATGTTAACCTGAGAGCAGTCTTTCCACCCTGTCTGTTCCACCCTCCACCTCAGCTCACCCAGAGATGAAGCTAATAATGCTTCTAGAGGATAACAGCATCATTAGCACTGAGCATTGTTTTACCAGGATATGCATGGTTCCAAGAAGGAGAAAACAATTTGGTGGCTAAGGCATACTAACCCAATATACTACTATATACTACACTATACCACACCCTTTCCTCACTTATCAACACGGTCAGGTTCCCCTTTGGCCCCCCAAAATTCATGTCATTGCCACATGTAAAACACATTCACCCCATCATATCATAGTAAAAATTGTAAATCGACTCCAAGTCCAAAATCCAAAAATTCCTCTTCATCTGTGAAATCTAGAATACCAATTATCTGCTTCCAAATTACAATGGTGAAATAGGCACAAGCTAGACATTTCCATCACAAATGGGAGAAATTGGAAGGAAAGTAGAGAAAACAGGCACCGAGCAAGTCAGCAGAACACATTACATTAGCTCTCAAGGCTTGAAAATCATCGTCTCTTCTCTGAGACCATTTAGGCAATGGCCCTGCCCACCAGACTCTGGATGTTGGCCACACTTTTTGGATTCTGGGTGGAGGTCCCTCAGCCCTAAGCTTCAGCTCCACTGGAATGGCAACTCTGTTCCCTCGACTATGGGCGGCCCCATTCTCCTACTCTATCTGAGTGGCGATCTAACCCTTTGAGACTGAGACAGCTCTGCTTCCTGTGTTCCTTGTCTCTTCAGCTTCTGCTTCTTGGTTCCTTGGCCTCTCAGCCCCTCAGGCCTTGCTGACTGTGTCTGCCCTGCTCGGGCAAGTGTTCCAAAGCTCTTTAGCTCTACTGATAAGTGCCTGGAGGCACCCTATTCCACCCGTAAACTTCGGCCAGAAGGCACTCAGCTCTCTTGCTCCATGGATCAGCAAGCCTAGTTCCACCAATAAGTGCCCAGAAGTATCCCACTCCACCAGGAAGTCTCCTGCACAAAGACATTCAGCTCTCCCGCTCCATGGGTCAGCTCCAGCGCTGTTTCCCACTGGCTCCTGGTTCTGCTGCTGTCATTTTTCTGCTGCTGCTTCTCACCATCTGTACTGTCTCTGGTCTTACGGATCTCCTCATATCCTTCTGAGTCCTCACCAGAATTGTCTTTGATGTCCATAATTCCACAGTCTCTTCAAGGCAATCTAGGCTTTTTCTACTAGGTACTTTAAAACTCTGCAGCCTCTACTCATTCATAGTTTCAAAGCCGCTTCCACATTTTAGGTATCTGTTAGAGCAGTACCCTACTCTTCTAGTACCAAATTCTGTCTTAGTTATCTAGTGCTGCTCTAACAGAAATACCACAAATGGATGGCTGTAACGAAGAGAAATTTATTCTCTCACAGTTTAGGAGGCTAGAAGTCCAAATTCAGGGTGCCAGCTCTAGGGAAAGGCTTTCTCTCTCTGTTGTTCTGGAGGAAAGTTCTTGTCATCAATCCTTCCCTGGTCTAGCAGCTTCTCAGAGTAGGGACCTGGGGTACAAAGGACACGCTGTGCTCCCAGTATTTCTTTCTTTGTAGCATGAGGTTCCTCTGTCTCTTTTACATCTCAAAAGAGATTTACTCAAGATACATTTAATCTTGTAGATTGAGTCCTACATCCTTAAATAATTGCCTCTAGTCCTGCCTCATTAACATCATAGAGGTAGGATTTACAACACGTAGGAAAATCACATCAGATGACAAAATGGTGAACAATCACACAATACTGGGAATCATGGCCCAGCCAAGTTGACACACTTTGTGGGACACAATTCAATCTGTAACAGATTCCAAAGACCAAGTCATTCTGCAAAATTGGTGTTGTGTGAAAATGGAGGATGACCACATCAGATCACAAAATGGAGGATGACTATATCATCACATAACTGCCAAATTACATCATTACATAACTACCAAACCCTGAGATTCATGGCCCAGCCAAGTTAGCACATAACCTTAATCATCACAGCCAGCGTTACTCTTGCCTTACACCTTAGCATTCGTTACTGCCAGACATATGTCTTTTATGCTCAAATTAGTCAGATAGTAGATTTTTTATTATTGTCATAAATGTGAAATGCTGGGTAAAGAAATAGTTGATAAATGATGAGAAGGTGTATACTATACTAACAGAGTCCCTGGATGGTACAAACTGTTAAGCGCTTGATTATTAGCTGAAAGGTTGACAGTTTGAACCCACACAGCACTGTCTTGGGAGACAGGCCTAGTGATCTGCTTCTGTAAAGTCACAGCCTTGAAAACCCTATGGAGCATATCTACTCTATACACATGGGGTTGCTACGAATTGGAACTGACTCAATGGCAACTAGCAGCGTACTACACTACACTATACTATACATTACACCACACTGTACTATGTATTATGTTGTTATTATTTGGTGCCACTGAGTCAATTCCAACTTGTAGTGACCCCATGTGACAGAGTGGAACTACCCCATAAGGTTTTCTTGGCTGTAATCTTTACTGAAGCAGGTTCCCAGGTCTTTCTTCCACGGAGCTGCTGGGTAGGTTTGAACTGCCAACGTTCCAGTTATCAGCTGAGCACTTAATCGTTGTACCACCAGGGCTCTTTATACTATACTATATATATTTTTTATACTATATATACTCTTTATGGAACACTGGTGGTGTAGTAGTAAAGAGCTAGGCTGTTAACCAAAAGACTGGCAGTTCAAATCCATCAGCCACTCCTTAGAAACCCTATGGGGCGGTTCTACTCTGTCCTATGGGGTCACTATGAGTCGGAATCAACTCGATGACAATGGGTTTTTGGTTTTATACTCTTTATGCTATATACATTTTATACTATCTATACACTTTCTGTATATACTCTATACTATACACTTTACACTATATACTACACACTTTATACTATACTATATTATACTTAGCATACAGTATACAGCAAATAATTCAAGAAGCTGGACTACATGAAGAAGAACATCGCATCACTATGAGTCAGAATCCACCTCACTCCACTTAACGACAATAACATGTTATACTAATTACAGCATAATTTATAATGTACCTTTCATTCCTGTCTATGATCTCAAAGTACATTATATCAACAAATATTTATGAAGGTACTGTATCAAAATCTCTGTAGACCACATAAATGAGTTCAACCTAATCCTTGCATGCAGGGAGCTTATATTCTTGTTGGAGAGACAAACATTAAACACCATATAAAACTTAAACACATTCTATTCATTAATAGTTATTTTGCTCCTACTGTATGCCATAGGATGCAAAGGTAAAGTAAAAGCTCAAAATAATAGCTTAAAATACCAGTAGAAAAAATGAATTTCTTATGAATTCTACAAAGATCACAACCCGACAGCCAAGAGCTATATTTATTTGTCTGACATAGAGCTTTTTAAAAATTGAATTGTAATTCCTTTAGGGGAGACACATTCTCTCCAGTTTTCCCTAAACATCACTGCTTCTTATTATATTGCAACTACCTAAACACCCATTTATGTTACTTGCCTGGCTCCTACGGGCATTTGAGTTGCATCTTCAGGTAAATGCCTAGTTCAGAGGAGAGAAAGAATATTTTGAGGTGGGAGAGCAAAGGAAGATGCTAAGACAAAGATGGAATATTTGGGGCTTAAAGGATGGTACAATTTGGATAGGTATAGAGTATTGGAGTAGTTGGGCAATAAATCATCCCTCTCTTGCCACTGAATTTCTCATCAATGGCAATATACACACAGGGACATGTAGGAGCTCAATTTGAACATCAGCTTTATTTTAGATACATTCGTCAGGGTAACTTGGGTTATTCTGCAGTAACAAATCTCCAAATTCTCACAGGCTTAATTCAACAAAAAGTTCATTTCTCACTTATGCTACATGTCCAATATAGTCAATAGGGGTAGTAATGCAGGGACCCAGATTGATAAAAGCTCCATCTTGACATGTGTTTCCATGAGGACTCCAGCAGTGAGAGGGAAACAAGGTGTAGCACTCAGTGGCTTTTATTTATTGATTTGTTCCATATATTTTATTGGCCAAACCAAGTTGCATGGTGAAGTCTAACGTCAAAGAATATAAATAGAGTCCTGAAGGTGGAGAAACTGAATATTTGTGAACATCCCTGATGACAACCCCTACCATCAGATACAACTGGATTGGAAGATGCTGTTTAGACCCATGGCCAATACGGTGCTACCCTACTCCTTCCCCACGCTTTGACCTGGGGAAGGGGAAAGAAGACACCTTGCCAGCCAGTCACCAGAGGACCATTGCTCGCCCAGTTGGGCACAGAGAACCTGAGCAAGAAAGGCCACAGTGACATTTAACATGTGGACTCTGCTTGGTGTCAGACTCTTGCATCCCCTAGGCAGATAAATACCTCCTCCTCCCAGTGTTCGGGGAAGCACAGAAGGACATAAGCTAAAGGACAGAAGGAAACCTGTAAGGTTATAAAACAAAAATAAATAAATAAATAAAATAAAAAATAAAATTTGCCAAGAAGGCAATATCTAGGAAGATTTTATAATCCCCATTTAAAGAAATATTGAGATCTAAAAAGACAAATCAAACGACACAATTTACTCTCGTTGGGGTGGTTAGAGCCATAAGCTCAGAAATCCTCTAGTGAGGTTGCCTGGGGAGGCTCTAGGGCTTTGAACCTGGGTATGTAGGCTACAGAGGAATGACTTTCCAGATTCTCAGCCTCCAGGGGGCCTCTTTCTATAATTGGTCTGCCTGAGAACAGAAACTCACACCTCCTTTTCCCAGTACCTGTGCTCTCTTTATAAAAGAAAAGCTTATCTTTCACCCATCCTGAATCTCACTATGGTTCCTTTCTCTAGGGTCTACCAGAGAGTACCAAACAGAGGAACAATTTAATCATGTATAGCTTCAGAGGGAGAATCTGGGAAAAAAGAGTTTAACTAAGAAGTATTGAAGGGAGCTGGCTACAAAGTCATGGTCAGATTCCCTGCATCCCTCCCTTTCTTCTTTTCTTACTTCCTTTCCCCACCCACACACTAGCCCTTCTATCCATCCATCATTATCTATCTATCTGTATATCTATCTATGTGTCTATGTATCTATCTATCATCTATCTCATCTGTCTTAAACTTAGAATTCTGGAATGAGATGTTTGTCTCAGGGACACTTATTCACATGTTGGATTGAATTTAAACAATGAAGTCCCACTTTTTTGCCAGAACATAAGCTTGCTTTTGGCCGATTGGTTTGATAATGATGACCACCTTACTGGTTAAGTTTTATTGTGGACATTTTCTATAAATTAAACAAGTTAAACATGCAGCTCTAAGATTTTGATGAAAAAGTATGTAAAGCACATATACTGTATAAAGGCTGGAAATCACATTATTTTAAACTATTAAACTTATGAGAAAAATTCTCTAGATAAACTTAAAAATGTAAGCGGGGATACAAAAACTTAAAAAAAAAACTCTTTTAGGGAGTGTAGGGAAACCCTTAATGAGATGGATTGACACAGTGGCCACAAAAATGAGCTCACATATACCAGTAATCATAAAGATGGTGCAGGACTGGACAACATTTTGTTGTACATAAAGTCTCCATGAGTCAGAGGTGACTTGAAGGCAACCAACAACATCAACAACTAGCATAAAAAAAAAAAAGTCTAGAGATCACTGGCCTAGGTTTCTGGGCAGAGTGATGGGTCTAACCCACCTGTAGGTTGAGGAGGCATCCTCCTACGCAGTGGTTTTGCAAGCTGCCTTAGGAGCTGGGGAGAAGGTGAAGGCTGAAAGACAAGTGTCACAAAATGGCAGCTCCTCCTGGGTTGGTATTAGCCTAATTAGGCTGAAGTTCCAGGTTTATTCTCTGAAACTGGAGAGCTTGCCTTTGACTGCTAAGATTGCCCCTCAGCTGTCTCACCAAGATCTGTGCTTGTCACAGAGAAGACCAGCAAAGATGACAAGTTAGTGCCTTGGCTAAAGCTCATCATCACTAATATAAAAATAGTTCAAAGCTGGCGTTCCAAAGCTGTAAGGTCAGGGATGTATCTGGGTGAGGAAAGCAGGCTTTAAAAATAAATCTGTGAAAAGCACTTGAAAACTTTTGCTGCGGACAAGTATGGGAGCCAAGCGTTCCATGAGGCACGTGTCTTACCCCATTTCCAGTGGAGTTTTCTTGAGAGCCCAGCTCACCTCTTACTCCTTCAGGGAACTCCCAGAGAGAATGTCACCAGAGTAAAAAGTAATTCATAAGGAGAAGCCAACATCTGAAGTATTGTCCCTGCCCAGAAGCAGCTGCTCAGGGAATGCTTTTATTTTACTAATCTCTGGGTAAAAAATATTTAGACGGATATAATGTAAACAAACAACAAGGGATATTTTTGGCAGGGTTTTTTTTCTTTTTTTCCTTTGCCTTTTTTCTCGCAGAGCAAAAATAATTGGAACATGTTAAGAAACGTTGATACCGACTTCTACTGTGAAATGAAGCTGTGGAAATGAACCAGGACTGAAGGGGAAGGTAGGGTTCGACATGTTCATTTTGTGGAAGATCTCTGCGTTGCTGCAAGCTCTCACCTCCCCACTGCTCACAGGCCTTAGCACTTGTCTTCTGGGGTTGGCAGAGCTGGTCCGAGGTGGGAGGATGGAGCAGGGGTTACAAATTGAGACTTGAGTGAGCCCCCCAGCTCCAATGTCACTGAAGATTTAGTCTCTTAGTAATAATAACAGCCAGTTGCTGTCAAGTTGACTCCAACTCCTGGCAACCCCACGTGTGTCAGAGTAGAACTGCACTCCATAGAGTTTTCACAGCTGTGACCTTTTCAAAGCAGATCACCAGGCCTTTGTTCCGAGGCTTCTCTGGGTTGGATTGAATTACCAGCCTTTCAACTAGTAGTCAAGTGCTTCACCATTTGTACAACCCAGGGTCTCCCAGTAATAATAATAATATCTTAATAATAACAGCAGTAATATCATCTAACACATTTGATGAGTGCTTAATATACTCCAAACACTATGCTAAGCTTTTTATATTTTATAATCCTCCAAAATAACCCTGTCTTAGTTATCTAGTGCTGCTATACCATGAATACCACAAGCAGGTGGCTTTTCCAAACAGAAATTTATTTTGTCACAGTTTAGGAGGCTAGAAATCTGAATTCAGGGTGCGGGTTCTAGGGGGAGGCTTTCTCTCTCTCTGTCGGCTCTGGAAGATGGTCCTCGTCTCTTTGAGCTTCTGCTCCTGAACGATCTTCATGTGGCTTGGTGTCTCTCTTCTCCCATCTCTGCTTCTTTTGCTTACTTTTTTAATTCCTTTTATATCTCAGAAAAGATTGACTCTAGATACACCCTAATCCTGCCTCATTCACATAACCTAATCTTCATGGACAGAGCCTAGTCCTGCTTCATCAACATAACAAACACAACCCATTCACAAATGGAATTATAACCACAGGCACAGGTTAGGATTTACAATACATATATGTGGGGGACACAATTCAATCCATAACAAAGCCTATGGAATCAATTTGATTATTTCTATCAATTATAAGGAAACTGAGGCTTAAAAAACATGCCCAAAGTCCCATGGGTGGTATGTTGGGTTCCAAGACCGCACTCTGAACCTCTGTGCTGTGCTGCCTTGATGTTCTTCACTAAAGTGGGAAAACTAAGAGTACCTTGTAGTAGAGTTGTGAGGATTCAACAAACCAGTGAGTGCAAGGCAGATGGCACAGTGACCACCATTTTAATGAGTTACCAAAAATGCTGATGTTGGAATTGCTAACTAAAGTGTTTATTTGCACACTTACTGTGCATCAGATATTGCTGTATGTATGTTTTGTGTATTCAGTCCTTTAAGTCTATCCTCCTAACTACTATCCCCATTTTACAGATCATGAAATTGGGGCTTGGAGTGGTTAAATAACTTGCCCAAAGCTATTCAAAGGCAGGGCTGGGATTTGCACCCATGCCGTCTAGCTTGAGAGCCCAAAATCTAATTAAACAACACTATATAAGGTCACTGGAAACCTTGGTGGTATAGTGGTTAAGAGCTACAGTTGCTAACCAAAAGGTTGGCAGTTCAAATCCAGCAGGCGCTCCTTGGAAACCCCATGGGAGCAGTTCTACTCTGTTTTATAGAGTCACTATGAGTTGGAAACGACTCAAGGGCAATGGGTTTTTGTTTTTGTTTTTTTTATAAAAGGTCACTATGAGCGAGAATTGACTTAACAGCACACAACAGCAAAAACATAGTGCCTTTCCAATGATTATGAAGATGGTCCAAGACTGGGCAAACTTGTTCTGTTATGTATAAGGTTGCCATGAGTCAGAAGCAACTCAATGGCTACTAACAACAACAACATAGTGCCTTTATTGTTATCCCTGCCATACGGACTAATGCAAAAGGAAAACAAAAGAAGAAATAGCCTCACCAAACTGTGTTTTATGGTTCATTCTCTTTTTTTTTTTTTTCTTGAGGAAAGATTTATGGACCTTGGTGGCAGAGCTTTACCAGTAAAATCCAGTTATTTGTGGATGTGCTTGTTTACTTTACTGTTCTGCCTGCTTCTGGACAGCAAGGACTGGGCCCTTCTTGTCTTTGGTTCCCAACACTGGCACAGTAAATGTGTGCAGAACAGAAAAGAAGCTTGCTCATATGTTGCTACTACATATGAGCAAATGTGAGAGTAAAACAATTCCTTTTCTCAAGAACATAAAAACTGGATGGCGAACACACCCTTTAAGCAAATAGCAACCTATTAACTGTGGTGCTGTAATAGAGACATGGTCAACATTTCACTGAACACAGAATCTCTTTTCTTCTTCATGGCTGGGGATGAAATGCCACATGGAGTGAGGCATGGTATGAGCGAAAGCTTCCAGAGGGCCTAACACTGGATCTGGGATTTAAAAGATACAAAAAAGAATTTTTAAAGTAAAGAAGACCTAAAACATACAAAGAGACAGCAGCACGCAGAAGAAAAATCTCAAAAAGTAGCCCAAGGAGAGATGGTGAGGGGCCTTATAGAAGTGCTAAGGAGTGGGTACTTTATTTTCTTCATAAGAGGAATCTGCTGAAAGATTTTAAGCAGGAGAGAAGCATGATGTGATTTTCATTTTAGAAAGATCTCTCTGGCTGCTCTGTGGATGATGGATCTATCGGTTGGCTACTGGAGCTTTGAGGCCACTTAGGAGACCATTGCAAAAAAGCAGTGATGACAAGAGTCTCAATGGAGCTCACCTTGGAGCTTGAGGTTAAAGTGGTTTCTGGGAGCTGTTCACCAGACTTTGGCTAGTGTTGTGAGAACTGGGTCCCTTCCATCCACCGCCTGCTCCAGCTTCTGCCCTCCGCTCCACATGTAAGAGAAAGGAGTAACTTATTGTCAGCCATTGCACATTGGGTTTGGACATTAAACTCTTCCATCAGGCATTTGATGAAGAAAGAAAGTAAAGGGAGGCTGACAAGGAGCAGAGACCTAACAAATAGACTGGTGAATGCCAGGTGCCTCCTCCCTGGCTTATGGAGATAATTTTAATGAAGGAGCTCCTATCAGTGGAGCTCAGGGAAGGATGGGGGTGGGGGAGTTGTTACAAATGGGTAAGGGCTTTGCTTTCAAGGCTGTTATCACAGGAAACTCTTGCCTGAAGTCTACAAGAAATAGTTGCTGGGGAGAAAAACTTAAGAAGGAGGCTATAACTCTAGGTAAAATGAGGCATTGTTCTGTTCCCATTATTTTTATGGCTGTAGAGCAGGAATAAACTAGTCAAATATAATAGAAACAGGCAAAGTTGTCAAGAACTTGGAGTCTAAACAACACACGTCTTAAGACGACTTAGTCCAGGCTGTCAGAATGTCATTTTTGTGTTGTTGAGGTGCTAGAAAATCCCTTTTTGTTGTGTGGACATTGTGAAAGATACTCTGGAAAGCAATAAGACAAAGATGTTTCCCTGTGATCTTTGGGCGTGTCTGGATCCCTACCTCATCCCCCTCCCACCAGTAAAGCTGGAGAGCTGCCACTGAGGTCAAACATAAGGGGCTGTTTCAAATGCGGAGGATTGCTACTGCAATGCTCATTCAGTCACAAAATGACCAAGCTGTGGAGGAAAGTTGAAAGTGGTTGTCAGGAGGCCCAGGGTAGGTTGAAGCTGGAAGAAACATAATCATGGAGAAGAACATTTCCTCCTCCTGTATTTGTTGGCCTAAGTACTTCCATCTACCCAGGTACCTAAGTCTGAAATCTCAAATACCCACAGATTCTTCTCTGCATCCATCAGGATAGGCTAGGTTTTGCAGCAGTAACAAATGACTCCAAAATCTCTGTGGTTTTCAACAACGTTCATCTAATTTTCTACTCATGCTACATGCCATTCATCTGCAGTTGGCTGAGTCTTTTCTCTGTATTGTCTTACTCTGGGACCCAGATTGATGAAACTGCATCTAAATGAAACATTACTAGTCTTATGGCAGAGGGGAAAGATAATATGGTGAACCACAGAATGGCTCTAGAGCTTCTACTGGGAAACAATGCACATCACTTCTGCTCATATATTATTGGCCAAAACCTGATGCCAATGAGACAGGAAAGTATAATCCTCCTCCAGGAAAAGCAGCAAAAGGGGATGGGGTCAAGAAGACAGAGTAATCAGATGCTTCCAGTGGTCCCTCTTACAACAAAGACACAAAAAAGCAAGTGAATCGATTATATATGACAATCTTGGGGCCCTGAACAAACAAGACAAAGTTGAGGAATCAGACTTGGTGTCAGGGGGAGGGAGAGATGGTTCGGAAGCAACAAGGAACTGCCAGACCTGGCGCGGTGGGAGCTGAAGCCCCTCAGGCCAGATCAGCTCATGGTGTGCGGTGGACCAAGCAGCGGCACTTTGGAGGCATTTTCCACATTGGGAGAAACCCAACGGCAGAGAGTCTACTCGGCTATCTAGAACCAGTGAGAAGCAGCCCTCAATTGGTGAAAGATAAGTACTTGCGTCTGGCCTACTGCGTGGGTCAAAAACACCCCCCTTTGGGAAAACACTTTTTCCCATTTACCACCCTGCTCTGCACTGGGTCCAGGACAGCTTCAGCAACTGTCAAGTCCCCTGGGCTGGAAATAGGACCCATCACGCACCCTGAGCCATTCTCCCAGCCTTGGAGAGGGAACAAATTAACAAACAGGGGTAAAAATAATCTGTTGGCTCCCCTAAGCCAGGAACTCAGCGTAGGCACAGCTCCTTTGCCTAGGCACAGACATAAGGGGTCCACAGATTTTTGAGTGCCTTTCCCCCTGCATAAATTTGTGTGGGCCCATTTCAACAGCATAGGCCCTCATTACCAAAGTACAACAGGGTATATATCTGAAGTCTAGCTTCAACTGTTTCAGCTATGAAGTGGCAGGTTCTTGACATCTGACACTGCTCTGCCCATTAAGCAGGATCTTCACCTACCCATAACAGGGGTGTGAGGACTGGTGGCTCCACCCATGCTACCTAGCCACCTGCTACAGGGGCCCAAGAATAAGTGGTGCCCACTAGCCCTTACAGCCAACAGCATTGGGTGCTCACAGTCTGGATGCAAAACCCACCCACCTACGTGCTCTAGGGAACAGGGACACACTTTCCTCCTGGACACTCAGGGGTGGCCATCGGCCCCCTGCCTTGCTCAGCGTGTGATCCCTGCTGCAGACGATGGCTGTGCATACACCAATCATTGATGCCTCTCTAGGACTGTAGGTGAGAGCCTGCACCACAGACTTGGTGGCTGACTACCTGGACACCTGAGCTGAATCCATACAGGAGGAGGGGGCAAACTCCTGGGCTCACATACTTAGTGGCAGGTCTAGCCACCAGGTGGCAGGATGTTGGAGATTCAGGGGCGCTGGTTATCAGGCTAGCTCACACAAGCACCCTATTTGGGCATATCAAAACAAAACAAAACAAGAAGCTAGGACACAGTGAGCAAACAAAATAAATAAATATGATAACTTACTGATGGCTCAGAGACAACAGCCAGTATCAAATCACATAAAGAGGAAGGCCATGACAGCTTCAGCAAGCTCCCAAAATAAAAAAAATCAAGAAATTTTCCAGAGGAAGAGAATTTCTTGGAATTACCAGAGGCAGAATACAAAAGATTAATATACAGAACTCTTCAAGAAACCAGAAAGAAGATTATGCAAAATGCAGACCAAGCAATAGAGGAAATTAACAGTATTAGAGATCATAATGACAAACTTAACAGGCTACAAGAATCCACAGAGAGACAGCAATCAGAAATCCAGAAGATTAACAAAAAAATTTCAGAATTTGACAACTCAATGGAAAGTCATAGGAGCAGAATTGAGGCAATGGAAGTCAGAATTAGTGAGACTGAAGATAAAGCACTTGACACCAACTTATTTGAGGAAAAATCAGATAAAGGGATTTAAAAAAATGAAGAAACCCTGAAAATTATGTGGGACTCTATCAAGAGGAATAACATATGAGTGATTGGAGTACCACAACAGGGGGCATAACAGAAAATACAGAGAGAATTGCTGAAGATTTATTGGCAGAAAACCTCCCTGATATCGTGAAAGATGAGAAGATATCTATCCAAGATGCTCATTGAACCCCACATAAGGTAGATCCCAAAAGAAAGTCACCAAGACATATTATAATTAAACTTGCCTAAACCAAAGATAAAGAGAGAACTTTAATGAAATTTTTAACGAAAAGTCATCTACAAAGGAGAGTCAGTAAGACTAAGCTCAGATTACTCAGCAGAAACCATGCAGGCAAGAAGGCAATGGGATGATATATATATATAAAACCTTGAAGGAAAGAATTGCCAGCCAAGAATTATATATCCAGCAAAACTGTCTCTCAAAAATGATGGTGAAATTAGGGCACTTCCAGATAAACAGAAGTTTAGGGAATTTGCAAAAACCAAACCAAAATTACAGGAAATACTAAAGACTGTCCTCCGGTTAGAAAAACAATAACATCGGATAACAGCCCAAGACTAGAATACAAGACAGAGCAACCAGATATCAACCCAGATAGGGAAGTAGCAAAAGTAAATCAAAGCTAAAACACTGAAAATAGGGAAACAGAGATGTTAATATGTAAAAAAGGACAACATTAACACAAAAAGAGGGACTAAAAAATGTAGACATAGATTTTTCACATGGAGAAGAAGTCAAGGCGATATAAAGAAATAAGAGATTGGTTTAAACCTAGAAAAATAGGGGTAAATGTTAAAGTAACCACAAAGGAAACTAACAATCCTACATATCAAAATAAAAAAAGAGAAAAATATAAAGATTCAGCAAATACAAAATCAATAAAAATGCAAAAGATGAAAAGAAAATACATAAAGAAAATGACTCAGCACAGAAAATTAATTGGAACAAAGAAATTGTCAACAACACACAAAAAATGACATCAAAATGACAGCACTAAACTCATCCGTATCAATAATTACACTTAATGTAAACGGACTAAATGCACCAACAAAGAGACAGAGAGTGGCAGAATGGATAAAAAAACCACAATCCATCCATATGCTGCCTACAAGAGACACACCTCAGACTTAAAGACACAAACAGACTAAAACTCAAAGGATGGAAAAAAATATATCAAGCAAACAACACTCAAAAAAAGAGCAGAAGTGGCAATATTAATCTCTGACAAAATAGACTTTAAAGCAAAATCCACCACAAAAGATAATGAAGGACACTATATAATGATTAAAGGGTCAATACACCAGGAGGACATAACTGTAATAAATATTTATGCACCCAATGACAGGGCTCCAAAATACATAAAACAAACTTTAATAGCATTGAAAAGAGAAACAGACAGCTCCACAATAATAGTAGGAGACTTCAACACACCATTTTTGGTGCAAGACAGAACATCCAGAAAGAAGCTCAATAAAGACACGGAAGATCTAAATGTTACAATCAACCAACTTGATCTCATTGACATATACTAAACACTCCAACCAACAGCAGCCAAGTATACTTTCTTTTCCAATGCACATAGAACATTCTCTAGGAGAGACCACATATTAGGCCTAAACTAAGCCTTAACAGAATCTAAAGCATCAGAATATTACAAAGCATCTTTTCTGACCATAAAGCCATAAAAGTAGAAATCAATAAGAGAAAAAGCAAGAAAAAAAAAAAATCAAACGCATGGAAACTGAACAAAACTTTGCTCAAAAACTACTGGGTTACAGAAGAAATTAAGGATGGAATAAAGAAATTCATAGAATCAAATGAGAATGAAAACATATCCTACCAGTACCTTTGGAACATAGCAAAAGCAGTGCTCAGAGGTCAATTTATAGCAATAAATGAACACATCCAAAAAGAAGAAAGGGCTAAAATCAAAATATTCACCCTACAACTCAATCAGGTAGAAAGAGAGCAGCAAAAGAAGCCCTCAGGCACCAGAACAAAGGAAATAATAAGAATTAGAGCAGAATTAAATGAAATAGAGAATAGAAAAACAATTGAAAGAGTTAACAAGACCAAAAGCTGTTTCTTTGAAAAGATCAACAAAATCGATAAACCGCTGACCAAAATGACAAAAGAAAAACAGGAGAGGATGCAAATAACCCCTATAAGAAATGAGATGGGTGATATCACAACGACCCAACTGAAAGTAAAAGAATCATAACAGAATGCTACGAAAAATTGTATTCTGACAAATTTGAAAACCTAGAGGAAATGGACAAATTTCTAGAAACTCACTACCTACCTAAACTAACACAAACAGAAGTAGAACAACTAAATAAACCTGTAACAAAAGAAGAGATTGAAAAGGTAATTAAAAAACTTCCAACAAATAAAAGCCCTGGCCCAGAGGGTTTCACTGGACAATTCTACCAAACTTTTAGAGAAGAGTTGACACCACTACTACTAAAGGTATTTCAGAGCATAGAAAAAGAAGGAATACTCCCAAACTCATTCTATGAAGCCAGAATAACCCTGATACCAAAACCAGGTAAAGTCACCGCAAAGAAAGAAAATTACAGACCAATATCCCTCATGCACATTGACGCAAAAATCCTCAACAAAATTCTAGCCAACAGAATTCAGCAACATAGAAAAAAAATTCAATATGATCAAGTGGGATTTATACCAGGTACGCAAGAAGGGTTCAACATTAGAAAAACAATCAATCTAATCCATCGCATTAATAAAACAAAAGGCAAGAACCACGTGATCTTATCAGTCGACGCAGAAAAGGAGTTTGACAAAGTTCAACACACATTCATGATAAAAACTCTCAACAAAATAAGAATAGAAGGGAAATTCCTCAACATAATTAAGGGCATTTGTGCAAAGCAAACAGCTGACATTATCCTAAATGGAGAGAGTTTGAAAGCATTCCTTTGAGAACGGGAACCAGGCAATGATATCCTTTATCACTACTCTTATTCAACATTGTGCTGGAGGTCCTAGCCAGAGAAATTACGCTAGAAAAAGAAATAAAGGCATCCAAACTGGTAGAGAAGAAGTAAAAGTATCTCTATTTGCAGATGATATGATCTTATACACAGAAAACCCCGAAGAATCTATAAGAAAACTACTGGAACTAATAGAAGATTTCAGCAAAGTATCAGGATACAAGATAAACATACAAAAATCAGTAGGATTCCTCTACACCAACAAAGAGAACGTCAAAGAGGAAATCACCAAATCAATACCATTTACAATGGCCCCCAAGATGATAAAATACTTAGGAATAAAATCTAACCAGAGACGTAAAAGACCTATACAATGAAAACTACAAGGCACTATGGCAAGAAACCAAAAGAGACCTGCATAAGTGGAAAAACATACCTTGCTCATGGATAGGAAGACTCTACGCTGTGAAAATGTCAATTCTACCTGAAGCGATCTACAGATACAATGCAGTCCTGATCCAAATTCCAACGGCATTTTTTAATGAGATGGAGAAACAAATCACCAACTTCATATGGAAAGGGAAGAGTCCTCGAATAAGTAGAGCATGATTGAAGAAGAACAACAAAGTGGGAGGCTTCACACTGCCTGATTTTATAACCTATTATACCACCACGGTAGTCAAAAGAGCCTGGTACTGGTACAACAGATACATAGACCAATGGAGCAGAATTGAGAATCCAGGCGGAAATTCATCCACCTGTGAGCAGCTGATATCTGACAAAGGCCCAAAGTCTGTTAAGTGGGGAGAAGACAGTCTCTTTAACAAATGGTGGTGGCATAACTGGATATCCATCTGCAAAAAACTGAAACAAGACCTATACCTCACACCATGTACAAAAACTAACACAAAATGAATCAAAGACCTAAATATAAAATCTAAAACAATAAAGATCATAGAAGAAAAAATAGGAACAATGCTAGGGGCCCTAATACATGACATAAACAGAATACGAACCATAAGTATTAATGCACAAACGCCAGAAGAGAAACTAGATAACTGGGAGCTCCTAAAAATCAAACACTTATGCTCATCAAAAGACTTCACCAAAGATTAAAAAGACAACCTACAGACTGGGAAAAAAAAAAATTGGCTATTACAAATCTGATCAGCATCTAATCTCTAAAATCTACTAGATACTGCAAAACCTCAACAACAAGAAGACAACCCAATTAATAAATAAGCAAAGGATATGAACAGGCACTTCATCAAAGAAGACATTCAGGTGGCTAAGACACACATGAAGAAATGCTCACGATCATTAACCATTAGAGAAATGCAAACCAAAACTACAATGAGATACCATCTCACCCCAACAAGGCTAGCATTAATCCAAAAAACACAAAATAATAAATGCTGGAGAGGTTGTGGAGAGGCTGGAACACTTATACACTGTTGCTGGGAATGTAAAATGGTACAACCACTTTGGAAATCAATTTGGCACTTCCTTAAAAAGCTAGAAATAGAAGTATGGTAGGATCCAGCAATCCCACTCCTTGGAATATATCCTAGAGAAATAAGAGCCGTCGCACGAATAGATATATGCACACCCATGTTCATTGCAGCACTGCTCACAGTAGCAGAAAACCTAGGTGCCCATCATGGACAAATGGATAAACAAATTATGGTATATTCAAACAATGGAATACTATGCAACAATAAAGACCAGTGATGAAGCTGCGAAACATTTTATAACGTGGTGACATCTGGAAGGCATTATGCTGAGTGAAATTAGTCAGTCACAAAACGACAAATATTGTATAAGACCACTAT
Organism: Trichechus manatus latirostris; assembly: GCF_000243295.1. NCBI lineage: Eukaryota > Metazoa > Chordata > Mammalia > Sirenia > Trichechidae > Trichechus > Trichechus manatus. The sequence goes on from NW_004443969.1 coordinate 10,804,545, forward strand.
TATAAGAACTCACAAAAAGGTTTAAACACAGAAGAAATCATTCTTTGATGGTTACAAGGGTGGGGAGGGAGGGAGAGGGTTATTCACTAACTAGATAGTGGTTAAGAATCATCTTAGGCAAAGAGAAGGACAGCACACACTACAGAGGAAGTCATCACAACTGGACTAAACCAAAGCTAAGAAATTTCCTGAATACAACCAAACACTTCAAGGGACAAAGTAGCAGGGGCGGGTATCTGGGGACCATGCTTTCAGGGAACATCTAGGTCAATTGGCATAACAAAGCTTATTAAGAAAATGTTCTGCATCCTACTTTCATGAGTGGCATCTGGGGTTTTAAAAGCCAGCAAGC
>NW_004443969.1:10804996-10851339 GCF_000243295.1 Trichechus manatus latirostris
CAGGAGAAAAGTGGGGGTGCAGAACTCAAATTCTAGTAAAAAGACCAGACTTAATGGTCTGACTGAGACTGGAGGAACCCCGGAAAGCATGGCCCTCAGACACTCTGTTAATCCAGCACTAAAACCATTCCCAAGGCCAACTCTTCAGACAAAGATTAGACTGGAGTATTGGACATTAAATGACACTTATGAAGAGTGTGCTTCTTAGCTCAAGCAGATACATGAGACTAAATGGGCAGCTCCTGTCGGGAGGTGAGAGGAGAAGGCAGAGAGGGTCAGGAGATGGTTGAATGGATACAGGAAATCAGGGGTGGAAAGGAGGAGTGTGCTGTCATAGTATAGGGAGAGCAATTAGGGTCACATAACAACATATGTATAAATTTTTGTATGAGAGACTAACTTGAATTGTAAACTTTCACTTAAAGTACAATAAAATAAAAACAGCAGATATTTCTGAACTATACAATACAGTCTACTTTTCTTATTCCTCATCTGATCAATGCTCAACTCCTATTGATTTTATCTTCTTATCACCACCTCCACTGTCGCTACCTTAGATAAAGCATTCACCATCTACTGCACCTGAAGCAGGGAAACAGCTTCTTTACTGGTTTCTTTTGCCTTGGGCTCGCACCTCCTCCCAGGATGCTAGACTGTCCTTCACAACTTGTAAGTTTGGTTTTGTTCTTCAGGTAGCAGCCAAAAAGCATTTATGGTGGGTTCCTCTCATTCTCCCTTTGAATGCATTTGCCCTACTCCACCTTACTGTTACAGTGCCAGGGACCTGATTCAACAATGCAAATGAGGAGGAGGGAATGAAAAAGTAGGAAGCTCTGGGGAAGAAAGCTCTCTAACTCCAACTCCATCTCCATGTCTATCCTAGCACAAGCTACCCTCATTGCTTCTCCATGACAGCAGCATAAGCTGCAAATGGTACAGGTTACACTGTCCTCCATCCCCCAACCTTTTCTCCATCCAACAGCCAGAGTGACTTTTCCAAAGCCCAAATATGGCTACACCACTTCAGTGGCTTCTCGTTGTTCAAAGCCCTGTATGGTCCACTTAGATCTCCCTATCCAACTTTATTTCTCCCTGTGCTTCTCAGGACATTGTGTTTTAGCCACCTCTATCTGTGTGATTATGGTTAATGTCTTTTCTTCTCACTACAATCCATGAGGGCAGGGATTTTGTTTGTTTGTGCTCGCCATTTTATCTTCAGTGTTGTTATGTATTGAACTGTGGTATCTTTCCAAAATAAGGATTGGAATCCTAACCCCTATGCCTGTGGATGTAATATTGTTTGGAAATTAGGGTTTTCTTTGCTATGTTAACAAGGTCATACCAGTGGAGGGTGTTATAAAAAGAGCAGATTAAACACAGACTCGTGCACATACAGGGAAGACAGATGCCATGTGAGGATCATCTACAAGCCAAGGAACCAAGGAACGACAGGATAATCTACAAGGAAGGAATTGACATGGCTGAGACCCTGATTTGGGCTTTTAGCTTTCAGGACTGTAAGAAAATAAATATTTGTCCTTTAAAGCTACCCATTTGTGGTATTTCTATTACAGTAGCACTAAGAAACTAAGACAAGTGCCAAGCACAGTGCCTGGTAAATAGTAAAAATCCATAAGCAAACCCATTGCCTTGAATCGATTCTGACTAATGGGGACCCCATGTGTTACAGAGTAGAGCTACTTCATAAGGTTTTCTTGGGTGTAATCTTTACAGAAGCAGATTGCCAGGCCTTTCTTCTGGGGTGCCATTGAGTGGGTTTGAATGGCCAAACTTTTAGATTAGTAGTTGAGTGCAAACCATTTGTACCACCCAGTAAATAGCAGATGTTGAATAAATACTTATTTGAATGAATGAACAGACGGATGAATGGCGTATAAGTCACATCTCACCGATACTGAGGGAAAGGTGGAGGCACTCAGAAACATGAAAGTCAGAGCAAGCCAATGAGCCTTATTGCACAAGTGGAACGGAGAAAATTTCTTTCATCCCACTGCTGAGACCAGCCTATGGGGATGGGAGGCAGTAACCTAGATATTCAGGTCCCTGCTGTGAAGGTGGTCAACCTCTTGCTCACAGATGGCTTGGAGTCATTAAAGCCGATAGGTGTTGTGGTCTTCCCAGGGCCTGGGAGATTTTCTCACAGGAGATCCCTGGAAACCTTAATGATCAAACTTAATCACCTGTATGGCAGCCTCTGGTCACCATGGTGCAGGCCACTTGAGTGATCCTGACAGACTGACTTTTTTTTTACCTTTTGTGTCAGTTTTTCAGGCCACAACCTCTACTTGTCAGGTTCACATGCTTGAGCTTTTGCTCTCTAGAGCCGGTGGGAAACACAGAACAAGACACTCTTGCTGACAAACTTGACAGATAATGTTAAAGATATTGATAGGTGAGGAGACCATCCCAATTGATAAGAAAAACCCTGAGAGCTCAATAGAAAAACGTATAACTCATTCACCAAAGTGGAAATAAAAGAACTAATAGACATAAAAAACACGTTCAACCTCTTTACGAATCAAAGACAATAGAAAATAAAATAAGATACTTTTGACTAAAATGTTTAAGTATTTAAAAACTAATGTCAGTGAGACTTCCATGTAATAAATACTGTAATAGAGTGTTTGTGACAGGAAGAATTGCTTACACATTTTTTTTATTTTTTGGCAAAGCAGATTGGTAATATATAATAAGGTCATGAAAATATTTTATACCCTTTGCAAATCATCTTCCCAAAATCAGTCCAAAAGATGTTTGACACAGTGCTATTTATGTTTAAAAAAAGAAAGATAGAAACCCCATGGAAATCCACTCTAAATATCTAATAACAGACAAGTAGCTTTAAAAAATATGATGCAGCCATGAAATACGTATGAGAAATTTTAATGACAGAGAAAATGCTCGTAAGGATATTTAGTAAACAGAGCATGGTACAAAGCTGTGTTAAAAGTTAGATGTCAACTTTGAAAGAATATTTGCATACAATAAAAAAAGAAACGTTTTTATGTCTGAACATAAAAAGGAAAATAAAAACCAGCATAATCTCACAATTCTAGGTATAGATATAAGACAACGCAGTGTGTTGTGATTCTTTATATTGATTGTGTATTTCCAAAATTTCTACACTAATCATGTAACTTTAGAATACCATGACAAAAAAAATTATCTAAAACACAGATGGTGGTTTTGAGGTTAGGTAGGTCTAGGTTCTGACCTTGGTTTTACCACTTCTTGTTGTGATCTTGACCAAGACTGTTGGGATCTGTGGGTCTCAGTTTTCTTATCTGTACAGTGGGTATAATAACGTGCATCACATAGGCTGCTGGTAAGATTAAGTGAAATAACACATACAAAGTGCTTAGTATAGAACATGACACATAGTGGACTTTAATGATTGACCTGATGACTGTCACTGAATTTAAGAATTTCAAATGCTGGAGAATATTTTATCCAACAGGCAGGGTAGCTGATGATGAGAGAGGGTAAATGATTCATGTCAGCTGTGTAGCTCATGAGCAGCAGAGTCACGCTTGAACCCAAGCCTCTGGATTTTGCATCCCTTTTCCATGTTCTTTTTGCTAAGCCTCGCTGCTTCCCTGGAGAAACAGCATTCAGCCTTGGATTGCTCCTGTTTTTGTTTGTCCTGTTTTAATTTGATGTTTTTTTTCATGCCACTCATTCTTGCAAAGGGTAGCAGATTTTGTAGAGCATTTGTTAATGCTAAAGCCAATTAAATTACTTTCCGAGAAAAGAATGTAAATGATGAATACTGCTTAATATCAATTAAGGATCACTGAGTGTAGGCAAAGTGACAGAAGAAATCAGAGGAAGTTGTGTTAGCCTATCTGGAAAATTAAGCTTTACCTTGTGGCAAAGTTAATAGTGCTAGCCTTGGGAAAGAGGGAGTTCCTGGGTAGTGCAAACAGTTAATGCACTCTGCTGCTAACCAAAAGGCTGGAGGTTCAAATCCACCCAGGAGAACCTCAGAAGAAAGGTCTGGTGATCTACTTCTGAAAAAGCAGTTATTGAAAACCCTATGGATACAGTTCTATTCTGACACATATGGGTTGCCATAAGTCAGAGATGACTCTATGGCCACTGGTTTTGGAAAAGAGGGTCTTGGCAAATTCATCATTTGAGCCTCCTAACTGGCCTCCCTTTCTCTGGCCTCCCTTCTTGCTGGTTCAACATTCACACTATAAGCAGAGTGAGCTCTATAAAATCAATCTGACCATGCTACTCCTCTGCTTAAAACCCCTACTGGCCTTTTATTGCCTGCAAGATAAAGCCTGAACACCCTAGCATGGCCCAAGGCCTTCATGATCTGCCACCTATTTATCATTTCTGATCTGTGTTTTTCCTTGGAATGCAATGCCCTATCCCCTTATCAGCCTCTCTGATAAACTCTTAGTCATACATCATGACCTAGACCAAATGTCCCTAGACTTTAACTTCCTTGACTAGACTGTGAGTTCACAAGGTCAGGAACAGTGTCTTATTTATCTTCACACTCTATGAGTTTGAATGCTTCAGATATGAGCAACAACACACCGGAATAGTGGCTTAAACACTACAGAAATCTGACATCTCATTTAACAGGAAATGTGGAGATGGTGTTTCTAAGGATGGTTCCATGGCTTGGTGATCCCCCACCTCCATTTTTTCTCTCTGCTGATCTCAGAGGGTTACTGATGTCTCCTCCTGTGGTCACAAGACAGCTACAGCAGCTCCAAGCATCATGTTAGGGTCTGTTAGGAAGGAAAAGGTGTTACGGTGATGAGGAGCATCAGGGAGATAACAGAAGCTTCCCAGCAGATCTTCTCTTATGTTTCATTGGCCAGAACTGGGTCACATGGTTACTCCTAAACCAATCACAGGCAAAGGAGAATGGGAATGCCTTGACTGGTTAGACCAAACTTGACTTATCCCCTTCGCCTGAAACCATATCTTAGAAATCTGCTTGATAGTTTAACACAAGAAGTTTTCTGTTAGGAAGAAAAAACTATAATGGTGTTGAGCTGGTCACCAACAGCTTTTACCGTAAGAGCTGGGTACTGCACCTGAGTGAACATTCTCCGTAAAACCTTCTCTGGTTCTTTAATAGCTGTCCTCTATGTCTCCACAATCTGTGGTTTAAATTTCTGTTACTGTATCATAATTGCCCATTTACTTGTCTGTCTTCTACGTGGGACTGTGAAGTCCTTGAGGTCAGGGCCCGTATTTTATTTAAGTTTGAATTTCCAGCATTCAGTGTATCATAGTATCTCAATAAATGTCTGTTGATGGATTCTCTGTGCAACTACTGTCAAATCTACTCTTTTATTTATTTTATTTTTGTGTTCTGTCTTCACTAAGGCTATTAGTGATGTTTTTAGTGCTTGAATTTCCATGTGTTTGAATTTCACATATCTCAAGTCACACTTTGAAATGCAGGTCTGGTATCTGTAACGAAGCCAGGAGCACTGCTTAAATGATAATAGTTGTATAAATAGATTTCGATTGAACAATTTATTAATGATTCATTTCCTTGGGAGATAAAAGCCTGCTTTTGAGCTTTATCGAAGACAATATAAATTGAAAAATGAAAAGTTGAAATCTTTTACATGCAAATTGGGTTTCATGCAACCAAAACCCAAACCAAACTAAAAATGTTAATCCGGTTTGCTTTAAAATGACAGCTTCAGTCAAGCTGATTTATAGAATTTCCAAGGGGCTTTTGTGGCTCTTTCTCTCCCCTTCCCTCTCTTCCATACCACCCATTTATGTTTAGTGCTGAGAAAACGAAACTATTTACAGTGGAACGAGTGAGGGGCTGTCATTCTCTAAATGACCATGTCTCAGAACCTATGAAAGAAATTCCATGACATCCTTTGTGCAGTACGCATCTGTGTGAGTTTTAACTTAATGTGGCATGTAATAATAATAACTCACATCTTTTTCTTCTTATGGAAAGCTTTTCCTGACCTTCCCATCTGGGTTAGGAAATCTTTCTCTGAATTCCCTTAACACCTTGTTTACTCTATAATTACCTCCTGTGCTTAGCTATTGCACATGCTAAAAGCTGTTGCTGAATAAATGAGATTGTACAGTGGACGCACACACACACATATACATAAGGTCCCTGGGTGGAACAAATGGGTTGTGCTCAACTGTTAACCTAAAGGTTGGTGGTTTGAACTTACCCAGCAGCAACACAGAAGGTAAGTCCTGAAGATTTGCTTCCATAAAGATTACAGTCAAGAAAACTCTATGGAGCACAGTTCTACTCTGTAACACAGGTGACACCATGAGTCAGAGCTGACTCAATGGCAACAGGTACCATATATATATATATATATTTGTTGTTTATCTGAAATTCAAATGTAACTGAGTGTCCTGTATTTTACCTGGCAACTCTAGTTCCAGATGAATCAGCTGCGCTCCACAAGGTTAGAGTCATACTCTGAATATATAATTGACTAGGATGTTCGAAAAGCCTGACGGTGTTGATTTCTCCGATAACCACCTTTCTGTTAGGATTGGCCTTGCTCCCAGAGAACAAGCACAGACCTCCCTGAAAATATCACTCAGTACTTTAAGGGGCAAGATACATGGAGTCCTGAAGGTCAGTTAGCCACTGGCGTCCTTGTTAAGTTGACAATGAAGGAGGCCACGGAAGGTGCTGGAAATGTTGTAATTTTAAATGATGTTGGGGACCCAATCAGAGCCACCTGTCCCTGAGATCACTCCCTGCAGTAGGATCCCAGGCTTGGTAAGTGTATATCCTGACAGTAAATAGAAGTGTTTGTCTTCATCATGGTTTCCAACTCCCCCACATTCACTCAGATGGAAAAATATTAGCGTCCTCAGCACTAGGTGAAGAATGGGAGGCCCACTAACTCGCCACGAAGGACAGTGCAGATTCATTTTCATCTGGTGATCACTAATGTTGAAGCGTTATGAAATCTTCATTTGGAATGACCCCTCCCTTTGTCTCTCCTTTGTCCCTCACCCTCAAATAATTATTTATGGCCCCAGGTCCCTCTGCCATGGCTACTAAAATGGAAGGACACAAGATACACCTGTGAATTGCTTCTAGCTAGCCACTTGAAAGGGATTTGCTGGAGCAAATTACTTTGTTCAGTGTTTGATTGCTGTAGTGCCAGTAGTTTTTTTGAACCAGCAAAAAGGGTCTTAAATTAGTGTACGTGTGTGTGTTCTTGTATAGGTTGTGGAGGAGGAGCTGAGAGAAATAGCAAGTGAGAACTTTGAGTCTTTCCTCCAAGCCTTGCTTTTTTCCAGAAATGTTTATATTCAGATATGAGGCCTGGTTTCTGTAGATGAATGCCAACCGCATAAACTCAGGTTGTTAATTTTCATTTCTGCAGGGATTGGGAATGATTCGTGGTTTGCAGGAGTTAAAGACAACACAGCCTTTTCTATTAACACCTGGAGCTGACTGCGGAGGTGAAAGGCAGGTCTCGTAGAAAGAGAAGATGTTCTCCAGGGAAGAGAAATGTCATTTTTGTGAGTTTTTTCTTTATTTTGTTTATATGTGAAGATGAAAGTGTTTTTTTTTTTTTTTTAACCTGAGAAATAGTTTCTATCTTGTTGCAAAATGTCACTGCAAAAATCTGTCTGAGAAAATAGTGAATAGCCCTTCCGTTTACTCGTTTTTGCTGTGTTCATGAAAATACCACCTTAAGCATGTGGTGTAAATTAAGGGAAAGTGAGCCATTTCACCTGGTTTTGTAAATGATCACGTTCTTTATACTCCTTGGTTCTGTGAGAGTTACAAAGGAAAATTTCTCTTGACTAGCTGATTAAATAAACGTCTATTTCTTTTCTAGGAGCAGTTGGAGAATAGGGGAAAAAGTGGCAAAATAAACAGGCACTTAAGTCTAATCATTTCACTGGGTGGTGACTGTGGCCGGGCAGCTGGGAGGCACCTTCAGTTAATAAGGCCAAGAGGGCAAATTTTATTCTTACAGTGGTACAAATCTTGGTTTTTCTTGCTTCCATTCCTTTAGACTGCTAACTCGAGTCAGTTATCAAAGAGCCCTGGTAATTATGAGATGGATAGTGATAAATCTATGATGAAGTAATAATACTAACAGTTAACAATTTGTACCACTCAGGGACTATCTTCCCCATAATCAAAAGCAAAAACCAAACTGACTGCCGGTGAGTCAATGTCTGCTCATGGTGCTGATGTGTTACAGAGTAAAACTGCTCCATAGGATTTTCTTGGCTGTAATCTTTAATCACTTGCTATGGCAAAGACAGGTCTCTAGGTAGTGGGTTTGCGATTGGCAGCTAACCTAAAGGTTGGCGGTTTGAACTTAGCCAGTAGCTCTGTAGTGGAAAGGCCTGGAAAACTGCTTCCATAAAAATTACAGCCAAGAAAAGTCTATGGAAAAGTTCTACTCTGTAACACTTGGGTTTGCCATGAGTCAAAACTGACTCAACGACAGTGGGTTTGGTTTTTGTTTTCGGTTATGGGGAAGATAGTTCCTGGGTGGTGCAAATGGTTAAGTGCTCAGCTGCTAACCAAAAGGTTGAAGGTTCCAGTCTAGCCAGATGTGTCTTGGACTAAAGGTTTGGTGATCTACTTCCAAAAACTCAGCCATTGAAAGCCCTATGGAGCACAGTTCTGTTCTGACACTCATGGGATTGCCATGAATTGCAATCAATTTTATGTCAACTGGTTTATGTGGAAGACGCTGTACTAAGTGCTTTTTTATATTTTATTCCATTTTTAATTCTCAAAAAAATTCTACCATAAAGATAATATTTTTGTCCCATTTCACAATTGTAGAAAGTGAATCCAAAGGAGGTTAAGTAACTTGCCTATGGTTGCATAGCTGTTATGTAGTATAACCATGATTTGAACTCATGCACTCTGACTCCAAAACCAATATTTTTAGCATCTAACTTCTGGAACAGGTGTTTGTATTGGTGTAATGTGAGAGACCCTTTAAGATCTGGCCATGTCTCCCCTCTGCTTTATCTTGCCACTTTTTTCTGGATTATGTTGTACACCTGCTTTCTAAAAGGTCTTAGAAAGCCAGGTGGACTGTTAGAGAGCTAATGCTAGGAACATTTTCCATAACCAGAGTATGAGAAGTAAGATGGTCACGCGGCACTAATAAAAGCATGTCGCATCCAAAAAGGTGTCAACGGTCAAAAATGGGCTGTGTGAGAGATAAGGAGAAAAGATAGAAGGTAGATCCGCAGTGTTTGCCTAGAACAGCTTCAATCTCCCTTTTATTGGGTATGAGACGTGGTAGACACTTGTTAAAAAGCAGGTCCAGGCAAGTGTCACCCAACTTTACATTACCCCTGTGGAGGGCTGTTTCTAATTTCTCCAAGCTCCACAATCACTATTTTTTGTGCATGTACGTGTATGGATGGGAGGTAAACGGAGGTGTGAAAGGGGAGGGAGTTTCTAATGGAGATTAGCTACTTTTAGATAAAGAAATAGATTTCCTCTTGAGGAAATACTGGGTTAAGGTTATGCATCTCAAGAATATTTTTGTTAAAGTTAGACAAAATAGGGATAATATCTGTAATGAGTTGAATAGTGTCCCCGCGGCCCCGAAAAAAAGAAATTCATGCCCACCTAGAACCACAGAATGTGACCTTATTTGGAAATAGGATCTTTGCAGATGTAATTAGTTAAATTGAGATGAGATCGTACTGGATTAGGGTGGGCTCTGTCTTTAATGACTGGTGTCCTTATAAGAAGAGGAGAGGACACATAGAGAGACACCCAGGGAGAAGAAGACCATGTGAAGACAGAGGCAGAGACTGGAGTTATGCTGTCACAAACCAAGGAACACCATGAGCCACCAGAAACTGGAAGAGGCAAGGAAAAATTCTTTCCCTAGAGTCTTTGGAGGGCATGTGGCCTCCGCCTTCATTTCAGACTTCTGGCCTCCAAAACTGAGAGAATGCATTTCTGTTGTTTTAAACCACCCAGTTTGTGGTACTTTATTATGGCAGACCTTGTTGTTACCTATTGTCGAGTCGCCCCCTCATGCACAGCAGGATCAGACTGTTGTGACCCATAGGGTTTCCACTGGCTGATTTTCGTAAGTAGTTTGCCAGGCCTTTCTTTCTAGTCTTCTTGATCTGGAAGCCCTGCTGAAACCTTTTCAACATCATAACAACACACAAGCCTCCACTTAAATATGGATGGTGCATTGGCTGGGAATCGAACCTGGATCTCCTACAGGGTAGGTGTGAATTCTACCCCTGAACCACCACTGTAGACCTAGGAAACTGATAAAATATAGTTACCCATCTTTATATTATCATAGATTAATCAGACACATAAGACAGATACATTTCGGTGCTGGGGAAGAGCATGTCAGAAAATCAAGTCTGGTGGCCTCTTTAGTGAGCAGGCTCAGGCAGGGCCCTGCAGAGGCAGGTCCTGGCCTGCATGACAATGTGTGTACTTAGTGGGTCTGCAGCTAAGTGAGGCTCTGAAGACAAACTTTCCATTTGGCAATTTCCCACAGCCATCTCTGACAATTACACTACTGCCTTGGCCAATTAGGTTTATGATTGGATCAGTAGACTGTGGGCATCTACAGCATCCCCAGTGGAAAATAACTCTAACCTTATCCTTAATTTCTTCCATAACCCAGTAGTTTTTGAGCAAGGTGTTGTTCAGTTTCCATGTGTTTGATTTTTTTCCTTGCTTTTTCTGTTATTGATTTCTACTTTTATGGCTTTATGGTCAGAAAAAGATGCTTTGTAATATTTCAATGCTTTGGATTCTATTGAGGCTTCCTTTATGGCCTAATACGTGGTCTATTCTGGAGAATGTTCCGTGTATGTTGGAAAGGAAAGTATACTTGGCTGCTGTTGGGTGGAGTGTTTGGTGTATGTCTATGACATCAAGTTGGTTGATTGTGGCACTTAAATCTTCTGTGTCTTTATTGAGCTTCTTTCTGGATGTTCTGTCCTTCACCAAAAGTGGTGTGTTGAAGTCTCCTACTATTATTGTGGAGCTGTCTATCTCTTTTCAGTGCTATTAAAGTTTGTTTTATGTATTTTGGAGCCCTATCGTTGGGTTTGTAAATATTTATTATGGTTATGACCCCTGGTGTATCAACCTTTTAATCATTATATAGTGTCCTTCCTTATCCTTTGTGGTGGATTTTACTTTAAAGTCTATTTTGTCAGAGATTAATATTGCCACTCCTGCTCTTTTTTGAGTGTTGTTTGCTTGATATATTTTTTTCCACCCTTTGAGTTTTAGTTTGTTTGTGTCTTTAAGTCTGAGGTGTGTCTCTTGTAGGCAGCATATGGATGGATCATGTTTTTTTATCCATTCTGCACTCTTTGTCTCTTTATTGGTGCATTTATTCCATTTACATTCAGCATAATTATTGACAGGTATGAGTTTAGTGCTGTCGTTTTGATGTATATTTTTGTGTGTTGACAGTTTCTTTGTTCCACTTAATTTTCTGTGCTGCGTCACTTTTCTTTATGTATTTTCTTTTAATTGTTGTCAATTTTTTATTTGCTGAGTCTTTATGTTTTCCTTGTTTTTTATTTTTGATGTGTAGGATTGTTAGTTTCCTTTGTGATTACCTTAATATTTACCTCTATTTTTCTAAGTTTAAACCAATCTTTTATTTCTTTATATCTCCTTGGCTTCCTCTTCATATGAAAGATCTATGATGACATTATTTCAAACCTCTTTTTTGCTTTAATGTTGTCATCTTTTACATATTGATGTCTCTGTTTCCCTATTTTCAGTGTTTTAGCTTTGATTTATTTGTGACTTCTCTATTTGGGTTGATATCTGGTTGTTCTGTCCTGTGTTCTAGTCTTGGGTTGTTATGTAATGTTATTGATTTTCTAACCGGAGGAGTCCCTTTAGTATTTCTTGTAATTTTGGTTTGGTTTTTGCAAATTCCCTAAACTTCTGTTTATTTGGAAGTGCCCTAATTTCACCATCATATTTGAGAGACAGTTTTGCTGGATATATAATTTTTGACTGGCAATTTTTTTCCTTCAAGGCTTTATATTTGTCATCCCATTGCCTTCTTGCCTGCGTGGTTTCTGCTGAGTAGTCCGAGCTTAGTCTTACTGACTCTCCTTTGTAGATGATTTTTTGTTTATCCCTAGCCACTCTTAAAATTCTCTCTTTATCTTTGGTTTTGGCAAGTTTAATTATAATATGTCTTGGTAACTTTCTTTTGGGGTCTATCTTGTGTGGGATTCGATGAGCATCGTGGATAGGTATCTTGTCATCTTTCATGATATCAGGGAAGTTTCCTGCCAACAAATCTTCAACAATTCTCTCTGTATTTTCTGTTACCCCCGCCCCTGTTCTGGTACTCTAATCACTCATAGATTATTCCTCTTGATAGAGTCCCATGTAATTCTTAGGGTTTCTTCATTTTTTTAAATTCTTTTATCCGATTTTTCCTCAAATAAGTTGGTGTCAAGTGCTTTATCTTCAATCTCACTAATTCTGACTTCCATTGCCTCAATTCTGCTCCTATGACTTTCTATTGAGTTGTCTAATTATGAAATTTTTATTTGTTAATCTTTTGGATTTGTTTTCTGTCTCTCTATGCGTTCTCGTAGCCTGTTAAATTTGTCATTATGCCCTTGTATAACCTTCTTAAGTTCCTCTATTGCTTTGTCTGTATGTTCCTTGACTTGTTCTGCATTTTGAATGATTTCTTTTGCAATATCTTGAAGAGCTCTGTATATTAATCTTTTGAATTCTACCTCCAGTAATTCTGGGTAGTTCTCTTCCTCCAGAAGGTTTCTTGATTCTTTGTTTTGGGTGCTTGCTGAAGCCATCATGGTCTGCCTCTTTATGTGATTTGATATTGACTGTTGTCTGTGAGCCATCAATAAGTTATTATATTTATTTATTTTGTGTTTGCTTTCTGTGTCCTAGCTTCTTGTTTTATTTTGTTTTGATATGCCCAAATAGGCTGGTCATGTGAGCTAGTTTGATTATTGACAACTTTGAAGCTCTCATGACCTGTCACCAGGTGGTTAGAGCTGTTACTAGGTATGTGAGCCCAGGAGTCCATTTACTTTTCTTGTATAGATTCAGCTCAGGTGTCCAGGTAGTTAGTCACCAAGTGTGTGGTGCAGGCTTTCACTTACAGTCTTAGACAGGCAAGGGTGATTAGAGTAGGCACAAGCATTTGGCTGAAGTAGGGGGTCATGCACTGAGCAAGGCAGGGGGCTCATGGCTGCCTCTGAGTGTCTGGGAGGAAAGCATGTCCCTGTTCCCTAGAGTGCACTGGTGGGTGGGTTTTGCAGCCAGACTATGGGCACCCAATGCTCTTGGCTGTAAGGACTGGGAGGCACCACTTATTCTTGGACCTTTGTCGCGGAGAGCTAGGTGGCATGGGTGAAGCCACCAGTCCTCAGGCCCCTGATGTGGGTAGGTGATGACCCTGCTTAAAGGGTAGAGCAGTGTCAAATGTCATGAATCTGCCACTCCACCTTAGTTGATACAGTTGAAAATAGGCTTCAGCTATATACCCTGTTGTACTGTGTTAATGAGGGCCTACGCTGTTGAAATGGGCCTACACAGGTCGATGCAAGGGTGAGAGTCTTTCAAAGTCTGCGAACCCATTATGCAGGGGCTTTGCCTGCCCTGAGTTCAAAGCTTAGGGGAGCTGGCAGATTATTTTTTCCTGTTTTTTAATTTGTTCCCTCTCCAAAGCTGGGAGAATGGCTCAGGGCACGCGACAGGTCCTACTTCCAGCCCAGGGGATGCAGCAATTGCTGAAGCCAGCCCAGGACCTGGTGGACAGTAGGGAGGGGGCAGGTAAATGGGAGATTCTTTCCAAAAGGGATGTTTTTTGGTCTGTGTGGTAGGTTAAACATATGTACTTAGCTTTTGCCAATTGAGCGCCACTTCTCACTGGTTCTGGAGGCTTGAGTAGACTCTCCACTGCTCAGTCTCTCCCGACGTGGAAAACGCCTCCCAAGTGCCACTGCTTGCCTCACCATGTACGCCAGCCGGTCCAGCCTGCAGGGTGCTGGTTCCCGCTGGGTCAGGTCTGGCAACTCCTCACTGCTTCTGAACTGTCTTTCCCTCCCCTGCCACTCAGTCCAATTCATCAACTTCGCCTTTGATGCTCAGGGCTCCTAGATTGTCGAATATGATGATTCATTTGATTTTTTAGGTCTTTGTTGTAAGAGGGACCACAGGAAGCATCTAACTACTCTGCCATCTTGTCCTCACCTCCTAGACTGGAAACTTTTATTCTCACTCTAATCTCCAAAAGGTCAGGAAAGAGCAGCATTGGGGCCAAGGGAGCTTTCCACCCTTAGACCCCTAAGTACTGCCAGTGGAGCAATATCCCTTATGTTTCCTGTATTGTGGCATGTTGCATGTATGCAGAAGGCCTTATCCGCAGTTGAAAGTTTTATAAGGAGAGCAGTGTGGTTACACTGTCTTAGTTATCTAGTGCTGCTATAACAGAAATACCACAAGTGGATGGCTTTAACAAACAGAGATTTATTCTCTCACAGTCAAAGAGGCTAGCAGTCCAAATTCAGGGTGCCAGCTCCATGGGAAGGCTTTCTTTCTCTGTCAACTCTGGCGGAAGTTCCTTGTTATCAATCTTCTCTAGTCAAGGAGTTTCTCAGCACAGGGACCCTGGGCCCAAAGGATGCACTGTTCACTTTGCTCTTGTTTCTTGATGGTATGAGGTCCCTATGTCTCTTTGCTCACTTCTCTCTTTTATATCTCAAAAGAGATTGGCTCAAGACACAACCTAATCTTGGAGATTGAGTCCTACCTCATTAACATAACTGCCTCTAATCCTGCCTCATTAACGTCATAGAGATATGATTTACAGCACAAAGAAAAATAACATCAGATAACAAAATGGTGGACAATCACACAATACTGGGAATCATGGTCTAGCCAAGTTGATACACATTTTTGGAGGACATAATTCTATTCATAACCAGGGTGATATGCTTATTTTTCACATTTTATAGATGAGAAAACTGAATCACAGAGAAAGTAAGTGTTTATCTAAGCTAGTTAGTAAGCAGTAGAACCAGAGCTCAAATAAAGGCCTATTTCTAAATCCTGAGTGATGGTGATGATGGATCATTCAAGACTCAACTTCACAGCCTTCTTAGTCACTGACCGCTTGGCTGGGACCTCCTTAATGTGGTTCACCCAAAAAACAAGAGCCTGAGACGAGGATTTGGTATGTGTGATTTATCTTGGGACGTGATCCAAAGAAGCAGAAGTGAGGATCTGGGAAGAATGAAAAAGGATGCAGAGAAAGCCAAAGGTGTGTTGGTGAGGGTATCACCGTGGGCAACCAGAGCTCAATCCTTCTGGGACTATCTAAGGAAATGTATAGAATACACAGGGACACTGAAGAGGGGAGTATTTATCTACCAGCTCCTGTCCCTCATTGGTCAAATATCCCCTTATGGGATGTTAACTCCCTTGTACTTCCAGGTTTGTGCCTGTGCCGGCATAGCTGAGTAGAGGCTTCCCATGTGGCGGTGTCGAGCAACCCTGGGCAGATCAACAGACACATGGTGTAACTGGGACAAGGTGCTGTCAGATTATACCTGTGTGCAGCTGAATGACACAGCAAGAGCTGGAGCTGAGAAGGTGATCTGAGAGGATATAATCTGGGGCATAAAAATGTCTGGGGACCAGTGAGAAGGAACTAAATAGCACAGCTAGGGGAAAAGTCAGAAATGGTAGTTAGGAGGCTCTCCAAAACTCTGAGAATGAATTCTTCTATAAAAATTTAAAACAAATGGACTTAACCTTTGAAGCTGTCAACAAGCTATAGTTTATTTCATTGCTAGCACAATAATACTGTTCTTGTACATCATGCATGGCACTGTTTTAATGTAAAGTTTGATTCCTCCCATTGCTTCCCAGTTTGCTTCCTTATGCCACCTAGCTGGAGCAAGTTCAGGGAAAACAAATGCATTTTAAAATCAGCTTGGGCAGAATATAATTTAAAAGTCAACCCATAATTCAATGCTTTTGAAAGCCAAATATAAAGTGTTTAAAATTACTATTATCTCATTCATTGATTCATGGGAAGCGTGGCAGAGAGGCTAAGAGCATTGGCTCTGAATCCAGATTACTGGGTTCAAACCTTTGTTCTACTACATACTAGCTTTGTGGCCCTGGGCAGATTATTTAACCTCTCTGAACCTCAGTTCTTTCATCTGGAGGTGGACATAACAGTACCTACCTTTATTTACTCTGAGTATTAACTTAGTTAATGTGTGTAAATGGCTTAGAATGGTGGCTGGCAAATAGAAAGCACAACATATGAGTTTGCTATTGTTTACACATTCATTCATTGGTTAAGAATTATTTAGTGGCTGATGTGTACAAGACACTCTTTTCCATTATACATGGCACTGCTCTCTTGGGTCAGTGTGCATGCCTCGGTCTGGAAACTTACTTGGATCACTCCATCCTTTTGAAATTCTTTATGCTCTAAGTTTGCAGACCAACACCCTCTCCCCTTTTACTTTCTACTTTCACTGATCAAACCTCTGGTTTCCTTCTACTGGTTCCTCCTCTGTCACATCTTTAAATGTTGGAGTGTTTCAGGGCTCACTTAGACTTTGAACATCTTCTTTTCCTTACTAACATGTTATCTCTATGTTATCTCATCTGGTCCTGTGATTATTTTAAGTACATCTATATGCTGATGACTCCCAGATCTGTATTTTCCCTGAGCTCGAGGCTCATAAATTCATCTCTTTACTTGACATCTCGCTTTGGATATTTGCTAAGCACCTCAAAGTTAATATGACCAAACAGAACTGTTGATTTTCCTTCACTCCCCCACTGGATCATCCTTCCGTCTTCCTTGTTTTAACAAACAGGATTATCAGTTAACTAATTGCTCTGGCTCCAACCTAGTCATATTTTTCTCATATTCCACACTCAATCCAACAATATATCCAAAATTGCCTCCAATCTGAGAACTCCTCGATATAACCGGTGCCAAGATCTCCGTGTATGATTGTGCAGGTTGTATACTGCACAAAGGAGTTCCCACTAACATTATAGACACCATAGATTTGCAGGGTTTTTTAATTTTAAAAAATTCAGCAAATGGTCTAAACCCTTTTCTAAAAAAATACAGAATATTACAATAACTTTTGAACAGATTGCTGTAATAACTAGCAGTAACCCTACCCACTGATAGAATTCTGGTTTAGGTCACCATCATCTTTTGCTCAGATTATGATGGCAGCCACTGTAATCAGTACCCAGCTTCCCCCTTTGCCTCCACTGTAGTCCATTTCCCACACAGCAGCCAGAGGGATCTGAAGATACAAATCAGATGATATCTGTTTTTCTTAAACCCTTGGTTTTAGTTATCTATTGTTGCATGACAAATAATCCACAAAATTAGCAGTTTAAAACAACAGACATTCATCATCTCACAGTATTATGAGTCACGAATATGGAAGAGGCCTAGCTGGGAGGTTCTGGCTCAGAGTATCTTACAAGGTTGCAGTCAAGATATTGGTCAGAGCTGCAGTCATCTGAAGGTTGACTGAGGCTGGAGGAACCACTTCCAGGGTGGCTCACTCATGTGACTTTTGATAGGAGCCCTAAGTTTTCTACCATGGGGGCCTCTCTTTGGGGCTGCTTCAGTGTTCTCACAACATAGCTGCCAGCTTTCCCTAAGTGAATGGTTCAAGAGAGGGAGAACAAAACAGAAGCCCCAGTGTCTAGCTCAGTGGTTCTAACTAGAGGTCATACCACCACCACCCCAAACAACATTTGGCAATGTCTGGACATATATTTTGTTGTCACGACCGTGTGGAGGAGGTGCTACTAGCATCTAGTGGGTAGAGGCCAGGGATGCTGCTTAACGTCCTCCAGTGCACAGGAAAGCTTCCCACAACAAAGAATTGGCTGGTCCAAAATGTCAATAGTGATGCAGTTGAGAAACCCTGATTTAGCCTCCAAAGTCACATACCATCCACTTCTGCCATACGCTGTTAGACCATAGACCAACACTGCTACAATGTGACAGGGGATGACATCAGGGCATAAATACCAGGAGATGGGGATCATTGGCAGCCATCTTAGAGACTGGCAACCATAACCTCCAATGGTTTTGTTTTGCAATTAGAATAAAAGGCAAACTCTTTACCATGGTCTTCAGATCCTGCCTGATTTGTCTCAACCTCTCTCTTCTACCTCATCTGCTCTCATGCTCCTCCTCTTACACAATACTCCAGCCACACAGGCCTTTTGTCTCTTGAACACACCTAGCTTTGTCTCTACCTTGAATTATCTCCCCCTGATCTTTGAGTGCTTAGTTGCTTCACACCATTCATGTCTAGGTTAATGTCCTGTCCTCGCAGAATCCTGCCCTCACCTTCTAGGTTAAAGTCAAGACATTCCTCTCGACTGCCTCTGGTTACTGTCTATTCCATAGTCATATTTTACTGTGTTCATAGCACTTGCCACTATCTGAAGTTATCTTACTTATATATATGTTGACATGTTTATTTCTGGCTCCTCCCAGCGGACTGGAAGCTCCATGAGGGCAGGAATTTTGTTACGTTCATCGCTGTACCCTTAGAGCCTAACACAGTGCTTTAAACATAGTAAAAGCCAAAAACAACAACAAAAAAAACCCAAGCCCATTACTGTCAAGTCAATTCTGACTCATAGTAACCCTATAGGACAGAGTAGAACTGCCCCATAGGGTTTCCAAGGAGTGGCAGTTAGATTCAAACTGCCAGCATTTTGTTTAGGAGCCGAACCCTTAACCACTGGGCCATAGTAGGGACCAAAAAATATTTGTTGAATGAATGAATGAGTGATTTCATGTGATCTCCTCTATTAAGTGTGAAATATAAGCTTCTGACAGATTGTGTAGATGAATTTCTTAAATATACGGAGAGGGAGTGAGAGAAATAACATCTTTTTATAGCAAAATCAGACAAGGACTCTACAACATGTTTTGAGTTATTTATCCTGTTATCTCTGATAAATTTATGATTCCAAATTCCCTTCTTTTTCCTTCCTGTTATCATCCTCCCTGCCTTGGACATGCACTTGTAGGAGAGTTAAAAGACACTGTCTTTGGACAAGGACTAGGACAAGGGGATTGATCACCTGACCTTGGCCTCATTAATATAGTGCTACAGTCATTGTCACTAACTAGCCAAGTCCAGCTAGATTAACCACTTTGGGATTCTTTGATTAAAGAGCTATTTTTACACAATAGGACAATGTACTGCGCAGAATCAATCTTTTATTGGAATAATTACAAGCCAAACTCACTATATCCCACGGCAATGTTAGCAGAGTCAGTCTGCACAGCTCTGCCAGTCCCTTGGGTGTTTAGAATTTATAGACGCTCTTTATCCTGAGTTTGCTTTTGGACTCTGCTGTCTGCGGAGCAGTGATTCATGTAACTCCAGTATGAGAATCACCTTCAGACGGATCACAGCTGAATTCCTAAGCCCCCAAATCTTTACTCAACCTAACAGTCTCAGGCACCTCTAAGAGAAGGAAGATGTCTGCACAGAATAAGTTGTCTCTTAGAACAGGAGCCCCTAAACTTGGTGATGGAAGAAGCAACGGCCTCAGTGAAGATGGGCTTTCTGGGCAGAGCCCACTGGCCATTTCTGTCTCAAAATTACCCCATCTAGACCCAAATTTTTCTCCTGGTAATTTCAAACTCAAGATTTCAGGAAGCAGCCAGGGCAAATGCCTGTGGAATTCCCATTTATTGGATGAGAACTTCTAGACCTGGACGGCGCCATGAGAGGACTTGGGAGAGGACTCATCACTAACATTTGAAACGAGTCTGAAAATTCTTAGTTGCTGGGCCTCTGTCACTGAGATGACCTCCACGCCGTGCTGGGTGCAAACTAGCTCTGCTTGAAATCACATAATTACAGCACTTGGTGAAAAGTGGAGGATGACAGAAATGAAGTTCAAGAATCCAAGCACATCAGCTGGGGAGAAAGGCAGAAAATCTCAATATAGACGTGCTGGGGGAAAATGAAGATGGTCGGGTCTGAAGGGCACACAAGCCGAGGTGCTATAAATGGCAGCTGCCTCGAGCAGGAATTGTTATTACAGGAGAACAAGAGGGATTCAGTGGCACATTCATGTAGGTCGATGAGTCAGTACAAACTTCCTTCTGGATTCCTGGGCCATAGGCTCTAGAGAACCTTCGAAGAGGAAAATGTAAATTCCTCAAGTTTGTGGGGAAGGTGATATGAAAGTAGAGGAGTCTGACTTGGGTTTAGCCCTGTCTCTGCCACTAAATAGTAGCTGTCTCTGTTACTAACTAGTGGTATTAACAAATCACTTAGGCCTCCATGGTCTGTTGAGACTTTCAAGTCTTTTTAATAGAAAACCCTCTAGACCTGGAATTTCGAACATCTTTCCTGGCAGAACTGCTGTCTCCCTCCTCATTTGTTGTCCAGTGGGGGCATCACCTGGCAGGAACCCCTGGTGGCAAATGCAAAGAGCCAACACAAGTATGTTTGGTGTTATGCACTGGTAAAGCTGCTGCTGTTAAAACAATATATACAAGTTATATATCAGTTGCGGTCAAGTCGATCCCAACTCATAGCAACCTCACATGTGTAAGAGTAGAACTGTACTCGATAGGGTTTTTAGTGGCTTATCTCTCAGAAGTAGATTGCCAGGCCTTTCTTCTGAGGTACCTCTGGGTAGACTGGAACCTCCAACCTTTCAGTTAGCAGCCAAGCTTATTAACCATTTGCACCACCCAGAAACTCTACCAAGATGCTAAGAAGCTCCCATGTTCAGGTCACCTGGAATTAATCTCTGTAGGCTTCAGTTTTCTCCTTTGCAATTCAAGAACAAGGAGCTAGATAATTTCTATGGAACCTTACAGATCTACTTTATGAGAATATCTCAGAGTGAAAGATGAAATAATTGATCTGGGGATTTTTTTCTATCTCATTTATTCAAGAGTATTTATTGAGCTCCAACTATGAGTCAGGAGCTGTAGTAAGATCTAGGAATTTAGAGAAAAGCTACCTGGTATCTGGCCTCAAGGAGCTTACCTTCACTTAGAGAGACAGTCAAGCAAATAATCCGTTACACACACTAAGACGATTGTTGTAATGCTGTGATGTAAAGCACAGTAGAAATGTACTTTAAAGAGTTCTTGTTTTGTTTATTTAGTTGCGGGAAGACTTTGAGGGTACTTCACCGCCCATCAGTCAGTTTGTCATGCTCTGGTGGTATCATGGATTGAATTATGTTCCACCAAAAATGTGTGTATCAGTTTGGCTGGGCCTTAATTCCCGGTATTGTGTGATTTTCCTATATGTTGTAAATCCTGCCTCTATGATGTTAATGAGGGAGGATGGGTGGCAGTTGTGTTAGTGAGGCAGGACTCAATCTATAAGACTGGATTGTTTCTTGAGGCAATCTCTTGAGATATAAAAGAGAGAAGCAAGCAGACAGACAGGGGGACCTCATACTACCAAGAAAGCAGTCCTAGGAGCAAATCGTGTCCTTTGGACCTGGGGTGCCTGCATGAAGAAGCTCCTAGTCAGGGTGAAGATTGATGAGAAGGCCAACAGAGAGAGAGAAAGCTTTCCCCTGGAGCTGATGCCCTGAGTTTGGACTTTTAGCCTACTTTACTGTGAAGAAATAAATTTCTCTTTGTTAAAGCTACCCACTTGTGGTATTTCTGTTATAGCAGTACTAGATGACCAAGACAGGTGGCTTGTGTGTTGCTGTGATGCTGGAAGCTATGCCACCAGTAGAGCTGATAGGTTTCAGCAGATCTTCCAGACTAAGACAGACTAGGAGGAAGAAAGGACAAGCGATCTACTTAAAAAATTAGTCAACAAACACCTTTAGGATCACAGCCGAACATTGTTTGGCTCTCTTGCTTTGGATATGCCATCAGGAGGGATCATTCGCTAGAGAAGGACACCCTATTTGATGAAGTAGAAGGCCTATGAGGGTGAGGGAGACCCTCAGTGAGATGGACTGGCACAGTTGCCACAACAATGGACTCGAACATGCCTGTGATCATGAGGATGACACTGGAGCAGGCAACATTTTATTCTGTTGTATGTAGGGTCGCCCTGAGTCTGAGTGGACACAATGGCAGCTATCTAGCTATCTAAATCAATCACCACTCTCTACACTGATATTTAAAAAATCAAAACTTTTACTTGTTAGCATTTAAGCATACTGAGCCTGTTCCAGGGAAGGGTCGCATGAGTGGAGTAGATGATTGCATGATGAGAAGAGTTACGCAAAGTCAGGCACTTTGCATCAGCCTGGGAAGGAGGAAGCCCTGTCCTCAAGACACAGGGGAGAAAAGTGAGCAGGAAGGAGGGTGAGGAAGCTGCCAAGGTACCAGCTTCTTCATTAAGCTCCATAATTATTTGTGAATTTCTAGGCTCTGGATGCCATGCAAGTGCTGGACACCATGCTAGTCCAAAGCCAAATAGTAGCGACCTTTAACTTATCACTATTTTGGAGTCCCTATACTTACCTTTGCCCTTTTATCTGACCATACAAAGAAGAAGTTGATCATTCTGAAATCTAGTTTATGATACCATAAAACCACAAAAGACAGCTTTTCAATGGAGGTCGGCTTCTTTCATTAATCCAAGGCCTATTTCCCATTTATTTTGTCTGTGTTCCATCCACCGTGATTTTCCATGACTATTGCTTCTCAGAATGAATGCCCTTTTGCTTTTCTCTCTTCATCTGGAACTGGGACAGCCCCACTTGCCTTGCTCTGTTGCTGGTGTTGCCACAGTGAATTATGGCATCTCTATGAATTCTTTGCTGAAGAGTCACTCCCATCATTCTAGATTCATTTGTGTCTTTCCTCCAATATCTGGTTAAAATGACAGTAGACAGTCACATTGGCCTAAGCCCATGGAAGAAGCTGATAAACACTGCTCATGCATCCCACAGGCAAATTCTGATTTCAAATGCCATTAACGATATTTCTGGCAAAGAAATTAAAAAAAAAAAAGGAATACAGTTAACTTTCCATCCATGCTAATGGAGGGGCAGTGGTGCAGATAATCCAAACGTCAATTGTATTTAATTTTGCTCTGTCTTCCCTCTGCTCTGGGTGACTGAGAAGGGAAGAGCATAGGGTGTGCAGGAGCTTCTTTCTGCAGGTGGCTCAGGGGACTGACAATGTCACATGACTGGGACCACTGGTGACGTCTGTGACTGAGTTCACGATTTCTCTTCTTACGAAGGTGGAGCATGGCTCAGTTATCCAATGGTGTGTATTTAGTTTGGTTCAACATACATTTATTAAGAAGCTCCCATGTGCCAAGCACTGTACTAGGTGCTGTGGATTTAGGGGTACTGAAGGTACTGGGACTATAATGTGTATGTTAGTGGGTGGGGTGAGGTGGGACACACTCACCATCAGTGGGTCACTGTCCTTAGCTCTGAACTAAGCAGGAAGTAGGTTGCTGCCAACTGTCCTCTGTGTTCTACTGGGAATTTCCTCAGGACATGGGAGAACTTCTTAGAATGTTTTATTTTTTTTCCCTGACTTTTTGGGTTTTTGAGGTTTTCTCAATCTACTCATTTTTATCTTTTCTGCAGTCAATACATGTAGAATTCCTTCATCCTAGAAACCTCTTCATTTTTCTACTCCAGATATTTTTCTCTCTTAATCTCAGCCACGCCCATGGCCTCAGTTAACATCTCCTTACAGGTAACTCAGACATGTATATCTTAAGTATAGACTTCTCCTCTATCCACAGGTCTATATACTCATCAGCTTACTAGACAGCACATCTTGGAGGTCTCTAAGGTAACTCATACTCAGCACATCTAAAATACAGCTCATGATCTTCCACCCCAAGTCTGGTCCTCCTCCAAGGTTCTTTTTTCTTGGTGAACTGCACCTGGGTGTCAGCCTAGACACCTCCCATTCCCCCAACCCCGACATCTATCACCAGGTCCTGTTGGTTTTACCTCACAGATGTTTCTGGAATTTGCCTTGTCAACTTCATCACTGCCACTACCACTAAGTTAACCTCACCTCTTGCCTGAACCAACAAGTTTACCCTCATCTACTTTGGAATCCATCCAATCCTCTCTTTATAATGCAGCCAAAGTGGTTATTTTGAAACACAAATCTGAGAAATGTCCTTATCAGTTAGAGATGTATACTGAAACATTTCTAGAGGAAATGATATGATGTTTGCAATTTACTTTAAAATATCCCAGAAAACACAAAGGGCAGGAGAAAGATCAAACAAGATAGGCAGAATGCTGATTACTGTTGTGTCTGGGTAATGATTATTTTGCTATTTTCTCTACTTTTGTGTATGTTTGAAATTTTCCATAATAAAAAGTCCACGCATGCACACATACAAATGCAGTCATGCTATCTCCTCGCTTAAGTACTTCAATGGCTTCCCATTGCTCATAGTATAAAGACAAAATTCTTTAATAAGACCTCAAGTTCCTGCACAGTCTGGTCTCTGATGATCTTTCCAGACCCTTCTTGCACCACACCCTCTTGCTCTTAGCACTTCAAGGCTACCACTTGTCTGCTG
Organism: Trichechus manatus latirostris; assembly: GCF_000243295.1. NCBI lineage: Eukaryota > Metazoa > Chordata > Mammalia > Sirenia > Trichechidae > Trichechus > Trichechus manatus. The sequence goes on from NW_004443969.1 coordinate 10,829,582, forward strand.
TTCCCTTGTACATGCTATGTCCTGTCTCAGCTGCAAGCTGAGCACACTCTGCCTTCCCTTCTTTACCTGGTTAACTTCCCTCTAAAAATAAAAAATAAAAAACAGTTGCCTCAGAGTCTATTCTGACTCATGGTGACCCCACGTGTTTCAAAGTCAAACTGTACCCCAGAGGGTTCTCAATGGTTGTGATCTTTTGGAGGCAGATCTCTAGGCCTTTCTTTCAAGGTGCCTCTGGTTGGATTCGAACTGCCAACCTTTCAGTTAGTAGCTGAGTGCTTAACTGTTTGTGCCACCCAGGGACTCCTGTTAACTTCCCTAACCAGGTCAACTTCTCCTAATATAAACTCCAAAACACTGGGTACTTTCCATTCACAGTATGTGTCACCGCTGCAGATTTTTTCTTTGATTGTGTAAGCCATTCAATTAAAATCTGTTCACTCCACTAGACTGTGAGACCCAAGGGTCACCATTTTATCTCCTAGCATGGTGCCTAGCACATGTTATCATGATCAATAAGTATTCATTGAATGAATGAGTGAACAAATAAAAAGGGCTGGAGAGTGCCATTTCAAAGTGGCATTCGGTTTGCAATATGACTGTAGACACCCTATGGGAGATCAGTTAAAATGGACCTCCTGGGGTGGCGGTAGGGGCACTATTTTTTCCATCCACAGTGCCTCCCAGGCAGGGAGTTGCAATCTCTTGGCCCTGCCTCCTGTTCCTTGAGACAGTAAATATCAGAGTAGACTCAGGTCCATGATCAGAATAGTCTCCCTCCTAGACTCAGGATTGAGCAGCTGCTTGACTGTTGTCCCTAAGTCTCCTTTTTGCCAATTGGTCCTGGGACCCAGTGCTTCCAGGAATGAGCGTCTTCCTGCTGCCCAGGCCCGGGATTTATCCGTGGTCCTTTTCTTGGTCCATTTCTCTGAGTTCTGACCAGTTACTCTGACTAGTGCTTTAGATTTCTCTAGGGAAGCCCTGAGGAGCCCTGGTTGCTCAGTGGTTAAGCCCTCAGCTGCTAACCAAAAGGTTGGCAGTTTGAACCCACCAGCCGCTGCCCGGGAGAAAGATGTAGCAGTCTGCTTCCTCAAAGATTTACAGCCTTGGAAACCCTTTGGGGCAGTTGTACTCTGTCCTATAGGGTCACTATGAGTTGGAATAGACTTGAGGGCAATTTTTTTTTTTTTGTTACTTAGGGCAGACCTGACCCGAACCCCATCCCAGTGGAGTCTTGCTAGTCTATTCCAGACTTCCTGTCTATAAGCCTTACCTGGCACCTCATCCTGGTGGCAGAGATCTCCCCCAGTGGACGCATCACCTGACTGATGACCACTTGCTAATCAGTCTTCTGAGCATTGTATGTCACCTGGATTCTTCACCATAATCTTCTATCTACATGCTTGTATCTTCAGGAATAGTTTATTGTGTCTGAGGCTGTGATGTATCCCCTGGCCCTCTGCCTCATGAAACACTCTACTTCATACCCTCCAGGCTGCGGACACTCTGCCTTGAGAATTCTGCTGCTGGATTAAGCCTCAGAGCCAGGCCAGTCCCCAAGACAGTGGTTCTCCCAATAAGAAGGTCCTGAATCAGTTCAGTGTCACCTTCTCCCCGTCATGCAAATCACAAGTTATGATGCCATTGGGATGAGATTCAAAGAATCCAGGACCAGCAGCCAGGAGATGGCTCCAGTCTCAGCTTTGTCACTATTGTGCTGCAAGATCTTAAACAAGTCATTTCAAATCCATTGGTCTCAGCTTCCTTATAAGAAAAAACAAAAAAGTGAAAGAGTGAAGAAAGGAAGGAAGGGAGGGAAGGAGGAAGAGAGGGAGGGAGGGAAGGAGGAAGGAGAAAAGAGCAATAAAAAGAGACAAGAGAGGAAAGAAGAAAGGAAAGAAAGAAAGAAACCAACAAAGAAACAGGCTTTTGTGAGTTCTATGCTTCCTAAACAGTTACACCAGTAAAAGTGTTTATTGGCCAGATAAGTATGAGTAACACTCAGGTTAAACAAACTTAACAGGTTTTGTTTTGTCTTGTTTTTTACTTCTCAGGCCTGACTTCTCAGAGCCTTTAACGTGCTAATATGTATTATGACTCCCCAAGAGAGAATATAAAACAAAGGGTTTGCTGAATTTATTTGAACACTTACGGAATGCAGTTTGAGAAATACCAGATTAGATTACTTCTGGTTCTAAAAGTCTATTCTTTTAATTTCAATTTTTTTTTTCTTTCTTATCTGTATTTTGAAGTATGATAGCTAAGTGTTTTATGATCTGAATTTTTGAAGAAGGAATGATGTTGCATTGAAAGGAGGTGCTAAACTGGTTCAGGTCAGGACTTCTTCTGGGCTGACCACATTCTCAGGGAGAGATCATCTACTTTTCGTTGGTATCTGCCCACTTAAGGCAAATTTCTTTATCACCAGGAAATGTATGCATCATGGAAGTTCATTAACCTAAGAAGATCAAGCAACTCATTTCAAAAGACAAGAGGTACAAAGTCTTAGTGGCCCCGATCAGGATCCATTTTGGAAGGTAGCAGCTGCTGACCCCTCCTGATGCAATGCAAGCTTGTTAACCGGTCTTCTCTAAGCCTGGTCCAGGTGAAAGGAACTCTAAGATTCAACAACAGTGCAACAAATCCTAGTTCTACCTCATATTACTCTCTTATGGCAAATCATGAGCTCCATCATTTGAGCCAAACTCAGGACAATTCAGTAGAAAAATCTGTTATATCAGTAAAAATAAGGGTTTATCCTGGCTATTTTACCAAAAATATCCAACCAGTTTTATAGACATGGCCTATTCTGCCTGCTACAACTTTTCAAGGTCTGTCCGTTGGCCAAGACCCACAAGAGAGGAGCATGTCAGCTGTAGCCCAGTGTTCGTGACCTCAGCCCTGACCCTTTCAGCTTCTTGAGTTCCCTCCTAAATGCCAAGTTTCTCCAGCCTGTTTGTCCTGCCTGCACACAGACCCTCTATTTCTGGGGTCCAACTTAGCAACTCACATCTCCCAACTTGTCGCTCAGTTTTCTGAGCTTCCTGATCTCTGTTTTCTATAGTGTAATATGTCTGCTGATGAATCTGTATTTAAAACCCCTCTCACCTGGCAATCCTGGGACCTCTACCCCATTCCCTGCTGTTTAAGGCAGCCCTCCTCCCCCTCACACACAGGTTTTTCTCAGTCCTTTCTCACATTCTGCAAGCCTTCAGAATAGACCCAGACTCCAAGTAGTAGAACTCTAGAAAGTCATATCTGTGACTTTTATATTTCTAAATAAAATAAAATGAGGGGGAGAAATAATAGCACATATTAATGGACCATGACAAACACAGACTACTTCCCAACAGCCCTTGGTATTTGTCCTTATTTTTAGAATGCCCTCCTGCTGCTTTTACTATCTCTCTCTATTTGTTTTTGACAAGGTTCATAGAACAGCGGAGAAGAGAATGAGGCAGGAGGGAGTGGAGAGAAACAGTTCATTAAAATAAATAAATAAATAAAAGGACAAGCTGCTAGCACAACAACCCCAGCTGATAGGAGCCTGGTGACGCTCTGGTTTCTTGGGTTAATGCCATGTATCACCTGTTGTGACCTGTGATTCTTCATTCCTCTGTGCTGATCTGCTGAATCCTAAACAGGAAGTGCTGTTTATTTTTGATAATCAGGAGCTTCCTGAATTGACAGGTGGCACCACAAATCCTGGTATATTTGGAACAATAGGAAGAGTGGACAATGTTGCTCAATGTTAAAATGTTATAAAGAAGATTTTTGTTTTTTCTTTTTCATTTCTGCTTGTTATGGATTGAATTGTGTCCCCCAAAATATGTGTTGGAATCCTAACCCCTACACCTGTGGATGTAATCCTGTTTGCAAGTTGGGTTTTCTTTGGTATGTTAATTAGATCATACCTGAGTAGGATGGGTTCTAAATCTAATCACTTCTGAGTTATAAAATAAACAGTTTAGCCACAGAGATGCTTAGACACGGGGGAAGACAGATGCCATGTGAGGATCACCAAAGAACAAAAGAACACCCAGTACTACCTACAAGGGAGGAATCAACACAGCCGAGACTCTGATTTTGGTTTTACCTTCCAGAAATCAAATTTCTGTTCTTTAAATTGTGGTATTTATGTTATAGCAGCACTAGGTAACTAAGGCAGAATTTGGTTCTTAATGAAGAAAATGGTGGAGGCTCTTTGGATATCTTTGGGAATATCAAAAGAGGATAAAGAATGGGACTGCTCTTTAGAAACGGACGTTGTTGCTTCTCTGGAAGGATTTTCCTAAGTATTGATCACTAACACTCCTGGCTTCTGGCACTTCAACAAGAAACTGACAGCTATTTTTTGTGTCTTGTATAAACCCAGAACTGTGCTAGGAACTGTTGTGAATCAGAAGTTCTACTAGAGTTTATCATATGGTAGTAGATGAAAAACACACACAAAAGAAAATACACAAAATGATGCCAGATGGTATAAATTACAGAACTTGGTCCTCTTGTGTGGAATAATGTTAGAATACAAGGTTTACGACTGGATAAATTTCTCCTCCTCCATTCTCTGTCCATATAACATGCCTCTCAGTCCACTTCTCACCTCCTACACGCAACCACTACCAACACACACATTCATCACCCACTGATGTGAACTCAGTTTATTCCATTCCAGCCAGCTCCTCCAGGAAACCTTTAGATTCTTGAGTTTAGAAGTGACCTCTCAGGCCTCCATGCCCTGCTCTACCAGTACAGGTGGTTTTGTCATAAATACCCAGGGCCCTTACCCACTGCCATCTCTCTAACTCCAACTTCATCTCTATGTCTATCCTAGTACACCAGCATTGCTTCTCCCAGACAACAGAAAAACCACCTTGCCGTTGAATCAATTCTGACTCAAACCAACCTTACAGGACAAAGTAGAACTGCCCTATAGGGTTTCCAAGGAGCGTCTAGTAGATTCAAACTGCGGACCTTTTGGTTAGCAGCTGAGCTCTTAACCACTGTGCCACCAGGGCTCCCCATGACCCTTAGGGTACATATTTTTCTACTGGTCTATTTTCCCCTACTAGATTGCCAGATTCTTGATGGTAGAGATCTTTCTAATCCATAATGAGTCCTGGAACTGAAGTAACTAGATGTGTGAACTTAGGCAAGTAACTTAATGCCTCTGAATCATAGATTCAACGTATATTAATTGGGAGCAGGGGGTATAACTGTTCTTACCACATTAGGTGGTTGTGTTGAGGCTTAAATGAAACAATAAAGGCCACGATTGTAGTCTAGCACCTGGCATATAGCAAATGCTCAAGAAGTGAGAGACAAAACATAACGGAGCGCATCTGCATTCTCAATGCCAGTACAACCTTGACTCATAGGTAAGAGGTTCTCAGGAATGGCCAATGAATGGCTGGAGCAAGAATAACTGAAGCAAGGGCTTTATTCAAGTGAGATTTCCCTCAGACAACCAGTTTTTAAATGAGTGTTCTCGAGTTGGAGATCAATAGTGTTACCTGAATTTTTTTTTCAGTTAAACATAAATGATTCCCTGTAAGATAAACATGTAGACTTTATTAAAAAAGGAGCACAGAGACACACTGAACAGTTCATATGAAATTGCTGAGCAGGCACAGAAAAGCAGCAATGTCAGTTGATCTGAAAGTTTAGGCCATGCACCACTGGGCAGAGGTTTGAAGGTGGTCTGGTCTTGCTCTGAGACAACCCCAGCTGGTGTAGTTCCCATTCCAGTTCCCTGGGCTGCATGTGGTAGTCACAGAAGACCACCGGACCTTATTACTTTCTAGTTTTCTGACAGCACGTCTTCCCCATATGAGAGGAGGTGAATTGGGGTCAGGGTCTCTACAATATACCAACAATAAATGGGCAGTGAACTGCCCTTATGGCCCATACTCAATCAATTCTAAATGGATAGGAAGTTAGAGGGCAAGCAAAGTAAGAAGAGCGGACAGGACAGAGAGAAAATGGAAAAATAGGTGAAACGCACTGATTACTACCCTTCTATGCCCCACCCCCCTTCTTGGCACTCTCTCCTTCCTGCTGGTGCCCAGCATCTTTGTGTCCTATAAACTCCTTGCCATCTTCTACTTGCTCAGCTGAGGTCAAGCAGATCTGGTGCCTATAGGAGTAGACCCAGCCAGTTTGTGGCTCCACACCTACCAAGACAGTCAGGGAAGCTGCAGTGGTCGCACTCGGCCTTGGCAGGGTCTCTGGCATTCTGCTTGGTCCTGATCCTCTTGTGATGTGCTTTGTATGTGCTGGACTGGCATTCCTTCCAAGTTCTGTGGACAACCACTGCCCCTTTCCTGACTCCCAGTGATCCCAAGACGACTCCACTGCTACATCTCACACCAAAGATCAGATTCCTGTTGATGTGGACAAACGTCTAGTCCAAGCTCAAGTTCATCATTCTTATTGAACAGTGTACTCTGAACTGTTAACTGTTCCCTACAGTTGGGTAGCCTCCCCTATTCCATACCCTGCAGATTTTAGAAAGCTTTCCTTTCCCTACTGCTTTCCACTAAAGTATATATACCTTTTAGTTAACAACCTGTTATCCCTGGAAAGCTTAACCTACTCTCCAATAGAAGGTGAGTTAGAAATTGACAAATAAACTGAATTTCATGAGAGAGAGTGAGACTGAGACAGAGACAGAAAAAGACTGACACCTAATCCAAAGTGAGGGTGGAATGTTATGCTCTAATAACCAGTTACTGGGAGACACTTTGGCAGGAGGTAATATAGACATTCCTGGCATCTTTCAAATTACCTCACATAAGTGGTTGCCTACTCTACTGCCAACCAAAACTCACCTGGTGAAAATCCATTTAGTAAATTAGCATTCATAAATGCTTTGCTCTGGTTTTCCTCCCCATCCCAGAGTTTTTGCTAATTTTAAATAACATTACCCCTTCGCTGGAGATTAACAAGATATGAAGTAATTCCAATATTTTAATCGGTGTTTGGGGATGATTCCTGCTGAATCGCAGAAATGTGGTTCTTCTGAAAATCCATTTTTCATTTGGTTTCTCATTTGCATCCCTAGTGTAAAGAAAATCGACTTTTTAAAAGTGAGTGATAATTAATCTTTGGAAATACTGCAATTGCTTGGCTTTTCTACTATTTCACCGTGCCCAGTGTGCACCCAAGCCAGGCAGAGCTCTGCTGTAGGGAGGAGCTGGAATCACCGGCTCAGGAGCTGTAGAGGCAGCATGCAGATGTGCTAACATTAGGCAGGGGGCCAGTCCAGCTGGTGGGGAGGGGCTGGGAGGCATAAGACTAGCTCCTCGCAGCCCCACTAGGTAGTCTGAGAAACAAACGCTTATGCTCCTTTGATGTGCTCCACAGCCTCTCGGCAAGTGCAGAAATGGTCTGCGCAATTCAGGCTAACTGCAAGGCCATATGGATGGCTCAGAATTGTGTTGTAAAAAATTAGATTATAAGGGAACAGGTTTCATTTCCAGCAATATGATACTAGATAGGCAGATAAACCTCTCCAGGTACAGAACAGATACAAATGCTTGGTAAAATGCTTCAACATGTATTAGTAGAGTATGGTTGAGCTGGAAGAGAAGTAAAGGGAACAAGGAACGACAGTAAATGCCGTGAACATGTTATTCTACAAGAGTGAATAAGCATTGGAGCTGGTGATAGTCCTGAGGGCATCTGCTTCAAAGAAGACATCCTCAAAGGCATCTACATGCAGATGACACTCGCCTGTGCATATTAAATGAGAGCTCAGAGCTCTGCTATCCTACCAGTTGCTGGGGAGCTGATTTCTGCTCATGGCAACCCTGTATGTTGCAAAGTAGAGCTGCATTCCATAGGATTTTCATGGCTGTGACCTTCTGGAAGCAGATCACTAGGTTTTTCTCCGGAGGTGCCTCTGGATGAGTTCAAATTAGCAAACTTTCAGTTGGTGGTTGAGTGCTTAACTGTACCACCCAGGGACTTCTGCTATACTTTGCTGTGTTATTAGTTGCCGTTGAGTCAGTTCTAACTCATGGAGACCCCATGTGTGCAGGCTCAGTAGAAGCAGATAGGGATAACAGAAACCTTATCTGTTACCCTAGAGCCAGGGTTTTCAGGCACTATGAGGATGCACAGTGCACAGGTGATAAAGCCTGGGATCTGAGCCAGATGGGAAGTTGGATTAGAAATTCCTGGACAAAGCTGTAACCCTCAAAGTTCAACATATTTGGCAGGTGAGATAGAACATGATCTACCCTACAAAAGGAGAATTACCAGTCTCTGCCTTGGTTCTTTGTGGAGTGAAAAGAAAAAGAAAAAAAGCTCCACTAAAAATTCCTACCTTGTATATCCTTCAAGTTGGAGGACAAAATTCATCCACCTGTGTAATTAAAATGAAAAGTAAAACACAAACACACAATAAATGCATCAGAAATAAGGCTAATGTGTCCCTGGATTGACAGTGCCTACAAGGGCTTGTCAGAGCTAAATGCAAGTCTTCCATGGGACAATCCACTGAAAACACAAGTTTAAAAATTTCTACAGGTAAAGTTTCAAGGACCTGGAACTCACAGTCTAAAATCACCAAATACACAAGGAAGAAAGCCACCATGAGAGATAGTTAGTAGAAGCAATAAATTCCAGAGTTAAATCCACAAATATAGCATATATTAAAATTATCAGATGAATCATATGTTTAAAGAAAGATAAGAGAGGATTGAAAAAATGACAAAACATAAGACCAGGATGATTTGGAGAAAAGTAAACAAACAAAATACACAGAAATAAAAAAGTATAATAATTAAAATAAAAATACAATGACTAAATGCTAGATTGAACACAAAATGAAGAATCAATGATCCAGAAGATAGATCTGAAAAAATTATCACCAATGCAGTATAAAGACATAGGGATAGAACAAATGGAAGAGGTTAAGAGACACAGAGGACAGGGTGACGAGATCCAGCTTCTATCTAATTGAAGTTCCAGAAGGAGAGAATAGAGAGAATAGTTGAAAGGTAATATTCAGAGTCTAAGTAGATGAGAATTTTCCAGAAATGATAGAAAGACTTGACATTTTGATACCAAAACCAAATTAGGGCAACACAAATAAGGAAAATTTCAGAGTAATCTCACTCATGAACATATATACAAAAGTCCTCAACCAAAGAGTTCCAAACTAAATCTGGCAATGTATACAGAAGATAGTACATTATGACTGGTCCTAGCCCCTCTTTTCCTTCTTTCCAAGGTCACTTAATCAGCCTTTGTGTATGTAAGTATTATATGTATGCTGATGACTCCTCATTTATATCTCTAGCCCAGAACTCTTATTTGAGTTCAGGCTCAAGTATCCAACTATGTAAGTATTACAGATATTCCAACCAAAATAAGTTCAAAGTGGAGCTCTTCACCTCTCCTCCAAAATCTGTTTCCTTCCCCTCTCTTCTTCAAGTCTCACTTGGCTCTCACTACTTCCCTTCACTCTTTTTATCCAATCTATTCCTACTTGTCCTTCATATGCCAAGTTCCTCCAACAAGAAATTTTTCCTGTCCTGTCCTCCATAGCTCCCTGAATTTTTTAGTGTTGCATTTATCATGTGATATTGTAATGGTTATATACTTGCCTTTTTCACCAAGAGCTTCTTGGGAGAGATGCTCTTGTTTATTTGTGGTACATTTTGTACTCTTGGGAACATCAGCAATGAGCACAGGATCTGGCTCCTATTAGTTAATTGCTCAGTAAATATTAGTTACTAGTTGAATGAATAGAGTAGGATACATAGTTTAGTAGAGGTATGCATAGTTTTCAGAGGAAACAGTGAAAGGTCTCCCACCCCAATCTGAAAGATACAGCTCAGGAGACATTTGAGTTGAGTCTACTAAGGTAAGAATAAGCTTTGGCCATTGTCGTGGATTGAATTATGTCCCCCCAAAAATGTGTGTATCAATTTGGCTGGGCCATGATTCCTGGTACTGTGTGATTTTCCTATGTGTTGTAAATCCTGCCTCTATGATGTTAATGAGGGAGGATGGGTGGCAATTGTGTTAGTAGAGCAGGACTCAGTCTACAAGATTGGATTGTGTCCTGAGGCAATCTTTTGAGATATAAAGAGAGAAGTGAGTAGAGAGACATGGGGGACCTCATACCATCAAGAAAGCAGTGCCAGGAGCAGAGCACATCCTTTGGACTGGGATCCCTGTGCCGAGAAGCTCCTAGTCCGGGGGAACACTGATGAGAAGGCCGACAGAGAGAGAAGGCCTTCCCCTGGAGCTGACACCCTGAATTTGGACTTTTAGCCTACTTTACTGTAAGGAAATAAACTTCTCTTTGTTAAAACCATCCACTTGTGGTATTTCTGTTATAGCAGCACTAGATGACTAAGACAGCCATCTTGAGAGGAAGGACAGAGGTGCAGAAAAGAATATTTTAGATAATGAGAATGCCACTGGAAAAAGCTGATGTGGGAACTATGAGCAAGGTAACTGGTACTAAAAGTACATGTTTGAAAAGCACAACGTGTCTCCAGAGAGATCTGATTCTCTGGAGATTTGGGAGCCAAGTCCCCAAATTTGGCTGTTCTCCTTGGGACAGGGAAGGCTCTGAAGAATTTTTAATGATTCACGTGACCAGAAAGATCATTCTGCAAGCAGTGAGGAGAATGGTCCAGAGGGGTGGTAAACTGGGCACAGGAAGACAAGTTGCAGGGCTTACAGCCATCCAGCTGATAAATGACAAGGACTTGAATGTGGACCCAAACCCACCCACCCCACCCCCCAAAAAAAATAACCCAGTTGTTGTCTAGTCAATTATAACTTAACTCATGGCTACTCCAAGGGTGTCAAAATAGAATCATGCTCCATAGGGTTTTCAATGACAGATTTTTTAGAAGTAAATTGCCAGACCTTTCTTTTGAGGCACCTCTGGGTGGACTTAAACCTCCAACCTTTTGTTAGAGGCTGAAAACATTAACTGTTCATCCAGGGTCTCTGAACAAGGACAGTGATAGTTAGCAAGGAGGGCAGCAGGTTGTTCTGACCAGAGTGCTAGGGAAAGCTGCTAGTGGTGGACCTAAATAATCTCTTAGGTCAACCATTTGGGGGATTATCCAGCTGTCGGGGGCTGGATACTTAGCCCTTGGCCAGCGCTCAGCTGATCCTGCCTTTGTCTCCGTGGAACACTGCTGAAGTCAGCAGAGACTTCTTCCCTTCCAGAAACCGTCTGGAGAAGGTTAGTCTGACCTGAAGGATTTATTTTCATTAAAAAGTTTACAAAAGCACAACTCATTGCTCAGGAAGGGAGAGATTGCCTCAGCTTCGATCCTTTCTGTTATTCTTGTCTTCTGTTGGTTTATCATCGTTTTTGGCACCATTCTGGATATTGAAGCTGAAAACAAATAGTGGCTATGTGTCCAATTTTAACTGAAATCTAAGAAGATGTGTTAATCCTTGGGAATCTAATTTTGAAGTTAAAAAATTAAAACCTGTGCAGACTTTTCTTAGCATTCTGAATGCCTTCTGTGGAAACTGGTGCCTAATTGTTTAAGAGAGGTTATGCCTCATAGGTTGATTATGCATCATTCCCTTTTTTTTTTTTCTTTTTTTTTTTTTTTATTGTACTTCAGGTGAAGGCTTACAGAACAAATAGTTTCTCATGAAACAGTAGTACACATATTGTTCCATGACATTGGTTAACAACCTGACAGCATGTCAACCCTCTCCCTTCTCGACATTTTTTTTTTGGTGAGAATATACATAGCCAAAGATACACCATTTCAAAAATTTCTACATGCACAGCTCAATGACATCGACTACGCTCTTCCAGTTGTGCTGCTATTCTCACTTTAGATGAAGGCTTACAGAACAAAATAGTTTCTCGTTTAACAGTTAGGACACATGTTGTCCTATGACAATGGTTAACAACCTCACAACACATCAACACTGTCCTTACTCAACCTTGGGTTCCCTATCACCAGCTTCCTTGTCCCCTTCTGCCTTCTGGCCCTTGTCCCTGGACTGCTGTACCTCATTAGTCCCATGTGGTTTTATGGGGCTGTCCACTCCCAGACTGAACGGTGAACCTTGGAGATGACCTCACCACTGAGCTAAAAGGGTGTCTGGGGGCCATACTCTCGAGGTTTCTCTAGTCTCCTTAGGCCAGTAAATCTGGTCTTTTTTTTTTTGTGAGTTAGAATTTTGTTCTACATCCTTCTCCAGCTCTGTCCAGAACCCTCTGTTGTGATCCTGGTCAGAGCAGTCAGTGGTGGGAGCCGGGCACCATCTAGCTGTACTGGACTCAAGTCTGGTGGAGGCCTTGGTAGCTGTGGTCTATTAGTCCTTCAGACTAATCTTTTCCTTGTATCCTGTTCTCTTCATTCTCCCTTGCTCCCAAAGGGATGAGACCAGTGGAGTATCTTAGATGGCCGCTCACAGGCTTTTAAGACCCCCGACGCTACTCACCAAGGTAGAATGTAGAACACTGTCTTTATAAACTGTGTTATGCCAATTGAGCTGGATGTTCCCTGAGACCATGGTCCCAACAGCCGCATCATTCCCTTTTATAATCTTCCTTTTTTATAATGTTTTAGAAAATACTAATTTGTTAAGCAAATACAATAATCTCCACAGACTGTTATCTAAATATTCAATTTGCTTATTGAATCATACATCTGATAGGGTGGAATAAATTAATATAGATGTTCCAAGACAAATGTTTTCCTTGCTGCATTGTAATGTTTTTTGACTCAGATTTGTATCAGAGCCCTCTGGCTTTTGATGACGTACGTTACTATCTCTTCTGTCTTTCCTGGGTAATGTTATGGATGCTGCTAAGCAAACAAGCAACAGCCAAGGTGTTGTGTGTGCATTCTGGTCCTTAGGAGGAGACCAAGTGAGTGGCAGGGGCTTAGACAAATTCATTCCAGGGGCCTCATCATAGGCCTAGACACTGCTGTGTGGGTATATGTACCCAGCCTGCCAGGCATGGTTGGAGAGTGCCCTTAAAGCATGCTGGGAGTCCGGGTCACAGGTGGATGCTATAGATTGAATTGTGCCCCCCAAAAAATGTGTGTTGAAGTCCTATCCCCTATACCTGTAAATATGACCCTCTTTGAAAACAGTTTTCTTTTGTTATTTGAATGTCATACCAGAGTAGAATGGATCCTAAACCTAATTACTTCTGAGTGGTGTTAGAAAAAGAGCACAGTAGACACAGACACACATGCATGCACATGCACACACAGGAAGAAGACAGACAGAAGAGACCAATGCAGCAACAAGCTCAGGAACATCAAAGATTGCTAGCAGTTACTAGAAGCTGAAAGAGATGAATAAGGACCTTCTCCTACAGCCAATGCCCTGAATCCAGACTTCTAGCCTCCTGAACTGTGAAACAATAAATTCCTGTTCTTTAAAGTCATCCATTTGTGGTATCTTTTGTTAAGGCAGAACTAGGTAACTAAGACAGTGGACTCCAGAGGAAAATAATCCTTTTTCTAAGGAATGTTGGCGAATCCAGAAGAAAACTAAGAGCACTGCATCAGAGAGTATCACTGGCTATTGTATAAAGTTGACCATACGACAAAAAACGTATGTGCATTTGTTAATGTAGAATGCACTAGACAAATAAATGCATGTACTGTTTTTTACTGAGAAGCAGAATGGTATAGAAGCTAAGGGTTTAGTCTTTGGAATCAAACTTCCTAGTTTCAAATCTGTGCCTCAGTTCCTCATTTGTAAAATGGAGATCTTAACATTACGTGTTACATGTTATCAAGAGGGACCGGTCCCTGGAGAAGGACGTCATGCTTGGTAAAGTAGAGGATTAGGAAAAAGAGGAAGACCCTCAATGAAATGGATTGACAGAGTGGCTGCACCAATAGGCTCAAACATAGCAACAACTGTGAGGATGACACAGGACCAGGCAATGTTTTGTTCTGTTGTACACAGAGTTGCTATGAGTTGGAACTGACTTGACGGCACCTAACAACAACAACATTACCTCTCTTTTAGTGTTGTAAGCATTAAATGAGTTAATACATGTAGAGTGCTTAGAAATTGCTTGTCACAATATAACCAGTCTTTTCTCCTTTTCCCACTGGTGTCTGGCCTTTAGTGTTTAGCAGTGTCTGGCCAATGGTGTGTCTAAATTCAATTCACTGGAATTCAGTGCACATTCACTAAATACCTACTAACTGCCAGACCCTAAGCCAAGTCACTAGGAACACAATGATACATAAGACCCATTTTCTGCCTCAAAGGAACAATAGATTCAATTCTGTGTCATGAAAGAAATAACATAGGCAGATATAAACTTCCAGAGGTAAAACATTGGAGGATTTGGGGGGTTATGACAGAAATGGAGTCCCTGGGTGGTCGAAAAGATTAATGTGCTTGTGTGCTAACCAAAAAGTTGGAGGTTTGAGTCCAGCCTGAGGTACCACAGAAGAAAGACCTGGAAATCTAATTCTGAAAAATCAGACATTGAAAACCCTGTAGAGCATAGTTCTACTCTGACACACATAGGGTTGCCATGATTCAGAGCTGACTCAACTCCAACTGGTTAATGAAGGAAATAGTTTGCATAGATTCCAACTATTCCACTGAGTTTTGAGGTATGAGTAGGCGTTGGTTCACCAGGGATGGAGTGATGAGGGAGAACAGAAGGATTAAAGAAAGCAAGTATAGGATGAAGAATACAGAAGGGAAATATGCTGTGTCTTTCATCCCTTTTGTTGTTTTTTTTCTTCTTTGTTTTCACTACGAGATTTGTGGTTCTGAAGTATAACCAGCAGTTAATCCAAATTTGGAAGGAGCTGCCCTGAAATGGAAATATCAAGCTGGAGAATTCCAGCTTGTGTGGGGTATTGGCTTGCTGATGCCCAGCAGCATGTCTCCTGCCATTTATAGACCACTGGCTTGTCTCCAAAGATGGAGTCTAGACTTTGTCCATTACTGTGCTTCTGAGATGATCTTCTGGCCAAAGCAAATCAAGACACTGTTTGCATTTCAAGTCCAAACCCTTAGTTATTCAGAAATTCACTCTTCTGGGAGAAATGGGATGGCAAAAATTTGAGACAACTTATGGATTTCAAAATATAACCACCTCCTCTGTGGGAGGGAGGTTGGAGGGCGGGTGTACCAATTCTCACAATCACCTCTGTTTCTTCTGCCCTTCAGTCACTTGCCTATCTTTCGAAATACTACTATGCTGAGAAATGGATTTTAAAAAACTAGTTTCCAATTTATTAAAATTAAATGTGTCACATCTTGCAAGTGAAAACACAATTTGCAATTGAAAAATGAAAACATTTTGCCCTTCTATATTCCTATTATTGTTCTTGCAGTATCACCGTTGACAGTCTTAACTTTAAAGGGACGTCTCTCATAGATCTGCCCAGAAATTGTATCAGGAGCTTCAGGAATGGGGGGAAGCACACATAGGCACTCTCAGAAGAGCAAGGCTGGGTGAAAGACCTCTGAGCTTACTACCAGAACCACACACCTTCACTGGCCATCTCTCCAGGCTGAAACCAGATTACTTCCTTAAGCTGAATCAACTGGTAGCCAAGGAATTCATAGGTGATTTTCCTGATGATGTTAAATATAAAGGAATGCATATTGTTTCTAAGCTGATCTTATTCTTGTTTCATCTTCTACCTACTGTCTCTGAATTATCTATTTTCCTCCCTAAATCTCTTCCTCTTCTTGGATTCCCTATCTTAATGGTGATGCCATCTTCCCTGGTGAGAAATCTGGGAGTCATTACCTTTAATCTCTTAATTCTAATTGGTAACTGTTGCTTCTATCTCCTTAACTTTTTTTTCACACCTCTCCCTGTTTTATTCCCTTTGTGGCTATGTGGATAGATCGATACTCTTAATAGAGAAAAATCACAGTTTTTCCATCATATTTCAAAACAACTCTCATCTGAACTTCTGCAGCAGTCTTTCATTGGGTCTTCCTGCCTTTGGTGTCATACTTCCATGCAGATTTGTAAAACTGCTCATGTTGCCACCACGACTGAAACACTTCAGTGACTATAAGATCAAGTCCAAACCTCTCAGCATGGCTTAGAAGGCCTTCTATCATCTGACCCCAGTCTCCTTTCCAACTTTCTTTCGTTCTATTCCTTCACATATGTTCTCTGCACCATACATTCTTGTTGTTGTTGCTGTATGCCATCAAGTAGGTTTTCAACTCATAACAACCCTGTGTGACAGAGTAGGGTTGCCCCATAGGGTTTCCTAGGCTGTAATCCTTATGGGGAGCCCTGGTGGCACAGTGGTTAAGAGTTCGGCTGCTAACCAAAAGGTCGGCAGTTTGAATCCACCAGCCGCTCTTTGGAAACCCTATGGGGCAGTTCTACTTTGTCCTATAGGGTCTCTATGAGTCACAATGGACTCAGTGGCAACAGTTTTTTTTTTTTGTTTGTTTTGTTTTTAATCTTTATGGCAGCAGATTGCCAGGTCTTTCTACCGTGGAGCCGCTTGGTGGGTTCTAACCACCAACCTTTAGGTTAACCATTGCACTACCAGGGCCCCTTCAGACTTACTTAACTACTAGCAGTTCATCAAATATGCCCTGTAGTTTCTTTTCTGCCTTTGCATATACTTTTCTCACTACATTATTTCCCTTCCTTCTCTAATCTCTCTGTCAAACTCCAACTCATTTCTCTATGAATTCTTTCTTGAGTCACCTGTGCCAGTCCCCCCCTGGCAGGAAATATCTCATTGAAAATAGTAACTTGAAGAGAGTTTAATAGGCAGATTATTTACAAAGATGTGGGCAGGATATAGGGGCAGTTGTTATTCAGTGGTAAAATTCTTGCCTTCCATGCGGGAGATCTGAGTTCGATTCTGCCCAGTGCACCGCATGGACATCCACCACCTGTTTGTCAGTGGATGCATGCATGTTGCTATAATGCTGAACAGATTTCAGCAGAGCTTCCCAGCAAAGATGGACTAGGGAGAAAGGCCTGGAGATCTACTTCTGAAAATCAGCCAATGAAAACCCTATGGATCACAATGCAACAACCTGCAACCGGTCATGGGAATGGCACAGGGCAGGGCAGCGTTTCGTTCCAGGGTCAGCAGGAACAAAGGCAGCTAACAACAACAGACAAGAAGTGGGGGAAATCGCAGGGGATAATGTCATACCCTGAGGATGATAACGGGGGCTGTTCTCTGCCCCTCCCCTAGACCTGAAGAGGCGAGGGAATTGTTACCTGAACCTGCAGACAAAGAAGGTTGCGTGAACTCTTCAGACAAAGATTAGACTGGACTATGGGACGTAAAATGATACTCGTGAAGAGAGTGCTTCTTAGCTCAAGTAGACTCCTGAGACTAAATGGGCAGCTCCTGTCCGGAGGTGAGATGAGAAAGCAGAGAGGGGCAGGAGCTGGTTGAATGGACACGGGAAATCGGGGGTGGAAAGGAGGAGTGTGCTGTCACAGTATAGGGAGAGCAACTAGGGTCACGTAACAATCTATGTATAAATTTTTGTATGAGAGACTAACTTTAATGGTAAACTTTCACTTAAAGTACAATTAAAAAAAAAAAAAGAAGGTTGTGTGAGGGATGCATCCAGCTCCCACTCACCTACCTACCCCTTCGCAAGAAGGGAGCCAGGTGAACAAATACCCTAGCCTAAGGCTTTTCCTTCCCTTCTATTCCTGCCAGTACTCACCATTACTGCAATCCATAGGGTGCCAGAGTGCAAGGGAGGCTTGGACTTAGAACAAAGAGGTTAGCCTCCTGGGGCACAGAGCAGGATGAAGAAGGGTGAGGGGTGGATCTGAAAGGGCAAGCTGAAGACACCTGGCACCTTAACCAATAAGAAGTGATCACTCTGTTTCCCAAAGGGCCTGATTCACACTTCCATTATCACCGTTAGAACTCCACATTTCAATTACTTGTTTTGTTTCTTTTACTATGTTATAAGCTTTTGGATAGCAGGAGATACGTGCTTTTTATCTTTGTATTCCTGTTGCTTTGACACAGTGGCTGCAACTATGGGCTCAAGCAAGGATGGGGAGACTATGTCTCATATACTTCAGACATGTTTTCAGGAGGGATCCGTCCCCAGAGAAGGACATCATACTTGGTAAAGTAGAGGGTCAATGAAAAAGAGGAAGACCCTCAACGAGAGGGATTGACACAGTGACTGCAACAATGAGCTCAAGCATAGCAATGATTGTGAGGATGGCACAGGACTGGGCAGTGTTTCCTTAGGGTTGCTATGAGTTGGAACTGATTCGACAGCACCTAACAACAACAACATTCCTATTGCTTACCACAGTGCCTGGCGTGTAGCAGGCACTCAGTAAACTTTTACCTAAATGGAATTGGCTTATCCAAGGAACTGTGAAGAAAGTGACAACCCCAGAGTGTGAGAGAACTGACTTTTATCTTCTTGGGTATTGGAGGGGAGGGGAAGTTTTACCTGACACTAGCAATACCTCTTCATGCTCACCATCTCCTTTGTCTGATACTCAACTCCTATCTTCACTTCCTCCCTCCAGTCCCTTGGTCCACTTTCTCAAAGGACACCAATGTCCAGAAACCCTAAATCTCAAATCATTATCCAGCCATTTTGAGGTACTAGAAAAGATAAGGGAAACCACTTTAGGCAAATAAGAACTTGTTTCTTCCATAGTTTCTATACCAAGTTCTAGCTGTACTTCTGCTCTGGATAAATGGGCTACTTACGAGCTTTTACTTTCCTCTGCTTTGATCCCTCTCACCTAAAACCTAGATCAGAGTCATCCTCTAAGTAGCCTCCTTGATGATTGTTTTTTGAGTCCTAGCCTGGTCTCTACTTGGCCCTCTTAGACTGAAAACATCCCAATAAAAGACATCTCCAGTCTAAAATGTGTCATCTGAATACACGTGAAGAAAGGGGACACCCGCCTCAACCCTCCAACTGGAAAGTCCATGTCCAGAATGTACACATGATGGCTCCATTTTTCCTGCCCTGTGCCCTAGATGTATACCTGAACTCTACCTTAAGTTTAGATTGCAGAAAGGGAGGCCAAGGGCTTGGAACCAAGCTCTGATGAGTGGAGAAAAAAAGAGTCCTGATGGGAAAGAGCAAAATAAACTTCCTGTACAGTTTAATTTCTGGATGAAACTCCTTAGCAAGACTCTGTGGGTGTGTGAGTTTCCTGTTTTTGACAGGCACTACAGCTCAGTGAGAATATAAGTGTATTTTTGTATGCTTGAGACGCCTCTTTTCACCACTACCATCATTAAAGTCAACATATATTTATCGGGCTCTTGATACTCAAAAAGGACCTTGGTGGCACAATAGTTAAGTGCTTAGCTGCTAACCAAAAGGTCGAGAGTTTGAACCCACCAGCCACTCCAAAGGAGGAGATGTGGCAATCCTCTTCTGTAAAGATTTACAGCCTTGGAAACCCTGTGGGGCAGTTCTCCTCTGTCCTATAGGGTTGCTATGAGTCATCAACTCAACAGCAATGGGTTTAGTTTTGATTTTTTTTTTAATTGTTGTAATTAAATAAAGTTTACATTTCAAGTTAGTCTCCCATACAAAATTTTTTTTACATACATTGTTATGAGACCCCAACCACTCACCCCATTCTGTGACAGCACACTCCTCCCCTCCACCCCTGATTCAACCAGCTCCTAACTCTCTCTGCCTTCCCATCTCACCTCTGGACAGAAGCTGCCCCTTTGGTCTCTTGCATCTACTTGACTAAGAGGCACACTCTTCACAAGTATCACTTTATGTCCTACAGTCCAGTCCAATCCCTGTCTGAAGAGTTGGCCTCGGAAATGGTTTTAGTTCTGGGGTGATAGAGAATCCAGGGGCCGTGCTTTCCAGGGCACCTGCTGTCTCAGTCAGACCATTAAGTCTGGTCTTCTTACTAGAATTTGAGTTCTGCACCGCATCCTTCTACTGCTCCATCAGAGACCCTCTCTTGTGTTCCCTGTCGGGACGTTCATTGGTGGTAGCCAGGCACCATCTAGTTCTTCTGGTCTTAGGCTGATGAAGTCTCTGGTTTATGTGGCCCATTCTGTCTCTTGGGCTAATACCTTCCTTGTGTCTTTGGTGTTCTTTGTTCTCCTTTACTCCAAGTGGTTGGGACCAATTAATGCATCTTAGATGGCCGCTTGCAAGGTTTTAAGACGCCAGATGCCACTTACCAAAGTAGGATGCAGAACATTTTCTTAATAAACTTTGCTAAGCCAATTGACCTGGATGTCCCCTGAAAGCATGGTCCCCTGTCACAGCGGCGACGGTTGTCGGGACGGCGGAGACAGTAACCAAACACAACTCTTACAGAGAAGTGGGGCCAGGAGGGTCACTCTGAGGAGTCGACCCCAGCTTCAGTCCCAGGAGTTTATTTATAGTCAATACAGCAAGCAGTGAAGCAAATAACAGAACGATGGGCTTTGGGTGAGTAACAATAAGTTTCGGGCAAGAGAGAAGGAATTCAGGTAAACAAGCCAATCAGTAAAGGGACAATAGGTTTGGGAAAACAAGTCGTGATGAGTCTCAACATGTTGGGGACAAGTCTCAACATGTTGGGGACAAGTCTCAACATGCTGTGCAGCATAGAGGCCTGTGGGGGCTGCAGTTGTCAATAGTGCAGCCATGTTTAAATGGCATATATCCCCACAGTCCCCAGACCCCCCATCCCTGCTACTCTGTCTCTCAAAGTATTTGATTACATTCAGGAAACTTCTTAGCTTTGGTTTAGTCCAGTTGTGCTGACTCCCCCTGTAGTGTGTTCTGTCCTTCCCTTCACCTAAGATGATTATTATCTACTATCTCCTTAGTGAATAACCCTCACCCTCCCTCCCAACCCCTGTAACTATCAAAGAATGTTTTCTTCTGTGTTTAAACCTTTTCTTGAGTTCTTACAATAGTGGTCTTATACAGTATTTGTCCTTCTGTGACTGACTAAATTCACTCAGCATAATAAGTTCCAGCTTCCACCATGTTATACGATGTTTCACAGCTTCATCGTTGTTCTTTACCATTGCATAATATTCCGTTGTGTGGATATACCATGATTTGTTTACCCATTTGTCCATTGACGGGCACCTAGGTTGCTTCCATCTTTTTGCTATTGTGAACGGTGCTGAAATGAACATGGGTGTGCATATATCTATCCGTGTAACGGCTCTTGTTTCTCTAGGATATATTCCAAGGAGCGGAATAGCTGGATCATATGGGACTTCTATTTCTAGCTTTTTAAGGAAGTGCCAAATTGATTTCCAAAGTGGTTGTACCATTTTACATTCCCACCAACAGTGTGTAAGTGTTCCAGTATCTCCAGAACCTCTCCAGCATTTATTATTTTGTGTTTTATGGATTAATGCTAGCCTTGCTGGGGTGAGATGATATCTAATTGTAGTTTTTTTTTTTATTTTTTTTATTGTACTTTAGATGAAGGTTTACAGAACAAATAGTTTCTCATTAAACACTCAGTACACATATTGTTTTATGACATTGGTTAACAACCCCATGACATGTCAACACTCTCCCTTCTCGAACTTGAGGATTTTTTTTTGGTGAAAATATACATAGTCAAACTTACACCATTTTGAAAGTTTCTACACATACAATTCAGTGACATCGACTACACTCTTCCAGTTGTGCTGCTATTCTCACTATCGTTTTCAAATTATTCCATCACCATTATCTTCAACTCACTGTCCCCTAGACTTCCCATCAAACCTTTTGAGTTGCTGTTGTCAATTTGATCTCACATAGATAATTCTTTTTTTCTTTTTTGTACCTTAGAT
>NW_004443969.1:10851439-10853176 GCF_000243295.1 Trichechus manatus latirostris
GTGGGTCAGTAATCAGTGCAGGGCAGGTTCCGGTAGGCTGTGCCTGTGCTGCTTGGTGGTGTGATGTTAAGTGCACGGTGCAGGTAGTTAGGCTGGATGGGGGAGATTGTGATGTATGGAGGTAAGATGGGTATGTGAGAGAGGAGAAAGGAACAGGAGCCAGAAACATACAAACAAACAAAAAAGAGTGCTAGGGGAGCTTGCCATTGGAGTGGAGAGCCGAGATACTATGAAATGGAGAAAAACAAAAACAAAAAGGGCAAGAAGAAAAAAAAGAAAAGGATGAATAAATAAAAATTAGAAAAAAGAACAGCAAAGCTCCCAGGGATCCCACCAGTGCATCTACAAGGTCTGGGGAAGTTGTTCCCAGGCTAGGAGGTGTAGAGGTATTCAGTGCCAGGTATCCTGGGGACAGGAAGAGAAGGAAGGTATAGAAAGATGAGAAACTGAGTAATGAAGAAAGAAAAAAAGGGAAAAAGTGGGAAAAGAAAACAAAACAAATTTTAAAAAAATAACAAGAAAAACCCCAAAAAAACAGAAAAAAAAACCATGATAAAAGAAATGTTCTCAGGGATCCCTCTGCACGTCTGCGCAAGCTGAGGGGGTAGGTCCCAAGCCACACAGCACCGCCCAGCCAGAATGGGCTCCCAACTTGAGAAAAGAAAAAGAAAACAAACCAACAATTGAAAACAAACAAACAAACAAAAGCCCCAGGATCTCACCAGCGTGGCAGCACAGACTGAGAAGCAGTTCCACACTCAAACGGAGCTCCACAGCCCCTCAGGAAGAAGCAAAGATGGCACACGGAGCCAGGTATTTGAGCAAAAGGAGGGGGAGGTGGTGAGAGGTAAGGAAGAAATCAAAAGAAGCAGATAAAAGCAGCACCAGCAGCTAACAAATGGCACTCAGGGAGTCGGCCACTGCGGGCGGGTGGAATCCAAGCAGCAGGTGCTTCCCGGCTAAGAGACTGTGGCTGCAGGAAGCAGAGGAGGCCTAGTGGGGATGAAGAAGGGTGGAGGGTGGGAAAGCGTATATCACTGTTTGCCGGTTGTTCTGTCTCCTGCTGGAAGCTCTGTGAAGCTGCTTTCTCGTACCCTCCATTTGCTGGTCTCTGACAGGAGTCCAAGATGGCAGATCCGTGCTGCATTAGGTGATAGGGGACCTCTCCATGTATGACTCCTCACTCTCTGTTCTCTGTCAGTTTCTTACTCCATTTGGTGCTTGGCTGAGTTCTTTATCTCTTCATTTGATGTTTAAGATTTCAGGATTGCTGTTTTCTCTGTTTGGCTTAGTTTTTCAGATCTTTGCTGTGGAGGGACGGCGTGGTGCTTATGCCTAGAGTACCATGTTGCCAGAAGTCTCACTGTAGTCTTGATCTGCATTTCTCTAATGGCTAATGATCGTGAGCATTTCTTCAGGTGTCTGTTAGCCGGCTGAATATCTTCTTTGGTGAAGTGCCTGTCCATATCCTTTGCCCATTTTTTAATTGGGTTATTTGTCTTTTTATTGTTGAGGTTTTGCAGTATCTTATACATTTTAGAGATAAGATACTGACCAGATTTGTCGTAGCCAAAAATTTTTTCCCAGTCAGTAGGTTGTCTCTTTACTCTTTTGGTGAAGTCTTTTGATGAGCATAAGTGTTTGATTTTTAGGAACTCCCATTTATCTAGTCTCTCTTCTGGTGCTTGTGCATTGTTACTTATGGTTCGTATTGTGTTTATGCCATGTATTAGGGCT
>NW_004443969.1:10853811-10860725 GCF_000243295.1 Trichechus manatus latirostris
AAGTATTTTATCTTCTTGGGGGCTATTGTAAATGGTATTGATTTGGTGATTTCCTCTTTGAGGTTCTCTTTGTTGGCATAAACGAATCCAACTGATTTTTGTATGTTTATCTTGTATCCTGAAACTTTGCTGAAATCTTCTATTAGTTCCAGTAGTTTTCTTGTGGATTTTTTGGAGTTTTCTGTGTATAAGATCATATCATCTGCAAATAGAGATACTTTGACTTCTTCCCTACCTATTTGGATGTGCTTTGTTTCTTTTTCTAGCCTAATTGTTCTGGCTAGGACCTCCAGCACAATGTTGAATAATAGTAGTGATGAGGGCATCCTTATCTGGTTCCCGTTCTCAAGGGAAATGCTTTCAAAGTCTCTCCATTCAGGATGATGTTGGCTGTTGGTTTTGTATAATTGCCCTTAATTATATCGAGGAATTTCCTTTCTTTTCCTATTTTATTGAGAGTTTTTATCATGAATGGGTGTTGGACTTTGTCGAATGCCTTTTCTGCATCGATGGATAAGATCATATTTTGTTTTATTTATGTGATAGATTACATTGATTGTTTTTCTAATGTTGAACCATCCCTGCATACCTGTATAAATCCCACTTGGTCATGATGAATTAATAGTTTTGATTTTTTATACTCAAAAATCTTTTGCTAGGGTCTGTCTTCAGCACACATAGGGTGTGGGTTAGCAGTGTCTATGGTGACAAAGCTCAGTCTTTTCTCTATGTAGCAGAAGGTCTATGTAGATGGAGAAGTGGTGCTGGAGTTGAGGGCAAGAGAAAAGAAAGATGCAATAAACCTCAGGTGTGGATATTCTAGCCTGGGATGGGTGTTCCTACTTTGGGCTTCCTGTTATGTCCCTATTGTTGTTTTTGGTGTTGGTGTGTGTCACTGAGTCAATTCAGACTCATAGCAACCCTATAGGACAAAGTAGAACTGCCCCATAGGGTTTCCTAGGCTATACTCTTTACAATAGCAGATCGCCAAGTCTTTTCTCCCGTAGAGCTGCTGGTGGGTTTGAACCACTGACCTCTTGGTTAGCAGTCTAGCACTTAATCATTGCTCTTTCTCTGTCCTTATTCCAAAAGGCAAACCAAACCCATTGCCATCAAGTTGATCTTTTTTTTTCTGTCTGTATTAGATCCCTTAAGAGCCCTGGTGGCGCAGAGGTTAAGAGCTACAGCTGCTAACCAAAAGCTCAGCCATTCGAATCCATCAGCCACTCCTTGGAAACCCTATGGGGCAGTTCTACTCTGTGCTATAGGGTAGCTATGAGTTGGAATTGACTCTATGGCAACAGGGTTTTTTTTTTTTTTGGTTATTAGATCCCTTGCTATACTTTATTGTAATTACTTTTTTAACATCTGTCTCTCACTATACTATGTGCCTATGAGATCAGGAACTTTGCCCTATTTATTATTGTAACCCCAGTACTTAACACAGCATGTCCCATATCAGATACTCAACACTTACTTGCCTGAAAGAGTGGTTTTGTACTGTTTGAAGAACAGCTTTGTGCCAATGGGAGGCTTCACACTGTTCAGTAAATGGGACCAAGGCCAGAGTGTGCTGGATATGTAGCGTGGCCATGAGGAGCAAGATTCTTTTATTCTGACTCTCACAGGGGCATAAGGTATGCAAGTTGTTTTCTTATACCTGTATTATAAAAGCCAGGCTGAGGAGACGATTATGATATCACCTACTTATTCTGATCTGAAGACTCTTATTATCTCAAAATATCACTTCTCACCACTTGAGTTAAGCCTTATTGGTCTCTGTCAAAATGAAAATGTATATCATGGAGGATAACCTTTTTATATTGGTTCTCAGTATAGGGTGAGCAGAAAGGAAGGCAGTTCTATGGGGGCTGGAGCCCAGTAAGCTGGTCCTCTGACCGGGATGATGTGTGCTGCTATGGAAGAGCAGATCTGGATACAGTACTTCAAGTTGGGCATCTCGACAGTCAGTAGAAAGCAAGATGAGGGGAGGAAGTCTGCAAGTATTTCAAACCCTACATGGCACTCTGCTGGGAAATTTGTAAGACGGGCTGGGAAACCTGGGTCTGCCTTTGACATCAACGGCCCTAAACACGTACACACACACACACTGGCACTGCATAAACCCAAATGGGATGCAGGGGCAAGAGCCTGTTGGCCAAAATGGATTCAGTACAGTTCAAAATGATTTTGAGCACCTATTAAATATCTGCAAAACACTGCATTGGGTGATTGTGAGGTAGACGTGGACATGTAAGACACCATCCTTTCCCCCAGGGATCTTACACTATCGTTTTGAAGCCTTCTGTCTTAGGCTGGGTTCTCTAGAGAAGCAAAATCAGTGAAGCATGTAAATATATATACAGAGAGAGATTTATATCAAGGAAATGGCCCACATGATTGTAGAAGCTGAAACGTCCCAAGTGCGCAGGTCAGGATAAAGGCGTCTCCTGATTCACATAGCTGCAGGGGTTGGCGAACCCAAGATTGGCAGGTCAGACAGTAGGGCTTTTGCTGGTAGGCTGCGAAGATTGATGAATCCCAAGATCGGCAGGCAAGATGGCAGGTAAGCTGCTAGCTCAAGTCCCAAGAACCAGAGGTCAAATGAACAGGACCCCACTGCAGGATCCAGAGTGAGCAAAAGTCCCACGAGTCTTGCCAGAAAGTCCACTTATATATTTGATGCAGACCACACCCCCAAGGAAACTCCATTTAAACTGACTGGCTACTAAAAGCAGATCCCATCATGGAGGTGATCACATTATATCAAATCTCATCACGAAAGTGATCACATCATCATACAACTGCCAAACTACATCATAACTGCCAAATCACTAAGAATCATGGCCCAGCCAAGTTGACACACAACCTTAATGATCACACCTTCATAACAGAATATCAAACCAACCACTTCATTGTTTTGTGTTTTAAATATACCAATCTTTGCTCAGTCAATAACATAGACCATCTGCCTTCCGGACTCTTGTCAGAGAGAATAACCTCAAATTGTCAGCTCTCTAGCCCTTATCAGAAACTAATCTGAGAAAAAGATACTTAGGAAGGTAGTCTCTAAGGAAATGGTTTTCAAACTTTTTTTTCTAACATTGTTTTCTTCAAATGATATACTACCTAGAACTCAGCATAGGAAAATAGAGAAAGAGGTTCTCTGATTGAAGAGGGTGAAAGACCCTGGACACCCTCAGTAACTCTTTGGTCCCTGGAGCACTTCCACATGCCCCTACTGCCCCTAAAGAGTGCCATAGGTGTAAGGGAAATGCAAGCTCTTCACGCCTCCACAAGCTCTGGTCTTGTAAACATACTGTGGAAAGCTACAGCCTGCACTCATTTAGCTTAGCATGTGCAAAACTGCCTTCTCTGAGTTATGCCCTTAGCTTATCCTGAGGGCAAGAGCGACAACAGTCTTATGTTTTTTTTTTTCTCTTTGTATATTTTTGAATTGATAGAAAAAAAGTTATAAAGAGAGTGTGCTATTTTTTAGTTAAAAAATAACAACAGAAAGGGATGACGTGATAAAAGAAGCATCTTAGGAACACAGATCTGGCAGTAGAACTAGAATAAGTTGAAAATGTTCAAGAATGCAGGCAGAGAAGAGTTTGGAAGTTGGTGCCATAAGCCAAGAGTGAAACTATAGACATCTGGGTGAGGGTGGTGGCAGGTACAAGATGGAAATCATTGTTCATGTAGACCCAGGCAATTTGAGGGGAGATGATATGTGCACATCAGAGACATCAGGAGAACAGAAGGACAGAGGGGCCATGGCAAAAACGGCTAAGAGCATCTGCTGGAAAACTCTGAGGGATTTGATCACTGGGCTTTGTGCCAGGGAGAGAAGCTCACTGTCCTTTAGAAGTCATGGTCAGAGGGAGCTCCAATTGGTGAGAAGACAAGCTTCATTTTGTCTTGAGGGTCACAGAGGTGAAGGGGGGTGAGAATCGATCATACACTTGGAAGTGGTAGTATCAAACATTCACTGGAGATTCTGGTAACTGATATAAGATATTTCCTGTCAAAATTCCTCCAAGAAGAGAGAGTTGCCTACATCCCATGATCATCTCAGAATAATACAGGTAATCATTTACATCTGTATATAAAATAGATGCATTTGTGCATAAAGTGGATGATATACTTTTCCAAAAGAGTTTCAAATTCATTTTCTTGTTTAGTCCTTCCAACAACTCTGTGCAGAAGTAGAGCTGAGAGAATCTTGATTTCATATGGAAAAGAAACAGACAGAAAGTTAAGTAACACACTTCTAGGTGATCATAGCACCCAGTCTGGGACTCAGGTTTTTGCCCTGAGCCCTGCACTCAGTCCACCACACCACACGGGTTCACCCCATATGACTTTACATTCCTGTCTGTCCACGGGTATGCAGAAAGTAGAGGACTTTTAAAATCATTCAGAGTTTCTGCTTTGTTTGGTAGTCTGCACATCACCTATCCAAACTTTTCTGATTTGGATATTGATGTTGGCCATTCGGCTAAAGGGGCTGCGTTTTCATTTTTCCAGTGTCTCAGTTTTATTCATTTAGCTGGTATCTGGGCTCTTCTTATCCATATTTTATCCACATTAGCACCATCTCATGTGTCTGAGCTTTCATTAAATATGCACAGACAGGCATGGTCTGCATGTAGATGCCTTTGAGGGTATCTTCCTTGAAGCTTCCTGTCCTCCCATTCTGGATATTTTTGCTGGTCTCGTGGTATGTCTCTGGCTCCTGTCAATCCACTTGTGGTGACGTTCTGTATATTTTGTGTAAATGTGACCTTCGTGATGCTTTTAAATTGGCCTCTTTTACTAATGAAGAGGGATTCCTCTTGTTTCTAAAGCAATGTGTAATTAGTTACTTAAAAACACACACTGGCATACATGCCTGTGTGAGTGTGTACACATGGCTATATATATATACACATATAAATATATATACACACACACAAATACATACACACTTCTGTGTGTGTGTGTATACCAAACCACACTCGTTGCCATCGAGTTGATTCTGACTCATAGTGACCCTATAGGACAGAGTAGAACTGCCCCATAGGGTTTCCAAGGAGCAACTGGTGAATTCGAATTGCCAGCCTTTTGGTTAGTAGCTGTAGCTCTTAACCACTGCACCATCAGGGTTCATATATATATATATATATATATATATATATATATATATATATATATATATATATGTTGTTGACAGATGCCATTGAACTGGTTCCAACTCATAACAACCCTGTATCTGACGGAATAAAACGTTGTCCTGTCCTGGGCCATCTTCACAATAGTTGTTATACTTCAGCCCATTGTTGCAGTCACTGTACCAATCCATCTTGTTGAGGGCCTTTCTCTCTCTCACTGACCCTCTACCTTACCAAGCATGATGTCCTTCCTGAGGGACTGATTCCTCCTGATAACATGTCCAAAGTACATGACACAAAGTCTCGCCATCCTTGTTTCTAAAGAGCATTCTGGTTGTACTTCTTCCAGGACAGACTTGTTCTTTCTTCTGTCAGTCCATGGTATATTCAGTATTCTTCTGCAACACCATAATTCAAATGCATCCATCCTTATTCATTGTCCAGTTTTCACACGCATATGAGGCGATTGAAAATACCATGCTTGGGTCAGGCTCACCTTAGTCCTCAAAGTGACATCTTAATTTTTCAACACTTTAAAGAGGTCTTTTGCAGCAGATTTACCCAATGCAATACATCATTTGATTTTTTTGACTGTTGCTTCCATGGGCATTGATTGTGGATCCAAGTAAAATGAAATTTTGACAACTTCAATCTTTTCTCCATTTATCATGATGTAACTTATTAGTCCAGTTGTGAGGATTTTTGTTTTCTCTGTTGAAGTGTAATCCATACTGAAGTCTGTGGTCTTTGATATTCATCAGTAAGTTCTTCAAGTCCTCTTCAGTTTCAGCAAGGAAGATTGTGTCATCTGCATAACAAAGATTGTTAATGAGTCTTCCTCTAATCCTGGTCTTCATATAGTCCAGCTTCTCAGATTATTTGTTCAGCATACAGATTGAATAAGTATGGTGAAAGGATACAACCCTGACACACACTTTTCCTGATTTTAAGCCATGCAGTATCCCCTTGTTCTGTTCGAATGACTGCCTTTCGGTCTATGTACAGGTTCCACATAAGTACAATTAAGTGTTCTGGTATTCTCATTCTTTTCAACATTATCCATAATTTGTTATGATCCACACAGTCAAATGCCTTTGCATAGTTAATAAAACACAGATAAACATCTTTCTGATATTGTCTGCTTTCAGCCAACATCCATCTGACATCAGCAATGACATCCCTCATTCCACGTCCTCTTCTGAATCTGGCTTGAGTTTCTGGCAGTTCCCTGTTGACGTACTGCTGTACTGCTTTTGAATGATCTTCAGCAAAATTTTACTTGTGCGTGATATTAATGATATTGTTTTATAATTTTTGCAATATGTTGAATCACCTTTCTTTGGAATGGGCACAAATATGGATCTCTTTCAGTCGGTTGACCAGGTAGCTGTCTTCCAAATTTCTTGGCATAGATGAGTGAGCCCTTCCAGAATTGCATCCATTTGTTGAAACACCTCAACTGGTACTCCATCAATTCCTAGAGCTTTGTTTTTCTTTTTTTTTAAGTAAAAATAAAGTTTTATTTGGCTTATACTCAAAAGGACAAAAGTGGGAAGTGGACAAGCATGCTGTTAGAGGCATGTCTGCCCGAGTCCAAAGAATATTACAGAATAGGTAAGAATGGGAAAACGGACAAGCATGCTGCCACAGCCATGTCTGCCCAAGTCCAAAGAATATTACAGAATAGGCAAGAATGGGAAAACGGACAAGCATGCTGCCACAGCCATATCTGCCCAGAGTCCAAGGAAGATTACAGAATCA
>NW_004443969.1:10861226-10862467 GCF_000243295.1 Trichechus manatus latirostris
GCAGCTATTGCAGGCTCTTTAAACTCACGGTGCTGGTTTTCCACCGGATACCATCTGGTTCTTCACCAGGATCTTAAGCCAGAGCGATGTTCCCATCAATGGCATTGCCAGAGTGAGCAGACTCAATGTACATCAACATTTTGGCCCAAGGCCTTCTTTTGCCTTTTAGGTGTGTAAGACAATAGAGGATAAATTTTATTATGCCTAATACTATCAGGATGTAGACTAAGAATATTATTATCCCTTGTAGTAGTGATCTAGCCCATGTACTTATTCCTGATGATAACTAACCAAACAAATCTCATGTTTGTAAGGGTGTGACAATGTGTAATCAAGTAGCTTGCTATTTAATTCTATGTATATCTTTTCTACAGCACAGACTACACTCTCTTGGAATAATAAAAAAAAAATCTAAGGTTATTTTGTTAGCTCATGTCACCTTGGCTTATGAGATCAGAGATCACTGTTGTACTTCTATCTCATCTGTTATTTGTCCCATAGTGACTGACAAATTTTCTTAAATAGTTCTCCAACTCAGATAAGTAGGAATTAAAGCTACCAACCATACCCTGAATGTTGGACCAATGGGTTTTCTTCTG
The DNA here is from genome assembly GCF_000243295.1 of Trichechus manatus latirostris. Lineage (NCBI taxonomy): Eukaryota > Metazoa > Chordata > Mammalia > Sirenia > Trichechidae > Trichechus > Trichechus manatus. The sequence continues at coordinate 10,861,826 of NW_004443969.1, forward strand.
ACTTTCATTTTACAATGTGTAACCATTTAACATTACCTTTCCAGTATTTACTAGCATTGTTACTATGAATACTTAAAGATAATCCTAAAGTTTCCAAAGTGCATTGTCCATGCATTCATCAGTAATTTAAACAAGAGATTGCCTACATAAATTCACTATCAGTTAGAAAGGATCATCTAAATTAGTATAGTTGGATCTACCACACAGAAGCATATATCCATAAGAAGCACACAAAGTTTGTCTAGAAGAAACATAAAATATAAAAAAATTTACATGTGACAAGTTTTCATTAGAGAACTAATGATTAGCAAGAAAATACAGGATGGACCTTTCCTGTAGGAGGTCTTCAGTTAGTCTGTTTAAAACATACTAAATGTTCTTCTCAAGGGCAAGCTGCCCCTCCTTGGTTTACCTATTAAGATTCATGGGTCACTTTCTCAGAAGCAGAAATGGAACCGAAGACAAAACGGAGTCTGAACCATGAGGTCGATCTCTTCTGAGAATCTGGTTTCTTTAAGATACATAATTTTCTGCATCGTAAGAGGGTGACAGTTTGATTACAAACATTTACACAGCTATTTCATATGACATTGTCTTAAAGACTGATTAAAGTAATTACTAATTTACGCTAAACATAACTCT
>NW_004443969.1:10864340-10865900 GCF_000243295.1 Trichechus manatus latirostris
AGGAGAGATTCATTCAGAGGTCCCCTACCAGCTAACACAGTGCAGATCCACCATCTTGGACTCCTATCCGAGACCAGCAAACAGGGGGTATGAGAAAGCAGCCTCACAGAGAGTCCAGCAGTAGACAAAACAACCAGTAATTTGCGATATACACTTTCCCACCCCCCACCCTTCTTTACCCCGACTCGGCCTCCTCTGCTTCCTGCAGCCACAATCTCTTGTCTGGGAAACACTGGCTGCTTGGATTCCACACACCCAAACGGGCCGGCTTTCTGAGTGTCATTTGTTGGCTGCTGGTGTTGCTTTTTTCCGCTTCTTTTGATTTCTTCTTTACCTCTCACCACCGCCCCTTCCTTTTGCTCAAATACCTGGCTCCGTGCGCCATCTTTGCTTCTTCCTGACGGGCTGCAGAGCTCTGGTAATTTGTGATATATGCTTTCCCACTCCCTACCCTTCTTCACCCACACTCAGCCCCCTCTGCTTCCCATGGACACAGTCTCTTGTTCAAGAAACACCAGCCCGCACTAGCTGGCTCTCTGAGTGCCATTTGTTGGCTGCTAGTGTTGCTTTTTTTTCTGCTTCTTTTGATTTCTTCCTTACCTCTCACCGCCTCCCCCTCCTTTCGCTGAAATACCTGGCTCTGTGCACCATCTTTGCTTCTTCCTGAGAAGCTGTGGAACTCCGTTCGAGTATGGAGCTGCTTCCCGGTCTGGGCTGCCGCGCTGGTGGGATCCCGGGACTTTTGTGCATTTGTTTGTTTTGAATTGTTTGTTTTCTTTTCCTTTTCTTCAGTTGGGAGCCCTTTCTGGCCAGGTGGTGCTGCATGGCAATGAGACATCCCCCTAGGCTTGCACAGACATGCAGAGTGATCCCTGAAGGCATTTCTTTTTTCGTTGGTTTTTATTTTTTCCTGTGTTTTGGGGGGCCTTTCTTGTTCGTTTTTTTTTTTTTTTAATTTGTTTTGTTTTGTTTTCCCTCTTTTTCCCTTTTTGTTTTTCTTCATTGCTCAGTTTCTCGTCTCTCTATATCTTCCTTCTCTTTCTGTTCCCTGAATACCTGGCATTGTATACCTCTACACCTTCTAGCCAGGCTGTACTGCAACACCTGAGAGCGACTTCCCCAGACCTCATAGCTGCACCGGTGGGATCGCTGGGAACTTTGTGGTTCTTTAACTTTTCCAATTTTTATTTATTCATTCTTTCTTTTCATTCTCTTCCCCTTTCTGTTTTTCTCATTTCATAGTCTCTCATCTCTCCACTCCAATGGTAAGCTCCCCTAGCACTCTTTTTTGTTTTTTTGTATGTTTTTCATTCCTGTTCCTCTCTCCTCTCTCCCATAAACATCTTAGCTCCACCCGTAACAATCTCCCTGCTGCATCCTGCTTACCTGCACCGTGGGCTTGACATCACACTACCAAGCAGCACAGGCACTGCCTACTGGAACCTGCCCTACACTGATTACCGACCTGCTCTGGTGGCTGTAGTAAGTGCCACAAACAACCCGTCCCAGCAACTCCTCTTCAGCTAGACCTGCCCTGCTGTACCATATCTGAGTGACTCA
>NW_004443969.1:10877269-10891745 GCF_000243295.1 Trichechus manatus latirostris
GAATAACAGCACAATTGGAAGAGAGTAGTCAATGTCACTGAACTGTGCATGTAGAAATTTTTGAAATGGTGTATCTTTGGCTATGTGTATTTTCACCACAAAAAAAAAGGCTGAGAATTTAGAGGGTTGACGTGTTGTGAGGTTGTTAAGCAATGTCATAAACAATATGTGTACTACTGTTTCATGAGAAACTATTTGTTCTGTAAGCCTTCACTTGAAGTACAATAAAAAAAAAAGAAAAAATATATCTCATAAATTAAACAAGTAAACTTTAGTCAGATAAAACTTGACCATATCAAATAAATTTCTTTTTCAATAAACCTCTTAAAGGTTGTCTTTGTTGTATATCTCTTACAGTGTATCCCTTTAAATGGCAAAAATGAACACTTATTCGCTGACTTATGTATATCTATATATCCTCTTGTGGCATAAAAAGACAAAGTATATCAACTTAAAATTATGACAAATATCTTTTAACTTAATAACATCAATAAGCTACCTAAAATACCGTTGGAATTATTTTAAGCCTGTATACCATACCATTAAAACATAACTGTTGTTGAAAGAAAAGTCTATTTAAACATTCTAAGATTTTGTTCAGCTTTTACTATTTCACATATTTTCCCCAATCTAATTTTAGCCGTTAAAGATTTTATCAACTGACTTTGGAAATCACAAAGTCTCTGCTCAATTGACCAATTCATTGGTATGAATATAACCTTAAGTGTCTGGCTACTGCTGGAAACACTTTTTCCAGGCCTCTTCAGGTATGTCGCATTGTGATTTCTATTTGTTTTTACTTCTTACAGTTCCCCTATAATAGAGAGAACTTGTTTACAGTTCTATGATTAGGATCTACTCAGTTTCTGATAACTATAGCAAAGCAGCAATTTTTTCTTATCTTGTGTCTTAAAAGAGTCTCCACCTAGCTGGAAAGGGGTCTTTCGAAAGCTGGAGCTACAGGACCTTGGAGACTGGGAGATGGGGAGGCCTGATCGCGCCCCATCCTCACTCTCCTGACTCGTGGAAGACTTTTACATATGTTTATATTGATGGAGGCATTTTGAAAGATAGCTGATTTCTTTCTTTTTTACTGTTCTGGAACTGCTACTTTTACTTTAATACAAAAACTATGCTTTTTCCTTAAATAAAACACATTTCATATAATATCTGGCTTAAGTTACTTAAAAAGGTTTCACTTTTAAGATTGACAAAGAATAAAACATAAAGATCTTAGTGTACTTTTCAAATAGACCAATTTATATCAAAGTTTCTCGAAGTAGCTATTAAAAATCTAAATCACAAGACAGACACAAGATGCAGTTTTTTCTGGACAAAGAAAGAACTGAGGTTCTATGACTAGCCTTACAAAATACAGCAATTCTTAGCCATAGCCACCAGTCTAATACAAGACAAACTTTGACACAACGCTCTAGACCAGAAGCAAGCTCTTAGAACAAAAGGAGACAGAAAGACCACATAAACTCACCAGATAATACCACACAAAACAAGGATATGGGGATCCTCATTTCTAAAAGTGTATATAGCAATTTTTGGTAAGATCGACTCAATTCAATGGAAAAAACAGGTACAGAACTACCACTTCTCCCATAAATATCAAAACACAGGTCAGGAGCTGCCACCTCCCCCTGAGAATTTGGCAAAACAGGCAAGAGCTGCCACCTCTCCCTGAGAATTTGGCAAAACAGAGCACTATTTTCCAGGTTTTCTCTGAGCCACAAAAAGGTCTGAATTTTGCGGCTTATAGTGACTCACAGCTCTTTGAAAATAGAATTACCTCTTCAAACGCCCAAATCTAGGCCTAAACTGCAGTTCACTTAAAGAGTAACTAAATGTCTCTCCTAACCAAATGATCAAGCGAAAATCTAAGAAAGAGTCTCCTTAATCAATCAACCGGTTTTACAAACAAATATGCCAAACAAAACTTAAGAAAACATGAGAAAGAGAACAACAAAGAATAAGCAAAGGTTCTTTTCCTGAGAGCACTCACCCCATCAATGTCGAAGGGACATGGAGTAGGAACACGTGGGTCCAGAAGATAGGACCCTTCTTTGCCAGCTTCTGCTCCACAGTCCAGGTCTCTTCGAAGTTGACTGGATTTGTAGCTTCAGACCCTCCTCACTGCACCATTAACTGTTTTCAGGGAAAAACATCACAAAGTTTAGTAAAGTAAAAAGAAAGTTTTATTTGGCATATATTCAAAAGGACAAAAGTGGGAAGCAGACAAGCATGCTGTTAGAGGCATGTCTGCCCGAGTCCAAAGAATATTACAGAATAGGCAAGAAACGGAAAAGGACAAGCATACTGCCACAGCCACGTCTGCCCGAGTCCAAAGAATATTACAGAATAGGCAAGAATGAGAAAACGGACAAGCATGCTGCCATAGCCATGTCTGCCCGAGTCCAAAGAATATCATAGAATAGGTAAGAATGGGAAAACGGACAAGCATGCTGCCATAGCCATGTCTGCCCGAGTCCAAAGAGTATTACAGAATAAGCAAGAATGGGAAAACGGACAAGCATGCTGCCACAGCCATGTCTGCCCGAGTCCCTAGAGCTTTGTTTTCTCCAATGCCTTTGATGCAGCTTGGACTTCTTCCTTCAATACCTTCAGTTCTTGATCATATGCTACCTCCCATAATGGTTGAACATCAACCAATTCTTTTTGGTACAGTGACTCTATATATTCCTTCCATCTTCTTTTGATGCTTCCTGCGTAGTTCAATTTTTTGCTCATAGAATTCTTCAATATTGCAACTATAGGCTTGAATTTTTTTTCTTCAGTTCTTTCAGCTTGAGAAATACTGATCATGTTCTTCCCTTTTGGTTTTCTAACTGCAGGTCTTTGCACATTTTGTTATAATACTTTACTTTGTCTTTTTCAGCAGCCCTTGGAAATATTCTATTCAGCTCTTTTACTTCAGCATTTCTTCAGTTCACTTTCACTACTCTATGCTCAAGAGCAAGTTTTAAAGTCTCTTCTGTCATCCATTTTGGTGTTTTATTTCTTTCCTGTCTTTTTCATGTCCTTTGCTTTCGAGTATGATGTCCTTGATGTCATCCCACAACTCATCTGGTCTTGGATCGTTAGTGTTCAGTGTGTCAAATCCATTCTTGAGATGGTCTCTAAATTCAGATGAGATATACTCAAGGTTGTACATTGGCTCTCGTGGACTTGTTTTAATTTTCTTCAGCTTTAACTTGAACTCGCAAAGGATCAATTGATGGTCTGTTCAGAAGTTGGCGCCTGGCCTTATTCTGAATAATGATATTGAACTTCCTCATTGTCTCTTTCTACAGATATAGTTGATTTGATTCCTGTGTATTCCATCCAGTGAAGTCTACATGTATAGTCGCCGTTTATGTTGTTGAAAAAAGGTATTCGCAATGAATAAGTCATTGGTCTTACAAAATTCTATCATGTGATCTCTGGCATGGTTTCTATCACCAAGGCCATATTTTTCAACTACCAATCCTTCTTCATTTCCAACTTTTGCATTCCAATCACTAATAATTATCAATGCATGTTTGATCAATTTCACATTACAGAAGTTGTAAAAATCTTCAATTTCTTCAACTTTGGCATTAGTGATTGGTGCATAAATGTGAATAACAGCCGTATTAACTGGTCTTCCTTGTAGGCGTGTGGATATTATCCTATCATTGACAGCGCTGTACGTCGGGATAGATCTTGCAATGTTCTTTTTGATGATGAATGCAATGACATTCCTCTTCAATTTGTCATTCCCAGCATAGTAGACAATATGATTTTCCAGTTCAAAATGGCAGCATCAGTCCATTTCAGCTCAGTAATGCCTAGGATATAAAACTGTATGTATTCTGTTTCATTTTTGATGACTTTGATTTTTCCTAGATTCATGTTTTGTACATTCCACATTCCAAATATTAATGGAAGTTTGCAGCTGTTTCTTCTCATTTTGAATCATGCCACGTCAGCAAATAAGGTCCTAAAATCTTCACTCCATTCCCATTGTTAAGGCTGCCTCTACTATGAGCAAGCAGCTCTTTCCCGGTTGTATTTTGAGTGCCTTCCAACCTGAAGGGCTCATCTTTCAACAGTATATCAGACAATGTTTCACTGCTATTCATAAAGTTTTCACTGGCCAATTTTTTCAGAAGTATATCATTAGGTCCTTCTTCCTAGTGTATCTTAATCTGGAAGCTCCACTAAAACTTGTCCACCATGGATGACCCTGTTGATATTTGAAATACCAGTGGCATAGCTTCCAGCATTACAGCAACAAGCAAGCCACTACCATTAGAAAAACTGACAGATGAGTGGTGATACACATATACATATCCATACACATGTACATACAGGAATGTTGTTAGTTACCTATTAGTCAGTTCTGACTAATGACAATGCCATGTGTGCAGAGTAGTGCTGCTCTGTAGGGTTTTCAAGGTCATGACCTTTTGGAAGCAGATCACCAGGCCTTTCTTCCAAGGCATCTTTGGATGGGTTCAAACCACCAACCTTTCAGCTAGTAGTCAAGCACTTAACTGTGCCACCCAGGGACTCCATACAGGACTAAGTGCTAAAGTTTAGATATGAGAACGCCCCTAAGAGTGACATTGAACATGAAGTGCTTGTGGGAGAGCATGGTCAGCTTGTTTTGTTCAGTCCCCTTCAGGGATTATATTTACAAAGCGAAATGGTTTACCTAGAAGCACGGAGTTTTAGATATACAAGTTATCTTAGAGGCCATCAAACTCAAACTCTCATTTTGTACCTAAGAAGAAAAAAGTTATGGAATTAGCTTAAAATCACCCAGCTCATCATGACCCAGGTGGGATTGGAGTCTAGGAGTTTCCTAATTCCTATTTGGTTCCCTTTCGTATGTTGCTTTGTCTCTTCCCTATATGTGTCTTTGTTTTCAGGGAATGCCATGTTTTAGAGGAGAGATTAAAATTAAAGTTTAATATCGTCATTCTATAACATCATTTATATTTGACCCCAGATTCTCTTGGGAACACTGAGCGTCCAGGGACATGAAAGAAAGAGACAGAGAGTTAAGAGACTCATAGATGAGAAGGAAAGTTTTCAATGTGGGAAGGAGAAAGCAGGGGTGTGGGGCTCTATCTAGTCAGAGACATCCCTTCCCTAGCCTTGGGTCAAGGAAGGACACACCACTACCTTCTCCTCTCACCTTTTTATTTCTCTATCACTCCCTGGGTATCTGAGCCAATCAGCAGTTGTACAGAAGTAGGCCACTCTGCTTCGAAAAAAGGATATAAGTACCAAAAGGTTTTCTGTTTACCACCCTGATGAGGCCTTCTTACTGTCATCCCAGACCAAGAGGCGATTTGGGCATTGAGTAATTAGTTAGGATTGCACAATGCTGAGACAACACTTGATTTATGCAGTTTGGCCAAATGCCTGGTAAAATCTCTGCATAGAAACCAAATTGGTAGAATGGATTAGTGTTTGATTGAACCAGCTGTCATTTGAATCAGAATCCTCAGTCTGGCAGTTTTGGGCCGACATAATGTGTATAGTGCACCAAATAGAACCTTGCTCTCCTACAATTTTGATGAAGCAATAAAACATATGCACATAAAGTTGCATAGAAACTTTGCGAGGGATTTCTTTCTAAGTGAGCTTGCTGGTGGAGATTTTCCACTCTAGAGAAATAAGGTTGAGAGGGGAAACCTGCCATGGGGTTGAGCTACACGATGCTACCTGTGTGACTGGCTAGGGGTGAGATGGGTGTAGAGCAGGCAGGCAGCTGGGGCCTTTGCATGGCCAGAGGTCATTCAGACCATTTAGACCCTTCGTATGGCCTGGTCACCAACTAGCTCATGAGTATTTAGTGATCCGTTAGTTCAGCTACAAGTGATGGACTAGTGGTGCACACAGGCATAATCAAGGGACCCCATTTTTGATGATTTATGGACACAGCAAGTGTGGACTTTCTTCCTGCCTTGTGATCTTGGAGCCTAAAATACTAAGCAGACTGAAAATGAATAACACAAATACAGTCTATTTGTCTCTATGACCAAGGAGCCATAAAAAACAAACTTTAAAAAAAAAACAAACCCATTGCCATCGAGTCGATTCTGACCCATAGCAATCCTATAGGGCAGAGTAGAACTGCGCCACAGGGCTTCCAAGGAGCCACTGGTGGATCTGAGCTTCTGACCTTTTGGTTAGCAGCTGAGCTCTTAACCACTGTGCCATTAGGGCTCCTTAATGTCTTTACTTGCTAATAATGTTTGTTGTTAGTTCATTATTCATTTATTTTTAAGACTTTAGTTTGAAATAATTTTAGAGTTACCAAAGAGTTACAGCCCCCCTTTAAGTACTTCAGTATGTATTTACTGTATGCACAGTATGTACACCATAAATATCCTTTTCCTCATTAAACTTTCACCCACTAGTTTTAGCATCCATTGATGATTCTTCTTTTACTAATTCATTTTTGAGTGATCAGTAATTATTTAGTGAATATCTACTATGTTTCAGCTATTGTAGTAGACATGTAGATGAATACAATTCAGTCTCTAACCTTAGTCTGTTAGGAAAAACAGATACGTAAACAAACACATTATAGGCAGAGTGGCAAGTGCAACAAAGGCAGTGAAAGAATAGCTCAGAAGGGGTCAGGACGAACTCTGTCTGGGGAGGGAAGTCAGGAAAGACTTCATAGACAAGATAATTCCCGGATCAATTGTCTTCAGTAAGAGCTGAAGATATATTCTGGGTCGTATGTGTTATTATGATGATGGGAGGTCCTTGCTGCTCTATATTTAAGACATCTCTACTACCTGTATTGTTTATCTCAATATTTCCCAGTATTTTCAAACTTTATTACCTCTGTGCACAGCAAGAAATACATTGTACATTTGGGGAGGGGTGAGCACACATGCACACACACACATACACACACATACTCACAGAAATAAAACAATCTCCAGGAAACAATTCTTAATCTTATTACTTGTGCTGCATCCTCATTATTTCCATTCTGTTCTATTCTATGTTATCTTGTCCTATCCTAGTTTTTTAGTAAGTGCAGAACTACTAAATCCAATATGTGGAATAGACACATGGAATATGCATTTCTAACAAGTCTTTGTGTGATTCTGATGTTGACCTAGGATACTGACCAAGGGAAAGGTAGAATGTATTCTAAAAGGAATGACCCCAGATGTCTCTGTTTAATAGACGTTAGTGGGTCTCAAAGTTCACCCACAGAGAAACACTGCTTTAGTTGATATGTTGGATCTATGTTGTCATAGGTTTCATCTGCTAACTTATAGCTACTTCCAGACGGAAGGTAACCAATGCCAAGAAGTCTTGAAAGCTCAGGTTCATCCGTGTTTGTGGGTGGAAGGCAGAAACTGATGAGAACTCTTTGGAAAAGATGGGAAAAGTAGAATTGCATCATATTACTCAAACAACAAATTAATTATATGGAGAAACATGCCTTTTACACTAATCATTTGTCCTAAATCAGAGGTTCATAATCCTAGCTGCTCATTAAAAACATCCGAGCGTTTCTTTCAAGGTGAAGTAGACCATTCCTTCTAGGCCTTCCCCCTTACAACTAAAAAGCATAGGAAGGCTCTGAAAGGTGGAAAGAAGAAGCAGTCTGGTTAGTGGGTCTTGAGATTGAGGAAAGGCAAGTTGATGAGTTCCCTTGGGTTTTCTTATTGTCTCCCATATATCTTGGACGGGTCACTGTAGGAGCCACCAACCAAGAACCACCAACAGGCACAGATTTAAAAAAGAAAAAGAAAAACACCTCTAAGAAAAGCCAATTTTCCTAGCCAAAAGACTGGGAAAAGTGTGGTCTAAAACAGAAAACCTTTTTGGCAATATTGATCTTCTCTAAACAAACACCACACCCTCATCCTCCTCCTGTGGCTTTGTGAAAATCCAGCAGAATGTTGATGATCTACTACCCTTAACTCACGGAATCTGGAGGTGTGCTCTAATTGTTCCACTGCATAGTGTCCTCAAGGCTGAATAAGGAGATAATCTTCTATCCCTTCTACCTGGCAGAAATAGGTAGGGCTCTGATTTTCCTACTAGGGTAGTATTGGCAGGGCCTAGCAACCAGCTAAGCCTCCAGTCCCATCCAGCACCAAGGAGGCAGAAGGAGGTAGTGAGAAGCAGAATGGTGGATACTGTGCTTCACTCCCTTCCCTGGTGTCAGCTGGAGCCAGTGAGGAGCAAAGCCTATACCCCTAGCCAGTGAGGAGCAAAGCCTACACCCCTACCCTGAAACAACAAAGTGGTGTCAGCAGCAGGACCCTAGGACACTAGGGAGGCAATGAGATCATTTTAGTCATTACCCCACTTTTGTTGGAATTGTGTCATAGGGGCCTAGCAAGATGTCACACATACACACCTACCAGCCTTCAAGATAGACCTCAACAAGGGAACAGTCTGCTAAAAAAAAAAAGAAAAAAAAAGAGTAAACAGAATCCAGAGTCTTCTTATAATATAATGTCTAGCATGTTCAGGATAGAGGATAGAATTGAAAATCACTTGTCATACGAAGAACCAGGGAAACAACAACCTGTATGGGAAAAGACTTCGTTAAAGTATTAAAAAGCAAAGACATCACCTTGAAGACTAACGTGTGCCTGACCCAGACCATAGTGTTTTCAATCGCCTCACATGCATGTGAAAGCTGGACTATGAATAATGAAGCCGGAAGAAGAACTGGCGCCGCAGAGTTGTGGTGTTTGCAAAGAATATTGAATATACGATGAACTGCCAAAAGAACAAACAAATCTGTCTTGGAAGAAGTATAGCCAGAATGCTCCTTAGAAGCAAGGATGGAGAGATTAAGTGTAACATACTTTGGACATGTTATTGTGAGAGATCAGTCCTGAAGAAGGACTTCATGCTTAGTAAAGTAGAGGGTCAGCGAAAAAAAGGAAGACCCTCAACAAGATGGATTGACTCAGTGGCTGCAACAATGAGCTCAAGCATAACAACGATTGTTAGGATGGCATAGGACCTGGCAGTGTTTTGCTCTGTTGTACATAAGGTCGCTATGAGTCAAAACTAACTCGACGGCACCTAACATCAATAACAACATGGGAAAAGACAACTGCCATTGATGTTAATCAGACGTTAGAATTATTTGACAAGAATTTTAAAGCAGTCATCATAAAAATGTGTCAACAAGCAATTGTGTTTGAAATAATTTGAAGCAATTATCTTGAAGCAAAATGAAAAAAATACAAAATCTCAGCCAAAAAATAGATACTATAAAAAGAAATCAAATGGAATCAAATTATAGAATTGAAAAATACAACTGAAATAAAATACTTTCTAAATGGGCTCAGTAGCAGAGTATACAGATGACAGAGGACAGAATCCATAAACTTGAGGAAAGATCAATTGATTTTACCAATATGAACAACAGAGGGAAACAAATTGAAAAAAAATAAAGAGTCTCACATGCCTGTGGGACAATAACAATGATCAGAATGCCAGAAGAAAAGAAGAAAGATCACGGGACTGAAAAAGTATTCAAAGCAATAAGGCTGATAACTCCCCAAATTTGGTTAAAGACTTAAATCTACATATTCAGTAAGCTGAAATAAGATAACCCGAAGAAACCCCTGCCAAAACACATCAATATTCAACTTCCAAAAACGAAAGACAAGGAAAATATCTTGAAAGTAGCCAGAGAGAAATGACACACTATTTATATGGTATGACTATTAAAGAGCAACATCAGGGATACTTGTGGTGATGGAAATGTTCTACATCTCAACTATTAATGTCAATATTCTGGTTGTGATATTCTGCAACAGTTTTGTAAGATAATACCACTGGGGGAAACTGGGTAAAGGGTAAAAGTGATCTCTCTGTATTATTTCTTAAAATTGCATGTGAATTTACAATTATCTCAAAATCAAAATTTAATAATAAAAAAAACAAAACCAAGAAGCTTTTAAAAATGTTGATGTCAGAACACCACCCCCCCCTTGCCCCCCACCCCGATTCTGATGGAGTTGATTTTGAATACGGCTTAGGCAACTCTAGTTTTAAAAGTTTCCCAGGTGATTCTAATATGTGCTGAGGGTTGAGACCCACTGGCCTGAATTATGAAGTGGTTCAGTCAACAGAGTTGGGGAGGTGGCCGAATCAAGCCAAAATTTGATGTCCTCTTTTCCTCCATTTGTGTCACTCAACCTTGATCAAATTTCCACAAGCAAGGAATGTGTCTGTGAATGACTGATACTGCCCTGATCTCTGTGCAGAGCTGCACTTATCCTTTTTGAAGCTGAAGATGGTAGTGATGATGCTGATGGTGGTGGTGGGCATGGTGGTAAGAATGAAATTATTAATCTAATTGCACTCCTCTTTCATTCTTCAGGTTTATCTAAATTATAAAATTTCCATAACTATGTTCATATTGCATCTGCAGGGAAGCTATAAACCAGAAAAAGATAGACATGCTGCCTCCTCCTCTTGCATAAATCAAAGCTACTGGCTTATCTATTCTGAACATATGTTTGGTAACAGTTATGAGTTGAGCATATGTTGTTTTAGGAGATTTAAATCTCACTCTAAATCCAAAGGAATCTTGTCTGAATATAAAGAGACCTACAAACACTCAGAGCAATCAGAGGTGATGTCATGAATTCTAGCCTGTTTTTTTTCCCCCATTGAACCATTGTGAAGGTTTTCTGAACGTAATCTTGGTCCTCTTTGTTGATCCAGGGCTCTTGTGAGAAGTTATTTTACTAAAATGGTTAGCTATTACTTTTTCATTTTAATTGTGCTTTAGGTGAAAGTTTACAGCTCAAGGCAATTTCTCATACAAGAATTTATACGTATATTGTTATGTGACATTAGTTGCAATCCTAAAATGTGACAGCACACGCCCCCATTCCACCTTGGGTTTCTTGTGTCCATTCAGCCAGCTCCTGTCCCTTCCTACCTTCTCATCCTGCCTCTGGACAGGAGCCGCAGCACACTCCTCGTGAGTGTTATTTTTTGTTTTGTACTCCAGTCCAATCTTTGTCTGAAGAGTGGGCTTCAGGAATGCTTTTAGTTCTGTGTTAACAGAGCATCTGGGGGCTGTATTTCAGGGGTTTCTCCAGTCTCTGTTAGACCACTAAGTCTGGTCTTTTCAAGTGAATTTGAGTTCTGCTCTACACTTTTGTCCCACTCGTCTGGGACTCTCTGTTGTGTTCCCTGTCAGGGCTGTCATTGGTGGTAGCCAGGCAGCACCTAGTTCTTCTGGTCTCAGACTGATGAAGTCTCAGTTTTATGTGGACCTTTTGTCTCTTGGGCTAATATTTTCCTTGTGTCTTTGGTGTTCTTCATTCTCCTTTTCTTCAGGTGGGTTGGGACCAGTTGATGCATCTTAGATGGTCACTCGAAAGCTTTTCAGACCCCAGATGCCACTCACCAAAGTGGGATGCAGAATATTTTCTTAACAAACTTTGTTAAGCCAATCGACCTAGATGTCTTCCGAAACTATGGTCCCCAGGCCACAGCCCCAGCTGCTCAGTTCTGCAAACTGTTTGGGTGTGTTCAGGAAACTTCTTAGCTTTTGCTTTGGTCCAGTTGTGCTACCTTCCTCTGTATTGTGTGATGTCCTTCCCTTCACTGAAGATGATTCTTGTCTATTATCTAGTTAGTGAATTCTCCTTCCCTTCCTTCCTCTCCCTCATAACCATCAAAGAATGCTTTCTTCTGTGTTTAAACCTTTTCTTGAGTTCTTATAATAGTGGTCTTATACAATATTTGTCATTTAGTGGCTAATTTCACTCAGCATAATGCCTTCCAGATTTATCCATGTTGTGAGATGTTTTGTGGATTCATCATTGTTCTTTAACGTTTCATAGTATTCCATTGTGTGCATGTACAACAATTTGTTTATCCGTTCATCTGTTGATGGGTACCTAGGTTGTTTCCATCTTTTTGCTGTTGTGAACAGTGCTGCGGTGAATATGGGTGTGCATATATCTATTCGAGTGACGACTCTTCTTTCTCTAGGACATATTCCAAGAAGTGGGATTGCTGGATCGTATGGACTTCTATTTTTAGCTTTTTAAGGAAGCACAAATAGTTTTAAAAGTGGTTGTACCATTTTACATTCCCACCAGCAGTGCATAAGTATTCCAGTCTCTCCACAACCTCTCCAACATTTATTATTTTGTGTTTTTCAGATTAGTGCCAGCCTTGTTAGGGTGAGATGGTATCTCATTGTAGTTGTGTTTTTTTTTTTTTTAATTTTTTTAGTACTTTAGATGAAGGTTTACAGAATAAATAGTTTCTCATTAAACAGTACACATATCGCTATATGACATTGGTTAACAACCCTACGACATGTCAACAGTCTCCCTTCTTGACCTTGGAGGACTGCTATTTGGTGAAAATATACATAGCCAAAGTTACACCGTTTGAAAAATTTCTCCATATACAATTTAGTGACATCGATTACATTCTTCCAGTTATGCTTCTACTCTCACTATCCTTTTCCAAATTATTCCATCACCATTATCTTCAACTCACTGTCCCCTAGACTTCCCATCAAACCTTTTGAGTTGCTGTTGTCAATTTGATCTCACATAGATCATTTTTTTTGTACCTTAGGTGAGAGTTTGCAGAACAAATAGTTTCTCATTAAACAGTACACATATTGCCTTATGACAATGGTTAACAACCTCATTACATGTCAACTCTGTCCCTTCTCAAACTTGGGTTCCCTATCACCAGCTTTCCTGTCCCCTCCTGCCTTCTAGTCCTTGTCCCTGGACTGCTGTGCCTTATTAGTCCCGTTTTGTTTTATGAGGCTGTCCAATCCCTGGCTGAACGGTGAACTTCAGGAATGACTTCACCACTGAGCTAAAAGGGTGTCCGGGGGCCATACTCTCACGGTTTCTCCAGTCTGTCAGGCCAGTAAATCTGGTATTTTTTTCTGAGTTAGAATTCTGTGCTTCATCCTTTTCCAGCTCTGTCTAGGACCCTCTATCCTGATCCCAGTCAGAGTAGTCAGTGGTGGTAGCCAGGCACCATCTAGCTGTACTGGACTTCGTCTGGGGGAGGCCGTGGTAGCTGTCGTCCATTAGTCCTTTGGACAATCTTTTCCTTATATCTTGTTCTCTTCATTCTCCCTTGCTCCCGAAGGGGTGAGACCAGTGGAGTATCTTAGATGGCTGCTCACAGGCTTTTAAGACCCCAGACGCTACTCACCAAGGTAGAATGTAGAACATTGTCTTTATAAACTGTGTTATGCCACTTGAGCTAGATGTTCCCCGAGACCATGGTCCCCACAGCCCTCTGCCCAGCAATTCAGTCCCTCAGGGAGTTTGGAAGTGTCTGTGGAGCTTCCATGACTTTTCCTTGTACAAGCTGTGCTGGCTTCCCCAGTATTGTGTACTGTCTTACCCTTCACCAAAGTTACCACTTGTCTATTGTCTGTTCAGTTGCCCCCCAATCCCTTGTAACCAGCAAAGATTGTTTCCTTTTATGTGTAAACTTTTACATGAGTTTTTGTAGTAGAGGTCTCATACAATATTTGTCCATTTGTGATTGACTGATTTCACTCAGCATAATGTCCTCCAGTTTCATCAATGTTATGAGAAGCTTCACAGATTCATCATTGTTCTTTATCCTTGCATAATACTCCATTGGGTGCATGTACCGTAAGTTGTTTATCCATTCATCTGCTGATGGGCATCTCAGTTGTGTCCATCTTTTTGCTATCGTTAACAGTGCTGCAATGAATATGGGTGTGCATATGTCTATTTCTGTGACGGCTCTTATTTCTCTAGGATATATTCCTAGGAGTGGGATTGCATTTTGTAGTGCTTTTTTCTATGGTGCTGGCATTTTCTTTGTTCCTCTTACTCTCCTGTGCTGAGTTCATTTTGTATGTGGATTTTTTTTTCATTTCTTTTGTTTTTGTAGGTTTTGTTTTTACTGAGACTTTATGTTTTTCTTCTTAATTTTGATGGGTAGGTTTGTTAACTTTCTTTGTGGTTACCTTGGAATTTACCCTTATCTTCCTAGATTTGAACCTGTCTGTTATTACTTGGTATCACCTTGCCTTCCTCTCCATTAGAAGGTTCTATCCCTACACCATTTATTCCTTCTTTTATTGTTCTGATGCTGTTGTCATTTACAGATTAACCTCTTTGGTTCCCTTTTGTAATTCTTTTGGTTTTGCACGTCCTTAAGAATTCATTTCCTAGGTTGGTATCTGGCTAGTAGAATCTTGTGTCCTATATTCAGCCTGTGATCTGATGTTGCTTGTTCTCAGATTGAAGGACTCCCTTTAATAAGTCTTGTAAGTTTGACTTGGTTTTTACATAGTCTCTTTACTTCTGTTTATCTGGAAATGACCTAATTTCACCATCATATTTGAACGAGACTTTTGCAGGATATATTATTCTTGGCTGGCAATTTTTTTCTTTCAAGGTTTTATATATGTCATCCCATTGCCTTCTTG
>NW_004443969.1:10892837-10895440 GCF_000243295.1 Trichechus manatus latirostris
TGTGATGTTCAGCACACAGTGCAGGTAGGCAGGAAGGAGGGGGCAGATTGTGATGTGTGGAGCTAAGATACATATGGGAAAGATGAGAGAGAGGAGAGAGGAACAGGAGCCAAAAACATACACACATACAAAAAAGAGTGCTAAGAAAGCTTGCTATTGGAGTGGAGAGATAAGAGACTGAGAAATGAGGAGAAACAAAAATGAAAAAGAAAGAAAAAAGGTAAAAGAAAAAAATGAATAAATCGAGAAACTGGAAATGAAGAAAGACAAAAAGGCAATAGGAGACAGAAGAAAACAAAACAAAGAAACAAAAAAAAACAAAACAAAACAAAAAAAAAAATAAGAAAAAAGAAACGCCCCCAGGGATGTCCCTGTGCATCTGCACAGAGTAAGAGAGTAGCTTCCAAGCCGCGTGGTACTGCCCGGCTAGAACGGGCTCCCAAGCTGTTGTTCTGTCTCCTGCTGGAAGCTCCGTGAAGCTGCTTTCTCATACCCCCTGTTTGCAGATTTCTGATAGGAGTCCAAGACGGTGGATCGCTGCTGCAGTAGCTGATAGGGGACTCTGCATGTATCTCTCCTCACTGTCTGTTCTTGGTCAGTTTCTTATTCCATTTGGTGCTTTGCTGAGTTCTTTATCTCTTCATTTGATGGGTAGGGTTTCAGGATTGATGTGTGAGTCTGTTTGACTTAGTTTTTCTGCTCTTTTCTATGAAGGGGCTGCATGGTGCTTCTGACTATAGTGCCATGTTGCCCAGAAGTCTCGCACTGTAGTTTTAATTCGCATTTCTCTAACGGCAAATGATCGTAAGCATTTCTTCATGTATCTGTCAGTCATCTGAATGTGTTATTTGGTGAAGTGTCTCTTCATATCCTTGCCCATTTTTTAATTGGGTTATTTATCTTTTTGTTGTTGAGGTGTTGCAGTATCTTGTAGATTTTAGAGATTAGATCCTTATCAGATATGTCATAGACAAAAATTTTTTCCAAGTCTGTAGGTTTTCTTTTTACACTTTTGGTAAAGTCTTTCGATGAGCATAAGTGTTTGATTTTTAGGAGCTCCCAGTTATCTAGTTTCTCTTCTGATGTTTGTGCATTGTTAGTTATGTTTTGTATTCTGTTTATGCCTTGCTTTAGGGCTCCTAGCATTGTCCTGGGAAGAACACACTTTACATTTCTCAAGCTGAAAGAACTGAAGAAAAATTTAAACATTGAGTTACAATATTGAGGGATCCTACATGGAAAATATTAAAACGACTCAGGAAGCATCAAAAGAATATAGAAGGAATACACAGAGTCACTATACGAAAAAGAATTGGTCGACATTCAACCGTTTCAGGAGGTACCATATGAGCAGGAACCAGTGGTACTGAAGGAAGAAGTCCAAGCTGCACTGAAGGCATTGGTGAAAAACAAGGCTCCAGGAATTGACAGCCTACCAATTGAAATGTTTCAACAAACAGATGCAGCACTGGAAGTACTCACTCGTCTATGCCAAGAAATTTGGAAGACAGCTACCTGGCCAACCAGCTGGAAGAAATCTATATTTATGACTATTCCCAAGAAAAGTCATCCTACCGAATGTGTAAATTATCAAACAATATCATTAATATCACACACAAGTAAAATTTTGCTGAAGATCTTTCAAAAGCGACTACAGCAGTATATCCCCAGGGAACTTCCAGAAATTCAAGCAGGATTCAGAAGAGGACGCAGAACCAGTAATATCATTGCTGATGTCAGATGGATCCTGGCTGAAAGCATAGAATACCAAAAAGATGTTTACCTGTGTTTTATTGACTATATAAAGGCATTCGACTGTGTGGATCATAACAAATTATAGATAACATTGCAAAGAATGGGAATTCCAGAAGATTTAATTATGCTCATGAGGAACCTGTACATAGATCAAGAGGCAGTCGTCTGAACGGAACAAGGGGATAGTGCATGGCTTAAAGTCAGGAAAGGTGTATGTAAGAGTTGTATCCTTTCACCATACCTATTCAATCTGTATGCTGAGCAAATAATCCAAGAAGCTAGAATATTTTGTCATGGATTGAATTGTGTCCCCCCAAAATACGTGTCAACTTGGTTAGGCCAAGATTCCCAGTATTGTGTTATTGTCCACCATTTTGTGATTTGATGAGATTTTCCTATGTGTGGTAAATCCTATCACTATGATGTAATGAGATGGATTAGTGGCAGTTATATTGATGAGATCTACAAGATTAGATAGGGCCTTAAGCTAATCTCTTTTGAGATATAAAAGAGAGAAACAAACAGAGAGACATGGGGACCTCCAACCACCAAGAACACAGTGCCAGGAGCAGAGCGTGTCCTTTGGACCTGAGGTTCCCTGGTGGAGAAGTTTCTAGGCCAAAGGAAGATTGATGACACTGACCTTCCTCCAGAGCCAACAGAGAAAGCCTTCCCCTGGAGGTGATGCCCTGAATTTGGACTTGTAGCCTACTAGACTGTGAGAGAATAAATTTCTCTTTGTTAAAGCCATCCACTTATGGTATTTCTGTTATGGCAGGACTAGATGACTAAGATGTATATGAGGAACAGGACATCAGGATTGGAGGAAGCTCATTAACAACCTGTGT
>NW_004443969.1:10895540-10906138 GCF_000243295.1 Trichechus manatus latirostris
AAGAAAACAAAAATCTTCACAACTGGACCAATAAGCAACATCATGATAAATGGGGAAAAGATTGAAGTTGTAAAGGATTTCATTTTACTTGGCTCCATAACCAACACCCATGGAAGCAGCAGTCAAGAAATCAAAAGATGCTTTACATTGGGCAAATCTGCTGCAAAAGACTTTTTTAAAGTGTTGAAAAGCAAAGAAGTCACCTTGAAGACTAAGGTGAACCTGACCCAAGCCATAGTGTTTTCAATCACCTCTTACACATGTGAAAGCTGGACGATGAATAAAGTAGATTGAAGGAGATCAAAGAAGAATTGACGCTTTTGAATTGTGATGTTGGAAAAGAATATTGAAAGAACTGCCAAAAGAACGAATAAATCTGTCTTGGAAGAAGTACAGCCAGAATGCTCTTTAGAAGAAAAGATGGTAAGACTACATCTCACATACTTTGGACATGTTGTCAGGAGGGATCAGTCCCTGGAGAAGGGCATCATGCTTTGTAAAGTAGTGAGTCAGCAAAAAAGAGGAAGAACCTCAATGAGATTGATTGACACAATGGCTGCAATAATGGACTTAAGCATAATGACAATTGTGAGAATGGCACAGGAACGGGTAGTGTTTTCTTCTATTGTACATAGGGTCACTATTAGTCACAACCGACTCTATAACACGCACCTAACAACAACAACAGCAGCGCTGTCCTTATTTTTTCTTCCATGATCTATCATTTTAGATTTTATATTTAGTTCTTTGATCTATTTTGAGTTAAGTTTTGTACATGGTGTGAGGTATAGATCTTGTTTCATTTTTTTGCTGATGGATATACAGTTATGCTAGCACCGTTTGTTAAAGAGATTGTCTTTTCACCATTTGACAGACTTCAGGCCTTTGTCAAATATCAGCTGCTCCTAGGTGGATAAATTTATGTCTGGGTTTTCCATTGGTCTATGTATCTGTTGTTGTACCAGTACCAGGCTGTTGTGACTACCGTGGCAGTATAATAGTTTCAAAAATCAGATAGAGTGAGGCCTCCCACTTTGTTCTTCTTCTTGAGCAATGCTTTACTTATCTGGGGCCTCTTGCCATTCCATATGAAGTTGGTGATTTGTTTTTCCATCTCATTAAAAAATGCCCTTGGAATTTGGATTGGGGTTGCATTGTATCTGTAGATCGCTTTGGGTAGAATTGACATTTTCTTAACATTGAGTCTTCCTATCCATGAGCATGGTATGTTTTTCCACTTAAACTTTTGGTTTCTTGCAATAGTGTCTTGTAGGGTTCTTTGTACAGGTCTTTTATGTCTCTGGTTATGTTTATTCCTAAGTATTTTATCTTCTTGGGGGCTATTGGTAAATGGTATTGATTTGGTAATTTCCTCTTCAAAGTTCTCTTTGTTGGTGTAGAGGAATCCAACTGATTTTTGCATGTTTATCTTGTATGCTGATACTTTGCTGAAATCTTCTATTAGTATCAGTAGTTTTCTAGTGGATTTTTTTGGGGTTTTCTGTGTATAAGATCATATCATCCACAAGTAGAAATACTTTTACTTCTTCTTTACCAATTTGGATGCCCTTTATTTCTTTCTCTAGCCTAATTGTAATTGTTCTGGCTAGGACCTCCAGCACAATGTTGAATAAGAGTGGTGATAAAGGGCATCCTTGTTTGGTTCCCGTTCTCAAGGGGAATGCTTTCAGACTCTCTCCATTTAGAATGATGTTGGCTGTTGGCTTTGTATAAATGTCCTTTATTATGTTGAAAAATTTCCCTTCTGTTCCTATTTTGCTGAGAGTTTTTATCATGAATGGGTGTTGGACTTTGTCAAATACCTTTTCTGCATTAATTGCTAAGATCATGTGATTCTTATCTTTCATTTATGTGATGGATTACACTGATTGTTTTTCTTATATTGAGCCATCCCTGCATACCTGGTATGAATCCTACTTGGTCATGATGAATTATTTTTTTGATATGTTGTTGAATTCTATTGGCTAGAATTTTGTTGAGGATTTTTGCATCAATGTTCATGAGGGATATTGGTCTGTAATTTTCTTTTTTTGTGGTGTCTTTACCTGGCTTTGGTGTCAGTCTTATGCAGGCTTCATAGAATAAGTTTGGGAGTATTCCTTCCTTTTCTATGCTCTGAAATACCTTTTGTAGTACTGCTGTTAACTCTTCTCTAAAATTTTGGTAGAATTCTCCAGTGAAACCGTCAGGGCCAGGGTTTTTTTGGGGGGAGTTTTTTTTCTTACCTCTTCAGTATCTTTTCTTGTGGGCTTATTTAGTTGTTCTACCTCTGTTTGTGTTAGTTTAAGTAGGTAGTGTGTTTCTAGAAATTTGTCCATTTCCTCTAGGTTTTCAAATTTGTTGGCATACAATTTCTCATAGTATTCTGTTATGATCCTTTTAATTTCAGTGGAGTCTGTTGTGATATTGCCCATTTCTTTTCTTATTCATGTTATTTGCTTTCTTTCCTGTATTTCTTTTGTCAGTTTGGCCAGTGGTTTCTCTATTTTGTTGACCTTTTCAAAGAACCAACTTTTGGTCTCGTTGACTCTTTCAATTGTTTTTCTATTCTCTATTTCATATATTTCTGCTCTAATTTTTATTATTTCCTTTCTTCTGGTGCTGGAGGGCTTCTTTTACTGCTCTCTTTCTATTTGTTCAAATTGTAGGGTTAATGTTTTGATTTTGGCCCTTTCTTCATTTTGGATGTGTGCAGTTATTGCTGTAAATTGACCTCTGAGCACTGCTTTTGCTGTGTCCCAAAGGTTCTGGTAAAATGTGTTTTCATTCTCATTTGATTCTATGAATTTCTTTATTTCATACTTGATTTCTTCTATAACCCAGGTGTTGTTCAGTTTCCATGTATTTTATTTTTTTCCTTGTTTTTTCTATTATTGATTTCTGCTTTAATGGCTTTATGGTCAGAATAGACCCTTCGTAATATTTCAATGCTTTGGATTTTGTTAAGGCTTGCTTTATGGCATAATATGTGGTCTATTCTGGAGAATGTTCCATGTACATTGGAAAAGAAAGTATACTTGGCTGCTGTTGGGTGGAGTGTTCTCTATATGTCTATGAAGTGAAGTTGATTGATTGTGGCATTTAGATCTTCTGTGTCTTTATTGAGTTTCTTTCTAGATGTTCTGTTTTTCACCAAAAGTGGAGTGTTGACGTCTCCTGCTATTACTGTGGAGCTGTCTATTTCTCTTTTCAATGCTGTTAGAGTTTGTTTCATGTATTTGGAGCCCCGTCATTGGATGCGTATATATTTATTATGTTTATGTCCTCCTGTTTTATTTACCCTTTAATCATTATATAGTGTCCTTCCTTATCCTTTGTGGTGGATTTTGCTTTAAAATCTATTTTGTCAGAGATTAATATTGCCATTCCTGCTCTTTTTCGATTTTTGTTTGCTTGATATTTTTTTTTCCATCCCTTGGATTTTAGTCTGTTTGTGTCTTTGAGTCTAAAGTATGTCTCTTATAGGCAACATGTAGACAGATTGTGATTTTTTTTATCCATTCTGCCACTCTCTGTCTCTTTATTCATGCATTTAGTGTAATTATTTAGTGTAATTATTGATAGGTATGAGTTTAGTGCTGTCATTTTAAATTTTTTTTTTTTGGTATATTGTCAGTTTCTTTGTTCCACTTAATTTTCTGTGTTGAGTTGTTCTTCTTTATGTATCTTCTTTTAATCTTTTTCATTATTGTTGATTTTATGTTTGCTGAGTCTTTATGTTTTTCTTCTTTTTTATTTTGGTGGGTAGATTAGTTAGTTTCCTTTGCAGTTACCTTAAAAAGTACCGTTACTTTTGTAAGTTTAAACCAATCTTTTCTTTCTTGATTTCACCTTAACTTTCTCTCCACATGGAAGTTCTACAACTACACTATTTATTCCCTCTCTTTTGTTTTAATGTTGTCATCGTTTACATATTGACATCTCTATTTCCCTATTTTCAGTCTTTTAGCTTTAACTAAGTTTTGTGACTTCCCTACCTGGGTTGACATCTGGTTCTGTCCTGCATTCTAGTCTCGGATTGTTGTCTGATATTGTTGGTTCTCTGACCGGAGGGCTCCCTTTAATATTTCTTGTAATTTTGGTTTGGTTTTTACAAATTCCTTTAACTTCTATTTATCTGGAAATGCCCTAATTTCGCTCATATTTGAGAGACAGTTTTGCTGGATATATAATTCTTGGATGGAAATTTTTTTTTCCTTCAAGGCTTTACGTATGTTACTCCATTGCCTTCTTGCCTGCATGATTTCTGCACAGTAGTCAGATATTAGTCTTACTGACTTCCTTTTGTAGGTGACTTTTCATTTATCCTTAGCCTCTCTTAAGATTCTATCTTTATCTTTGGTTTTGACAAGTTTTATTATAATATGTCTTGGTAAATTTCTTTTGGGATCTAGCCTGTGTGGGGTTCAATGGGCTTCCTGGATAGCTATCTTCTTGTCTTTCACAGGGAAGTTTTCTGCCAAAAAGTCTTCAACAATTCTCTCTGTATTTTCTGTTATTTCCCCCGTTCTGGTAATTCAATCACTCATGAGTTTTTCCTCTTGATAATGTCCCACATACTTCTTAGAGTTTCTTCATTTTTAAAAAATTCTTTTATCTGATTTTTCCTCAAATAAGTTGGTGTCAAGGGATTTATCTTCAGTCTTACTAATTCTGACTTCCATTACCTCAATTCTGCTCCTGTGACTTTCCATTGAGTCGTCTAATTCTGTAATTTTATTGTTAATATTTTGAATTTTTAGTTGCTGTCTCTCTCTGGTTCCTAGCAACCTGTTAAATTTGTTGTTCTGTTCTTGTATTGTTTTGCTGAATTCCTCTATTACTTTGTCTGCATGTCTTTGGCTTGGCCTGAGTTTTGCCTGATCTCCTTCCTGATCCCTTGAAGAGCTCTGTATACTAATCTTTTGAATTCTAACTCCAGTAATTCCAAGACCTTTTTTTCCACCAGAAGTTTTCCTGGTTCTTTCTTTTGGATGCTTGCTGGAGCCATCTTGACCTGCTTCTTTATGTGATTTGATATTGACTGTTTTCTCTGAGCCATCAATAAGTTATTACTGTGTCCTAGGTTTTTGTTTTGTTTTGATATGCCCAAGTAGACTGGGCATGTGAACTACTTTAGTTATTGGCATCTTTGAAGCTCTTATGTCCTGTCACCCAGTGGCTAGAGCTGCTCCCAGGTGTTTGAGCCCAGGAGTCTGTTCACTTGAGCAGATTCAGCTCAGGTATCCAGGTCGTCAGTCACTGAGTGTGTAGTGTAGACTCTACAGTCCTAGATGGGCAGGGCTGCATAGGGATGTTTGGGACAAACACAGGTATCTGGCTGCAGTAGGGGCCTATGTGCTGAAAAAGGAGGGTGCTGACGGCTTCCCTGAGTGCCTGGGTGGAAAGTGTGTCCCTGTTCCCTACAGCACGAGGGTGGGTGTGTTTTGCAGCCAGATTTTGGGTACCCAATGCTGTTGACTGTAAGGACTGGGAGGCACCACTTATTCTCCGACCCCTGTCATGAGTGGCTAGATTGAATGGGTGATACCACCAGCCCTCAAGCCCCTGATGTTGGTGGGTGAGGACCCTGCTTAATGGGTAGGGCGATGTCAAATGTCGTATATCTGCAACTGCTCCTTGGCTTCTGCAGTCAAAAATAGGTGTCAGGTATATGCCCTGTTGTCCTATGCTAATGAGAGCCTACGCTGTTGAATTGGCCCTCGCAGGTCTAGGCAGGGGTGAAAGGCATTAGAAGTCCATGGACCCCCTTATACCAGGGCCTAAGCAAGGGGGCAGTGCCTGCCATGAGTTCCCAGCTTAGGGGGCATGGCAATTTTTTAAAGCCACAAGACTTGTTTGGGCGCAGATAGTCCTGAGTTTCTGGCTTAGTGGGCTTTGCATTAGTGAGGGCCTGTGGTGTTGAATCGGCCCACACAGATCTAGGCAGGGGTGAAGGGCATTTCAATTCCTTGGACCCCCTTATGCCAGTGTCTAGGCAAAGGAGCAGAGTCTGCCCTGAGTTTACAGCTTAGTGAGCATGGCAAGTTTTTGAAGCCACAAGACTGGTTTGGGCCCTTAGTTCCAGCTTAGGGGGTGTGGCAGTTGTTGAATACTGCTGGACTGGTGTGGAGTGGAGCCAGGAGGGGGGTAACCCAAAAGCCATTGCCATCGAGTCGATTCCGACTCATAGTGGGTGAGGGGAAAATGGCACTTCACTGCGAAAGTCCCAGAGGAGGAGGGGTTATTTTGTCACTGCACGGTAGGTTAGACACTTGCAGTTAACTTTCACAGGTCCAGTGCCGCTTCCCCCTGGCTCCGGAGGCTTGTGCATACTCTTCGCCACCCAGTCTCTAACAATGTGGTGAAATGTGTCCGTAGTGCTACTGTTCACCTCAGCCCACACACACTGGCCGACCCAGCCCACAGGGTGCTGGCTACCTCCCAGTTGGCACTTCTTTGCTGCTTCTGAACTGTCTCTCCTTCCCCCTGCCTCAACTTTGTCTTTGATGATCAGGGCCCTAGATTGTCATATATAATTGATTCACTTATTTTTTCAGGTCTTTGTTGTCAGAGGGACCACAGGAAGTGTCTGACTATTCCATTGTCTTGGCCCCACCTCCTAGCTATTACTTTTAATGGTTAGTAATTTGTTTTTAATGAGGATATTAGTTTGATTATAAATCGAAATGTATGGCTGTAAGGAACAGATTAATGGCATTCTGGAGGGAATGACTGGGTCCAGTTATCATACAGTGATCATTTGTTGAGTGTCTGCTATGGGCTGACCACTCCACTAGAAACAGGGTTGCAAACATAGATAACACCCAGGCTAGTGAAATGCTACAGAGTTCTAATCATCTTTAGAAAACTAGTACAATCCTTGGGAATAATGCATATTTTCCATCATATTGTGTTGATTGCTTTTAGATTCTCCTTACAAGTTCCAGCTCTCTCTACATTTTTTCTGCTCTTCTCATTTAAACCCAAAGAAAGTACTCCACGGTGTCTTGCGCAGTCCTCCATCTCCAAAGCTCCTGTACTTTGCCATACATGCATCACGCACCTTCCCTTTCCAGCCCTCACTCCTACCTACAGACACGTCTCCATTCATGCACTTCCTTCCCACCATGAGCAGTGGAAGAGGACTCTCACCTCCTGCTCACAACTCAGTCTTGTAAGTGAATGTCTCACATCGTGTCCTGTCTCCTCTGTGATTTTCTTCATCAATTTTCTCCTCTCTCGTATAGCTTCAATCTTTCTTGCCCGTTTGCAAGCAAGTATGCTCGCCTGTCTCCTATTCTAACTAGAGTATTTGGACCTCTTTAATGCTTCCTTTAGCTTCTGTCTTATTTCTATTTTTTTTCCCCATCCCATCAAAATTTCATGAAAGATTTGATTCAAACTCACTATCTCTACTTCATAATCTCCATTCACTTCTCAACCCATTGCAATTTGCTTTCTACCTCCCTGAATCTGCTGAACTGACTCCTGTCCATGCTGATGCTTCTGCCTAGGGTATGGTTTCCCTACTTTTCCCTGGATAAATTCTGTCTTAGAGGATATTAGAGCTTCCACCATGAAGCTTTTTCTTAACCCCCAAACTGGTCACTTCTGACCTCCCTGGGCATACCCCTTTCAGGGAGCTTACTACTCCTTTATTCGCCTCGACATAAAGAAAACAAAAATCCTCACAACTGGACCACTAAGCAACATCATGATAAATGGAGAAAAGATTGAAATTGTCAAGGATTTCATTTTACTTGGATCCACAATCCACGCCCAGGGAAGCAGCATCAAGAAATCAAACGACGTATTGCACTGGGCAAATCTGCTGCAAAAGACCTCTTTAAAGTGTTAAAAAGCAAAGATGTCACTTTGAGCGCTAAAGTGCACCTGATCAAAGCCATGGTATTTTTGCCTCATATGCATGTGAAAGCTGGACAATGAATAAAGAAGACCAAAAAAGAATTGATGACTTTGAATTATGGCGTTGGCGAAGAATACTGAATATACCATGGACTACCAGAAGAACGAACAAATCTGTCTTGGAAAAAGTACAGCTAGAATGCTCTTTAGAAGTGAGGATGAAGAGACTTCTTCTCACGTACTTTGGACATGTTATCAGGAGCGACCAGTCCCTCAAGAAGGACATCATGCTTGGTAAAGTAGAGGGTCAGTGAAAGAGAAGAAGACCTTCAATGAGATGGACTGACACAGTGGCTGCAACAATGGGCTCAAGCATAACAAGGATTGGGAGGATGGCGCAGGACGGGTCAGTGTTTCCTTCTTTTGTACACAGGGTCACTATGAGTCAGAACTGACTCAACAACATCTAACAACACTACTGTTTAGTCCTTTCATGAAACTCCAATAATTTTGAAGGCATCTTTCTATGTCTAACCTCTCATTCAGTGCCTAGCACAACACATACTCAGAAAATGTTTATTTAATGAATGAATAAAGGAATATTTGACAAACTCCCAAATCTAGAACTATAGCCCAGTTCTTTCTCATGAGTTCCTGAACCATACAGCCAACCATGTATCCAATATCTGGATATTTTATCAGAAAATGAAGCTAAACATATCCAAAACTGAACTTGTCATCTCCAAAAAACTTATTTGAGTTCTGAAACTTTGTGAGTAATATCGTTACCCATTTCATTGTTGTTGTTTTTGTTAGGTGCCGACGAGTCAATTCTGACTCATAGCGACCCTATGTACAACAGAACGAAACATTGCCTGGTCCTGCACCATGCCTACAATCGTTGTTATGCTTGAGCCCATTGTTTCAGCCACTGTGTTGATCCATCTTGTTGAGGGTCTTCCTCTTTTTCGCTGACCCTGTACTTTACCAAGCATGATGTCTGTCATGGATTGAATTGTGTCCTCCCAAAATATCTGTCAACTTGTCTACGTCCTGATTCCCAGTATTGTATAATTGTCTACATTTGTCGTCTGATGTGATTTCCCTATGTGTTATATACTCTATCACTATGATGTAATAAGATGAATTAGTGGTAGTTATATTGATGAGGTGTACAAGAATAGATAGTGTCTTTAGCCAATCTCTTTTGAGATATAAAAGAGAGAAGCAAGCAGACAGACATAGGAACCGCATACCACCAAGAAAGCAGCTCCAGGAACAAAGTGCATCCTTTGGACCTGAGGTTCCTGCACAAAGAAGCTTCCAAACCAAGGGAATATTGATGACATGAACCTTCCTCCAGAGCCGACAAAGAAAGTGTTCCCTTGGAACTGATGCCCTGAATTTGGACTTGTAGCCTACTGGACTGTGAGAGAATAAACTTCTCTTTATTAAAGCCATCCACTTGTGGTATTTCTGTTATAGCAGCACTAGATGACTAAGACCATGTCCTTCTCCAGGGACTAATCCTTCCTGACATGTTCAAAGTATGTAAGACATAGTCTTGCCATCCTCGCTTCTAAAGAGCATTCTGGTTGTACTTCTTCCAAGACAGATTTGTTTGTTCTTTTGGTAGTCCATTATATATTCAATATTCTTCTTCAACACCAAAATTCAAAGGTGTCAGTTCTTCTTCGATCTTACTTATTCATTGTCCAACTTTCACATGCATATGATTGATGCACGCAAATACCATGGCTTGGGTCAGGCGCACCTTAGTCTTTAAGGTGACGTCTTTGCTTTTCAACACTTTAAAGAGGTCTTTTGCAGCACATTTGCCCAATGCAATGAATCTTTTTTTTTAATTTTTTAATCATACTTTTCAAATGAAGGTTTACAGAACAAATAGTTTCTTGTTAAACAGTCAGTACACATATTGTTTTATGACATTGGTTAAAAACCCCACTACATATCAACACTCTCCCTTCTCTACCTTGAGGACCTTTTTTTTGGTGAAAATATACACAGCCAAAGTTACACCATTTTGAAAGTTTCTGCATGTACAATTCAGTGACATCGATTACATTCTTCCAGTTGTGCTGTTATTCTCACTATCCTTTTCCAAATTATTCCATCACCATTATCTTCAACTCACTGTCCCCTAGGCTTCCCATCAAACCTTTTGAGTTGCTGTAGTCAATTTGATCTCACATAGATAATTATTTTTTTTGTACCTTAGATGAAGGTTTGCAGAACAAATAGTTTCTCATTAAACAGTTAATATACATATTGCCCTATGACAATGGTTAACAACCCCATGACATGCCAACACTGGCCCTTCTCAACCTTGGGTTCCTTAACACCTGCTTTCCTGTCCCCTCCTGCCTTCTAGTCCTTGTCCCTGGACTGCTGTGCCTCATTAGTCCCATTTTATTTTATGTGGCTGTCCAATCCCCGGCTGAATGGCGAACTTCGGGAGTGACTTCACCACTGAGCTAAAAGGGTGTCCAGGGGCCATACTCTTGGGGTTTCTCCAGTGTGTCAGGCCAGTAAATCCAGTATTCTTTTGTGAGTTAGAATTCTGTCCTTCATCCTTTTCCAGCTCTGTCCAGAACCCTCTATTGTGATCCCAGTCAGAGCAGTCAGTGGTGGTAGCCAGGCACCATCTAGCTGTACTGGACTCAGTCTGGTGGATGCCTTAGTAGCTGTGATCCATAAGTCCTTTGGAC
>NW_004443969.1:10906238-10909230 GCF_000243295.1 Trichechus manatus latirostris
CTTCACCAAAGTTACCACTTATATATTTAGTTCCCTCCCACTCCTCCTATTCCTCGTAACCAAGAAAAATTGTTTCTTTTTGTGTGTAAACTTTTACATGAGTTATACAGTAGAGGTCTCATACAATATTCGTCCTTTTGTGATTGACTTATTTCACTCAGCATAATGTCCTCCATTTTTGTTCCTCTTACTCTCCTGTGCTGAGTTCCTTTTGTTTGTGGATTTTTTCATTTCTTTTGTTTTTGTAGGTTTTGTTTTTACTGAGACTTTAGGTTTTTCTTCTTATTTTGATGAGTAGGTTTGTTAACTTTCTTTGTGGTTACCATTAAATTTACCCTTATCTTCCTAGATTGGAATCAGTCTATTACTTGGTATCACTTAACTTCCTCTCCATTAGAAGGTTCTATATCTACACTGTTTATTCCCTTTCTTATTGTTCTAATGCTGTTGTCATTAACCTCTCTGGTTCCCTTTATAATTCTTTTGGTTTTGCATAGTCCTTGAGAGTTTATTTCCTAGGTTGGTATCTGGCTGGTACAATCCTGTGTCCTATATTCAGCCTGTGGTCTGATATTGTTTGTTCTCAGATCAAAAGACTTCCTTTAATAAGTCTCATAAGTTTGGTTTGGTTTTTACATAGTCCCTTAATTTCTGTTTATCTGGAAATGACCTAATTTCACTGTCATATTTGAATGAGACTTTTGCAATTTTTTTTCTTTCAAGGTTTTATATATGTCATCCCATTGCCTTCTTGCCTGCATGGTTTCGGCTGAATAATCCGAGATTAGTCTTATTGTTTCTCCTCTGTATGTGACTTTTTGTTTTTCTTGAGCTGCTCTCAGGATTCTTTGTTTATCTTTGGTTTTAACAAGTGTAATTATGATATGCCTTGGTGATTTTCTTTTGGGGTATATCCTATATGGGTTTCGTTGAGCTTCTTGGATGGTCAGCTTTTCATCTTTCATGATATTGGGGAAGTTTTCTGTCAGCAATTCTTCAATGATCCTCTCTGTGTTTCCTGTTTTCTCCCCCTGTTCTGGAACTCCGATCACTTACAGATTTTTGCTTTTTTTTGTATCCCACGTAATTCTCAGGGTTTCTTTATTTTTCTTTGTTCTTTTTTCTGATTTTTCCTCAGAGTTGTGTCCAAGTGTTTGTCTTCAATTTCACTGATCCTGTCTTCCATCATTTCAAACCTGCTCCTCAGCCCTTCTATGACACAGTCAATTTCTGAAATCTTGTTGTTTATCTTTTGGATTTCTAATTGTTGTTTTTGTATGATTTTTAGTTGTGAATTTATTTTAGCATTTTGTTCCTGTATTATTTTCTTGAATTCTTCCAATTTTTTGTTTGTATTTTTCATGAATTTGTCTGCCTTTTCCATGAATTTATCTATTTTTTCCTCATTTTTGTCTGCTTTTTGCTTTAACTCTTGGATAATTCTGAGTATTAGAGATTTGAATTCCCTATCAGTTAGGTCTAGTGCCTTTTCTTCTACTGGAAAGTCATCTGGTGTTTTATTTTGGATGCCTACTGGAGCCATCCTGTCATGTTTTTGTAAAAGTTTTGATATTGTCTGCTGTCTTCGGGGCATTCAGTAGTTATTTTCCTCATTTATTGATTGTAGATTTGTTTGTGTTGTCCTTTTTTTTTGGCTATATCTGAGCAGACGGGCTCTGTGTTCTTTGTTGTTTGCTCATCTGTGGGGACAATAATTTTCACCAGCTTCTCCGATTGGCAGGGTCAGTCACTCAGATATGGTACAGCAGGGCAGGTCTAGCAGAAGAGGAGTTGCTGAGATGGGTTGTTTGTGGCACTTACTACAGCCACCAGGGTGGGTTGGTAATCGGTGCAGGGCAGGTTCCAGTAGGCTGTGCCTGTGCTGTTTGGTGGCGTGATGTTAAGCGCATGGTGCATGTAGGCAGGATGGAGGGGGGAGATTGTGATGTGTGGAGCTAAGACGGGTATGGGAGAGAGGAGAGAGGAAGAGGAGCCAAAAACATACAAACAAACAAAAAAGAGTGCTAGGGGAGCTTGCCGTTGGAGTGGAGAGATGAGAGACTATGAAATGGAGAAAAACAAAAAGGGGAAGAAGAAGAAAAAAAAGAAAAGAAAAGAATGAATAAATAAAAATTAGAAAGAAAAAAGAACAGCAAAGTTCCCTGGGATCCCACCAGTGCAGCTATGAGGTCTGGGGAAGTTGTTCCCAGGTGTTGAAGTACATCCTCGCTAGAAGGTGTAGAGGTATTTAACTGCAGATATTCAGGGGACAGGAAGAGAAGGAAGGTATAGAGAGACAAGAAACTGAGTAATGAAGAAACACAAAAAGGGAAAAGAAAACAAAACAAATTTAAAAAAAGAAAAGAAAACACTCCCAAAAAACAGAAGGAAAAAAAAAACATGAAAAAATAAATGCTCTCAGGGATCCCTCTGTGCGTCTGCGCAAGCTGAGGGGATAGGTCCCAACCTGCACAGCATCGCTCAGCCAGAACGGGCTCCCAACTCGAGAAAAGAAAAAGAAAACAAACAAGCAATTGAAAACAAACAAACAATTGAAAACAAACAAACAAAAAAGCCCTGGAATCCCACCACCGTGGCAGCACGGACCAGGAAGCAGTTCCACACTCGAGCGGAGCTCCATAGCCCCTCAGGAAGAAGCAAAGATGGCACATGGAGCCAGGTGTTTGAGCAAAAGGAGGGGGAGGTGGTGAGAGGTAAGGGAGAAATCAAAAGAAGTGGAAAAAAGCAACACCAGCAGCCAACAAACGGCACACAGGGTGTCAGCCAGTGCGGGCGGGTGGAATCCAAGCAGCCGGTGCTTCCTGGCCAAGAGACTGTGGCTGTGGGAAGCAGAGGAGGCCAAGTGGGGGTGAAGAAGGGTGGGGGGTGGGAAAGCATATATCACTGTTTACCGGTTGTTGTGTCTCCTGCTGGAAGCTCTGTGAAGCTGCTTTCTCGTACCCCCTATTTGCTGGTCTCTGATAGGAGTCCA
>NW_004443969.1:10909330-10929743 GCF_000243295.1 Trichechus manatus latirostris
GTGAAGCTGCTTTCTCGTACCCCCTATTTGCTGGTCTCTGATAGGAGTCCAAGACAGCAGATCTGTGCTGCGTTAGCTGATAGGGGACCTCTCCATGTATGTCTCCTCGCTCCCTGTTCTCTGTCAGTTTCTTATTCCATTTGGTGCTTGGCTGAGTTCTTTATCTCTTCATTTGATGTTTACAATTTCAGGATTGCTGTTTTCTCTGTTTGGCTTAGTTTTTCGGATCTTTGCTGTGGAGAGACAGTGTAGTGCTTCTGCCTAGAGCACCATGTTGCCAGAAGTCTAACAGTGAGTCTTTTGATTTCTTGACTGCTGTTTCCATGGGTGTTGATTGTGGATCCAAGTAAAATGAAATCCTTGACTACTTCAATCTTTTCCCCATTTATCATGATGTTGCTTATTGGTCTAGTTGTGAGGATTTTTGTTTTCTTTATGTTGAGGTGTAATCCATACTGAAGGGTGTAGTCTTTGATCTTCATCAGTAAGTGCTTTAAGTCCTCTCACCTTCAGCAAGCAAGTTTGGTCATTTGCATAATGCAGGTTTTTAATTAATCTTCCTCCAATCCTGATGCCCCATTCTTCTTCATATAGTCCAACTTCTCAGATTATTTGTTCAGAACCAATTTATTAGACAAGAAAAAAATAAGTGTCTTCCTAGAGCCTTCCTTTTCCCTCGCCCACTTATTTGAATCAGTCAGTAAGACACAACAATTTATCCTTCTTAACATATTTGAAAAACATCCTCTCTCTTCTATTTTCAGTGCCATTGCTTTGGCTTAGAAATACATCATCTCACACTTGAGTGATTTTAATAGTCTCCTAACAGGTCGCTCAGCTTCCATTATCTTCCCCTCCAATTCATTATCCATGCATCTTCAGCAATGGTCGTTTTTAAAGCTAAAATCTGATTCATTTATTTAATAAATATTTGAGTACCTACTAAATTCTAGATACTTTTTAAAGCACTAAGGATAGAGCAGTGAACAAAACAGACAAAATCTTTGCCCCTCATAGAGGTTACACCCTACTGAGATCTGGACATATGTTTTCCTAGTTACAACATTTCACAGTTTCCAATTGTCTGGGTGATAAAATAAAAGAATCTTAAAATGATACAAAGTTCTTTCACCATCTAGTTCAGTGATTCTCAGCCTATTATTCGTATTCCAATCACCTGGGTTCTTGTTAAAATATGTCTCTTTGGACTTCTTCTTAAGGGATTCTGTTTCTTTAGGCTGAGTTGGAGTCCCCAAAACTGCATTTTTGTGACACAGTTAGTTCACAGGACACACTTTGAGAAAAGCTCATCTATTCTTTACCTCTCTCTCCAACCTCACCTCCTAGCACTTCTCTCTGTTCATCTTATGTTTTAACAATATCAAATCATTTTAGTTTTTGACCACTGGAAGATATTTCTTACCTCCATGCATTTGTATATGTGGTTGTATTACTCATGTTAATTAACACTAGCTGCTGTAACAACCACCAAAAATCACAGTTACTTAATGCAACGGAATTTCTCTTTTACTCAAAGTCCAATGTAGGTATTCTTGATTAGATAGTTACCTTTTCTAGGTGGCCCTTCTTCAAGTGGCTACTCAGGAATCTAGGCTCCTTTTGTCCTGAGGTACCTCCAAAGGTGACCAAAATATGGGGAAGGAAGGCACATAAAATACTTCACCACCACAGACTGGAAGGGACAGACATCATTTCTGCTTATGTTTCATTGGCCAGAAATAGTCACTTGGTCCCCTTAGATGCCAGAGACTTGGGAACTGTATTCTTTGGCTTGGAAACTTATTCTCAGCCAAAATTTCACCCACAAATCTTTGCTCATCAGAAATAACATCCTTGCCACAGTTGACCCCTCCAGTAACTAAATATCCATGTGCCTCCTATGATGGTTAATTTTATGTGTCTAGTTAACCAATAAGTAGAAGGCTTTAAGAGCAAAAATGGAATTTTCCCAGGGAGTATTCTATCTTCAGACCATAAATAGACATCTTGCCAGAACTCCCCTACTCATCCCTGTTCCTCTTGCCTGACTTACAGATTTGAGGACACAAGACTACAGGAACCTCCAGCCTGGCTTGGCCTACGGATTTTGTACTTGCCAGCCCCTGACAATCACATTGGCCAATTTCTTGAAGTGAATCTCTGTATATATATATACATACATATATGTACACCTACTTCTCACTTATCGACTATCTCTTTATCTGACATTTTGCATTTACAACAATAGTAAAAAAATCTACTGTGATGGTTAAGGTTGTACGTCATCTTGGCTGGGCCATGATTCTCAGTGGCTTTGAAGTTATGTAATAATGTAATCACCTCATGATGAGATCTGATATGATGTAATTTCCTCCATGATGCGATCTGTTATGAGCAGCCAGTCAGTTGAAAGGCCGTTTCCTTGGGAGTGTGGCCTGCATTCAATATATAGATGGACTTTCTGGCAAACCTCGCTGGCTTTTGCCCTGCTCTGGATGCTGCATTCGGCTCGTCTCATTTGAACTCTGGTTCTTGGGATTTGAGCCAGCAGCCTGCCATCTTACCTGCCGATCTTGGGTTTGTCAGCCTCTGCAGTTACGTGAGTCAGGAGAAGCTTCCATCCTGGTGCCTGACCCACACTTGGTACTTTCCAGCCTCTACAACCATGTGAGCCATTTCCTTGATATAAATCTATCTATCTATCTATCTATCTATCTATATATATATATATACACACAACACGTATTCTTCACTGGTTTTGCTTCTCTAGAGAACCCAGCCTAAGACATCTACTGTCTGACCATTTTAACCATTAATGACATACATCTGGCAGTAAAGAACACCGAGGTGCAAAGCAAGAATAACACTAGCTGTGACGGTTAAGGTTATGTGTAGCTTGGCTAGGCCATGATTCTCAGTTGTTTGGCAGTTATGTAATCATGTCATTTGGCAGTTATGTAATCATCTTCCTTTTTATGACATGATGTGGTCATCTTCCATTTTTGCACAATCCTGATTTTTGCATAATGACCTTGTCTTTGGAAATTAACCATGTCAATAAGTGAGGAGTGGGTGTACATACATAGGTATATATATATGTATGTCTATTCTGTTTCTCCAGAAACCCTACCAAAATCCAAAAAACCCATTGCTGTTGAGTTGCTTCCAACTCATAGTGACACCACCCCCTTATTTGCACACACAGCCCACCTTCACTTCCCTCCCCAGGGAGGCTGATCCAGAGTCCAATCCAGTCACTCCATCCAGCTCAAAATCCATGATTTCCCAGTGATGTGTAGTTCTTCCCGTAAAGTTTGGATGTAGCTCTTCTTGGCTCAGAAACCTGTGAACTAAAAAGACAAGATAAACTCATACTTCACACATCCAATATGCATTGGTGGAGCAGGGACAGGATAACTTCAGGGAAGAATCTCATTTGGGAAAAGGAAGCATGCAAGACAGGGCAGTTACTGGTCTCTAACAGTTACGGAACTGCTAGCATTTTGAAGGCCCCCTACACTGATGGTGGGAGAATTTTCTTGTTTATGCCCTGATATTACTCTCTGGGGACAGCTTTCTTGTCCATTGTTCTCCCTTGCTCCTGAATCTGTCCTCTGGGAGTTTCTATTTTTCCTTTTGCATGTCTTCCTTGGCCACATCTGAAGGAGATATTGGGGAATATGCCCTCTGTGATAATTAAGATCGTGTGTCAACTTGGCTGGGCCATGATCTGAGTAGTTTGGCAGTTATGATGTAGTTTGGCAGTCCTATCATGATGTGATCACTTCCATGATGAGATTTGATATAATGTGATCACCTCCACGATGGGATCTGCTGTGAGTAGCCAATCAGTTGAAAGGGAGTTTCCTTGGAGGTGTGGCCTACACCCAGTATAGGTGGACTATCTCTCAAGGCTCACATGCTCGCTCTGGATCCTGCAACTGGCTCCTGTTTGTCTGAACTCCAGTTCTTGGGACTTGAGCTAGCAGATTACCTGCCGTCTTGCCTGCCGATCTCAGGATTCATCAGTCTTCTCATCCTGTGAGCAAGAGCCCTGCTGTCTGACCTGCCAATCTTGGGTTTGCAAGCCCCTGTGGCTACATGAATCAGGAGAAACCTCCAGCGTAACCCATGGACTTGAGACATTCCAGACTCTACAACCAAGTGAACCATTTCCTTGATATAAATCTCTCTATATAGATATTCATATGCTTTACTGGTTTTGCTTCTCTAGAGAATCTAGCCTAAGACACCCTCCCTGGGGGCTACATAACTTTTACATCTTTCTGCTGTTGAAAACTAGGTGGTCCAGAGGTTTTATCCTACTGGAGCAATCAAATACTTTTGTTATTTTAAGTCTGGGTTTGTGGTTTCTCTGTCAATAAAGCTTCTTCAAATACTTACCAGTCTTCTGATCTATTTGCCTGTAAGTACTCTTAAGGATGACTAGACATAAAACTTATTACTAATTTACTTCACTGGTTTCTCTCTTCCATGCCCTTCTCTATTTCAGTCTAGTGAGGACCACCTTAAAGGTATCCAAAACTATGTGTGGGACAGGTATAACATTAATATGATCTTTGCACTGAGCCACATTAGCTAACTGGGAAAGGTTTTAAATGTTGTTTGTAACTCAGAACTCCCTTTATTTCTTAAATCCCCTTTTCTTAGTGTTTGGGGTCTTGGAGCAATCAGCTTTGAAACCATGCAAAGTCTCACATATATTTGCTCTCTCTATAGCTTCTTTCATTTCTGCTTGCAAATTAGTCAATTCTTTTCAAATAACCAACTCATGTTGCTAACACTGTTTTTCACAACCTTTTCTCCTAGAGCTGTGGACTGAGTAGGCATGTAACCTACCTCTCAATTCACTGTATGAAAAATTTGACAAAGTGTTTCTGCTTCTACATAACATGAGCTGCCATCTTTCCAACCTCTGATATCAGTGTTATTGCCATGTGAGAGCCAAGTCAAGGTCACACTGCTCCATTTCACTCTTTAATAAATACGTAGCCTCCAAATGCCCCAGACCTCACTAGATGTCTTAGTTTCCTAGTGCTGCTGTAACACAAATACCACAAATAGGTGGCTTTAAAGAATAGAATTTTATTTTCTAACAGTTCTGGAAGCTATTAGTACAAATCGGGTCTTGGCCATGTCAATTCCTTCTTTGTCAGTAGCCACAAGTGTTCCTTGGTTTGTGGATGATCCTCACATGGCCCCTGTCTTACTCTGTGTGTATGTCTCTGTGTCTATTACTGTCTTCTTATAACCCAGAAATGATTAGGTTTAGGATTCACCCTATACTGGTATGACTTCACTGTTTGATTGATTACGTTACATATGATTACATTATAGATGGTGATTACATTACATTAAGTTATAAAAGGTAATTTGCTCTACCACAGATCAAATGATTTAATCACATGTAAACACTCTATGACTGCAACTAGATTAGTGTTTTGCCAAACCACTGGAAACCATAGCCTGCCAAGTTGGCACATAAAATTAACCATCGCATCAGCCTGTAGGTACAAGTGGAATCCCATTAATAACATTAAATCTAACATCACTGGATCATGTTCACAATCCTGTGTGAAGGCTCTACAGGCGTCCCGTTAGACTTCCAAGGGGATCTTCTTGCACTACTTCTGCTCTTCTGGGTGCTTCACATTGGTCCACCTTTTACTATTCTCTACTAAGTACCTGCTGGGCATTTACAGGTTCACTGGGCATCTTCTGTTTCATGATGAGCATCTCAGTTTCTGATAGCTTCCTTGTACTTTTTCTTCCATAATGAACAAAATTTCTCACCATGACAAAGGGGTGCTGTGTTTTGCACTGATTCGTCTCCTCTGCTTGGTATCACTCTTTGGTGTCATTCATTGTGCTCCTGCACCATGTTTCAAAAGTACACTCATGTACTATGCTCCTGCAGCCTATTTCTGAAACACTCTCTGTTCACAGAGCTCAGACTCATACCATCAGGCCTACCCTTGGTCTACATGCCACCTCCTACAAATGTTGGCTTTCTCATCCCTGTCTATAGGCACAGTCACAAAACTTTTTCTTGCAGGCCTTATTCTTCTTGGTAAATTAACTTATTCAACTGAACTCCGAGGATCCTTGGGCTAACACATTCAGGTGTTTTTGAAACTTAGCCTAGATTCTTCTATGAACCTTCCTACAAATACACTGTGTTGTGTGAGTACACAAATGTTCTGTCTTCCTGGCTTTCTTGCCTACCGTTTTTACTCAGAGAACTCCTATATAGCCTTCAAAACTTTGATTCAAGGATGACCTTCTTGGTGAATGCGGTGCGATTAATTACTTTCGTGTGTGTCCTTTCTAGCCATGGGCTTGTAACTCCCACCCAGGTGATTATGTGATAGGGTAATTGTAGCCTACCAAGGGGAGAGCCAGTTCCAGGGTGGAAGGAGGAATCTACCACCACCAAGGAGGGAGAGGCTAGCAGAGGAGACCCAGCAGCAGAGACCCAGCAGCAGCAGATGGCGTTGTAGGCTTCCCAGCCCACAGAGAGAAAGCTGAGTGCCTTGGGGCAGAGACTTAGGGCCAGGAAGAGACGTGCCTGACAGCATGGCTGGGGAGAGGCTATCCTGATGGCAGAACTGTATCTTGAGTGTTCTTGAGCCTGAATTGTAACTGTTACTTCGCTAATAAACCCCGTAATTGTAAGTATGGTCTGTGAGTTCTGTGTGGTCATTGCAGTGAATTCCAAACCCAGTAGAGACGTAGAGAGTGCTGTGGGAGTGAGGGTTGGTGTTAGAATTAGTAAAGATGGCAGAGAGAGGAGGCACGTCTGGCCTCCACCTTATGGCAGTCAGCCTTGCACTGTTCATCTTGGTTCTCCTTCCCCTTTGTGGGGTTGGAGGAGGTCAGACACCTCCGCCAAGCCATTCTTACAGTGAACCATCCCAATTATCCCCTTCCTGCTTTGTGTGAATTCAGTTTATACTTATTAGACCGAATGGTGAATATTAGCTTGCTTGTCTGTCTCCCCTATGCTTTAGCGAGATACTTGAGTCTAGGCTATATCTGGCAGGTAGAAGGTATTTGGCCAATACTAATTGAGTTTAATTTTACTGTATTTCCTTTCTTAATCTTCAAAGGTGGTGAAGTCTTTTCCGTTCTGGTCTCCATCTCTGTCATATACATGTGAGTTACCGGGCTGAAAGGGGCACCTGCGGGGCCTATGTGATTCAGAGTTGCACAACATGTAAAAATGTGCCCCCCACCCCTCATTATCTGAGTAGTTGACTGTCCGTGATGTGACAAGTTTTTATCTGCCCCTGGTATTTCAAAAGGTCTGAGATGATCAGCTGACGGAGCTGCATGTGACAAGGAACAAAATTTTGTCTTACAACGTTATTTGGCTTGTGACACAAGACTCCTTGACCTAATTCATGAGAAAACATGACACCATTTTGATCTGAAAACTGCTACAGAAAGTAATTGTCCTCTGAAACACGTTTCAGACAATGCGGATACCAACTTAATTTTTTTCCTTCACCACTGTTATTTATGAGGCAGAAGAGAGGAGAAGAGAGATGTTTTCAGATGAAAGGTGAAATATTCTATTGTGGAGTATGTTTTATGAGGAAGAGAAAGAGATATATAATTTCTGACTCCGGGTTTGCATAGGCTCCAGACATCTTTTAGGTTACCATCTCAACACATTATTTAAGGCTCTGTTCTCTGCAATTTTGAAGTCCTAGTTTATTTTTTGATATAAAGTCATGTTATTCACAGGGTGAACTCTCTCCTAACAATTGCCAAACCAAGGGCATTATTCCTCTATGCATCCTCAAGGGCAAAGAGTCCCATTTACTCAGAATGCATTCAAAGAATATTTTTATTCCACTAATTTCATTAACAACAATGACACCCTCCTCTGCTGTGGTTTGGTTCCTTTTTGTAGGGGGCTGTCCTGTGCATACCCACTAGACACCAGTAGTACACCGTTCCCCTAGTTTGACAACCAAAAATGTCTCCAGACAGTGGCTTCCAACCACTAGGCCAGCATGGAGGCAAACATCTCAGAGCCCAAGTCCCTGCTTAACTCAGAACATTCCAGAGCATGACCTTACTCTCTTGACCTGTTTCTCCTATGTCTCCATCTATTGGCCTCGCAAAACAATTGACCTCAAACTTGAATGATGACCCTCATGCAACGTGAGACTATTATTGCTTGCTGAGTCCACCACTTGAGCTCCCCCCCCCCACACCTTTCTTCTTCTGTAAATGGAAAAATCTTTGAACAGTAAGCATAGAGCAGGAAGAAAACCTAGGATGTGGGAGTATCTGAGAAGAGAGTTGATAATAGGGAGTTCCACCTGTTGTGGTGGAAAGAACACAGATCTTGGAGTCCCGCAGACCTGATTCTGAATTGTCTTTCTGCTGTGTAGTAGCTGTGTGACTTTCAACACTTCACTTACTCTCACTGGGCCTGTTTTCTTATTGTTAAATTGTGAATTAAAAAATAATAATAATAACTCTCCTATCTCAGGGAGGTGTTTTGAGTATAGCGTTAATATATGTACAGTGATTTATACATATAGCAGGCTCTCAGTGAACAAACAGCAGTGATTACTATGGTCAAATCACTGAGCGAGAAGAGATAGAATTTAAGAATGAGAAGAGCACAGACAGACTGCAGACAAGCAAGAGAAGAGGGAGATTATAGCTGCATAACTGCTCCAGTTTATTATAAAATATATTAGTGTAGGCTCAGCTTCTTATCACGAGCCCCTGGGTAGTGCAAATGGTTAACACACTTGGCTGCTAACCGAAAGGTTGGAGGTTCGAGTCCACCCAGAATTGCTTCAGAAGAAAAGCCTGGAGATCTATTTCCGAAAAATCAGCCATTGAAAGCCCTATGGAGCACAGTTCTGCTCATACACACATGGGATTGTCATGAGTTGGAGTCCACTAAATGGCAACTGGTTAAATTATCAGTTGCATACTTTTATATGTACAAGGGGAAGGATACAAAGAAACGCAAGCCCAGGTCATGTTCTCAAGGAGCATTAGGAAACCAAGTGTGTGGGCCCAATGAGCAAGACAGGTATTATGTGCCTTGAGCCTTAGAGAAAGTGGGATTTGAGTTACTCCTTTGAGGACTTTGGATACGCATAGAAGAATTGAGACGGGGTCTCCAGCTGGAGGGCAGGAAAGTCTCAGTTGCATCTGGGAGAGGCAAGAAAGTGAGCGGCTCTGTTTGGCTGGGCGGACGAAAAACAGCGTGGGAAGTATGCTGCTGTTGGGGTTGGGCACGAGGTGGATAGTGGTTCATGGCCCATAGTGAGCGACCCTGCCTGGGACAGTTGAGTCACATTGAGGGCTGGTTAAAGAATCAACACTCAGGGTCAGAGAAGACCCGGAAGGTGAGGAGCCAGGTTGAGGCATGTTGGATATGACTCACTGTTCAAATTACAGAGGTTTAAAAACTCAGTTTTATCTGATGACTAATATTAATGAGGTACTAGAAATTTGAATTTTTAAAATATTACTGAGTTTTTAAAATAGCTTACCCTTTTCTCATTTCATCTTAGCCCATATTTTC
This sequence comes from Trichechus manatus latirostris, assembly GCF_000243295.1. Lineage (NCBI taxonomy): Eukaryota > Metazoa > Chordata > Mammalia > Sirenia > Trichechidae > Trichechus > Trichechus manatus. Next base: position 10,918,914 of record NW_004443969.1, read on the forward strand.
TTCTGTGATATTCAGTTTCTTTTAAATCTCATTGTAGGCTTATTGCTAGCATACCATTTTTAGACCCTTCCTTTTATAACATTGAAAATGTAACCCTATTTCTTTCATAATATATTTTTACATAGCAATGATGAATCTTTTGGAATTTTTAACTGGCAATTTAATGGTAGACCTACCTTGAGCTCTAAACTCCTCTAGACAGTCATTACTTGTTCTATAAAAATGCTGGAATATTCATTATTGCTGATAATAACTCTCTTATCCTCCCAGCTGCATGATTCAATTTGTTTAAAACATTACTCACCTTACACATGAGGCTGGGAATAAATAGGACAAGAAAGTGCTAAATTAATGATCACCTCATTTTGACAGACCTTTCTGTTTTCCTGAACGAGTTTTATCATTGAATAAGAGGACTGATTCTCATGTGACTTGTAGGAAATGAGACACGAAGGGAGAGACTTTGGACACTTACAGGAGATCTTCTAAGCCAAGATGGGCAACTGCAGGGCCAGAAGAGGCTGTGGGAAGAAAGAGAGATGGTGTGTGTGTGTGTGTGTGTGTGTGTGTGTTGTGAGCCTATGGCAGAAGAGGCAGGGCTAGGGCCCAGAGATCAGATTTAGATCAGAAGGCAGACCAAGGATAATCATTGATAGAGCAAGGAAAAGGGCGTTTCTTAGGCCCAGTAAAGATCAAGGTAATGTTCCGGTCATTGGAAACGACCCTACCCCCCAAAATAAATAAATAAATAACAAGCCCCTTGCCATCCAGTTGATTCTGACTCATGGCAACATGGTGTGTTACAGAGTACTACTGCTCCATGGGGATTTCTTGGCTGTAATCTTTACGAGAGTAGATTACCAGGGCTTTCTTCTGTGGCACTGCTCAGTGGGTTCCAACAGCCAACCTTTAGGTTAGTAAAACAAAAACAAAAACCGAATCCATTGCCATCGAGTCAATTCCAACTCATAGCTCATATAGGAACTGCCCCCTAGGGTTTCCAAGGAGTGGCTGGTGGATTTGAACTGCTGACCTTTTGGTTAGCAACCAAGCTTTTAACCACTGTGCCACCAGGGCTCCTTTAGGTTAGTAGACATGTGCAACCCACTGATGTCACCCAGGAACCTGTGGCACTAACCCCAAGAAGTCAGATTTGAAAGTATCCACTCAAGAAATATTTGGAGTGTTTGCTAAGTACCAGGCATTATTCTAGGCACTGAGGATATGATGGTGACCAAACAGATAAGGTTCTGTTTTCTTGAAGATTATATTCAAATGAAGGACAGATTTTATATAGACAAATACATACACAGGATAATTCTAGATGGTGATAAACGCTTTAAGGACAATGAAATAGGACGATGTAATAAAAGTGGATGGGGCTACAGTGGCCCCTGAGGGCTTCTTTAAGGAGGTGATCACTGAGCTGAGGCCCAGGTGAGAAGAGAAGCAGCCACAATCAGAGGACGAGTGAACCAGACACCCACATGAGCAAAGGAGCCCCTGAGGTGGGAATGAGCATGGCTTGTTCAGGAACAATACATGAGGCTGGTGGAGAGTGAGCAAAGTAGAGATTGGCATGAGATGAAGGCAGAGAGATTGGCAGGGGCAGTGTCAGGTAGGATCTTGTAGGCCGTGGTTAGAAGTTTTGATTTCATTCTACTTTAATCCAGGTCTCACCAAATCCTCCTTTGCCATCAACGAATCCACGTGGCTGCTCAGGAAAGACATGACGTATGGAGCCACTTGGTTGATGTAGCCACTGCCCAACAGGACCAGGCTCTACCCTCTTTCTTTCTCCTATTCATCCTCTCAGACAAATACACGCTTCCTGTGGGAAGGGCCACCTGCTCAGTTCCTTTAGAAGCAGCTCCTGGCTACAAACCTCCATTGGCCTCTCTCACCCTGGCCACCTACTGTACCATCAGCCTCTTGTGTCCCCACCCATAGCCTGGTGATCAGGCACTTACCTGTTCTGCTCTCCACACAAGTTGGCCCCCAATGTAGGGGTCACTGGCCATGATGGTCCTCTGGCCAAGCAGATAGAACCCCAGTTTTGCCCCTTATTTCTGATTATTTCCTTTTGACTCATTTCTTAATAAGGAAGATACAGACCTACAATGGAGAATCTGGCCCTGTTCTGGGCTTTGTCCTTTGCCCATAACTGGTGTCTGTGACCCCCTGGGACAGGGAGGAAGAAGAAGCATGTCCCCAGCTCCGTACCATCTAGATTAACCTTGATCACCCCACACGGGTCGCTCCGTTAGTCCTGAGGTGGGCCTGGCTCTTCTTTCCAAATCTTCGCTCTCCTGCAGCTGAGTAAAACCCCTTGAGCCTACCCTCAGGTATAGTTATGACAGATGGCATAGAGACAAATAGATAAACAGATTGAAATAAAACAATTGTCAGGCTACTATCATTTCACGATTCTTTACTTTATTGATTGATTTCATAGAACGAGCCCACTCTTTAATATAGCCCATTTATCTGAGTATCCCAGGTGACAGAAACAATCATGGATGCCATCAACCAAGAGGAGGCATATTTATGCTCATAAGTAGAGCAGATATTTAGCTATTTGTCCTGGTTTATGTTTATTCTTTATGCACTTACCTTTTCTCTTTGTGGTAAGTTAAAGATCACTCTTAAATATTTGCCATGTGGGTTGTCAGGGTCTCCCCCATTTTCCATGGCTGTTATTATTGATAATAACCGGGAGCAAAATGATCGTAACAGCCACCATTCATTGAGCACCTTTTACACGCCAGCATAATAACATCTTCCCCCCCCACCCCCCCCCCACCCACATACACACATACACGTACATGCAATGCTTACAGCAAGGCTGCAATGCAGGGACTTTTATTCTCATTTTTATTTTTACTCACATTTTAGATTATGAAATTAAGGCTCTTAGAGGTTAAACAATTTACCCAAAGTTATCCATTGAAAACATAGCAGAATTGGAATTCCATTTTGGTCTTTCAGCTTCCAAATTGATGCTCTTTCACATGTTCTCAGGCTAAGACTCCGGAAACCAGGCGCAGAGGTACATGTGGCTGTGGGAGTTGTCAGTGTTCTGTCTTGCCACTGATTGAAACAGTAGTGTCCAAAGGGCAGAAATATGAACTTATTTTGCAGCAAATAAACATTTTGGTGAGTTTAGCTATTTATATGAGAACATATCACCCCACGCCACTGCCCCTTATACCACCCACCAGACTGTATTTTATTTTCTATATTTGAGTCTCTTAAAACCCTACTTGACAGTGGACTTTTTTAGGACACTCATCATCGCTGGTGAGTAAGATGCCTGCTACATAGTTAGCATTCTGTTGAACAAATGATTTATCTACCATTTTATTCAGTAGTATTCTCTCCATTTCACTTCAACCCTGGAGATACCCCTTTACCCCCTACCCCAGGACCTAGACTTGGCTTCCATAGTTTCACAGTTAGTGACTTTTAGAGGATTATCGTACTTTTAAGACAGCTGGCATCATTTCCTTTTTTTAATTTTTATATTAAAATATATTGATTTTTTTTAGTGGGTAGCATGCACATAGCATAAGTTTCCAAACGTTCCAAAGGGCCTATACTGTTAAAAGTAAATCTAGCTTCTGCTATTACTCATTTGTCGTGTATCCTTACAGAGAAAGCCTATGCACATACAAGCAAATGTGTCTGTGTATGTGTGTATGAACATAAAATTTAAATTATCCCTTCTGAGAAATGTGTGGGCAGTGTGTTATCATATATATAAAAATAGAATATACATGTCCTTTCATTTACACTGCTTCTAATGTCAAAGTACCTGGCATATTTAATAAAAATTTCATTGTGTTGTTTGATACAGGATACAATATTATTTAAAAAAAAAAAAAAAAAAGCTGCCATCAAGTCAACTCCAATTCATGGCTACCCCGTGTGTATCAGTAGAATTGTGCTTCATACAGTTTTCAATGACTGTGACCTTTCAGAAGTAAATTGCCAGCCCTTTCTTACAAGGTTCCTCTGGGTGTATTTGAACCTTCAACCTTTTGGTTAGTAGCCAAGCACTTAATCATTTGTGCTACCTAGGAATTCCATAGTATGATAAAACTAACCATATAATCATCTACCTTGGCTGGATGGGACACAAAGTCTTATGTGTTAGATTTAGTGAATGGCTTCTTGGTGATACCGAAGGACTTCCAAATGTACCTTCCCACGTTAAGCCCAAACAAGATGATTCCATGATGCTGATGATACAGACGTACTGAGTTCAAGTGGCCTCAGGCAGCCCTGATCTCTGGTTAATAATCCTGCCTTTCCTGATGTCCTTGCCATTAGAAGAGCTACCTAGCCAATTTGCAAATACAGAAGAACCACTGCAGGATTGTCGCCTCCTTTAGCCAGAGCCAGCCTCGCTGAAAGGTTCAAATGTCATGAATGGACAAATAATGAAAAATATGAAAGAGAAATTTATTTAAGAAGTCCAATTGAAAGCTTCTTAATTTTTTAAAATGAAACTCATGTTTTATCTCAGCTTAAAGTGATGCCCTGAAGTATGAAAACATTTCTAAAATAATTTATTGTCACATGATGGTGGGTCTAACAATGTTTTATTATTGCAATCGGGCGGCCATGTTAGTTAAGAGAATCAGATAAAAGGAAACTCAGCTGAGAGAAGGGGGAGGGGAGCCATTTCAATGTTTTTGGTGTTTTTCTTTTTTTTTCAGGCTCTCTGAAGCCATGAATGATCTCTCTCTCTCTGCACACTCTCTTCAAATAGTCCCCGACTGTGAGTCTGTTTTGGCTGAAAGGGCAATGTCACACTCAGCCTCCAAAAGTCCCTTTTTTAAGAGTCAAAGTCTCTGCAAGACGGTGAAGTCTGCATCATTGGCATATTGTAGCTGAAGTTCCCTTATCATTTGCTTGACATATTTGTTTCCTTTATCTACTTAATTGAAGCCATTTTTATTTATAGTCTCCCATTCTATTTTAGGAAAACTAATCTTTTAATGAAGGAGCCCTGGTGGCACAACGGTTAAGCTCTTGGCTGCTAATGGAAAGGTTGGCTGTTCAAAACCACTGTCCACTCTGCAGGTGAAAGATGTGACAGTCTCCTCCTGTAAAGATTACAGCCTAGGAAACCCAATGGAGCAGTTCTACTCTGACCTATAGGGTGGCTATGAGTGAGAATCGACACAACGGCATTGGGAGAATCTTTCAATAACATGGAAAAGGAAAGTACTGAGCTGCATTGTAACTGAGGCATTTGAAGAGTACAGCACTCTCTACATGCCTATTTCAAGTCTGTGATTCCTTCCTTTGAGGCAGGCAGAGATTTCCACTGAAACCATCCTGATGAGCCTAGGAGCCAATTCTTCTTCCCTTTTATCTACATAACAAAGGGAGTTTGATAGCTTAATACCAGGCAAAGCTTGGATAAAGCAGTTATCTTTGGGCAGAGGGAAAAGGAAGGCAGTAATTCAATATAGGGAGTCCCTGGGTGGTGTAAATGGTTAAGTGCAAATGGTTAATGAAAAGTTAGCAGTTCAAACCCACCTAGAGGCACCTGGGAAGAAAGGCCTGGTGATCTACTTCCGGAAGGTCACAGCCTTGAAAACCTTATGGGGGACAGTTCTGCTCTGAATCACGTGGGATCACCATGAGTCGGAATTGACTCAATGGTAATTTTTTGTTGTTGTTTTTTGTTTTAGTTCAGTATAACAGGAGTCAGTGAAGCTTAAACCAGATGGGAATATGGCTAAAGAATTCTCAGGCAGGATTTACCAGGATTATTTACAACAGAGTTGTTTATCAATTTATTTGACTAGACCCAAAGTTTCTTTCTGGATGCTCTCTCTGGGGAGGGGGAAACAGAGATAGAGGAGACATATAACGATGTTTTCTTCCTTGTTCCTTCCCTATGTGTCAACTTTCTTCTTGCTGCTTCCATTTCTCTTGACCATATCTGCAACCAGATGACAGTTTAGTTCAGTGAAAGAAACTGGATCTGTGCAGCTCTCTGAAGTAGCATCTTCCCCACAGTGACTGAATAGCCCTCTGAGGAAGAGGGGGCAGAAAGAAATTGAAGAAGCTGCTTCCATAAGGCAACAGTGTTCTAACTTTGGTGCCCAGTAGACAAAATATAACATGGAGACAGAGAGGAGGATATCCTCTTCTTTTCTGCCAAGAATATAGAATGGCTTGGGCCCAGTTATCTCGCCAAAGATTCTGACTCCTCTTTGGCACCTTGAAACTTACAGCTTTGAGAAAAGGGAAAGTGGCCCTCTTGGCACAAAAGTCATCAAGCCTTTGTTGGCACCAACAGTTATACTAGTTGCGAGGCACCGCCTTCAAGGGACTTTGTGGGCTTTGTACACTGACACAGGGGGTCAGAGCAGAAGAACATAGGAGTACTTTTCATGAACCGTACAAAATTCCCCGGGAACTTCAGATGCAAACCAATCAGTTACCATCTAGTTGTGTCAATTCCAACTCATGGCGACCCTGTACGTGTCAGAATAGAACTGTGTTCCATAGGGTTTTCAGTGGCTGCTTTTTCAGAAGTATATCACTTGGCCTTTCTTCTGAGGCACCTCTGGATGGACTCAAACGTTCAATCTTTAAATTAGCAGCTGAGTGCATTAACCATTTGCACTACCCAGGGACTCCTCAGATGTAAAGTGAAGGAGTATTTTGCAAGACGCTGTTTCAAGCCTGTGGAAGAAAGAGTCGGAGAAATTAGGGCTTTTGCCTTTAATGGGACTCTATTTGCATATCATGTCGGGTGAGTTGTAGTGAAGTCTGTACAAACCATCCAAAGCAAATTCTTTTCCTTGTTGTTCCACATCTAGGCACTACTGAGTAATGACGTGAAATTAAACATCACTGTGATACTATGTTATACAGACAGCATACCCACTGAAAGGAGAAAACATACATAAAAGCTATACTCTTGCGCTGACATCTAACATTAACTGGATGTACGTAACGTACAGCCCTCTTCTACGCAGTTCACATGAGTTATCTTTAATTCTTCCAACAACTTAATGAGGTAGTATCGTCATTCTTATTTTACAGATGAGAAAATTAAGTTTTATAAAGGTTAAGTAACTTGTCCAAAGCAACATAAGCAATAGATTGTGGATCTGGGATGTGAAGACAACTCTGCCTGGCTCAAGAGACTGCTATTTATCACTAGGTGTGATAGTTAAGGTCGTCTGTCAACTTGTCTGGGCCATGATCTTTAGTGATTTGGCAGTTACAATGTAGTTTGGCAGTTGTGTAATGATGTGGTCACTTCCATGATGAGATTTGAAATAATATCATCACCTCCATGATGGAATCTGCTGTGAGTTGCCAATAAGTTGAAAGGGAGTTTCCTTGCAGGTTGCAGCCTGCATTGAATGTAAGTGGACTTTCTGGCAAAGCTCGCAGGCTTTTGCTTGCACTGGATCCTGCAGCTGGCTCCTATTCATCTGACCTCTGGTTCTTGGGACTTGAGCTACAGCTTATTTGCCATCTTGTCTGCCAATCTTGGGATTCATTGGTCTTTGCAGCCTGTGAGCCTGAGCCCTGCTGTCTGACTTGCCCATCTTGGGTTCACCAGCCCCTGTGGCTATACGAATCAGGAGAAGCCTCCAGCCTAACCCATGTATCAGCCTCTACAACCGGACGAGTCGTTTCCTTGATATAAATCTCTCTCTGTATATATATTTATATGCTTTACTGGTTTTGCTTCTCTAGAGAACCCAGCCTAAGACACCAGGTTCCTTGTGGTTTACCTAAAGAATGTAATTCCTTAAACTGGATTGGAAAGGAAGCATTACTTACATATTCCTCCAGAATGGGGGGACTGTTCAACATTCTTAACTCTCTCATTGCACATAACTGTTATCTTAACCAGGGTAAAATAACTCTAAACAATGTGACTTTTTGTAGTTACGTCTAAGAGAAGAAGGAGGAAGTGGGAGAGATATGTCCTCTCTTAAAGAAGGAGAAGTTTCTGAGTGGTGTAAATGGTTAAGCACTCACCTACTAAATGAATAGTTGGTGGTTTGAATCCATCCAGAGTCACCTTGAAAGAAAGTCCTGGCAATCTACTTCTGAAAAATCAGCCATTGAAAACCCTGTGGAGCACAGTTCTACTCTGACACACACGGAGTTGCCATGAGTTGGAGTCTACGCAATGGCAACGGATTTTTTTTAAGGAAAGAGAGAGATGGGGAACTATTATTTATTGAACAGATAATATGTATAGGCATGGGGTTGGACACTACATATATTGAATTACTTCTGCCTTTCTGATGAATAGGGACAAAAAGCCAGTCTATGTCTGTATTTCTGTGGATCTCCAAGTTCTCTACCAGTGAATATAAAAAAACATAAGTGCTAGGTCCTTGTCCCTCATGGAATTTAGAGGTGTGTTGGGATATCAATTTATAATTCTATAGTTATGTAGGCTGTGTAACTATAATAATTTCTCATTATAATATACTATTATTACATAATTTTATAATTCTATAAATAGTGGAGGAAAATAAAAATAATGGAATTGTGAATAAAGCAGAACTCAAAATAGCATTGAAGTTCACACCTGGGAGAGAACTATAGGAATCAGAGTAAATAGAGAAGACTCTTAGAGGAAGTAGGACTTGAGCTTGACTTTTGCTGGGTAGAAATTAGCTGGTTGGAAGTCTGGCAGCCCTCTCACCAACCTTTCACCAACAACATTACAAAACCTGGATTTAAAAATAATTGTTTGAAGACACTGGTAGCAAACATTTGAGAGTCCAGGAGAAAAGGAAAGCTCAGAGATGCAAGCCTAACATTTGGCACTGCCTTATTCCCCCAAGTAGCCCTCGTAGTGCAGTGGTTAAGTGCTTGGCTGCTAGTCGAAAAGTCAGCAGTTCCAACCCAACAGCCACTCCTAGGGAGAAACATGTGTCTGCTTCCATAAAGATTTACAGCCTTGGAAACCCTATGGGGTACTTCTACTCTGTCTTATAGGATCACTCTGAGTCAGAATTGACTCAATGGCAATGGGTTTATTTATCTATTTATTTTGGTTCTATTCCCACAAGAAATTTGTCAATTCTAAAATATCAGACACGAGGAGTTTGGGTTATGTCATGGCAGGGCGGGGGGGGGGGGGACAACAAAATTCAGTATGTGCCAAGGAAGAAAAGCCCTCATAAATACTTAAGGCTTTTAGCTGGGACCCTTAAATGGATACATTATAGGTGTAAGGCCATTCCGGAAATAGACCAAAACCCACAAAGACTAAAACCCCATTTAAATCACCTCAATCTCAGATTAGATGAAGATCTGCTCCTATTCAAAGTGCATGCTACAAGTAAAAGTAAATCCTCTCTGGAGGAATATAACATCATTCAGAACCTCAAGGTGATGCTTAGCCTTCAATTAAAAAAGAACTATACCCTGTTACCATTGAGTCGATTCTGACTCATAGCGACCCTGTGGGACAGAGTAAAACTGCCCCATAGAGTTCCCAAGGTTGTAATCTTTATGGAAGCCGACTGCCCCATCTTTCTCCCTCGGAGTGGCTGGTGGGTTTGTATAGCCGACCTTTCGTTTAGCAGCCAAGAGCTTTAACCACTGCACCGCCAGGGCTCCTTTAAAGAACTAGGCATGCAAAAATATAAGAAATAACAAAAAAGTCAAGAGAACAAAGTCTATAATAATTCACACATAGGAAATTCACAGGTTCCAGTTATCAAACTCAAATAACTGTGATTATGGTGTTCAAGAAATTAATAAAGTGAAAATTATAAGAAAGTATCAATTGGAAATATTAAAATTGAAAAATACAATAACTGAATTTAAGAACTTAATAAATGCATTTAATAGCAGATTAGGCATAAACTAAAAGAAAAATATTCAGACTAAAACACAAAAAGAAAAATAAGAGGATGCACAAAAAAACAAAAAAGTTATATAAAATTTGATGAAAAGGTCTGATATTTGTGTCATTGGAGTCCAGAAGGACAGAAGAGAGATAATGGGTGAGAAACAATATTTGAAGAGATAATGGCTAAGATTTTTCCAAAATTGACAAGATACCAAGCCACGAAATCTAAGAAGTGCTTCAAATCCCAAGTAGGATATATACAAGACACCCATGCCTAACTAAGCACATCACAGTAAAACTGTTGAAAACTAAAGACAAAGAGAAGATCTTAAAAGCAGCCAGTAGAAACAAAAAATATATTACCTTTAAAGAAGTAATAATATCATACAGAAACAATGGAAGCCAGAAGACTGTGATTGAGTTTTTTTTAATCTTTTTTAAATTGTACTTTAGGTGAAGGTTTACAGAAAAAATAGTTTCTCATTAAACAGTCAGTACACATATTGTTCTATGACATTGGTTAACAACCCCACGACATGTCAACCCTCTCCCTTTTTGACCTTTTTTTTTTTGTGAAAATATACATAGCCCAAGGTACACCATTTCAAAAATTTCTGCATGCACAGTTCAGTGACATCAATCATGTTCTTCCAGTTGTGCTGCTATTCTCACTTTACATGAAGGTTTACAGAACAAAATAGTTTCTCATTAAACAGTTAGTACACATGTTGCCCTTTGACAATGGTTAACAACCCCACAACATGTCAACACTGTCCTTACTCAACCTTGTGTTCCCTATCACCAGCTTTCCTGTCCCCCTCTGCCTTCTAGTCCTTGTCCCTGGACTGCTGCGCTTCATTAGTCCCATTTTGTTTTATGGGGCTGTCCAATCTCCAGCTGCACAGTGAACCTCAGAAGTGACTTCACCACTGCGCTAAAAGGGTGTCTGGGGGCCATACTCTCGGGGT
>NW_004443969.1:10930007-10951514 GCF_000243295.1 Trichechus manatus latirostris
TTTTGTCTGTATTTTCCATGAATTTGTCTGTATTTTCCATGAATTTGTCTATTTTTTCCTCATTTTTGTCTGCTTTTTGCTTCAACTCTTGGATGATTCTGAACATTAGAGATTTGAATTCCCTATCAGGTAGTTCTAGTGCCTTTTCTTCTACTGGAGAGTCATCTGGTGTTTTATTTTGGACACCTACTGGAAGCATCCTGTCCTGGTTTTGTAAATGTTTTGATATTGTCTGCTGTCTTCAGGGCATTCCGTAGTTATTTTTCTCATTGATTGATTGTAGATTTGTTTGTTTCATCCTTTTTTTTTAATTTGGCGATGTCTGAGCAGGTGGGCTGTGTGTTCTTTGTTGTTTTCTCATCTGTGTGCATGATAGTTTTCACCTCCTTCTCTGATTGGCAGGGTCAGTCACTCAGATATGGTACAGCAGGGAAGGTCTAACTGAAGAGGAGTTGCTGGGATGGGTTGTTTGTGGCACTTACTACAGCCACCAGGGCGGGTCAGTAATCAGTGCAGGGCAGGTTCCAGTAGGCCTTGCCTGTGCTGCTTGGTGGTGTGATGTTAAGTGCACAGTGAAGGTAGACAGGATGGAGGGGGAGACTGTGATGTGTGGAGCTAAGATGGGTATGGGAGAGAGGAGAGAAGAACAGGAGCCAAAAACATACAAACGAACAAAAAAGAGTGCTAGGGGAGCTTACAGTTCGAGTGGAGAGATGTGAGACTATGAAATGGAGAAAAACAAAAAGGGGAAGAAGAAGAAAATAAGAAAAGAAAAGAATGAATAAATAAAAATTAGAAAGAAAAAAGAACAGCAAACCTTCCAGGAATCCCACCGGTGTGGCTACAAGGTCTGGGGAAGTTGTTCCCAGGTGTTGAAGTACAGCCTGGCTAGAAGGCATAGAGGTATTCAGTGCCAGGTATTCAGGGAATAGGAAGAGAAGGAAGGTATAGAGAGACGAGAAACTGAGTAATAATAAAGACAAAAAGGGAAAAAGAGGGAAAACAAAACAAACTAAAAAAAAAAAAAAGAAGAAGAAGAAGAAACACCCCCCCAAAAAAAAAACCCCAAGAAGAAAAAAATGTCCTCAGGGATCCCTCTCCGCGCCTTCGCAAGCTGAGGGGGTAGGTCCCAAGCCGTGCAGCGGCCAGAATGGGCCCCTAACTTGAGAAAAGAAAAAGAAAACAAACAAACAATTCAAAACAAACAAACAAACAAAAGTCCCAGGATCCCACCTGTGTGGCAGCACAGACCGGGAAGCAGCCCCACACTCAAACGGAGCTCCACAGCCTCCCAGGAAGAAGCAAAGATGGCGCACAGAAACAGGTATTTGAGCAAAAGGAGGGGGAGGTGGTGAGAGGTAAGAAAGAAATCAAAAGAATTGGAAAAAAGCAACACCAGCAGCCAACAAATGGCACTCAGGGAGTCGGCCAGTGCGGGCAGGTGGAATCCAAGCAGCTGGTGCTTTCCAGCCAAAAAACTGTGGCAGTGGGAAGCAGAGGAGGCCGAGTGGGGGTGAAGAAGGGTAGGGGGTGGGAAAGCATATATCATCAGTTACCGGTTGTTCTGTCTCCTGCTGGAAGCTCCATGAAGCTGCTTTCTCGTACCCCCATTTGCTCGTCTCTGATAGGAGTCCAAGATGGCGGGTTTGTGCTGCGTTAGCTGATGGGAGACCTCTCCGTGTATGTCTCCTCGCTCTCTGTTCTCTGTCAGTTTCTTATTCCATTTTGTGCTTGGCTGAGTTCTTTATCTCTTCATTTGATGTTTAGGGTTTCAGGATTTCTGTTTTCTCTGTTTGGCTTCGTTTTTCGGATCTTTGCTGTGGAGGGACGGCGTGGTGCTTCTGCCTAGAGCACAATGTTACTGGAAGTGTGATTGACAGTTTTAAAGTATTGGAAAATAAGCAAAAACAAAAACAAAGAAAAAACTGCTGACTTAGAATTCTATACCCAGTAAAAATATTCTTCAAAATGAAAGTAAACTAAAAATAAACTGTAGACACACAAAAACAGACAATTTGCCACCTGCAGACCCACACCAATATAAATAATAAAGAGTCTTCTTCAAACAGAAGAAAATGATGCCAGATGAAAGTATGGCAGTAAAGGAAGGAAAAAAGAGTACATGTGTGATAAATCTAAATGGGTATCCATAGTCCTTGTATAAAACAAATATAATAATATATTGAGTTTAAAGTATATTTAGAACATGACAATAAAAGCCCAAAAGGGAGACAAATAGAGTTAAAATGTCCTAAGGTCTTTGAATTTTCTGAGATGTTGTATATGTATTAATTTATATTACACTTTAATAAGTTAAAGATTCATGTTGTAATCTCTAGGGTAACCATTAAAAGAATAGTGAATAGAGGAGAAAATTGTTGTCTTACTTTGGGTTCACCCAGAAGCAGTTTCTGTGACAAGGATTTAAATGTATGCTGTTTATTTGGGAAATGATCCTAGTGGGGGAGAGAAGTGGGGAAGTGAGACAGGAATGGAAAGGAAATTAATAAAGTGTGCATTGTCAAGAAACTTACCTCTGGGCACAAATGGAGCTTAATCATGGAGGATAAAACAAGTACCTTAGAGTTACCTCATCCAAGGGATGATCCCATAATTAATTATCCCAGAGGTGATAATTCTCTGGCACTTCTGGCCTACCTAGCATGCCTGTTAAGAGGACTCTGGCAGCCAGAGAGAGCCTCTGAGTATATAGTTACAGGTGCTGGCAGTTAGAAGTTGTGCTAGAGGGCAAGGAAATGATGAACTCCAAGAGGATTTGGATGGGCTAACAATTGATGCTACAATACCTAGCAAATGTGTTCATATATGTACCAAAGACATGTGTAGGAATATCTGTGGTGACATTATTGTATTGGCCCCAAACTAGAAACAACCCAAACTCCCACAGTAGAATAGACAAATAAATGTTAATATTCACACAATGGCATATTAGACAGCAATGAGAACAAACTACAGCTATAAACAAGACCATGGGTGTATCTCATAAACAAAATGGTGAGTGAAGGAAGCCAACCACTACAGAATACATACTGAAGATTCCATCTATATGAAGATAAAAATCTGTAAAAACTAATCTGTAGTTTAGGATAATGGTTAACTTTAGGGAGGATTTTCTTTTTTTTTACTGGATGGGTGTTTAGGAGGGGGACTTTCTAGGGTGCTGGTGATGTTCAATTTCTTGATATTAGAGGTGGTTACATAGGCATGTTCATTTTGTCATAATTCACAGAGCTGTACACTTACGTACACTTTTCTGTATGTATGTTAAACTTCAATACGGTGATACAGGGGCAAATGGAGGACATTCCATGCAGGACAAACAAAAGGCCAGTGACAGAATGTAGGGACTTGTGAAGAAGCTGATCTGTGGGAACTGGAAGATCCCCATTAGATGCTATTGGGATATCAGGCTTGATTAGTAAAACAAGACCCATTGTGGAAAGTGGAGGACTTTGTCTTTGACTTTGCAGGCAATATAAATTTAGTGTTGCATGTGAGACCTCAAGCTTCGTGCCATCTCTCACCCTTCACACATAACCCTCTACTTCAGACAGTGGAGATCATGTTGTGTTTTACTAACTTGGTAGCATGTATAACACAGGTAGAAACTTAATGAATCTTGATGAAATTAAGGCCAGCGATGATGGGGAACTTCAGTTTGCTTAAAATAAAAATGCAGACAATGTTGCATATTTCACCAACGGTTACAAAAATTATTCATTTGGAAACCATGAATTTCAGCCTCCTATCTTAAAAGCCACCATCTGTCTGTCAGTTTTTCGTACTCTGGTGGCTTGTATGTTACTATGATGCTGGAAGCTATGCCACCAGTATTTCAAATACCAGCAGGGTCACCTATGGTGGACAGGTTTCAGCGGAGCTTCCAGACTAAGACAGACTAGGAAGAAAAGCCTAGTGATTTGCTTCGAGAAAATCAGCCAATGAAAACCCTATGGATCACAACCGAATATTGTCCAATATAGTCCTGATAGATGAGCCCCCTAGATTGAAAGGAACTCAAAATACACAGTGGCCACAACAATGGACTCAAGCATAATAGTGATTGTGAAGATGGTGCAGAAGCAGCCACCATCTGTTATATATGGGGCCGCCATGAGTCAGAACAAGCTCATTGGCAACTAACAACAGTCTTAAAGGTACTGAATTATATACCAGGAACACAGTGGTTAGTATCAGCTATGTGAAAATGTCTGACCCATTGCAGGAACTCACCATCTGTAGCTGATTATAAGAACAAGTAAGTAAAGAAGCATGTTCAAAATAACTTAGTCTAATTTCTGGAGGGAAATGTTTTGAATGCAAATATGAAAAGTTTCTTAATAACATTATTCTGGGGGGGGGACCAAGGCAAAATATATTTAAAGAGGTACCATTATTGTAACAGACAGAAGCTTTCTTAAGAAGAGTACGTTACTCTGATCTGTCTGCCACTTTGTCTTTTTTATTTCTCTAACACAAAAGGCAAGTGAAAATTAAAATGGAAACTTCTGGAGGGGGTAAGTAATGAATATTCTAATTATTAAAGATTTCTTTCAAGCCGTCAGATAGCACATGGGGTTGAAACTGTCTCCCTTTACATCCCATTAAGAGCAGAAAGCTATGCCTGAAAATGTTATGATGGTGTTTCATACCAAGCCTTTCCTGTCAGCCCCAACTCAAGGAAAGGAGAAAGTGAAGTGTCTCTCTGGTAGACTGTGATTTGTTTTTTGGATATAGACTTCCTCCCTGTTAAGGTGACACAATCGATGCCCCCACAGCAATGAACAGTTGTCTGTGAGATATTGTCTAACAAATGAGGGTCTGCAGGCAGCCTTCTTTTCTCTTTAGGTGGAAGGCAGGACAGACATCATTCATGCAACGAAATGAACTCTGAAAGTGGGCAAATGAGAGTTTCCAAATGCTATGGAGAGGGTTTAGCCAATCGAAGACTGAAGAAGAATTGATGTCTTTGAATTGTGGTGTTGGCGACGAATATTGAATATACCATGGACTGCCAGAAGAACAAACAAATCTGTCTTAGAAGAAGTACAGCCAGAATGCTCCTTAGAAGCAAGGATGGCAAGACTTCGTCTCATGTCCTTGGGACATGTTATTAGGAGGGACCATCCCCTGGAGAAGGACATCATGCTTGGTAAAGTACAGGGTCAGCAAAAAAGAGGAAGACCCTCAATGAGATGGATTGACACAGTGGCTGCAACAATGGGCCCAAGCATAGCAACGATGGTGAGGATGGCGCAGGACCGGGCAGTGTTTCATTCTGTTGTACAGAGGGTTGCTATGAATGGGAACTGACTTGACAGCACCTAACAACAACAGCTTGGAGAGGGTGGTGCAGTAGAAGAATTATTTTTTTTATAGTAATAGAAATTCATATGAATTTAATGGTGATTACTTGTTTATGACTGCACTTGTTGGAAGAACAGCCCACCTCTTTGTGAACAAAATCCTGCTTTCAAATTCCAATCACTTCAGCTAACACTGTCAGCAGAAAGGACTGGACTTGAAATCACTGCGACAACTGGCTCCATGTTTTAGAGTATTGCTTCAAAACACAAGGCCAGGTCTGCACAGAGTGTTGGTTTTTGCAAAAGCCAGCGCTGACAAGTGGTCCCTGTGAGCAGCTGGAGGGGAGAGGGCCCTGGACCCCACTGCCTGGATTCCTGAGCTCCCCAAATCTTGCTCTCTTGGCCAGAATCCATGTTCAGCCATTAGGGCTTCTGACAATATCTGTGATGAAATGCAGTCAAGCTCTGTAAGAGAGCACAATGCAAACACATGAGTAGCTCTGGGAAGCTGCCGGCTAAGTGTGACAAGGGAGCCTTCAACACAGTACCGGCATATGGAAAGCAGGCATGAAATTATCCTATGCTTAGGCTTAAGAACTGCGCAGGCTTTTGATATTGAGCTCAAAGTGCTGGGTGGTTACAAGTTCCTCTTTGCTCCAGCTATGAAAAGGCTGGCAAGGCTGTCTTTTTCTGACAAAACATTACTAATAGTGCACAGAATTTTCTATCTCTCATCTCACTCTTCCATTTTGCTTTGGTCCTTAAGTTGTAGCTTACTTTCTGGGTTCCCAAGCCAAATGTATATATACACATATGTATATATGCATATATACACATATGCATTTATAAATGTATGTATGCTATGTATCCTATATGTATAAATACATATATGTATATAAATGTGATCTGCTTCTGAAAGGTCACAGCCATGAAAACCCTATGGAGCAGTTCTATTCTGCGCAGTGGGCTTGCCATGAGTCAGAATTGACTCGATCACAACTGGTGTTTTTTTTTTTTTTAATGGATACATATGTACATATATGCATATGAAAAAAATAAATGAACACATTTAAAAAGCTTCTCCTTGAACTTCTCTGCATGATTAATTGCTCTCCTTTAGAGAGATGTCTCCTCCATCATGCCGCCTGCCATGCAATGTCATTGCTTCTTTCTAGAAAGAACCCTCATCCAAGGAAATACACCTCTTTCTCTGCAGGCTCTTGAGGATCTTCCCTGCTTTTAAAGAAATTCAGTAGAGAAACCTCTTCCCAGATGTCAGTTCCCAGAGCACGTGGGAATCAACAGCCACATTCAAGCCTCAGGGACCCTGACACATAGACTAACTGCATGGGGAGGTCGAGAGGAAGCTGGGGGCAGGTAAGTAAGAGAGAGTTGACATGAACAGGAATCTAGTGTCCTTTAAACATAATCTGTAAACCACCAGTGGAACAGAAATGAAACATTCCTGTCACCTGTTTAATGTCTCAGTCAAGAATTCTGCCCTCAGCTGGCAGAAGTGCCATTGATGGTCCTACTTAAATAGATAATAAGTGGGATAACTTTCCTGGAGCAACTAACCACATATCCTTATAGGAATAAAGAAGGCAGATCAGCTCACACTTCCTCCTTTTGTCAGTGTGTCTTCCAAGTGCTCAAGCTGGTGGCCAATGAGTACTCAGTGAGAAGTAATAGCTTATCTTTGAAAGCTCACAAAAAACTTTTTCCACTTGAATCATCTCATCAGTTTTGGAGGGTGAAAAGCATAGTGTCACATGAAAACTTTGTGCTGACGTTTGAGGGGCAGGACTTGGGCCAGTTTAAACACAGTGTGTGGGTGCTGGTGCCTTGGGTTCTGCTCAGATCAGCCCACAGCTCTCTCCCCTCGCTTCACTTCCTCTTTGGAAGCAGACCAGGCATGATGGAAGGGAAAGAACTCTTCTTTCTCAGCCCCACTGGAACATTCATTTGATGGTAATTACAAAACTCAGAGTAAGCCAGGTAAGGGTGGATCAACACTTTTAGATTTTCTGTTTCCAGATTTTTATAACTCAATTATAAATACTCACTTGTGGGAAAAAACAAAATGAAACACAATATCTAGCAGGAGAAAATGCTTTTCCTTTTGAATTGTCTTCCTAAAGAAAGAAAGAGCTAAGTTGTCCCTGGTATCCTATGAGATTTTCTAATAACAATGACAATGATGATGATGTGAATCCCTTTCTTCCTAAAAGTTTTAAGTAGAGCATTCTGTCTTTTTAATCCATTATGTTAAGATGAATAACCTCAAATGTAGTTCTTTGGGTATTCTTTCTCTCTTCCAATTTTTGGCTCAGTTCATATGAAAGCCCAATATGCATTCAACGGAATTTAAATACAAAATTCCTTTCTGATTCTTCTATCTAATCATTTACCATCCAGCCGTTGTTGTTAGCTGCTGTTGAGTCAGCCCCTACTCATGGGGACCCCATACACAACAGAACAAAACACCGCATGGTCCTATGCCATCCCCATGATCTGTTTGCAGATTGGATCATGGTGATCCAGAGGGTTTATCATTAGCTGATTTTTTGGAGTAGACTGTCAGGCCTTTCTTCCTGGTCTATCTTAATCTGGGAGCTCCACTGAAACCTGTTCAACAGCATAGCAACACAAAAACCTTCGCTGACAGACAGGTGGTGGCTGTGTATGAGATGCATTGGCTGGAAATCAGATCCAGGTCTTCCACATGGAAGGCGAGAATTCTACCACTGAACCACCATTGCCCGCATCCATCCAGCTACCTAACATATATTCAGCATGTTGATATTACGTCCCAGTCACTTTACTAGACACCAAGGACCAGCATGGTAACCAGGTAAAGTCCCTTCCCTCAAGGATCACAGATAATCACAACACATTGTGGTTCAAGTAATGATAGACAATCGTCTTCAAGGGATGTGGTATTATAAAGATCAGAATGGGGGCTTAGACTAGAATAGTGGAAGATAGGCTTCAGGGAATAACTCCTGTAGGAAATAACACTTGAACAGTTTCCAGCCTATTCCTGACTTCCTACTTCACATATATAATGGGCATGAGGGAAACACAGTAGAAGAAGACCTTGTAAGTGGCTATTACCTCAGTTCTGGAAGGTTCTACCAAGCCCAAACCCGTTGCCCATTGCCATAGGGTCAATTCTGACTCACAGTGACCTTATAGGACAGAGTAGAACTGCCCCATAGGGTTTCCAAGGCTGTAATCTTTATGGAAGCAGATTGCCACATCTTTCTCCTGCAGAGAAGCTGGCAGGTTTGAAGTGCTGACCTTTCAGCTAGCAGCTGAGCACTTAACAACTATGCCACCAGCACTCTTTCTGGAAGGTTCTACCTGTCTTATTTTTGGAATAATCTGCTAAGCCGGTATCTGAAAAAATTATCCATTCTGAGGATCCCACTTTGAGAAATACTTTATTAAAGGAGTGGTCTCCAAAACTGGATGTGCTCATTGCTGATGCATGGGACAATTCTTTATGGTAAAGGAATAACATTTTAGAGCTTGGAAGCTGGATGGCACAAGCAGTTTGTGATCAGCTGCTAACCTAAAGGTTGTTAGTTCAAACCTATGCAGCAGCTCCGTGGAAGAAAGGCCTGGTGAACTGCTTCCATAAAAGATTACAGCCAAGAAAACTTGATGGTGCAGTTCTACTCTATAACATATGGGGGTTGCCTTGAGTCAGGGGCTGACTCCATGGCAGCTACCAACAACAACATATACATTTATCTTAACAAAGGAAAGTTCTTAAGCTTTGCTGCTGATTGGCACTGGTGCCCGCACTGAGCCTGGTGTGTGACCTGAACTGAACATGCAGAACCCTGAGAAAAGAGGGGGAGTTGACTTGAGTTTAGCTGACTGTCATGTACTGAGGTAAATGTTGCCTGAGTAAGTGGATTTAAGGACCAAAATGCTAGTTTATCTAAACTACCCCTCACCAAATGGACAAGTGGTTTTAAGAAATTTCTACAACGAACCTGTGAATTGGTGATAACACCAAAGGGACATCCACAGGGGAACAAAGAAAAGGGCCATGTTGGCACCTGCCCTGCTTGTTTAAAGTGCCTGGTCAGCTCCATCACGGGGTACAAAACAATGACAATCTAATCAGATATGATTATCAAGAAGACTACTTGAACTATGGATTTACAGCCACTATCATTAATGATTAACCTCTCCAGAGTGCACATCATGTCTTGAAAGATTAGTTAATGCCATTCTGAGCAGCAGGATGGAATAGCAATTAGAGAGACCAGAGAGTGTCGTGCAGGGGTTAGGCACCCAGACGCTAGTCTCAGGCTGCTGGGTTTGGATTCTAGCTCTGCTGCTTATCAGTGGTGTGAACTTGGATGAGTTATTATCTGTGCCTCAGTGTCCTATCTGTGAAATGGATTAGTAATAATATCTACCTTGGAGGTCTGTTGGAAACCCTGGTGGTATAGTGGTTAAGTGCCACAGCTGCTAACCAAAAGGTTGGCAGTTCAAATCCACCAGGCGCTCCTTGGAAACTCTATGGGGCAGTTCTACCCTGTCCTATAGGGTTGCTATGAGTCGGAATTGACTCGTCAGCAACAGATTTTGGTTTTCCTGGAGGTCTGTTATAAGGATTAAATGAGTTACTATGTGAAAAGTGCCTGGGACATAGTGTATGCAAAACAAGTGTTAGTTTAAAAATATACCTTATCCCACTTTACGTCATCCTGTAAAGATTTCTATTTTGCATATTTTATATGGGTATGTTTCATTATTATTTGTAAACGAATATACTGAAATTGGAGGTACATGCTCAGGCATTGTTGTGATGGGGTGAACAAGCAAAATATCTGTAGGCCACTCTCCAGCAGATACTGGGGCTCTGGAAGGTTCCCAAGGTTCCAGAAGCATAAACAGTGACTGACTTCACCCTTCACTGAGCCTAGTGCAGGTCTTTGCTGTTGGATGGTGGGGCTGGTACAAGAGTGAAAACATGCTACCTTTTGACTATCTTCTCTACACATATCCTCTGTGTATTAAACACTCTGACCTAATTGTCACTTTGTTCTGCTTCCTTTCATACCTTTTCATTCTAGTCTTCACAGCGGCATGCCAAGATACTACCTGAAACAGTGTTTGTAAATGTGCCAGTTTGAAAGAGAGAGATTCTGGAGTGCTCCCCTGCTCCACTTGTCTCCTCCATCTGGCACCCACCTCTCTGCTCCAGAGCCTCTGTTCATGGGCATGAAGTGTCCCGTGAACCAAGCATGGGTTCAAACACAATCTGCTCCCTTTTCCACGCACTGCATACTAGGGAGACTTTTTTTTTCCCCCCCAAAAGCAACATTACTGAGAAGAACCTAAAAGGGAATAAAGAAAACACCAAATTATTAAAGTAGAAAGCATGTCACGTACCGATGTTCAGTATTTCTTTCCAGGCACCATTTAATGAACACACAGTCCTTTTCTCAATCTATTTTAGCAAACGCCAGCCCAGGGGGTCTTTATATTGGATTCTCTGTTCCTCCCCAGGGCCTATTTTCTAGTTGTCATTGCCTAGAGGTCAAAGTTCAAACTTCATAAGTGTTCATTTATTTTCCTCCATTTTCTGAATCTACCTGTGGGCTCATATGTAGGACTGGACTAAACCAAAAACCCATTGCCGTTGGGTTGATTGTGACTCATAGCGACCCTCTAGGACAGAGTAGAACTGCCCAATAGGGTTTCCAAGGCTGTAATCTTTACAAAAGCAGACTGCCACATCTTTCTCCCACAGAGTAGCTGATGGGTTCGAACCACTGACCTTTTCATTAGCAGCCGAGTACTTTAACCACTG
Source organism: Trichechus manatus latirostris (assembly GCF_000243295.1). Taxonomy (NCBI): domain Eukaryota; kingdom Metazoa; phylum Chordata; class Mammalia; order Sirenia; family Trichechidae; genus Trichechus; species Trichechus manatus. Next base: position 10,941,174 of record NW_004443969.1, read on the forward strand.
CACCACCAGGGCTCCTAGAACTGGACTAGAAGACCTAAAATGTTCCTTTCAACTTTTCCTCCTTATCTCTCCGGGTTGTTTCACTAGTTCCTAAATATATCGTGGTTATTTGCTTATCGCTTCTCCCTGGAGCCTTCCCCAGTACTCTCAGCTGAGAGTAATCCTACCTGGCTTCATGCTGTTGTTAGCTGCTCACAAGTCAGCCTCCAACTCATGGCAACCCCATGCACAATAGCAAGAAATGCTGCCTGGCCCTGTGCCATCCCTATGATCACTTGCAGGTCGGACCACTGTCATCTATAGGGTTTTCACTGGCTCATTTTTGGAAGTAGATCACCAAGCCTTTCTTCCTAGTCCGTCTAGGTTTGGAAGGCTCTGCGGAAACCTATTTAAGCATCATAGTAAATGCAAGCCTCTACTGACAAATGGGTGCTGGTTGCACGTGAGGTGTATTGGCTGGGAATCAAACCCAGGTCTCCTGCATAGAAGGCAAGAATTCTGGCTTCATACCAAAACCAAAAAAAACCCATTGCCCTCGAGTCAAATTCTGACTCATAGCAAACCGATAGGACAGAGTAGAACTGCCCCGTAAGATTTCCAAGGCTGTAAATTTTACGGAAGCAGATTGCTATCTCTTTCTCCCATGGAGCAGCTGGTGGATTTGAACCACTGATCTTTCAGTTAGCAGCCGAACACTTAACCACTGTGCCACCAGGGCTCCTTTCTGGCTTCATAGGATGCCCCAAATCCCTCTTTTCCTGAGGGGCTCTCATAGACCAGATGCATCTCAAATCACACCCTAGAGCTGGATGTTTACTTTGTCTGTAGAACTGTATAACATGTCTCTAGGCAGGGCTACTTGATTTGGAGCAGAGCCTTCAGGGGCCATTTCTAGGGTGACTTTCTTTATAGAGCAGGTCAGTGATGTTCAGAATCATCCTAATCATACAATATCATACATTACTGAACCATTACGTCTCATGTTTGGAAAAGAATCTACCTTCTACCTTCACCCAGTGTCTGGATCACGCTGGGCTTGTCCATATGCTGGAACATTTCCCATGCTGGTGACCTAATTAACTCTCTGGGCGTCTCATTCCCCAAAGCAGAATATCTTCAATTTATTTTAGAATTGATATCATAGAGCACAGCATGAATTCCAAGACAACAGCAGAGAGTGAAAAAATCAAGAAGTTGAACTAGTGATGAATTTGGAATACGATCAGACTGTTTAGGAGTTCTGGAAAAATGTATTGGATATAGCCAGATTACTAAGGCTTAATATTTGATTAGTATCTATGCTTGGCTACTTTCTCTCAAAGTGAATGTTGAAAAGGTAATGTCCTTTGAAGCAGATAGACTTGTTTTTGGAGAACATGTAGCGTTCTACAACAGTTAAAGTTCAGAGAGGGCAGGGAAATCTGGTTCTTTGTCTGAAATCTAAAGTCCAGGAAGACTTACTCAGCTTAAGTTATCACAATTCATTGGTGCAGTATTGACAATAGACTTGTTGCTCTGTAAAATAAAAATATACATTGGCTTTGCCTTTGGGTCATTGAAGGTAGATGTCAATACTTATTGACGAGGTTGATCAGATTATTTTAAACACATGGATATTTGTGCTTTTCTTTACTGTTCTTTGTTGTCTGGATATTGTTTCCATCTTATCCTCTTTACATCTTGTTTTAGTCTCAGGGTAATCCTATTACTCAGATGATGCTTCGAAGTGCTTTATCAATCCTTGCCTTGTTCTCCAGCTTCCATTGGCTCAGATTCTCATGCTAAATTTCATTATTCGCCTGATCTGCCAGGTCTGACTCTGTCTCTGCTTTCTGTTTTTCTGCAGTGGTTGATGATGTGGAGACCACATTCAAGGCTCTGACACTCCTCAACTGAGGACTGAAGGTAGTTGATGTTTGTACGATTAGGAATTTGTTCAGACATAAAAATGCATCTTGTGAAGTGTTTAAAGTGAACTTAGAATGAAAGACACCCAAAAGTAGATGAAACTATGTTACCTTCTGTTGAATTGCCTATCACTGGTCAAACATTGCAACTTAAAGTGGAAGAAATGGCTAAATCCCAAAAATATCCACACTCTAATTCCTGGAACCTATGAATGTTTTACTTTACATTATCGATGTGATTAGGAGTAGATTTTAAGATGGGAAGATTATGCTGGATTATTCTGATGGGCCAAATATGTAGTCACACACACACACATACACACAAACTGTTGCTGTTGAGTCAATTCCAACTCATAGTGATCATATAGGACAGGGTAGAAATGCCCCATAGCGTTTCCAAGGAGCAGCTGGTTGATTCAAACTGCTGACCTTTTGGTTAGTAGATGAATGCTTAACCATGGTGCCACCAGTGCTCCGAATGTAACCACCTGAGTGTTTAAATACAGAGAACATTTTCCAGCTGTGATCAGAGGGAAACGTGACTACACAATAAGGGTTGGAGAGAGTTTCAACTTGCTAGCTTAAAGACAGAAAGGGGCTCATGAGCTAAGAAGTTCTGGTGTCCTCTAGAAGATGAAAAAGGCAAGGAAACATACTCTCCACTAGACCCTCCAGAAAGGAATGTAGCCTTGCTGTAACACGTTGGTGTTAGCCCAGTGTGACCCATGTTGAACTTCTGACATACTGTAGTATAATGATTTGTGTTTTAAGCTGCCAAGTTTGTGGTAATTTATTACAGCAACAATAGAAAACTAATACATTGTATTTCAAAGACTTCCTTTCATCTTTATCAGAAATGTGGTCATTATGTTCTGCACCTGGAAAACCTTGCAACAAACTCACATACTGCCCATTAATATAAAGCTAAGGATCCCTGGGTAATATCTAAATGCTCTGTTTTGGAATCATCCAGAGTTGGAGTGACTGACACCTCCTTTAAGAAGTCTGGACTCCCCGGCAATCCAGAAATTAAATATATTTTGGCATCTACCAATGAGCTTTCTACACTGCTAACTGGATGACACTTTTCATCTTCAAATCCTTTAGTTGCTTTTCTTTTCCTTCAATAAAATCTAAGCTTCTTAGTATGCTCTACAATGCTCTTCAAGAAATGGCCCTGTCTACCTTTCCAGACTTTCCTTTTACCACTTCCCGTGTTCCAGCCATACCATTGATTACCTTTCTCTGGAAGCATCATGGTCTTCCTCACCTCCATGCTACTGCACGTGTTATTCCAGCCTTCTTCTTCCCATGCATTGCTCCTACCCATTCATAACTCAGCCCAGGCATTATCTTCTCTATGGTAACTTCTTTGCTGCACATCATGCATTCCTCACACCCCTAACTTCTCCTTATTTCAGGCAAAACTCGCCTTACCCTTCATCTTTGTTGTTGTTAGATGCCATGAGTCAGTTTTGATTCATAGCGACCCTATGTACAACAGAATGAAACACTGCCCAGTGCTGTGCCATCCTTGTGATCATTGCTATGTTTGAGCCCATTGTCGCAGCCACTGTGTTAATCCGTCTTGTTGAGGGTCTTACTACTTTCTGCTGACCATCTATTTTACTAAGCAGGATGTCCTTCTCCAGGGACTGGTCCCTCTTGATATCGTGTCTAAAGAATGTGAGATAGAGTCTCCCCATCCTCCTGTCTAAGAAGCATTCTTTCTGGCTGTACTTCTTCCAAGACAGATTTGTTTGTTCTTCTGATGGTATATTCAATACTATGCTATATTCAATATTCTTTGTCAACACCAAAAATTCAAATGCATCAATTCTTCTTAGGCCTTCCTTATTCATTGTCCGGCTTTCACATACATATGAGACAGCTGAAAATACCATGGCTTGGTCAGACTCACCTTAGTCCTCAAAGTGACATTTTTGCTTTTTAACACTTTAAAGAGGTCTTTTGCAGCAGATTCGTGCAATGCAATACGTTGTTTGATTTCTTGACTGCTGCTTCCATACACTTTGATTATGGATCCAAGTAAAATGAAATCCTTCACAATTTCAGTCTTTTTTCCATTTATCACGGTTACTTATTGGTCCAGTTGTGAGGACTTTTGTTTTCTTGATGTTGAGGTGTAATCCATACTGAAGGCTGTAGTCTTTGATCTTCATCAGTAAGTGCTTCAAGTCGTCTTAGCTTTCAGCAAGCAAGGTTGTGTCATCTGCATATCACAGGTTGTTAATGAGTCTTCCTCCAATCCTGATGTTGCATTCTTCTTCTTATAGTCCAGCTTCTCGGATTATGTGCTCAGCATACAGATTGAATAAGTATAGTGAACGTATACAATCCTGACGCACACCTGTCCTATTTTAAACCACACAGTATCCCCTTGTTCTGTTCGAACAACTGCCTTTTGGTCTATGTACAGGTTCTACGTGAACACAATTAAATGTTCTGGAATTCCTATTCTTTGCAATGTGCTGGTCTTAGTACTTATCCTATTGCATTTTGATGCATTTCTTGTCTGTTTTGTAAGAGCTGTTTATTGATTGGCAGAATGTCTTTCACTTCTCACCTTAATGACTGCTTCTGCACCTGGGAGGTGCTCAGTAAGTACCTGATGGATGGAAGAATGCCCATACACTTATTGTCCTTGAGAGCTCTTCAGTCTAGAATTCAGCTCAAGTGTTGAGAAGGTACAGTGCTTTCCATTAACACTTTAAACGTGATCCAGCAGTTCCTGATTCATCTTTTCTTATTTTTTCAGAGTTTGAGAAATTTCCAGTGATTTATCCAATGCAAAGAAGTACAGAAAAAAAAAGGCAAAGCTTAAAGTAAGCGTTTTTAACCTGGAGCAAAAGGACCCCACAGGAATTCCGTAAGTGGGCTTCAAGGTACCCTATAGACCCTCTACACTTATGTACAATAATTATTTTGTACATATGTATGTTTCTCAGAGAGAGTCAGAAACTTTTATTATATTCTCAAACAAAAGTGGTTCAGTGTTTTAATGTGGGATGGTGTAGCTATGGAGAAATATACTCAGTTAATCCTTTCCCTGACTTCTGGAAGCTCCAATCCAATGTTAAGTTTCTTTCGTTTAGAAGCAATCCACATTTATCCAAAAGAAGACATTATTTCTGTTCTTGGTTATCAGGAAGTTTGAGTGGGAAGCCTCCCTGGAATGGTGGTCCAGGCTGATTTTTCTTCCCTATCAGCAGTGGAGGGTGTGATTCTAATTCTCTTCTAGCAAACACGTGGGACATTAAGATCAGGGTGGGACATTAAGATCAGGGTGACACATTAAGATCAGGGTGACCTAAGCACAACCATTTACATGGGGTTTCATATTGTCTTAGGATGGACAGGGGATTTTGAAGTGTCACCTAGCTTTACCATCTGCTTTGAATAAAAAGTTTAGATAACTCACATGAATTGGAGTAAATTACATCCTACTTTTAAGTGTGTTCATTCTACTTTTAAGTGTGTGCCTACTCAGGGCACCCCGCACTTAAAGGGCCACTTGGAAAAATCAAAGGTCATCTGCTTGGAAAATGTTACCTGTCTTATCTTTTCCATCAAGCGTAATGAAGTGGAGAGAGACTAAATGTGACCACTGATTCAGATCCTTTGGTTAAACGATGCGCAGTCTTCCAGAGCTGGGCACACAATGTGTTCTCTAAACAGGCAGCAACCCTGCACACAGAAGCTTTTCTGCAAACAAACCGCAAAGTCACAAACTTGGACACAGCATTTGAATAAGAGCAAGGAAAGAAAAAAATATCCCTTCCTCAAGGTCAACATCTATGTCTCTCTGAACTCATTTGGGGCCCTGGAGGGATTTTCTTGATAACTGGGGACTAGTTCCTTGGAGAAGCACAATTTTCTGGTTGCTACATCCAAAGCTCATGTAGCTTTGTTAAAACTGTGGAGCCAGAGCGGGGAGAGACTGGCCACTCGGTCTCAGTTAATGATCTGTCTGTAGTAAATGCTGCATTATAGATTTCGGGTGTATATGAATCTGAACGAAAGAACCAATCCAGCAATTTGAATCCATTTCATTCATGAGTTCATTCAAGAGACATTTTTAGAGCATTGTATAAATTGTTCTTTGGAGCATCTGGAGTCCCCAGGTGCTGCAAACGATTAACACACTTGACTGCTAACCGAAAGGTTAGAGGTTTCAATCTACCCAGAGGTGCCTCAGAGAAAGGCCTGGCAATCTACTTGTGAAAACTGAGCATTCGAAAACCCTGTGAAGCCCAGTTCTACTCTGACACGCATGGGGTTCCATGAGTCTAAACTCAATGGGAACTGGAAAAAAAAAAAAAAAACAGAGCAAAACTGTGAGATGATCATTGTACTTGGCATTGAGACTCTGACATAGATTTGGCTATAAGAGTCTTACTTATTTTAATAGGACAAGCCAATGATTGCCTCTTAGCTTTGTTTATTCTAGTTGGTCCATACATCATTCATTGTTGTTATTGTTGTCAGCTGCCATTGAGTTGGCCTCTAACTCATGGTGACCCCGTGCACAATAAAACAAAATGCTGCCCGGTCCTTAGCCATCCCCGTGACTGATTGCTGATCAGACCATTGTGATCCATAGGGTTTTCACTAACTGATTTTCAGAAATAGATCTACAGGCCTTTCTTCCTAGTTTGTTCCATTCATTAGATTAATATTAATCCTGCTTCTTCATGTGCAGAGCTGTGAGAGAGGTGTCGTTAGAGATACTCTAATGGAGATGACACTGACCTTGTCCTTCAGGAGTTTACTGTCTAATGTATAGTTTCCTCAATCCCTCTTTTAGAAACAGACAAGTTATATACTCTAAGTGAAAGTGTTTTCCTCTCCTCTGCTCCTCCTTCCCTGCTGGAGGAAGAGCTTTAGTATAGGAGTTCTGTTTTTAGAGTTTGCCTTGCTGCTTAAGCAAGTTTAGCTGTAATGGGTTGGTGCTCTCTTGCACCTACTAGGGCTAGCTTTCCTCAAATTAAGTTTCATCAAAAGTCTTGAAGCTTCATAAAATCATAGAATTACCAAATATAAAATAATCTTGGAGAATTATTTTCCCTCGTCTTTCCTCCGAATAGAAGAACATCTTAACTAGTCTGTAGAACAAAATTCAATTTATTCCATCATTTTTGTCTGAGTGTACACATTCTGAATTAGCCATATCTTTCTGAAGCCCACCTTTGTTCTACTTCCCAACATCCTTTACCCTTTGATCTATGGGTTCATAAGACTGTCTTGTATTTTCTTGGAATCTGGAGTTTTCTCTTCCCTCTAATTATCTTGAAGTCTGCCAAATCTTGGCACTCCTTCCTATACAGAATCCAATACAGAATGTGCCTTCTTTCTTTCTTGCCACGGGCTAATACTGGCTCTAACTTGGAGTCAAATTAGCTTTAACATAACCAATGACTGCCTTTCTATCCATTACTGTAGTTAATCAAATATATACATGATTTACTATAGATGCAAAGTTATCTTCTTTTGGGTTCTTCCCCTTTCCTCATTTTATGCTGTCTTTAAATATGCTCCCTCCAGGATAAAAACAAATCATCACAACAATTTTCAGTGAATACCTATCTGACTCCAGAGGGTTTCTGGACCTCAAGATCATCATTGAATTGAGCATTTTTCCATTTACCTAGAGAATAAAGGATTTTAAGAAGATGTCTGAGGCTGGATTCTCTGGAGAAGCAAAACCAGTAAAGCGATTTGTGTGTGTGTGTGTGTGTGTGTGTATATGTATATGTATACACATACAGACACACACACACACACACACACACACACACACAGAGAGAGAGAAATAGAGAGATTTATATCAAGGAAATGGCTCACGAGGTTGTAGAGGCTGGAACATCCCAAGTCTGTGGGTCAGGCTGGAGGCTTCTCCTGATTCACGTAGCCACAGGGGCTGGCGAACCCAAGATTGGCGGGTCAGATAGCAGGGCTCCGGCTCACAGGCTGCGAAGACCGACAAATTCCAAGTCTGGAAGGCAAGACAGCAGGTAAGCTGCTAGCTCAAGTCCCAAGAACGAGAAGTCAGATAAATAAGAGCCAGCTACAGGATCCAGAGCAAGCAAAAGCCCACGGGCCTTGCCAGAAAGTTCACCTATACCAGATGCAGACCACACCTCCAAGAAAACTCCCCTTCAACTGATTGGCCATTCACAGCAGATATCATCATGAAGGTGATCACATTATATCAGATCTCATCATGGAGGTGATCACATCATCATATGACTGCCAAACTACATCATAACTGCCAAACCACTGAGAATCATGGCCCAGACAAGTTGACACACAACCTTAAAAATTACAGAGGATGTAGATAGCATTTAATGCTCAGTTTGAAGAAGTTTCCCTAGCCAAAAAAAGTCTCATTTTAGATGGACTGTTTGGTGGTTTTGAGGATTCCAGACAATGGTTCTGAAACGTATGTGCGTATAAGATTCACACGGGTTGTTGTTAAAATGCAACTTATAGGATACTACCTCCAGAGAGTCTGATTCAGCAGTTCCGGTGTGGGGCCTCCTAAACCTCCATTTGCTTGTGTCCTAGGTGGCTGGGACTCAGCTGGCCTTTGGACCACCCTTTGAAACTCAATGACCTAATATATGTGAAAGTTCTCTGAAGTCTAATCATTATTCTGAGGAAGTAATGAGGATATTCTGTTTGATTTCACTAAAGGCTAGGACTAAAGGACTTACGGAGAAACTTGCCACCCAACCATGCCTAAGCCACTCCATTATGGGTTAGGAAAATGCAAAAATACGCCATGAAGGAACATAATATCTTTGAAGAGGGGTGCACAGACCAAAGTTCTAAGAGTGGACCAATACAAGCAGTTTTATTGCCAAGTGGAAGTAATAGTAAGGGAATCCCTGAATCATAGCTACTGAGACTCCAAACATTGAATTCAGCCTTGTAAAACTTAGAGGTCAGCTGAACCTTGTATCCTCCAATTGCTGGGAATTCAAAGGTCTAACAGGAGGTTTTTCTGACTCTGGATATTGATCCTGCCATAGCCCTTCATGGTTACCAGCTTCACTTTGAGGGGCCTTTAATTAATGTGTTGCTCTCCTATGTTCCTATAGGATAGCCTCAAGATCCAGTAGTTTTACAAACTATATTTTGAAAACAGTAGATTACAAATTTATCCCACATTTTAAATTGTCATTTCAAGTGCACACTGCATTACCTAACTATAGATCATTACAGCACTGGTCACAGCCCAGAAGACCTTGCTCGGAAGTCTCTTGTGTTGGGAGTGTTCTTGGTGATTGCTGTTTGACTTCCAGTCCCTAAATGACTGCAGAGTGTTCTTCCTTCTGTCCATCAAGAGAAAGTGAGTCATTAAAATTGTTCCAGGGTTTCTTCCATTCTAGATGCACTTGCCTAAAACAGGAAAATAAAAATTAAGAAAGGATTTTTCTTTTTTCAAATCAAAAAGCATTAAGCCACAAGCCAGTTGCAGAAATAACTGAATAATGAATACATTGAGGACGGGGGGTGGGGGGAACACTATAGAAGCACATGTCCCTCCAACAGCACTTTCCCTTAAGGAATCTGCATATATTCTTGCTTATACCCACAAAATTCAGCAGTTTAGTAGATTCTTCTACGTGAATACTTAAAATTTCCACAATTTGTATCATTTATGTAAATGTCTTCATGACTCTGCCTTACAGGCCAACAAGTAATATAAAAGGACATAAGCTGTAAATTAGGCTCCAGTCCCAAATGAAATCTGATTGATCGCCATTCTAGGCACTAAAACATAATTTTAATGTACTCCGATGTTGTGATAGCCACCAGTTAAAGAAACGAAAATTTTCATTGGACCGTTGTCTACAGAGATATCATTTAGTAACTTATTACATGCTGCTGAAGACATCTGAAAAATGGCGTCTTTTTTATTTGAAAGGTAAAATATTATGGAAAAGGGATTTAACCGACCTGAACCCAGGCACTTTGTCATGTGTGAATCTGTTTTGAGAGATTTGAGATCCAGGGACACAACTCTTAACACTCTTGATTTCTCCTTTTTTTTTTTTAACATACATTGTTATGAGACCCCAACCGCTCACCCCAGTCTGCGACAGCACACTCCTCCGCTCCACCCCTGATTCCCCATGAACATTCAACCAGCTCCTAACTCTCTCTGCCTTCCCATCTCACCTCTGGACAGAAACTGCCCCTTTGGTCTCTTGTATCTGCTTGACTAAGAGGCACATTCTTCACAAGTATCACTTTATGTCCCACAGTGCAGTCCAATACCTGTCTGTAGAGTTGGCCTCGGAAATTGTTTTAGTTCTGGGGTGATAGAGAGTCCAGGGGCTATGCCTTCTGGGGTTCCTCCAGTCTCAGTCAGACCATTAAGTCTGGTCTTCTTACTAGAATTTGA
>NW_004443969.1:10953657-11027842 GCF_000243295.1 Trichechus manatus latirostris
GCGTCTCTTGTAGGCAGCATATAGATGGATCTTGCTTTTTTATCCAATCTGCCACTCTCCATCTCTTTACTGGTGCATTAAGTCCGTTTATATTCAGGGTAATTATTGATAGGTATGAGTTTAGCGCTGTCATCCTGATATCTCTTTTTGTGTGTTATTCACAGTTTCTTTGCTCTCCTCAATTTTCTGTGCTGAGTCATTTTACTTTATGCATTTTTTCATCTTTTTCTTTGTTGTTGACTTTATGTTTGCTGGGTCTTTATGTTTTTCTACTTTTTTATTTTGATTTGTAGGATTGTTAGATTCCTTTGTGGTTACCTTAATATTTACCCCTATTTTTCTAAGTTTATACCAGTCTTTTATTACTTTATATAGCCTTAACTTCCCCTCCATATGAAAAACCAATGTCTCCATTTTTTAAGTCCCTCTTTGTTGTTTTAATGTTGTCCTTTTTTACATATTGATATGTTTCCCTATTTTCAATGTTTTAGCTTTGATGTATTTTCAATACCCGTATCTGAGTCAATATCTGGTTGCTCTGTCCTGTGTTCTAGTCTTGCGTTGTTATCTGGTGTTATTGATTATCTAACTGGAGGACTCCCTTTAGTATTTCTTGTCATTTTGGTTTGGTTTTTGCAAATTCCCTGAACTTCTGTTTATCTGGACTTGCTCTAATTTTGCCATCATATTTGAGAGACAGTTTTGCTGGATATATAATTCATCCCACTGCCTTCTAGCCTGCATGGTTTCTGCTGAGTAGTCCAAGCTTATTCTAATTGACTTTCCTTTGTAGATGACTTTTCTTTAACCCTAGCTGCTCTTAAAATTCTCTCTTTATCTTTGGTTTTGGTAAGTTTGATTATAATACGTCTTGGTGACTTTCTTTTGGGATCTACGTTATGTGGGGTTCGATGAGCATCTTGAATAGATATCTTTTCATCTTTCATGATATCAGGGAAGTTTTCTGTCAACAAATCTTGAACAATTTTCTCTGTATTTTCTGTTATCCCTCCCTGTTCTGGTACTCCAGTCACTTGTAGGTTATTTCTCTTGATAGAGTCCCACATGACTCTTAGAGTTTCTTCATTCTTTTTAATTCTTTTATCTGATTTTTCCTCAAATAAGTTGGTGTCAAGAGCTTTATCTTCAATGTCACTAATTCTAACGTCTACTGCCTCAATTCTGCTTCTATGACTTTCTATTGAGTTGTCTAATTCTGAAATTTTATTGTTAATCTTCTGGATTTCTGATTGCTGATGATTCTTGCAGCCTATTAAATTTGACATTATGTTCTTGAATAACTTTTTTAAGTTCCACTACTAATTTGTCTGTATGTTCCCTGGCTGTTTCTGCATTCTGTAGAATTTCCTTTCTTATTTCTAGAAGAGTTCTGTATATTAATCTTTTGTATTCTGCCTCTAGTAATTCCAAGAAGTTCTCTTCCTCCAGAGAATTTATCGATTCTTTATTTTGGGAGCTTGCTGAAGCCATCACGGACTGCCTCTTTATGTGACTTGATATTGACTGTTGTCTCCAAGCCATCAATAATTTATTATAATTTGATTTTGTATTTGTTTAGTGAGACCTAGCTTCTTATTTTGTTTTGTTTTGGTATGCCCAAATAGGCTGCTTGTGTTCACTAGTTTGATTGACACCTTTGAATCTCTAACGTCCTGTCACGAGGTCGTTAGTTCTGTAACTAAGTATGTGCACACAGGAGTCTGTTAAATTTTCCTATATGGGTTCATCTCGGGTATTCAGGCAGTCGGTCCCCAAGTGTGTGATGCAGGCTCTCACCCCCAGTCCTAGAGAGGCATGGGTGATTGGTGCAGGCACTGGACTCTGGCTATGGTAGGGGATCACACGCTGAGCCAGGCAGGGGGCTGACGGCTGCCCCTGAGAGTCTGAAAGGGAAGCATGTCCCTATTCTCTAGGGTGCATAGGTAGGTGAATTTTGCAGCCAGACTATGAGCACCCCACTCTGTTGGCTGTAAAGACTTGAGGCCACTACTTTTTCTTGGACTCCTGTAGCAGGTGACTAGGAGCTTTATGTGATACCACTAGTCCTCAAGCCCCTGCTGCAGATCAATAAAAGTGCCTACTTAAGGGGCAGGGCTGTTTCGAGGGTCACAAATCTGCCAGTTCACAGCTGAAGCAGTTGAAGTTAAACTTCAGATGTTTGCCCTGTTGTACTGTGGTAGTGAGGGCTAAAGCTGTTGAGATGGGTCCCCAAAAGTCTATACAGGGGTGTAAGGCACTCAGTCTGTGGACCCCTTATACCTGTGCATAGCAAAGGAGCTGTGCCGACCCTGTGTGCCTGACTTAGGGGAGCCAGTAGCTTATTTGTTCCCTCTCCAAGGCCAGGAGAATGGGTCAGGGTGCCTTTTGCGATCTACTTCCAGCCCAGCGGACTCCTGGTGCATAGCGCAGAGAGAGGAGGTAAAAGGGAGATAGGTTCTTCCCAAATGGGCTTTTTTTTTTTTTAATCCCCATGAAAGGCTGCACACATGTACTTGTCTTAGCCACTTGGGAGCTGCTTTTCATTGGTTTGGAGCATCCAAGCAGAATCTCTGCTGCCAGGTCTCTCTCATTGTGGAAACTACTTCCCAAGCCCGCGCACAGCACAGCTGTTTACCTGCTTCACTGCGGACCGGCGTGGCTACAGCACTGCAGTTTTGCCGCGGCGGCTCTGGCGCTCTCTGCTTCTTCCAAAGTATCTCCCTTTCCCCTATCACTCAGTCAGATTCCTCAACTTTGCCTTGTTCAGGGCTCCTAGATATTCATATAGAATCAAATCACTTGTTTTTCCAGGTCTTTGTTGTAAGAGGCGTATAGGAAGCGTCTAACTACTCTGCCATGTTGGCCACACCCTGAACACTATTGATTTCTGATAACGCTCTGAATCATATCATGGCTTCTGCTCCATTCAGTGAGGGTCTTTACCTGTCCTTTCTTGTCTGGGTGGAACTAAACAAAGACCACCCAAATAAGAACAAGCAGAGGATATTTATTCAGAGCTTGCTATAACAAGGGAGTCAGCTACTGTCACTTGCATTTGGCAGAGACTCAAAATGAGACAGGTCAGGAGGAAAGCTTTATAGTGAAAAAAATGGGAAGGCTTCAGGTGTGCTCTGATTGGAGGCTGTTGCTGGCATAGGGAGGCTGGAGGAAGACTAACTAGATGCAGGAGATCATATATGACTGGTTTGGGGAGCGTATTTGGCTTTCTGTGGCTGGTCCTGAGTTGGAAGCAGGGGTGCAAAATAGGGAAGCTGTCAGTCACCCTCATTGATCTGAATTTTCTGATTTTCGTCTTGGTTTTTCTTTTGTATGATGAGAGAATTTTTTTTCCAGTGTCCCTTCTGCTTACAATATTTGTCAATAGATGGTCGGTTGGGAAGTGGGTCACCCAACTATATGATCTGATCCCAAAATTTTATTTTGGGTCCTGTTTCATTTTTGTTTTAAAGACCTTTTATAATATTCTGCCAGGTGTTGTAGCTCAGGTAAAGGAGCTATTTCCTATTCTAATTTCTGATTTTTTAATTAGGTTTCCAATATCAGGTTTAACTCCACTGACAAAATGAGGTAAAACAGTTGCTGTTCAATCAGAATGTTGTTGGAAGGTATTTTCTAGTATATTCTGAAAGTCTTCTATAGATTCATCTTTTCTTTGTTTGCATTATTGGATTACAGTCCAATTGATTTTTATTGGAAATGTTTCAGGTATGGTTTTTAGGAGACTTTGGCCTACTTTTAGGACCTTTTTTTGACCCTCAGGCTTTTTGTGGAAAGAGAGATCCTGTAGTTCTCTTTCTGGGGCAGTCCAATAATTTTTTGCCATCCAGGATTTAGCATCTGAGGTTCCAGCCAATATGCATACAAGCTGACATATATCGGGTAACTTTGGGTTTTATGCATCCAAAATAATTCTAAATTCTTCTATGAATAGTTTCTGGTCTTGTTTGGGTTTAGAGAAATCCTTAATTATAGCTGTTAATTCAGCTTGGATCCAAGATTTAAGTTCTTGAGTTTCCTGCATACTTGGCTCGTGGGAGGGATGGATCTGTAGAAGCATCTGGGGTCCTAGGAGAGTCATTGGTAAAATGTAGAGGGTGGGAAAAGGAGAAGAGGAGGGAGGAGTTGGCAGAGGTGTAGAAGGAGAGAGATTAGAAGGATAAGAGTGAGGAGGGAGAGCTGAATATAGAAAGGCAACTGGAGGGCAAAAAGGGGGAGAATTTATTAGGGAAATAAGTCTAGTTTGTTGTTGCTCAATTTTGTCAAATTGTTCATTAGCTTTGATCAAAAAATCTTTTAGTGGTTCAATTTTTGATTCAGAATTTTGTTTGGAGGCCTCTGCATATCAATAATAATAATAATAATATGTTGCCCATTAGGCCTAGATATCTTATTTACTTTCTTTTTCTAAGGCACCTCTCAAATTTTTGTTCAAGTCAAATATTTCCCAGAGTGGCCATTGAAGGTACAAAACATTCTTTGTGAAATTCTACCATTTAGAGAAATAGGCATAAGAACTAGGATTTTAATAAGAGCACATATAAGAAACAAGAGTTTTTCCTAGCAGAGGAGAGGATTTAAACTTAGGTGACCCCATGAGAGTTGGCAACAGTCAGTAGAAATGTAATGCTTATGCACTTTGTGTCTCATGTCCCCAAACTGATGACTGGCTGCCTGTGAACGTGGACCTGATAATCTGAGCCCCTGGCAGGCAGAAAACCACAGAGAGTCCCCTTTCTCTGGATCAAAGCCAAGCTCTCAGGACAAAAACATCAAGATGGAAGGAGAACTCATCTGGTTTTACTGGTGATCCACAGCAAAGTTTGTCCAAATGGAGGCTGGTCAGTGAGGCCAGCTCAAACAGGCATATAGGCTTGGGTTCTACCCTGTGATTCTTCTTTCTTTTGACAAAGAACATTTTTAGCACAAAAGAGATAAAAGGGGTAAAAATGAATGGCCTAATTCCACCAGGGATGTCAAACAAATGGAAGCCAATAACAAAACCTGGGTACCAAACTGAGAAAAAAATAGCCAAAGAACTCAATGCAAAGAGAAATAGAGTTGAGACCTGGTGCTGACTTACCATGTTGGCATGGACTTGACAAGCCATGAGTAGCAAGGCTCCAGGGGGCTCCATGGGTACTGCAACTGGTCAAAGATTGGGGCCTGTGGAAGACTGTATTTCAGTGGAAGCACCAGGAAAACAATGGAAACAAATAAAAATCACCCAAATAAGAATAAACAGAGGCTATTTATTTATAACTTGCTATAGCAAGGGAGTTAGCCACCATCATTTTTGTTTGGCCAACACTCAAAAGCAGACAGAGGAGTAGGAAAGCTTTACAGTAGAAAAAGTCACGGCTTCAGGTATGCCCTGATTGGAAGCCGTTATTGATTGGCATGGGGTTAGCGGGCAGTGAGCTAAATAGAAGCAGAGCTTCCTTTGTGATTGGTTAGGGGACAATATGACTTTCTCTGGTTGGTCCAGAATTAAAATCGGGGGTAATAAATAGGAAAATCAGCAGCCATTGAGCAAGTGCTAGGCAGATGGATGCAGAGGTTGTGGTTTGGCTTCCTGGACTGGTCATTGCAGAGGTTGTGGGTCAGAGTTCTATTGTCATAGATGGTCTGGCCATTGTTTGTTTGTATAGAAGCATCTGGGATCTTAGGAGAGTCAGTCTCTTCCCTGAAACTACAGTATGAATACCAATGAAATATGGTACACATGTAGATGTTACCAAAATACATGAAAATTTATTTAATAAATAAATTATCGAAGTATCTATTAGATTGTAAGAATGAAGGAAGAGAGTATGGACTGCAACTGATGACCACAGTGTAAAATCCTGTAGTTAATAGAATGATAAGTAACAAAAGCCATGACTTTGCCTCTGCCTTCACTGTTGTTTATTCATTTTTAACAAGTCTGATCTCGAGTCTCAAGCAGAGTAATAACTTATATAGTTTAATCAATAGTCAATTATTACATTTTCCTTATTTGAGACCTATGTTTTAAAGCATAATGTTAGGTCCTGTGCCCTAGCATTTGTGTTTATATAAAGGGCTAAATACTGCACATTCTCTAGCCAGTAGATATTTGTAAGGTATATAAGCTCTATTTTGGATCTTCAATTTTTCCTGCTCTACTCGATCATTCCCATTAGCATGTAAACATATGATACTATTTCCCAAATTTTAAAAAAAGTTCTCCTTGACCTCACATTCCACACTGGTACCACTTCAACTCTCTGTTCTTCTTTGCATAAAAAATTCTCAAAACTGTGGTCTATACCCAGCAACACCCTTCTCCCCTCAACTCCAATTCTGCTCTCCCCATTATCTGTTGAACCCATTCCTACCAGGCTTTATTCTGCACTACTCCATCAAATCTCCCTTGTCAAGGTTACCAATGTGACCTCCATGCTGCTAGATTCAATTTTAAGTCCTCATCTTGCTCCATCTATCAGCAGAATTTGACCCAGCTGATTACTTCTTCCTTCTTGAAACACTTCCTTTGCTAAGTTTTCAAAAAAACAGTTATAATGGGTTGAATGGTGATCTCCCAAAAGATATGCCCACCTGGGACCTGTTAATGTGACCTTATTGGGAGAAGAGTCTTTGTACATGTAATTAAGTTAAGGATCTTGAGATGAGATCATCCTGGACTAGGGTGGGCCTTAAATTCAATAAAAGTCCTTATAAGAGATAAGAAGGAGAGAAGAGAAACAGCAAAGAAAGTGATGTGAAGGTCGAGGCAGAGACTGGAGTGATGCATCTACAAGCAAAGGAATGCCAAGGATTGCTGGCAACCACCAGAACCTAGGAGAGAGGCATGGAATAGATTCTCCTTCAGGACAACCAGAAGGAACAACCCTAGCAACACCTTGATTTTACACTTCTGGCTTCCAGAATTGTGTAAGAATAAATCTCTGTTGTTTTAAGTCACCAAGTTTGTGGTAACTTGTTACTGTAGCCCTAGGAAATTACTACATACACCAGACTTTCTTAATTTGACTTCTTTTTAGTCTTTGTGGTTCTTTCCTATCTCCCAGATTTGTAAATAGCTAGGAATCAGTCTTATCTCTTCTTCCATGCAGCTACACTTATTCCCTAAATGATCTCATCCAGTCTTAATGGCCTTAAATAACACTTATATTTATAGTCTAGGCCTCTCTACCGAAAAATAATTGAATATTTGATACTTTTATATTCAATAGGCATGTAAAATGAAATGTGAACAAAAGTTCACTACTGATTTTCTTCCTTAAACCTACTCCTTCCACCAAAAGCTAAAAACCAAATCTGTTGCCATTGAGTTTGTGCGGGAGCTCCAAAATTGAGGCACCTAACTCATATCAGAATGACCGACCCAGGTCTGAGCCCAGACTCTCTTACTTTTGCCTACTTCCCCTGCAACCATCAGACCCTCAGTCAGACTTAAGTACATAACAAAGGAAATGTTTTTCTCTGTGATTGAACTAAAGATATGGAAAGAATGTTCCTAAGGGAGGGTCTTGACATAAGACCCTTATCAGGAATCCCCTCTGCAGCCCTCAGGAAATGTTTTAAGATAATCACTTGGTGACCGCCCTGCAAAACCCTTCTCAGTCATGTATTTAAAGTAACCAATCCAATTAGTCCACATTCGAATTTCCAGCTGATCACTGTAAAGCTCCCTCACTTCAAGTTCTCCTGCCTCGTGATTACCTAATCTTGCAACTTCCCATCAGAATGTTGTATTTTACCTCATAAATATGCCTCTGTGACTCCACTATTTTGGAGCATTTGGTTTCACTTTATGAAATCAGACACGTTCCAAGTTCCAACCGTCTAGAACTTCCAATAAATCTCTTTGCTTTTATTTTTAACAGAGTACACGCTCTTACTCTTTGAAAAGTTGATTCCGACTCTATAACCCCATGTGTTACAAAGTAGAACAGTGCCATAGGGTTTTCTAGGGTTTTCTTGGCTGTAATCTTTACACAAGCAGATCACTAGTCTTTCTTCCACTGTGTCACTGAGTTCAAACCACCAACCTTTAGGCTAGTAGTCAAGCACAAACGATTTGCACCACTCAGGGACCTTACTCCTTCCACAGTCTTCCTTAAATTAGCAAAAGGCAGTCCAATTCTTCTAGTTACTAAGTTCAAAAACCTCAGCATCCTCCCTGACTCCTCTTTTGCTCCCCTACTTCATATCCAGTTCATGAGCAAATTCTGTTGGCTCGATCTTCAAAACACATCCAGAGTAAAGATACTTCTCACCACCCCCACCGTTACTACCTAGACAACTGCAATAGCCTCTTAACTGATCTGTCACATTCTTGCCTTCTTATATCCTAATTTTCATCCAACAGCCAGAATGACTTGTAAAAAAATGATTTGTAAAAAAAAATTGTAAAAAAATTCTAAATTGGATTATGTTACTTCCTTTCACAAAGCTCACGTTGAATAAAAGCCAAGTTCTCAATGGCCTACGATCGGATCCCCACAACTTTTTGACCTCACCTTCTAGTACTCTTTTGTTATTGTCAGTTGCCATCACGTTGATTCTGACTCATGGCAACCCCATGTGTGCAGTGTAGAACTGCTCCATAGGGTTTCCAAGGCTGTGATCTTTCAAAGCAAATCACCAGGCCTGTCTTCTGATGCACCTCTGCATGGGTTTGAACAGCCAATCTTTTGGCTAGTAGTTAAGTGCTTAACCGTTTGTGCCACTAGAGACCCTGCTAGCACTCTGTTGTTGTGTGCCTTCAAGTAGATTCCAACTCATAGTGACCCTATAAGACAGACTATAACTGCTCTATAGAGTTTCCAAGGCTGTTATCCTTATGATAGCAGACTGCAGTTTTTTCTCCATCTGAGCTGCTGGTGGGCTCAAACTGCCGACCTTTCAGTTAGCATCTGAGAGCTTAACCATTGCACTACCAAGGCTCCTCCCTTATTCTATTCCAGCTATTCTATACACTTTACTCTTCTTTAAAACTGCTAAGCATAATACAGCCTCAGGGCATTTGCCCTGTTCCCTCAGCAGAGAATACCCTTCTCCCAGATATGTATGGTTCACATCTCTGCTTCCTTCAGATTTCTTCTACACAAATATCCCCTTGTCAATAAGTCGTTACCTATCTAATCTGCTTGAATTAGGAGTTCGAATCTACCAGGTGCTCCCTGGAAACCTATGGGGCAGTTCTACTCTGTCCTATAGGGTTGCTATGAATTGGAATCAACTCAATGGCAACAAGTTTTTTTGGTTGGATCACTCCTTTATATTATGTAAGGACATACACATGTCTGCTTCATTTCCTCCATAGCACTTCTTACCATTTGTCACACTGGTTATTTGTTTGTTTATTTGTCTATTTCTCACCACTACAACATAAGATTCATGAAGGCAATGACTTTTTTTTGTTTCCTGCTGTATCTCAATGCTCAGAATGGTGCCTGGTACAGAGTAGGTGTTCAATGATATTTATTGAACGAATAAAAAATATCAAATAAGTGTGTGCTACTGTGCTAAATACTTTGGCATATCCAAGAGAAATCGAGGACTATGTAAAGTTGAGAAGCAAGACTGTTAAAGAGAAAAAAAGACTAGGGAATGATTTCTATAAGTGCTATAGAAATTCAGAGGAAGGAAAGAGCGTAAGACTTAGGGAGGACTTCATGGAGGATGGGAAAAGTGGCCTAATAGGTATCTTTAAGTCTAGGGAGAGGAGCCCAACAGAGAAAGAAGGTATCAGCTGTGCTCTATCTCTACTTTCCTCATATTGTGAAAGCGATCAGGGACTGAAATTGGATGGGCAGTGTGTGAAGCCACATTTTCTAACAGTTGATGGCTTTGACTTTAGAGTTCTCAGGATAGATTATAAAGCTTTCTTCCTTAATGAGTCATTCTTTCTTCTTTCATTCATTCAAGTAGTTACTGAACATTTATTTTACATTCGGTATTATGCTAGGACTGAGAGTGATACAAAAACATAGGATCTTTGGAAGCTTTTACAAACCAGTTGGAGGGGGAAAAATCATATACACACAAAGCAGCCAAGTGAAAACACAAGGCTGCATATAATCACACGACTAATGAATTACACAGTCAACATCTATCTGTTTTTGGTTTAAGTGTCATACAGTTCAACAGAGATAACATTGCTTGCATCACAGTACTGCAGTGCCTCACCCCAAGGAAAAGTGCTTTGTATACTGTAAAGTGCTACCCATTTATTGTCACCATCTGGAAATAGGGGGAGGGTAAGTGACTGCAGAATTTATCTATGAGAATAATTTGATGATTCCAACTAGAAATTATGAAGATTGAGAATCACGAATATGAAGAGCTTTATAACCCGTACTCATTGCCATCAAGTCGATTCCAACTCATAGGGACACTATAGGACAGAGTAGAACTGCCCCATAGTGTTTCCAAGGAGCAGCTGATGGATTTGAACTGCTGACCTTTTAGTTAGCAGCCGAGCTCTTAACTGCTGCACTGCCAGGGCTCCGAAGAGCTTTATAGTTGACCAAATTTAAACTGTGGAGGAACGGTGGCAAATACAGAATTTGCGAATCTCTGAGAGGGCAATGAATTTAACTTCTCCAAACTTCCAATCTACTTAAATAAGAACATTTCAAACTCAGGAATCAGTGATATTCTACCCTTTGCTTGAGTTATTTTTTGGGGAAATGCATCATTTCAAGTTCTTCCATGAAATCAAATAAATCAATACGTTCCATCATTTTAAAAAAGCCTGTTAAGCAAAAGTGCTATTGGTGCAGTATTTATTAGTTAATTTCTCCCATCTAGCTTAGAAGGGAGTCAAGTTACTCATGGCTAAACTTGAGCTTCCCCTACCTTTCAGAGGTAATTTTCAGAGGGTGCCTTCTTCCAAAATGCAAATATTTGCAAGAATTATGCTTCAGGAAATTGTCGTTACAGTCCTGTCAGTCCCTCCTTTGTCAGCAAAGTTAGATTGAATGATTTTATTCATTTTTGTTTTCAAGGATTGATGACCTTGTGAAGGAAAGCACTTAAATTTGGGAAGCAAGGAATTGAAGGAAACTCTTTAAAGCTTGAATTTCAAATGGAAAAGGGGTAGGGGCATTGTGACACATACTCTTTTAAAGTGTTGATTCTTTTTTTCTAAATTGATCTGAAAGTATGACAAATGTTTACTACGACACCCAATACAGTATTAAAAAAACCCAAATGTCAGGGTGAAAATCTGACGGACTATAACCTTCGTAGAAGGAAGGAATAAAATATCTTATGTGACCCAGAGTTCTGAAAATGCTTTATTTTTTCTTTTTTGCCTTCTTTGTTTTTCTAATTTTTATTTATTCACCACAATTGCACTCACGTAAGAAAGACGATGGTGAAGCCATTTCTACTATTACTGTTGCTGTCTTAGTTTACTAGTGCTGCTATAACAGAATTACAACACGGGGGTAGCTTTAAAGAACAGAAATTTATTTTCTAACAGTTTAGGAGGACCAGCTCTAGGGATAGGCTCTCTCTCTGTCAGCTCTGGGGGAGGATCCTTGTCTCAGCTCCAATAGCCCTCAAACCGAACACCCATTGCCATCCAGTCAATCCTGACTCATAGCGACCCTATAGGACAGAGTAGAACTGTCCCATAGGGTTTCCAAGGCTGTAATCTTTATGGAAGCAGACTGCTGCATCTTTTTCTCACAAAGCAGCTAGTGGGTTCAAACCTCCAACCTTTCTGTCAGTAGCCTAGTGCTTAGTCACTGCTCTGCCAGGGCTCCTCCTATAGCCCTGGCATTCCTCAACTGCTTCGCAATCCTCACACATGGTCTCTCTTCCCCGGTTTGTGCTTGCTTGTTCTTTATGTCTCTTCTGCTCCTTATAACTCAAAAGTGATCAGGCTTAGGACACACCCTGCGTTATTATGGTCTCATTAACATATCAAAGAAGACTCTATCCCTAAACCAGATTAGGATTCCAACATTCATTTTGGGGGCACACAATTCAGTCCTTAACAGTTGCCAGGAAAACTTTGCTACCCTAAAATAAAAGGGATTTTTTTATTTGGGTTTAAGAAGGAATGAATCAACTTGTTAATACTGTACTTTACTTACTCTTTAAATAATAGATGTTCAATCATTAGACATCTACTTAGAGGTAATGAATCAGTACTCTGTGGACTCAAAGGGCGGCCGAGCAATACTAAATAGTTTTCCTTGCAGACCTCACAAAGGTTCTTTGCGCCCCAGAATGTATTGATTTCATTAGATGTGCTAATTTAGCAGTTCTCTAGTTTGAAACTGTAATTACAACACAACGCACAACTGTGTAAATAGGCTTATTGCAAGGAGAAAAACTTTTGCTCTTAATTTATTAACAGCAAATGTACCCATTTTTTCTGCAAATGCTAGTTATAAATCTCCCTTATGTATCCACAAGGCTGTGTTACTATAGTGTGTTTTATTAATAAACGGAACCATTTTATACACTGTTAATGAGTTAGAGCTTATCTCTTGCTCCCTTTTATGGTTTAAATGTGCTGGAGCACTGCATAATTTATCTAAGCATGTGGGTGACCAAGGTACATGACAGTTTTACTAATTAGGTTCCATCTATCTCTATTTTCACTGATAGAAAAATGTTACACTTGATTTTCTCATTTTCATAGCTGTATCAGAGTTCAGAGAAAACAAATCAAACAGTAATATGATAACAGAGCTGAATTATTGAGCATCTTCACCATAAGTGGATTTTTACTGCATTCTATGTACACTGTGTTTTTGAAACAATTACCAAGACTTGAAGAATAAATTAGATTGCTCTGTTATCTTTCAGAATACTAATTTTATTTAAGGCACGTCTGCCTGTTTGTAAATGTGTTCCTTTCCACGCCATGTTTAATTTTTTTCTAAGAAAAAATTATATACCTAACCATGTGCTGAGGACTGTGCAAAGAGCTTCTACTTTGTTCTATGTATCTGCTTAGCCAGTTAGATTGTTTGGGGCGTGGGGGTTCCAGTGGAGGTGTGTGGATGCATGTGTGTGCTGCCCTCTACTGGACTTGATTTCTAAATAAACATTTAGGAGAGAATTCTTTTCAAGGGAAAAGAGGAAGAAGAAAGAAAATCTAGGGAAGACTATGTTTCTTCTTTATGTTACCTATTAATTCTTTGGGAGTAGGGACTGAATTTTATATAGGCCAGGAATCTCAGAGTGTAGCACAGCACCTTGTACATAGTAGGTGCTCAATAAATGTTTGTTGAATAAATGAGTTAAAGAGCTTAGTAGAATTTCTACTTTTCCTGATACATGGAGTCTGCAGACATTTACCCCCAAAATATTGCCTAAACATTGGAATCTATAATAGATTTAAAATAATAATAATAAAGCCACAAAACTTATTAGGTCTGCACAAAAACCCATATTTGAGGACCATTTTCCTTTGCAAATTTCCATATTAGTAATTTAGTATTTGTAATGGATTGAATTGTGTCCCGCAAAAATATGTGTTATTAATTGTAACCTCTATGCGTGTTGTTTTAGTCCTATTTGGAAATGAGTTTTCTGTTATTTTAATGAGGCAGGATTAGTGTAGGGTGTGTCTTTAGTTAATCTCTTACAAGAGATAAAAAGAGCAGACTAGGCAAGCAGAAATGTGGGAAGAGAGATGCCAAAGCATGTGAAGATCACCCAGGAGCAGAAGCTCACAAGAAACAAGGATCTTCTTTCAGAGCTGGCAGAGACAGAAAGCCTTCCCCTAGAGCCAGCACCCCGAATTTGGACTTCTAGCCTCCTAAATTGTGAGAAAATAAATTTCCGTTTGTTCAAGCCACCCATTTGTGGTATTTCCGTTATAGCAGCACTAGAGAACTAAAACAATATTAGATAGTTAAAAATCCACAATCAGGAGAAAGACTAACCATTTAGATATCTGCTAAAGATTTCACCCAAGTGGACAAGAACTTGAGATGTCAGTTTGACTGTGAGTAAGCGTTTGGCCACTAAATGAAAGGTAGGCAGTTCGAACCTGCCAGCAGCTCCCCAGAAAAAAAGACCTGGCAATTATCTTGTGTAAAGATGACAGCCTAGAAAACCCTATGGGGAAGTTCTACTCTGTCATATGGGGTCACTATGAGTCAGAATCGACTCAATGGCACACAAAAACAGCAACAAAAGTCAAGTCTAACAAGGAAAAAGGTTAACCTGTCATCAGATACCTTACACTTAAACTATATAGCAATTTCACCTATCTGAAACCCAGCCAAGAAATAACAAGAAAAAAAGCCTTTTAAGGATGTGCTCTAGAGGAAAAAATATTATAACAGTGTGGCAGAGATGGTTAATTGTCTACAGAAAATCTGTTAACACTATCCACATTATGAAGTTTGAGTTGGGAAAGGGTTGCCCATTCAGGGATTGAATTTCCCAACCCTCGTTGCATCCAGACGTAGTCCTGTGGCTGTGTAGTTACAAACTAGCTCTCAACAATGGAATATGAGTGAAAGTGATGGGTGCCACTGATGGCCCAAGACTTTTAAGAAGTTGGTATACCCCTTCCATCCTCTCTTTCCCTTTCCACTGGCTGGAGCAGACAATATAGCATGATATAAGATGGAAGGAATCTGGGAACCTATCTGTTGTCCTCTTGCATTAAATGGGACACTAGTGAAAATAAACTTTTTTTTTTTAAATTAAACTGCCAGGATTTGTTTGTTACAGCAGCTAGCATTACTTACCTAATGAATACAGATATATATGTATTCAGTAAATACTTCCAGATTAACAAGGCAGAAAACCATATCTTTTAGGCAGATTTCCAAATAAAATATCTTTTGAAAAAAACAACTTTGGTTAGTTTTCTAGAGGACCCATACCCTAGGGGTTTTCAATAGTCAGGAGTTCCCTGCAGTCTGCTTTGGTCAATAATGGGGTCTGTGGCTCAAGTGGGGATGGCCACAAATAGAAAGAGCAGTTGGCCATCTAAGATACAAGTACTGATCTCCACTCATCTGGAGCAAAAGGGAAAGAAGAAAACGAAAGACTTAAAGAAGAAACTAGTCTGCAGGACAAATAGTGTACATGAACATGAACCTTGGCCTCATCTACCCTGAGACCAGAAAAAATAGATGGTGCCCTGCTGCTGCTACTGATCATTCTAATCAAAACCACAATAGATGGGCCCTGAGAGAATGGAAGAAAAATGTGGAACAAAACCTCAAATTCCTGAAAAAACAAAAACAGACCTACTGGAATGGTTGAGACTGGAGGACTCCCCGAGACTATTTCCCTGAGACACTCTTCAAACCTTAAGCTGAAAGTAATCCCTGAGGTCACCTTGTAGCTAAATAACAGATTGGCTCACAAAATAATATCACCCACAAGTACTGCGATCCTTAAAAAAATCACCTGTATGAAACTAAATGGTCAATAATTACTTTAAAACAAAGATGAGAATGTAAGAGGGTAGGGAAACTAGATTACTGGAAATGGAACAACCAGAATGGAAATAATGAGAATGTTCTCACATTGTGAAGAATGTAACTAATGTCACTGAACAATTTGTGTAAAAATTGTTGAATGGAAACCTAAGCTGCTGTGTAATCCTTCACTGAAAACACAATAAAATATTATTTAAAAAAAAGAAAGAAAAGGGCAGAGTCTAAGGACACAAGAAATACAGGGCATTGGATACACCAACATTTTGGCCTGAGTAACAGTGAAGCCCTATTAAAAAGGCTAGTGGCGCACAGGCATGAGGGACAATGGGGGAGCCACTGTTCTCTTATCACGCTATTCATCATGGAAAAGCCAATTTCTGTATAGCCAACTCAAGAAAATCAGCATCTTTATCTTCAGTGGCCAACACAGCAATGTTTATAGAATACGTGTAATTAAGTTCATTCATCGTTGTTGTTACTTGCCATTGAGGCAACTCTGACTCGAAGCTACTTCGTGTACTGCAAAATGAAGCATTTGCCAGATCCATATTCGTGATCCTTGAGATGCTTGAGTCCATTACTGTGGCCACTGTGTATTTTAAACGCCTTCCAACATAGTGGGCTCATCTTCCAACACTATATCAGGCAATATTCTATTACAATCCATACAGTTTTCATTGGCTAATTGAAGTAGATCACTAGGCTTTTCTTCCTCATCTGTCTTAGTCTGGAAGCTCCACTGAAACTGTGGGTGACCTTGCTAGTATTTGAAATACTGATGGCAAGGCTTCCAGCATCGTAGCAACATGCAAGCCAACACAGTATGACAAACTGACAAACGGCTGGTGAAACGTCCATTCATTATCTTTATTCATTTGTAGTGAATTAAGATACAGAACTATGTATTTTAGTAAACCTGATACTAAGAGAAAGTGTGATGCTGTGCTTCGCAGAACGTAGTGGAGCTGTCTCAGAGGAGAAGCCTTGACCAATGTTGCAAGCAAAAACCATCTAATAATGAGCTCGATTATAGTGGAGCTCCGATGTTGTTGTCATCCTATTTTCATAAATGATCTTTGCACTTTTTAATGGAAAAAAGTGTACATAAAAACTCACTTGTTGGGTTAGAAGGTGTTTTACTATATTATCCTTCTCTTCCTCTTCTTGTTCACATTTTATCGTACATTTGCCCAGGGGCACTTGAACAAGATCGTGTTTATTAATACAATAAAGAAGCACATGTAATGATGATCATTTACTCCTGACCTATAAGAAATAGGTAGTTATTTTATTACTGTAATGAAGTTTTACAGTTTCTGAATTTCTTTGCTCTTTAATTCCTCACAGAGTCCAAGGTTTGCAGTTTCAAAAAAAAAAAAAAAAAACAACACATGGATGCAAATCCACTCTCCCAGATTATTTGGCCTTTATATAGCTTTTTGAAATTCTCCCACTGTTTGAGTTTTCATTTTTCTGGCCCACTAAAATGTTTCTTGTTGGAATTTTGCCTTATCAAACACTGCTTGAAATAAAACTGGCCAATTGTTGGATCAGAGGGATCTTTTTATCATTTGCAGATCTGAATTATTATGGGTTATAATGAGATTTGACCTGTAGACACAGACAGAAATGTGTTCAGGATAGCTTTGTTGTACTTCTGCCTGGAGGCAAGGTTATAGAGTAGATAACCTCCTGAGGTTCCCTATAACTCCATAATTCCATAATACTAATCTCCTTGAATGAATCAAACATTTTTATTCCTCTTTTGAAGATACTACTACCCTGTGCTTTGAAAATATGTTTCTTTGCTCTTTTGAGGCATCAGGTTATGTTACTACAGAACAAAGTGGGCTCATCCTTTTAAGGAAGTTTATGTGAGGTACACTTCGTTTTTCTGAAAGAAAGTAGGAAGCTGGAATAGATTTGTGGTTTCCAAAATTTACCTCAATTCAATAAACATGTACAGAGTATCTATTTATTTTGGCAGGCGCTGTGGAAGGAGGGGATATCTCAACCACAAAATGGGGAAATAGGGTCTGGCTTATTTCACAGGTTTTTTATGAAGATGAGATGACACCACAAATGTGCACAGAGCCTGGCACATAGCAAAACCAGTTGGTGTCAAGTCGGTTCTGACTCACGGCAACCCCGTGTGTGTCAGAGTAGAACCATGCTCCATAAGATTTTCAACGGGTGATTTTTCTTAAGTAAATCATCAGGCCTTTCTTTCGAGACACCTCTTGGTGGATGTTTTAGTTATATAGTGCTGCTATAATAGAAATAACACAAGTGGATGGCATTAATAAACAGAAATTTATTTTCTCACAGTTCAGAAGGCTAGAAGTCCAAATTCAGGGCACCAGCTCTAGGGGGAGGCTTTCTCTTTCTGTCAGCTCTGGGGGAAAGTCCTTGTCTCCTTTCAGCATCTGTGGGCCCAGTGTTCCTTGGAGACCTTCATGTGTCTTGACATCAGTCTTCCCCTGTGTCTAGGAGATTCTCAGTGCAGGGACCCTGGATCCAAAAGACATACTCTGCTCCTGGCTCTTCTTCTTGGTGGTAATGAGCTCCCTCTTCTCTGCTTGCTTCTCTCTCCTTTTATCTCTTATAAGATAAAAGGTGTGACTCAAGCAAGGGTGGTGCATCCTACCCTAATCCTCATTAACATGACCTAATCCTGCCTCATTAATATAACGGACAACTCACTCCTTAATAGGACCATAACCACAGGCATAGAGGCTAGGATTTACAACCTGTAATTTCATAAGATCACAAAATGGAGGACCAACACATAATACTGTGGGTCATGGTCTAAACAAGTTGACACAAATTTTGGGGGGACATAAGCCAATCCATGACAGTGGACTTGAACCTCCAACTCTTCAGTTAGCAGCCAAATGCATTGACCATTTGCAGCATCCAGGGACTTCAGCACATAATAAGCCCTCAATAAGTAGTAGCTATTATTGTTATTCTGCTATCCATCTGTCAGTTTGTTGTACTATGGTGGCTATGATGCTGTGATGCTGGAAGCTATGCCACTGGTATTTCAAATACCAGCAGGCTTACTGTGGTGGACAGGTTTCAGTGGAGCTTCCAGACTAAAACAGACTAGGAAAAAGGCCTGGTGATCTACTCCTGAAAATTAGCCAATGAAAACCTTAGGGATCACAATAGAACATTGTCTGACTTACTTGTTTGGACATGTCATCAGGAAGGGTCAATTGCTAGAGGAGGACATCATGTATGGTAAAGTGGAGGGCAAGGGAGATCCTCAGTGAGATGGATTGGCACAGTAGCCTCAGTGATGGACTTGAACTCGCCAGGGACCATGAGGATGATGCAGGACCTGGCAGCGTTTTATTTTGTTTTACATAAAGTCACCGTGAGTCTTAGTCGGAGATGACTCGACGGTATATCTATCTATCATCTATTATTGTTATTATTAGGAAGCACCTGGACAACCTGAAAGCACTTTGAAATGTAATGTTTTGTTGATGTCAACTATTCAATGTCAACAGAGTGTTGTTCTGAACAGTACGCTATGAAAGATAATTTTGACAGTCTCCAGCAGATCAGGGTTTGAGTCCTACGTACAGCCTCATTTCATCACTCAGTGTCAATTTTCTTAAAGGAGCCTGGTGGCACAGTGGTTAAGTGCTCAGCTGGTAACTGGAAGGTCAGTAGGTGATTCGGACCCACCAGCCACTCTGTAGTAGAGAGATGTGGCAATCTGCTTCCATAAAGATTTACAGCCTTGGAAACCCTGTGAGGCAGTTCTACTCTGTCCTACAGGGTCGCAATGAGTCAGAATCAACTGGACAACAGTAGGTTTGGTTTTTTAATGGGTTTCAGCTTCATTTCATCAGTCAGTGTCAATTTCCTTATATAGGACTGTAAGCCTTCTGAATAAGGTCACTAGCTCATGGCAGACACATACTGAAAGATAACTATGGTAACAACAATGATTATTGTATTCTAGATGTACTAGACTAGGTTCTCCCCAAAGCAGCACCTTAGTCAAAACCTTGGGTCTAGGTAATTGATTTAGGAAGTGAGCCCAGGGAGTAGAAATGAGGGACTGGGAAAATAAAATTGGGAGGAGGGAAAATTAATACAAGTTACTGTGTTGGCCACTGCTAGTTGATACATTCATCGCATCAGGACCTTCTGGTCTAAAAAGGGAAGTATTCATTGACTCCCACACAATAGTGGGCAGGAGAGAATGTTTGTGGGGCTCCAGTGTGGGCATGGGCTTGGCTTAAAACACCTTCTAACCCAACAAGTGAGTTTTTATGTATGCTTTTTTCCAAGGTCAGGTTGCACCCGAGTGAAGCTGACTGATCAGAAAACTGGTTGCCACAGTAACTCAAGCTAGGTGAGGGGTTGAGAGAATGTGCAGTGGTACATCTGATAGCCTACAGGATGCTCAGGAGAAACAAACAAGGCAGTCAACTTCATACCAAGTTGGGAAGATGTAAAGCATAAAATGCATCTAAAGAAACAAATAAACCAAATTTCAGGCAAGAGTTCAAGCATCTGTTGGTCATAGTAGACATGTTTCATTTGTTTCTGCTGCCCATCTTTTGAACCTTGTTCTCACATCGAGTCAGCTGTTGGGGTTCGGGGAAATAAAAAGAACACAGAAGGTTTCCAACCTTGAAATGTAATGAAAAAAACTGCTGGAGTAGATCATTTCTGCTGTCCCTTCCCACTTTCTAATATTGTGGAAACCATTCTCCTAAAGCAGGGCTTGAAGAACGGAACTTCTCACATTTAGGTTGGTCAGCAAATCTCCAACTAGAGGAGGAAAATGAAATATAGATGTCTTGATTGTAGCTCTATTGAGAAAAGAGTCCTCTTTACAAACTTTTTGAACCAAAAGATTGTTTAATCTTTACTGACTGGTGGAAAAACTGATTTAAGAAAAAGAGTCTTTCTATTCTCCTACCCCCAAAGCTATTAGAATTCACATTTAAAACAACTTTTTGTCCTTTCTAGAAGAAAACCTTTATTCACCTGTAAGAATAGTCAGTGTAATATTAGCCTCAGCAGGTTTCCTGGTAAGCTGCTGTAAAGGACTTCTGTATATCTCTAAGTCTGCAAGTGTGCTGGCAGATGCTTTGGGCATCGACAACAACATTCACAATGAGGAAAAGCTTGAGACGGTCACCGAGCTGCCATTCAGCTTTAAAGGCAGTCCTCGGATTATGAGTGAGTTCCATTCCTAAGTCTGTCTTTAAATCAAATTTGTACGTAAATTGGCATAGTTAGGCACAGTTCGTATCTAATGTTAGTTAGTCAAATGTTTGTCTTAGTATATAGTGTACCTTTCTATGCATAAAAAACATCAAAGAAACATTTCCAGATACACTAAAACATCTTTAACATAATAATGCAGCAGTAATAATAATGTTTTGATGCATGTCTCAAAGTAACCCCTGTTTGCTATTACAAACCATTGTATGTATGTACCTTGAATTTTTAATGTAAGAGGCTTTCTGGGGGTTGGTTTGCAACTACTAGTTGTATGTAAATCGAATGTGAATAACTCAGGGACTGCCTATACTTTGAACATTATATGAAAGGAATAAAGATTGACTTTATATATGCTCATCTTTTAAAAAACAATCTATTCAAACACGTGATAATTATACCTCTGTGTAGGCTACATATGTAACCTAAACAATTAAAAAGCCATGATCCTTTATTACTTAGTAAAAAATTTAAAAGTAATGGGCTTTTATCATTTAGTGAAATTTTAAGAACTAAGGATTGGCTGACACAGTGAGTGAAAAAAGTAGTCTCTTTTTCTAATGCTGTCACAATTTGCGGATTTTTTTTTTTTTTTTTTTTTTGATCACAGTATTAGCTATACAAGAGGAAAGAAAACTGTGATTTTAGATTTCTAAGTCTTCGGTGATTTTGATTTAGAATTATGTTTTTTACCAAAGTATCATACATATGTGTGTTAAAGATAGCATGCTTTACTTTTAACAGCATTTATTCATGCTCAATTTAAAACTAAACTTCATATGTATTCATTTTTAATCAAAGTATCTATCAGTATTATCGCAGTGTATTAATTAATTAGTCGTTCTTTTCCTTTTAAACTGATTATGGTTCAAGAGTCTAATTTCCCCTAAATGTCTGTAGTTTAAAGTATCTGCCATGATAAGATTACTTAATATTTTGAAGATCCTCTTCCAGAAATATATTAAAAGCATCAATCATATCATAGATTTTCTTTGATTAGTGTGAAGGATTGATTCATCAAAAAGACGCGTTCGGATTAACTCTTAATTAAGAAGAGAAAAATTAAAATCCCATAGATGTGTTAATGAAAAACTGGTAGAACATGTTTAACTTTAGCAATTGGGCTGGTTCCGTTTCTTCTATCCCCAGAGCTCTTTTGTCTTCCTAATTACTAGAGTGCCTGTATAAAACTGAGAAATTAAACCAGAAGATGAAATTCTGAAATATGTCTTTTACTATGGTTGCTGGCTTAAGAATGAGAAACAGTTTTCTGATTCACACAATAATGAGTCAGAATCCTTATTTTAAGGAGGTAAAGTGGAATATTCTGAACAAAATGCTCATTTCCTGAGCCAACTAATGTCATTTCTAGAATTAATCAGCAGTGCCTGTGTCTGTGCAGAATTATAAGTTCATCTCTTCTAACTGAAATAATTGGTCACTTCCAACAGCAGATTTGAGGGATTTTTAAGGTCCAAAAGAAAAAAGGCAAACATTGTTTGAGTATTGTGTAACCATTTTCCATTGTATTGACTAAATGACCTAATTAACGGCTAGGTTTAGCATTCTGTCCACACAGGGTGACCTTCCAAATGTAGTTCATACGTGGAAAGTGGAAGGCCAGTGTCCCAATGCATTTATTTTGCGTGAGGACAGGGCTCTATTTTGATGGTAAGCCTTTTTCTTTCCTTTAATGTTGCTAATTATGTCTAAGCTTGTGTTCTCCTTGTATTACAGAAACTTTGCTGCTTGTTTTGTATCTATATACCCCTGGGAAATGACATTTCTAAGAATAAGAATGACACTCTCTTGGGAGATAAAGATTGATCAGAAAGCCTTTTATCGCCTGTAATTTTGGAGTCCAGCCTGAGTAAACGACTGGCCTGATTTCAAGGGCTGTGTTTCTACCACTCCATCATGCGGAAATGGCAAATGAAATATTTAGGTGGTGTTTTTGAAGACTCCCAGATATTTGGATATTTTTTAATCTCCTCTTTCAAATAAAACCTCTGAACAAATGAATGCAGATGCTTCCTTAAATTGGGCAAATTTAAAAGTGAAGCCACATTCTTTCAAAGTGAACTTGTAGACTAAAAGAAGTACAGTATTATGTTTTCCTCCAGCACTACTTGTAGAGGTTTCATCTCCCTTCAGGCCCATGTGTACGTGTCAGGAATTGGTGATCAGTTCATTGTTATCAACTCTCTTGGAAGGATTCATTAATTTTATAACATAACATCTCTTTACAATGAATAGTTCCGCAAACTGGGAGCTTCATTATTTTATTCATCTCGAGCCTGCTTGGCATGCGGCAGGGTTCTTTGGGAGTAGTTTTGTAGGATGAGGCTATTCCCACTTTAAATAACCCACGCAATCTGTTCATGCAGCGTCATCAGTAAAGCAAATAATAAACCATCCTCAAGGAAACCTATAAAAAGCTCTCCCCCTTACCTCAAGTTGAAGCATAATCCTCTCAAAGATCAACTCTTATTCAGGCTCAACAAAACAGTGTAGTAAGTAAATTATGGTGGCTATTAACAAGGCAAACTGTGGAATGAGAGCAGAAAAAGATGCCTGAGCTGTCAAATCAGATGGACCTGGGTTCAAAGCCTAAATCTTGGGAATGTTGATCTCTCTGAACCTTAGTTTCTACACCAGTGAAGTGGGGATAATAATTCCTTCCTCTCAGGCCTGCCATAATAATTCTGTGAGAGTATATCTGTAAAGTGACTGTATACTTTCAGTTATTGTTGATATTTCAGTCAACACTTTTATCAGAATGTTTTCTGTTTAGGTAATGAAACTCCAACTCGAATGGCTTAATAAAAAAGAAGATGTATTTTGTCATGTAACTCGAGAAGTCTGGAAGTAAAGCAGTCCATGATTGGTCAATTCAATGATGCCCACAGAGACCCAGGTTCTTTCAACATTCCACTGAACCGTTCTGAATGTTCTCCATGAACTAACTCCCTTCACAAGTCACAAAGTGGTTTGTTTAGTTTTAGGGATTATAGCTTCACCAAGAAATGTCCAGAGTCAGAAGATTGGGCTTTCTGATTCTTTTATCTCTTGAATTGTTAAGGAATCCTTCCCAGGAGCTGCCTGTCTCCTTCTAGTAACTTGGCTAGAATTGTATCCCATGCCTATGCCCCATCCCTCCCCAGATCCTCTAGAAGTGAGATCACCATGATTAGCATAGACCAACCATTATTTGTCCCCTGGGGCTGGGGCTGAGACAGGGCTGGGGCCCACTTCCTTTGAAGCACGTGAAAGTGCCTACCAGATTGAAATCTAGGTACTGTTAGCAAGGGTTAAGGTGAGATATGGTTGTTGAATATCTCAGCTACACAGGTATTATGTTAAACTTCACTAGTACTTCTCAGGGTGCTAGATGTTGGGAGAACACAGAAGTTGCTTCCAGTAAGGTGTAAGAATTGAATTGGAGGAGATAAGAGATTCAAATCAGACTCTAATGAAGTCCTCGTTGGCATATAGTCATGTTTCTCAAACTTGAATGCACATACAGATCACCTGGGGATCTTACTAAATGTAGATTCTTATTCCATAGGCCTAGGGTGAGGCCAAGGTTCTGCATTTCTAACACGCTCCCAGGTGTTGCTGCTGCTGCTGCAGCTGTTTGCTGGTCTGAGGACCACATTTCCAGTGCAGGGGAATAGACCACCTATGATGCTAGATGTGTAGAAAGAATGGAAGCTGGATCATTCTGGAGTGCTTCCTTATTGACTATGGGGGCCCAAAGTTTGTAGGATTTTGATAGATGGAAGAGACAAAATATAATGTGCTTTGGGATCTTTTATGGAAACACATCTATTAATTTGATAATACCAAAGAAAATAATATGTCATTAAGACATAAAAATAAGATGATGAATTCTGTGGACTAAAAAGTAGGCATACTATGCAAGAAATCTATGGCTCTTAGAGTTACTTCCTCTTCTTTTCTTTAAATCTTAATGCCTGGGGAGAAAAAAAAAAAAAAAAAAAAGGACATACTGACAGTATGCCTGCATCCCAGAGCAGCCTGGCAAGCTAAAAGCCAAACAGATCAGGATTTGGATATAGTTTGAAAAACAGGAGGGGCCCTTTGCCTAAAAATCAATTAACTTGTTTGGTTGGTTTGACACCTCTTCATCCACCCAGCCCCTCCTAAAAAAAAACAATACCACTGTTTTAATGATTGTCCTTTTTCATTCTTAATGCTAATTGCTTTGTAAATGAATTAGAGGAATTACTTCTTAGAAAATCAAGAATGCAAGGAGGGAAACTGAAGGAAATAATGAATGTGTTTGTAAAATCAACTTCCTCCTAAAAAGTTTGTACAAATGCGGATAAAAAGGCCATTACAACCGTCGAAGTTAACCAGTCAATAGGACCACTGAGGCAACACATTGATGTTCCTGAGTTATGATGATGCGATTTTTCTTTTGGATGTATCTGGAGATGCTTTGAGGGCTCAAGAACAATAAAGTTGTAAGGGATTAGAAGGGAGCAAAGACAATTATGGAATGATATTGATTACACAGCTAATTTGCAGACTGCTGATGAGAAGCATTCCTGTCGTCGCCTCTGAAGGCCAGGAGGAAGGTGTTTAGGAATACCTGGGAGCCTGTTTCATTTTTATATGGATTGAAATGAGTAGGGATGGGGAGTGGAAAAAAACAGAGGAGATCCTAGCTCCAAATTCTAGATGCTTCTTCATTTGGTGGCTTACACTCTAGAACATTATCTTTTACTATTATGCAATGCTGTTGACCAAATGAAAAAATAATGGGATTAGGTAATTAAAATGAATTAGGTGTGAAGTTTTGGGTGGTAGCTCTGGCATTGCTATTAAATAACTGTCTAGGTCTCAGTTTCCTCATTTGTAACATGGGAAAGTTGAACTTGATAGTGTGCCCCAAACCTGCTGAGCATCAGAATAATCTGGGGAGTTTGTTAGAAGTATAAATTCCTTGGTTCTACCTGACATCTGCTGAATCAGAACCCCTGGAGGTGGGGTCCAGGGGATACGCATTTTTAAAAAGCTTATTCTCATGCACCCTCCCCTACAAGCTGGAAGATCTCACGTCTGGAAACCACTGGGCCAGAAAATCTTTAGGATCCAACTCAGCCCCCAAATTCCATGTTTTTAATGCAAGATTTAAGTGTGGTGATTTAGGAATTAAGAATGATGGAAAGGGAAATTTCTTGGGTAACCACAACAATCATATTCTTAAATTCTTAGTTTACCATGAAATGGTTTGCACAGTGGTTGGGCTTGAGGATTTTGCCTCTGTCTTGCTGTCACCTCACCTTTGCCTTTGAGAATGGCTGCCTATCAATGGAAAGCTGATTTGAAAAGGAGAGGGAGAGAGAAACCACTTTATTTGCACTCATAGATCTGGGTCTGCATTTATTCAAGCACAATTAAAAACAGTGGGGTTTCCCAGTTAACATTTGGTAAAGCTCACAAAAGACTGTTATTTTGCTTATTGCTTCGAAAACCCTGTGGGCGAAGAAGTATGTTTTGACAAAAGTATTGTCTTAAATCTCCAAATGCAAAATTGTGTAATGGTTTATGCATCAGATTGTCTGTTCTAAAGCACTTTGTGGTCAACTCTAAGGACTGCTTGGGAGTAGGAACTCTTTCAGCCTCTCTTCATTAGCCACTGTACATGTAGTTCTTAAAAGACTGCAGTCTTTCTTAAACAATGACACATTATTGTTGGAGTTTTGTGTTTTGGTGGTGCTTTTGCCTTATTGACTGTGTTAAAAAGATTTCCTAGAAAAGTTTCATTTCATGGTAATAAATACACATTTATTAGGCGAGTGGGCCTTTTGTATGTTGTTGTTAGGTGCTGTTGAGTTGGCTCTAACTCACAGCAACCCCACGTACAACAGAAAAAACATCGCATGGTCCTGCACGATACAGTCATTGCTATGGTGAGCCCATAGTTGCAGCCACAGTGTCAATCAATGTCATTGAAGGTCTTCCTATTTTTCACTGACCCTCTACTTTACCAAGCATGATGTCCTTCTCCAGGGACTGGTCCCTTCTGATAACATGTCCCAAGTATATGAGACGAAGTCTTGCCGTCTTTGCTTCTAAGGAGCACTCTGGCTGTACTTCTTCCAAGACAGATTTGTTTGTTCTTCCGGCAGTCTATGGTATATTCAATATTCTTCACCAACACCATAGTTCAAAGGCATCAATTCTTCTTTGGTCTTCCTTATAGGGTTGCTATGAGTCAGAATCAACTTGACAGCAGCAGCTTTTTTGGCTTTTTTAAATTTGTTATTCAGCTTTTGCATGCATATGAGGTGATTGAAAATACCATGGCTTGGGTCAGGTGCACCTTAATCCTCAAAGTGACATCTTTGCTTTTTAACACTTTAAAGGGATCTTTTCCAGCAGATTTTCCCAATACAACATGTCATTTGATTTCTTAACTTTTGCTTCCATGGGCGTTGATTGTGGATCCAAGTAAAATGAAATCCTTGAGCAACTTCAATATTTTCTCCATTTATGATGATGTTGCTTATTGGTCCAGTTGTGAAGATCTTTGTTTCCTTTATGCTGAGGTGTAATGCATACTAAAGGCTGTAGTCTATGATCTTCATCAGTAAGTGCTTTAAGTCCTCTTCACTTTCAGCAAGTAATGTTGTGTCATCTGCTTTTCACAGGTTGTTAATGAGTCTTCCTTCAATCCCGATCTTAATATTGTTCAGCTTCTTGGATTATTTGCTCAGCAGACAGATTGAATAAGTGTGGTGAAAGGATGCAACCCTGACACACACCTTTTCTGATGTGAAACCACTAATTATCCTCTTGTTCTATTCAAATGATTGCTTCTTGGTCTATGTACAGGTTCCACAAGGGCACAATTAAGTGTTCTGGAATTCCCATTCTTTGCAATGTTATCCATAATTTATTATGATCCACACAGTCGAATGTCTTTGCATAGTCAATAAAACACAGGTAAACATCATTCTGGTATTCTCTGCTTTCAGCCAGGATCCATCCGACATCAGCAGTGATATGCCTCGTTTCACATCCTCTTCTGCGTCCGGCTTGAATTTTTAGCAGTTCTCTGTCGAGGTACTGCTGCAACTATTTTTGAATTGTCTTCAGCAAAGTTTTACTTGTTAGTGATATTGTTTGATAATTTCTACATTCTGTTGAATCACCTTTCTTTGAGTGGGCACAAATATGTATCTCTTTCACTCATTTGGCCAGTAGCTGTCTTCCAAATTTCTTTGCATAGATGAATGAGTGCTTCCAGCTTTATATCTGTTTGTTGAAACATCTCAACTGGTATTCCATCAATTCCTGAAGCCTCGTTTTTTGCCAATACCTTCAGTGCAGCTTGGAATTCTTCCTTCAATACCATCAGTTCTTGATCATATACTACCTCCTGAAATGGTTGAGCATCAACCAATTCTTTTTGGTACAGTGACCTTGTGTATTCCTTCCATCTTCCTTTGATGCTTCCTGCATCATTCAATATTTTGCCCATAGAAACCTTCAGTATTGCAACTCCAGCCTTGAATTTCTTCTTCAGTTCTTTCAGCTTGAAAAATGTTGAGTGTGTTCTTCCCTTTTCATTTTCTAACTCCCGATCTTTGCACATTTCATTATATTTTACTTTGTCTTAATGAGCTGCCCTTTGAAATCTTCTGTTCAGCTCTTTTACTTCATCATTTTTTCCCATTCCTTTTAGCTACTATACATTCAAGAACAAGTTTCAGAGTCCCTTCTGACATTCATTTTGGTCTTTTCTTTCCTTCCTGTCTTTATACCTGTGCTTTTAAATCAGGCTGATCCTTGGTACACACAGTTGGAATCCAGATGCCATGGGCTTTGTTGTCCTGGCTGGTTTGTACGCTATGACAATCATCCCATACACCCCACCTAACTCTTCACCCTGCATTCTACTTGTGTTAGTTCCTTTCACCTGCACTCTATGCCTGCGTACCTGACTCCTCACCTTCTGCCTATCTCTTCCACTCTTGGGCCCAAGGATAAAATTGGGTTTTGAATGTTGTTTTTGTCACTCTTTCCTGGACTCAGCTTGCATTTGTCTTCTGATTGTTTCTACTAATTCAGGAAAAGACCTGCTAACGAAAATGCCAGTCTCTAATATCACATTTGGAGTTCCTTGTTGCTGCAGATGTTTAACGTGCTAACCTGTTACTAAAAGGTTGGAGGTTCGAGTCTACCCAGAGGTGCCTCAAAAGGAAGGCTTGGTGATCTACTTCTGAAAAATCAGCCATTGAAAACCCTATGGAGCATGTTCTACTCTGACACACATGGGGTCTCCATGAGCCTGGGTTGACTGGACCGAAGCTGATTTAATATTACATCCCTGCTGGGCTTGCTCTCCCCGACTCCATTCCACCTTCGTAAAATCTCTTCTGCATGCTTGTGCATGGAGTCTAGACCAGTGGATGGGATTTGTCTTATTCAAGGAGATCTAACATGGCGTGTAGAGCTAATAATATAATTCACTGCATCTCAAATTTCAATGTGCAGACCAGTCACCTGAGAATCTTGTTAAAATGCAGACTCTGATTCAGTTGTTCTGGGTGGGCTTTTCTAACAAGCTCCTAGGTTATGCAAGGCTGCTGATCTTGCAGACCACACTTTCTGTAGAGATAGTATAACTGATCCCAGAGACAATATAATATAAAGCAGAGTGTCTCAAGTGCTGCACTATTGACAATTTGGGTCTGATAATTCTTTGTTGTAGGGGGCTGTTCTGTGCATTATAGGATGGTTAGCAATATCTCCGGCTTCTCCCAGCTAAATGTCAGTAGCACTTTGTCCTCCCCAACTGGGACAATCAAAACTATCTTCAGACATTGCAAATGTCCCATGGGGGGATGGGGAGTAAAATCATCCCTAGTTGAGAATCACTGATATAGAGGTTATTATTAAGGGCTCTGGATTAGAATATTTCAATTCAATTCTGGCTCCCCAACTTACTGAATGAGTGGTCTTGGGCAATTTACTTAAATTTCTATGCCTTTGTTTTCTCCTCTCTAAAATGGTGATAATAATAGTATCTACATTAGATATTCATAAAGTTGCTGGTAGGATTAAATGATTAAATACCTGTGAAATGCTTAAAACTATATAAACATGAGTGCCTAGAAATCAATAAATGTTAACTAATTTTATTGTCAATATTACAGTTAGTACTGGCCTTTTCATTAAAGGATGCTGATTTACTGTCTATAAATATACTTGGATCAATCAAAAAAAATAGAATTTACATATTCTTGAATTAAGACAGTGTAGATTATTTACTTATCTAGATTAGTACTGGAAAAACAGCTCATTAAATATACATTTTGGCATTTGGTACTGACTTGATTTAATCACCATCCAATATTCAACACCTAATTAAAACCATCTGAACCTCATATGACAACAATGGCAAAAAAGAAAAAAGAGAGAGAGAGATAGCAATAACAGAACAGTAGCTTATTGTTTATTCCATGTGATACTGACCTGGACAATGGCCCTAAAGTCTCCCAAACTTTCTTCTAAGAATTGGGCAATAGTTATTTCTATGGAGGATTAGGCTTAACATCTTGGTTTGTGTTTTGTTGATTTTTGCTCTTTTGGCAGGGAGATGGAAGAGTATAAAAAATAAACCATACATTCCGCCTACATTGGAATCGAAGTTATCACACCAGGGCAGGAGAAGGGTTAGGCTACTATCTCCTTTTCACAGGATTAGTGGCCAGAAGCTTAGAGTGAAACAAACTTACCAGATTTGGATTCTCACACTTTGGGTGTCTGAGCTGTAGGTCTAAAAAATAAAGACCATGTGGAGGAAATGTGGTAGTGTGATCATAGCCAGGCCTTCCTGTTAGCTGGATTTTAGTCTTGAATGTACTCCCAACAAATTCTGTGACCTTGAAGAAGTCACCAAACCTCTCTGGGCTACCTCATGCCTGCTTTAGTATACATTTTACGATTCTAAACCAAAATAACCAAACTAGTTTCCAACAAGGCAATTCCAACTCATGGCAATCCCATGTACTTCAGAGTAGAACTGAACTTTATAGGGTGTTCAAGGCTGTGACCTTTTGAAAGCAGATCACCAAGCTTTTCTTTTGAGGCAACTCTTGGTGGGTTTGAACTGCCAACCTTTCTGCTAGTAGTTGAGTGCTTAACCATTTGCGCCACCCAGGGACTCCTATATCCTTCTAGTGGGTGACTATTATCCCCTTTTAGTGACCTGGAATCCATTAGGCTCAGATTCTTTCTGTACAGGCCTGAATAGCCCTGATGAGTGTTGACTTCCTACTTGGCCTTCTCTTAAGTGTGCCACCCATTCCCCTTGTGGTAGCAATAAATATACTAATGCTTTCCAGGATGACATGAGCATCAGCTTCTCCTTTCTGTTTGTTGGGATTTTAGAGAAAGAGTCTTTCCTCTTCTTATCATTGCTTTTGTCAGGATGACAAAGCGTTTACTTTGGAGAACACTTTTAAACATGATGTTTGAATTATTTTTTCTTAATTAATGCCACTCCCTGACCTTGCACAGAACTTTAAGAATGAAGTTTTATTTAGAGCTTATAGGCTTCTATGGAGCAACTAAATTTATGTAACAAGAAAGTACTCTATATCAAAGGAAATATTCTCTCAGGGTTTTCTACATGGTGATAAAACAGCTGGTTATTTCAGCGCAGAAGAGCCCTCTGGCTTTTGGCTTTGTGCAGATTGAAAGCAAATGGATAAATAGGTAATATTTAAAATTGTAGAATTTTTCACTTAGTGTCAGTGCATTGGATCTCTAAGCAAAATGAAGTGAGATTCATAGTATTTTTACTTGTTTGCCTAACCATATTCATTTGCATAGCTATGCAGTTAACAGTTGTTGAGTATTTACTGTGTGATAGGAGCTGTGTTAATCACATTAGGTACATTATCTTGACTTGGTCTTCATTCCAATAACAATATGATAAAGATGCTGTTCTTGTTTTTATTTCATAGTTGAGTAAATGGAAGTCTAGAAAGATTAAGTATTTTGCCCAAAGTCATAATACTGGTAAGTGATGGAGCCAACATTAACACTGAGTTATTTAGACATCAGAGCCCTGATGCTCTGATACCCATGATGCTATCTCCATCAAGGTTTATGCAATAATTTTATTTTAAAGCTTCCTCTATATTCACACTCAGGATGACACTAACTATACTCTGAATGTGTGAAATGGAAATTCCCGAGTATGTTTGCTTGGAGAATCATCCAATTTACATAAGAAACAAATAAATATATTCTGCCTAGATATTATTGGCACCTTGCCCCATCTCATTATCTGTTGGCATTTTGAAGACATCCCCAACAATATCTTGAAATCTTGGGAGCACTTATCTTATTTTAATAGACTACTATGTTTGCTATCTGTTTTCATTTCATAACAAGAAAGACCAATTTGCTATTTTACCAACTACTTTCTTTTACTTATTAAAATGACTGTAAATTCAGAGCTGGTGAAAAGTGTCATATTGATAGCACTGCTCTAGGAAGTCACAGAAAGGAAGTGTAAACCCTTCCTTCACTTCCTGCCAATAATCTCCAACCAAAACCTGGAAGGTGCACTTTTAGAAAGGAGAAACTAATTCTTGGTCTTACACAGTCACTGTAAAATTTCCTTGAAAGTGCCAATTAGGAAGTGAAAGTATACATTAAAGAGGTGCTTAATTCTTTAGGGTTACAATGATTAAAAGAGGAAACACCTTTGGAAAAAGAGCCATTATAGTGATTAATCACCTTTAAACTGTTGGGAAGGATGAGCTCCTTTTTATCTTCAAGTCTTAGGGTAAAGTCATGGAGACAACCAGGATGGAGAGCTGTTCTCAAAACTATGTGATTTTAAGACTTACTGAAAATAGTAGGGCAATTGGAATTGAGGAATAGAATAAAGGGGGGACTGTCATAATTACCACCACTCGTCTGTCACTTTGTCATACTGTTGCGGCTTGCATGTTGTTGTGATGCTAGAAGCTAGAAGCTATGCTCATGATATTCCAAATACCAGCAGGGTTACCAATGGTGGACAAGTTTCAATGGAGCTTCCAGATTAAGACAGACTAGTAAGAAGGACCTGGAGGTCTACTTCTAAAAAAAATCAATCAGTGAAAACCTTATGAATAGCAGTGGAACATAGTCTGATACAGTGCCAGAAGATAAGCCCCTCAGGTTGGAAGTCACTCAAAATATGACAGGGGAAGAGCTGCCTACTCAAAACAGAATGAACTTTAATGACAAAGATGGACTAAAGCTTTTGGGATCTGTATTTGCTGCTGTGGCACAACTCAAAATGAGAAGAAACAGCTGTAAACATCCATTAATAACTAGACCATGGAATGTACAAAGTATGAATCTAAGAAATCTGGAAGTCATCAAAAATGAAATGGAGTGCATAAAGGTTGATAGCCTATGAATTAGTGAGCTGAAATAGACTAGTATTGACTATTTTGAATTGGACAATCATATGGTCTACTACACCTGGAATGACAAACTGAAGAGGAATGGCATCACATTCATTGTGAAAAAGAATATTTCTGGATCTATCGTGAAGTACAATGCTGTTAGTGATAGGCTAATTTTAACCACACACCTACAAGGAAGAATAGTTAATATGACTATTATCCAAATGTATCCACCAACCACTAATACCAACGATGAAGAAATTGAAGATTTTTACCAACTTCTGCAGTCTGAAATTGATCAAACATGTAATTAAGATGCATTGATAATTCCTGGTGATGGGATTGCAAAAGTTGGAAACAAGACCATCAGTAGTTGGAAAATAT
Organism: Trichechus manatus latirostris; assembly: GCF_000243295.1. Lineage (NCBI taxonomy): Eukaryota > Metazoa > Chordata > Mammalia > Sirenia > Trichechidae > Trichechus > Trichechus manatus. The sequence goes on from NW_004443969.1 coordinate 10,987,187, forward strand.
GGCCTTGATGATAGCAACAATGCTGGAGATCACATGATAGAATTTTGCAAGATCAACAACTTATTCATTGGAAATACATTTTCTCCAATAACATAAACAGTAACTACATACATGGACCTCCCCAGATGGAATACATAGGAATCAAATCGACTACATCTGTGGAAAAACATGATGGAGAAGCTCAATATCATCAGTCAAAACAAGGCCAGGGGCCAACTGTAGAAAAGACCATCAATTACTCATATGCAGGTTCAAGTTGAAGCTGAAGAAAATTAAAGCAAGTCCACTAGAGCCAAAGTATAATCTTGAGTATATCCCACCTGAATTTAGAGATCATCTCAAGAATAACTTAAGACTAGACAAGTTGTAGGACGAGATCAAGGACATCATACATAAAGAAAGCAAAGGTCATGAAAAAACAGAAAAGAAAGAAAAGACCAAAATGGATGTCAGAAGAGACTCTGAAACTTCCTCTTTAACACAGAATAGCTAAAGCAAATGAAAAAAAAACTGATGAAGTAAAAGAGCTAAACAGAATTTCAAAGGGCACCTTGAGAAGGTAAAGTATTATAATGAAATATGTAAAGACCTGGAGATAGAAAACCAAAAGAGAAGAACACACTCAGCATTTCTCAAGCTGAAAGAACTGAAGAAAAAACTGAAGCCTCGAGTTTCAGTACTGAAGGATCTCTGGGCAAAATATTGAACGATGCAGGAAGCATTAAAAGATGGAAGGAATACACAGATGCACTGTACCAAAAAGAATTGTTCAGTATTCAACCATTTCAGGAGGTAGGATATGATCAAGACCTGATGTTACTGAAGGAAGAAGTTGAAGCTGCACTGCAGGCACTGGCAAAAAACAAGGCTACAGAAATTGACAGAATACCAACTGAAATTTTTCAACAAACAGATGCAATGCTGGAAGCACTCACTCGACTATGCCAAGAAATTGGGAAGACAGCTGCTGGGCAACCAACTGAAAGAGATCCATATTTTGCCCATTCCAAAGAAAAGTGATCCAACAGAATGTGGAAATTATCGAACAATATCATTAATATTACATGCAAGTAAAATTTTGCTGAAGATGGTTGCAGTAGTACACTGACAGGGAACTGCCAGAAATTCAAGCCAGATTTAGAAGAGGATGTGGTATAAGGGATATCATTGCTGATGTCAGATGAATCTTGGCTGAAAGCAGAGAATACCAGAAAGATGTTTACCTTTGTTTTATCAACTATGCAAAGGCATTCGACTGTGTGGGTCATAAAAAATTATGGATAACATTTTGAAGAATGGGAATTCCAGAACACTTAGCTGTGCTCATGAAGAACCTGTACATAGATCAAGAAGCATTTGTTTGAATACAAAAGGAGGATAGTTAGTGGTTTCATATCAGAAAAGGTGTGCATCAGGGTTGTACCCTTTCACCATATTTACTCAATCTGTACGCTGAGAAAATAATCCAAGAAGCTGGACTATATGAAGAAGAACGAGGCATCAGGATTGGAGGAAGATTCATTAACAATCTGTGATATGCATATGAAACAACTTTGCTTGCTGAAAGTGAAGAGCATTTGAAGCACTTACTGATGAAGATCAAAGACTACATCTGTATGGATTACACCTCAACATAAAGAAAATAAAAATCCTCACAACTGGACCAATAAGCAACATTATGATAAATGGAGAAAATATTGAAGTTGTTAAAGATTTCATTTTACTTGGATGCACAATCAACACCCATGGAAGCAGCAGTCAAGAAATCAAAAGATGTATTGCAAATCTTCTACAAAAGATGTCTTTAAAGTGTTAAAAATCAAAGATGTCACTTTGAGGACTAAGGTGAGCCTGCCCTAAGCCATGGTATTTTCAATCACATCATATGCATGTGAAAGCTGGACAATGAATAAGGAAGACCAAAGAAAGATTGACGCCTTCGATTTACGGTGTTGGCAAAGAATGCTGAATATAGCATGGACTGCCAGAAGAACAAACAAATCTGTTTTGGAAGAGAAGAACAGCTAGAATGCTCTTTAGAAGCAAGGATGGCAAGACTTCATCTCACGTACTTTGGATATGTTATTGGGATGGACCAGTCCCTGGAGAAGGGCATCATGCTTGGTAAAGTAGAATGTCAGTGAAAAATAGGAAGACCCTCAATGAGATGGATTGACACAGTGGCTGCAACTAGTGCCTCAAACATAGCAATGACTGTGAGGATGGCACAGGACCAGGCAGTGTTTAGTTCCCTTGTACATAGGGTCACTATGACTGGAAACCGTCTCAATGGCACCTAACAACAATATCATAACTATCCTAAAATATTTAAAGAGCTTTCACATTAATAATAATGATATTAATAATAATATCTACCCTGTATTGGTGCATTTAGATGTTAAGTTCATTGTACACTAGCTCATATAATTCCCATAGCTATTCTTAGAGGTAGGTACTGTAGTCATGTGTCACTTAATGTCCACAATATGTTCTGTGAAATAGGAAGTTATGTGATTTGGATGTTGTTTGAACACCATATTATATCCAGGCAGTCCCTGGATTATAAAGGAGTTCCATTCCTTAATGCGTCTTTAAGTCGAATTTACGCAAATCAGAACGGGTAGTTACCATTTGTATCTAACGTCAACTGGTCAAATGTTTATCTTAGTATATAGTACATAGTGTACACTTCCATGGATAAAAAACATTAAAGAAACACTTCCAGATACTCTAAAACATCTTTAACATAAAAATACAGTAATAATAAAAATATTTTGATGCGCATCCCAAAGTAGCACCAGTTTGTTATTACGAACCATTGTATGTACCTCAAATTTTTAATATAATAGGCTTTACAGGTGTTGGTTCATAGCTATGGATTGTATGTAAGTCAAACGTTCCAATTGGGGAACTGCCTGTATAACCTTATGCGACTGATACGTGGTTGGACATTGCCCGAACAGATGTTATGTGGTGCATGACAGTATTTTTATTCCCATTTTACAGATAAGGAAATGAAGTCCCAAAGATTGAGAAACTTGACCCAAATTCATACTGTTAGTACACAGGATTTACAACCAGCTCCATCTGCTTTTAAAGTTCTTGCTCTCAATCTCAGTACATAATCCTCTTTACGAACAAGGGCTTGTGTTCATTCTTATTCCATTCAGCTCTTGAGTGCAGATCCTTGACTAATGGGTAAAAGTTATAAGATGGTGTATTTAGGCTCAGTAAATCTAAATTTGAAGTAAGTAAATTTAAAATCATCTATTTTTCATGTTAAAGAATTTGGAATTTGTAAGTACTGGTCCTCTTCCTTTCTGGAGCAGAAGATAATAAAGGAAACCAAAGACTCAGAGAAGAAACTAGTTCACAGGACCAATAGCCCACACAAACCACAGCCTCATCTAGCCTGAAACCAGAAGAACTAGATGGTGCCTGGCTACCACTGCTGGCTGTTCTGACCAGGGACATAGTAGAAGGTCCCAGATAGAACAGGAGAAAAATGTAGATCAAAACTCAAATTCCTAAAAAAGACCGGACTTACTGGACTGATAGAGACGAGAACAACCCCTGAAACTATCACTCTAAGATACCCTTTTAACTTGGAACTGAACCACTTCTGGAGGTCATCTTTCAGCCAAATAACAGACAAATAATATCACCTGTGAGGAATGTGCTTCCTTAAGCAATCAACTCTACGAGACAAAACGGTCAACATTTACCCAAAAGCAAAGGTAAGAAGGAAAGGAGGGGCAGGGAAGTTAGATAAATGGAAACAGAACAAACAGAACGGAAATAATGAGAATGCTGCCACATTATGAAAATTGTAACCAATGTCATGGAACAATTTGTATTAAAATTTTTAAATAGGAACCTAATTTGTTGTGTAAACTTTCACCTAAAACACAATAAAATATTAAAAAAAAAAGAATTTGGAATTTGTTCTTTAGCTAATAGTGAGTCACAGAAGAGTTTCTAAGCAAGAGTACATTGGATTTGGAGGAGATGGAAAAAAAAATTATCTTATTAGAACATTACTGTAATAGTCTAGGCAAGAAATGATGAAGTCTGGACTTCAGGCAGATGATGAAGTGATACAGTGTAGGAGACAGGTCCCAGAGACACCTAAGAGATAGGCAGGAAAAACTATAGTGATAAGCTGGATGTGGTTGGTGAGGTAGAAGGAAGAGTCAAGGATGATTCTGGGGTTTTCAGCTTAGGCAACTGAATGCCTTGTGACACTTTTACCCTAGATAGGTTATAAAGAAGAGACTGATTAGTGGTCATGGAGAAGAAGTGATGCATTAGTTCTAGAACTGCTAAGTTTGAAGTGCCTGTGCCACATCAAGGTTGAGATATACCTTGGACAGTTAGAGGTAAGTGTAATGTTCAAGGGAAAGGTCAGGGTGGGGGATGGAGTTTGGGCACCTTAAATTGGAGCTATGGGAATGGATGAAACCTCATAGGGAGAGCATGCAGAGTGAGAAGACTAGAGGTCCCAGGACCATTAACTAAGAGTCATGTCTGTTCCAGCCATTTAGCAGGTGGTTACTGGTAGAAGAGCCACAAAGAAGAAATTAGACAAGCCTCAAAATCACAAGAGATCATATTGAGTTTTTGAGATTGTCTGCTAAATAAAGCAATCTGTGTGCAGCTGAACATTTCCAGTCCTCTCTTACAAAAGGCTTCCTTCCAATAAGCTAGTGCTAGCACAAACTGGTTCCAGGGACTATGATTTATGCTGATATTCCTAAGACCTCTCCTTCTCTCCTCCCACACTTTCCCATGTCCCTTCACCTCAGTGAGCTGGAAATTAATCCCTCTTTTCAAAACTGTATTTGCCAACATTCTTATGTTCTGAATAATTTCCTTGTGTTAATGACATACTTGAGGTATGAGAGTAACTTGGGAAGGCATCGGGTTTTTTTTCTTTTTCTTTCTTCTTATTTTTTTTTTTTTGTAAAATCCTGAAGCCTTTTCTCTTCCTTTTTATCTTTTTAAACACTTTCCTTCAACTTCAGGTGGAATTGTATGAAGGGCATCTCACATCCTTTTCTTCCCTTGTATTTCTTGATAAGTTGTGTGACATTGAACAGGACGTCTCCACTATCTGGGGTCAACTTCCCTGATCTTTTCAATACGGGAAGTGGACTATATTTTCTCTAAAGTCCTTCCAGCTCAAAAGTTTTGTGATTCCATAATTCAAAACCTGCACATCAATGCCATTTAAATGTCATTGGTTGCATCACCAAAAGGCTAATAATTATATAATCAGGGATAGATCAAATACCATTTCAAGAATGTCCCTCAATGATTGAAAAAGTTCTCTTTATTGGAATTAAGTTAGAAGAATTTTTTCATGAGGTTGAAATCTCCATTTTGGTCCAAGCTCTAATTAAATCAAAGCCTGAGAAATTTAGACTGGAAATAAAGAAGACCCCTTGACTCTAAAGGTTACGAGATATTAGAACATGTTCTTTGGAAAATGTACAGGCTTTTAAGAAAGGTGAAAACTACCTTGCTCAGGAAGTTGTAGTTCTCAGCTACAACTTAGATTGGAGGTGAACCTAGCTGGGGAGATTGCTTGATGAATGGTCCCAAGGTTCAGACTAGACTTGGGAGGGTGTTATCTGTAAGCAGCTGAGAGCAATATTACCTGAGAGATGGACCAAATCATGTTGACATAAGGAGCAAATTGTCCAAGCAGGAGAAACGTGCTAAGATTCATTGTTGGTGAGAAGGCCAAAAGGAAGGCCATATACAGGAAGCTAATCAAGAAGCCATTGATGGGGAGGAACAGGAGCAAGTTGAGAAGTAAGGGGTGAGAATATTTTCAGGGAAAGCAGTGCTGGATGAAGGTTGGTATGCTATGAGGGTATCAGGAGGCCTACTTTTATATGACTCCAGCTACCTGTCCTGACCCACCACCCATCTGTCAGTTTGTCATACTATGGTGACTTGTTGCTATGATGCTGAAAGCTATGCCACCATTATTTCAAATACCAGCAAGGTCACCCATGGTAGACGTGTTTCTGTGGAGCTTCCAGACTAAGACAGACTAGGAAGAAAAGCACGGAAATCTACTTCCAAAAAATTGGCCGATGAAAACCCTACGGATCACAACAGAATATTTTCTGATATAGTGCTGAAAAACGAACCCCCTAGGTTGGGAGGCAATTTAAAAATACAGAGTGGCCACGATAATGAACCTTAGCATACCAATGATCATGAAGATGGTGCAAGACCAGGCAACATTTCATTACATTGTACATGGGGTCGCCTTGAGTCAATGCCAACTCGAGGGCAACTAACAACAACCACTGTCATGACAGTTTTGAGAAAGCCAGGTCAGAGCCAGGGACTAGAAGATAAGCTACTTTTAGTGTCCTGGATATCCTTAACCTAGGGAGAGGAGACTGCTAAGGAACAGGGAGGTCTTTTCCTTCCTTGAGAGCTCTAGAAATCAGACTAATGGTACATGCAAATGATGTGATGTTATGGTATAAAGATGTGCCTGTGTATCATGACACTTTCACTCTCTTTTTATTTCAGTGGACTTGGAAAATTGTCTTGGTCATCTAGTGCTGCTATAATAGAAATACCACAAGTGGATGGCTTTAACAAAGAGAAGTTTATTCTCTCACAGTCCAGTAGTCTACAAGTCCAAATTCAGGGCATCAGCTCCAGGGGAACGCTTTCTCAGTCGACTCTGGAGGAAGGTCTGTGTCATCAGTCTTCCGTTCGTCTGGGAGCTTCTCTGCACAGGAACCTTAAGTCCAAAGAACATGCTCTGCTCCCAGCACTGCTTTCTTGGTGATATGAGGTTCCCATGTCTCTCTGCTCAACTCTCTCTTTTATATCTCAGAAGAGACTGGCTTAAGACACTACCTAATCTTGTAGACCTCATCAGTATAACTGCAGCCAATCCATCTTATTACATCATAGTGATAGCGTTTACAACACATAAGGAAATCACATCAGATTACAAAATTGTACACAATCATACAATATAGGGAATCATGAGCCAGCCAAGTTGATAGATATTTTGGGGGGGGCACATAATTCAATCCATGACAGCAATGTACCGCCAGATCAGTCCTGCCTCCCATTTGGTCTCTGCCTTCATCCATTGGGTAAGTCATCTTTCAGAACAGTGACAAACATCACCAAAATTGAGAACGCAGTGTGACAAAAGGGCTGTTTTCACAGTTCTCTGGTAAAATAATATAAAAGTTCACCACATCAGGCACAGTATCTTAATCACTGGGATCAAATGAACCTCTCGATGTGACAAGTAGCTGCCTCCTTAGTTAACGTCTTCCTTCTGATTGTCAAGAAGACTGCAAATCACTAACACATGGATGGTCACTTCACTGTTTCATTTCTTTAGATTTGTCTCCATCAGTTGCAAATATGGATTTAAGCCAGAGTCTTTTGAATTAAAAGGATATATAGAAAAAAGTTAAGATTACTCTAAGGTAAAGGCGAGATTGAGCAATGGTACCAGAGTTTATAGGTGAACTGATGAATAAATTTCTTTAGTCCATGGCCACTGAGCACATACCCTGTGTCTAGCACTGTTCTTCTAGGTACTGCGGGAGGTGGAGGGGAGACTGTTACAAGCATGGACAAGGTGATAAAGATCTGCTCTAATAAAGCCTACATTCCAGTGGATAAACAAACATACAAATAGCAAAACAGCAAATAGTGATAAGTGCTATGGAAAGATCTAAAGTAGGGGGCATGTCAGATAGTGGTTGGTGACTACTTTATTTAGGTGTCAAAAAGGCTTCTCTGAGGAAATAATGGTAATGCTGAGATCTGAATGATGAGAGAGAGAGCCACGTGTGGGTCTGAGGGTGAGTATTCCAGGCACAGCTCACAGTTAGTGCAAAGGCCATGGAATGAGATTGGCATGTACCACTGTGGTTGAAAGGACACCAGAATAGAGGCATAGGGGATACATTCTCAGAGAAAGGTGGGGGCCAGGTCACATAGGGAATTTTGGATTTATTCTAAGTGTATTGGGAAATTACTGGAGAGTTTTCAGCAGGGAGATTATCTTACCCAATGTACCTTTTAAAATATCACTCTGACTGCTATATAGAGAATAGATTGTACGAGGGAAAGAGTGGAAGAAAGGAGGTCAGTTAGGAAGCTACCACTATCAGCCTGGTGAAAATATCATTGTGGCTTAGATTAGAGTGGTGATAGTGAAGATAGAAAGCGGTGGGCAAATATAGGATTTATTCTGGGGATGGACCTAACAGAACTAGTTACTTCTGTGTGGGTGAAGTGAGAGAAAGAAGAAACACTTTCTCCGGCTAATTCCTGGTTCTATATACTGAGATGAGGAAGACTGGGAGAGAAGTAAGTTTGAGGGGAAAAAAACAATGTTCAGTTTGAAGTACATTAGCAATGTTAAAAAAGATGTTGAACAAGCAGCTGGGTATAGAATTGGAGCCCTGAGGAAACCTCCGTGCTGGTGTGGTAGAGACAGTCCCTGCTCACTGCATATCCATATGCTTCTTCATATTTTTCACCACCCTGCATCATGGTGGGGTCATGTGACTAGTTCTCACCAGTGAGCTGGGTCATTTTATGCTGAAGCATATAATAGAGGGTTTGGGTTCTCTGTGATCTCTCTGCTGCCACAAAGACCAGTGATGTTCCAGATGACAGAGCCCTTTACAACCAGGGTCCCTGGATGTGTTAAGTGAATCAAAATCACCTCTTCCTCTGCTAACTTGTATTGGTCATGCAAGGGGAGAGAGAAAGAAACTTTCTTGTGCTAAGCCACTGAGGTTTGGAGGTTAATTTGTTACTGTTGCACATCTTTGCCTATCCTGACCATAATAGCTGGAGAAATAAATGTGGGCATTGTTAGTAAGATGATGGAAGTCATGGGACTGGACGTGTTAATTTTAGGAGAAAGTGTAAATAGAGAAGAAAAGGGAGTCCAGTGTAGAAACCTAATATGCTCTAACACCCAGGGGTTGAGCAGTAGAAGAAAGCCAGGAATGTGTGGTGTCTAGGAAGCCAAGAGAAGAAGATGAGACATAAGAACAGGATCCTCGGTGTCGAAGTGCTCATTATTTGAGCAGAAGGGATGATTTTGCAACATGTCTAGGTCTTTCAATGGCAGAAGTGTTTCCCTAGGTTGTGAGATGAGAGCCTGTTTCATGATTTCTTAGAATTAAGTCATGCTAGAGCACAAGCACACTGTAAAAATTCTACATTGACAAATAAACTATTTCAAACCAGCAGGTCACAAAATTTGTGAATTTTTTTTCTGCCTTTGGATTTGGGCAAATGCAGATAGATTCAGCCTGGGGAGCTTTCTCTGACGCACTGGGCTAGATGCTCCTCCGTGTCCACAGGATGCTTCCAAGGCTTGTCATGTTTCAAATTAAGTGTCTGTGTCTTCAGATAATAATCTCCTCCAGGACTTCCCCAGTGCTTACAGTGATGCGTGCCACAAAGCAGATCCTCAGTCAGTGTATGCTTAATGAATGTGAACAGTCTTGCCTGGCACTTAACAAGGTCAACTGCCCACAAACAAAACGTGATAAGGGTGCTGGTTGTCATAAACCTAAAGTGATAAGTGTTTCTATTAACATCATAGGACAAAAGGAAGCCTGTTTTTGTTGTTAGGTGCCATCGAATGGATGATTTTGACTCACAGCAACCCCATGTGACAGAGTAGAACTCCCCCATTGGGTTTTCTTGCCTGTAATCTTTACAGAAGCAGATTGCCAGGTCTTTCTTGCATGGAGCTGCTGGGTGGGTTTGAACTGCCAGCCTTTCTGTTAGCAGCCAGACACCAGATGCTTAACTGTTTACAACACCAGGGCTCCTTTGGACAACCATATTGAAGCCCAGCCCTCTTATTTAGATTCTTCACACACCTTAGCCCATTAACAAGTACTTACTGAAGACCTGCTGTGTACCAAAAATGAGAAAATGAGACTGTATCTGTCTTAGTCTTTACCCTCAAGGAACTAACAAGGCAGTTGAGGGGACTAGGCTAATGGTATGAAACCATCGAAGAACAGTATGAGATGATATGCAGTTAATTGAAAAACAGAGAGGTACGGACAATAAGCATTATAGGAGTTTGGTAAAGGGAAGAAATAGATAAAGTGGAAATGAAATTAGGTCTAGGAAAATGTTCTTAGAGGAGGTGGGACTTTGAGGGCCTGAACCAAAGCTTCATTGGCTGTAAGGGTGCAGGTGAGGAGACCCGGGAGACCGAAGGGTATGTATTGGTAGTGGTGAGAAACATGGTTGGAAAGGCAGGGTGGGGATAGATTAGCATCTAGCTAGGAAGGATCACGAACATCTGTTAGGTGGTAACTTATGCCATTCATTCATTCATCCAGCATTTATTGAGTACCTACCATGTGCCAGGCACTGTTGTAAGCACAGGATGAGGTAGGGGGAGGTGGATTAGTCAACAAAGAGATAAGGTCCCTCCCCTCATGGGGCTTACATTCTTGATGACGCAATAGATAATAGACATTGAAACAACTATTTCGTAAAATTTTGGATTGTAATGAATGCAATGAAGAAAAGTAAGACAGGATATGGAAATACAGAGATGTGGAAAATTATATTTTGGATGGGAGGGGGTCAGGGAAGACCTCTCTGAGGAGTTGATAATATGAAGAGACCCATATAGAGCAACAAGATGAAGAAAATAACAGCTTCCTGGGAATCAAAGTGATATGACAAAGAGTATTTCAGGAGGATAACACATGAAATAGAGACAGGTGGAGTGGCAATGAGGTAGCAGCAATGAAAATGGTAAAATGCAGAACCTAAGAAGAATATGCTAGAAAGCTTTGATTACAAAGGTTTCTCTTTTTTTAAATTTTTTTATTTTTATTGTTGTACTTTAAGTGAAAGTTTACAATTCAAGTCTCTCATACAAAAATTTTTGCATACATTGTTATATGACCCTAATTGCTCTCCCTATACTGCGACAGCACCTTCCTCCTTTCCACCCTTGATATCCTGTGTCCATTCGACCAGCTCCTGACCCTCTCTGCCTTCTCATCTCACCTCCAGACAGGATCTGCCCATTTAGTCTCATGTATCTACTCGAGCTAAGAGGCACACTCTTCACAATTATCATTTTACGTCCCATAGTCCAGTCTAATCTTTGTCTAAAGAGTTGGCGTCGGGAATGGTTTTAGTTCTGGGTTGACAGAGAGTCCGGGGGCCATGCTTTCTGGGGATCCTCCAGTCTCAGTCAGACCATTAAGTCTGGTCACAAAGGTTTCTCTTATATAAGTTTTCTTTTCAATATTGAATGTATTGGCAATTTTTTGTTTCCTAGATAGTTGGGTATTTATAGTTTAAATGATTAAGAAAGGAAAAAAGCACATACTGTCAATTCCAACAAGGAGCTGTATTTTAACAATCTGTTTCCACTCCACTTCTATTTTTCTCATTCCTCACACCCCACTTATGAACACTGTAGCTTGGAATCTGTTGATAATGCTGTCATTTTCAAATGTTTTCTAGTCTTCCTAATTGCAAAGGGACCTACTGTCCATCAGATAGACTGGTGTCCTTGGAAAACAGAGCAATAGAAGATACAGGCTCTCTTGCCCATCTCATCAAAGTTACGCCTGTGAGTATTACGTGGCTTTGTGCCCAGTAGAAGAGGATCAGGGTTGCCAAATCTTTGTATAATAACAAGCTCCAATCTACATAACACCTGGTCTTTACAAACCAAGTCATTATGAACGTGATCCAAGCTGTCTCTCCAGGGGTTTTATTATTTCCAAATTAGTAGGAGTTGTTTCTTACATACAGTCATGCACCACATAAGGTCCATTTGAGCAATGTCTGACCGCAAATACATCCGTGGTCCTGTAAGATTATACAGGCAGTCCCCAGGTTACTAACATCAGACTTATGTACAACTCATAGTTACAAACCAACACCCCATAAAATCTATTACATTAAAAATCCAAGGTACATGCAATGGTTCATAATAACAAATGGGTACTATTTTGCGATGCACATCAAAACATTATTATTATTGTATTATTATGTTAAAGATGTAGTGTATCTGGAAGTGTTTCTTTAATGTTTTTTATGCATAGAAAGGTACAGTATGTACCATATACTAAGACAAACATTTCACTAACTGACGTTAGATATGAACTGTATCTGACTGTTTGACTTAGGTACAAATTCGACTTAAACACAGACTTAAGAATGGAACTCGTTTGTAATCTGGGGACTGCCTGTATATATATATATATATATATATATATATATATATATATGGTGTTTGCACAATGTCCAAATCACATAGCATCCTATGTCACAGAACACATCTTGGACATAGAGCCACACGACTGTATATGCAAGTTGCCTGTCCATGTTCCCCTTTAGTGAGGATTGAGTGACTGCCTACCCTGATTGTGCAATGGCTTGGTGACGTTAGAGAAGTGGTGGGGAAGAAAGTACCATTGCACCCTAGATCTCTTGGTCAGTAAATTCTGCCGGAGAATGAATACGCAAACAAAGAACTCAGATAATGCTGGGCCTAGGGGAGGGGAAGGTGCCGCCTTCTAGTACAGGACCCAAAGGTCCCAGGGTTGTCCATATGAGGAGTTCATCACTGTTCATCCTATACACAATACTAGCATATGACAAGAAAACATACCCAATGCAGCAGCTGAGATAAAGAATTCAGAATTTTGGATTCTGATATAAACAAATGGATTTCAGACCTAGGGAAACAGGGGAAGGCAGAAGTAGAAACAAAGAGATGAACAAGAGCTTCCAAATATCCATCAAATCTACATGGTTTTCTCCCTTTCTGTTAAGCAACCACTATCTCTTTCCTGGACCACTGGTCTTCCTGGTTCCATTCTTGCTGCTTTATTTGCTTCTTTCTGCACAGCACCAGGGTGATCTTTTAGCAGTCTAAATTAGATCATATCACTCATTCAGTTACCACCATCCATTGACTTACAAGGACCTGCACCATCTGTGACCTGCCTGCCTCTCCTACTACGTCTCATGTTACTTACCCCCAGGCTCTCTCCAGCTACTCTGGCCTCTGATGGATTATTGCCCCCACCTACTTTCCCGGCTGATGCTTAGTCATGTGAGATACAATATATCATAACATTAAAATGCACACTTTAGTGCCCGACTGGTCAAACTCTGGTTTTTCTACCTAGCTGTGTGAAGAGACCTGGAATAAAAACAAACAAACCAAACCAAACCAGTTGCTGTGGAGTCAACTCTGATCCCTGACAACCCCATGCATGTCCAAGTAGAACTGTGCTCTGTAGGGTTTTCAATGGCTGGTTTTTCAGAAGTAGATCACCAGATCTTTCTTCTGAGGTGCCTCTGGGTAGACTCAAACCTCCAACCTTTCAGTTGTCAGCCAAGCACATTAACCATTTACACTACCCAGAGACTCCATGACTTTGAATACATTGCTTAAACTCTCTATGCCTCTTTTGTCAAATGTAGATGTTAATAGTACTTACCTTATGGAGTGATTATGAGGAGTAAGTGATACATGACAAGTACTTAGCTCAATGCTTAACATCTAGAAAAATGTCAATAAATGTTACATTTTATTATCTCTGAGATGGCAGCCTAAACATCATTTTCTCTGAGACTCGATATTGCCTGATCCTGAATCTTCCTTTCAGCCTTCTTTACTGTTTTCCCTTTTCGTGGAACTCTTCCTTTTATATGCTTATAATTGTGCATTCATTTTTGTTGCTGTTGTCTGTCTCTCCCATTAGACTGCAAGCTCCATGAGGGCAAGGTCTCAGATCACTCAATCACTGAATAGCCAACACCTAGGCCAAGCACACAGTAGACAACAAATAAGTTGCCGAATGAATGACTGAGGTTGATGGTTCAAGGCTAAGTTTATGAATTCTGAATGTCTGCTGGGAAAGAGTTGGCAGCTCAGAGGGACTGAGCTGGGCCAGAAGCCAATGGCGTTCCACTACACTACTTTTCAAGACATTATCTTTATATCATATTTTAAGATGTTGACATATCAAATTCAAATTACTGGAGCTAGCTCAAAACTTGCATTTATATGCCAGGATTAAACGCTCTTTTTTGGCAGAAAAAATGTTTGCATTTGCCATAGAATCTCATCCAATCTGGAACTGGCCTGCATTAATTGTGTAAATGAGACAATCATGGTCCTTTTTCTCCTTTTTGCTTTCTACTGTTCTGTCCCTCAAAGTGACTGAATATTTTACTTCACTGCTTCAGTGGACAGGCTATCATAGACCTGGGCAGAGACTTCTTTGGTGGCAAGCCCAAGGTACAGGCTCCTGCTTGCTTTTCTCACTTCTTTTTTAAATAAGGCCTCTTTTCTCTGTATGCCTCGATTATCTCTTTTTTGTTTAATGCCACTGCTTATTTATTTCATTTATGTAGCACATTTCCATCCCAGCTTGTTAGATTGTATGGAGAATACTGTATTTAGAAAGAGCAATGGCAAACACATATACAACAACAAAAATGAAAACCTAAACTCCCGCCGTACTTGGATAGCACAGTGTTACTTTCCTCTGTGTCCTCACCTTGGTTCCCACCAGGGACCTGGTCTCCACAGACCTTCTCCTCCCACCCCTTCCCCTCTTCCTTTGTTCTGTTGTTTTGTTTTACACTCACTGGAAGGCCTGGTGCTGCCTGGGGCCTTTGGCATCTGCGCATGTGGGGAAGGGGTATTTTGGAAATGTATCATCTCCAGCTTATTTTCTACACCTGGAACATTGATTTGTTCCTCACTCATAATGATGTCACCTACTTTTCAAGGCTACCTTCTTCCAAATCCTTTTTTTGGTCACTTACTTAGGAAAAATTTTGTCTCTTCTTTTCAGTCTTCATTGTCCAATCTCTCTTTCCCTGTCTAGGTTATCCTTTTAATTTTTGTAACCCAATCCAGATGTTGAGAGCAGTGCTTTTGTTAAGGACTAAAGTTGACCATTTCAGGGAGAAACTCATATTCATCGAAATATGTATTTAAAACATAAATTAGGAGTTTGAGCTAAAAATGGGAAGAGGGAGTTAAAATGAGTCTTGTGTCTGCATTTTCTTTCTACCACAATTGTATGCAATTTCACGATGTCAGATGAAGACCAGGCATCTAATACTATATTACTAAACTGAAATATCTGTCATCAACACAGTTCCTTAATGAAAAGTGACTATTCTGTAGATTAAAGGTGTCAGTAAGCTAACAAAATGAAGAAATGTTTAATATTCAGTTCTTTGTCTTTTAGAAATAACTTAGATTTCCTGCTTATGTGTTACTCATTTTTTTTTTTTTTTTTGGTTTTAGGAAGCCCAATGTATAGGACATAATTGCCATACAGCTATTATCTTTTATATTTTAGTTTAAAAAAATGAAGGAACAAATAAAAACAATGCAACATAGAAGGAAAGTTGGGTCTTCAGAGTCTGAGTATTCTTACAAGGAGTATCATAAGAGATCATTGAGGTAGAGCAAGGGATTAATAAGAATGGGCTGACATACTAACTTAGAATGCATGTAGAAACCAAATTGCCAGCCTAGAGAAAAATATACATATCACTACTTCCTCTAAAGTGGGAGGAAGGATGCCTAACTACCAAGATATCCATAAATGATACTCAGAAGTCTTCTTCGGTGGCCTCTTTCTAGAAGGATTGCAAATACAAATCCTTCCACCATACAGATGTGTGTGCATAGGATGTGGCCTGAAAATGCAGCTTTGATTCTGGGAAGACTGAAACCTAGGAAGCCTGAATGCAACCATTCAGGAAAACAGATATGTTTTTCTTTGGCTGTTGTTCCTGAAGTTACTTAAATGAGGTTCATTGGCTATTGATGTGTATATATTGAGATTGCAGTAAAACATAATGGACCAGTCTCTCCTTCCCCAGGCTCACAGCATTGGCATTTTACCTCTTGGGAAAGTAAAATCATGGTCTTAGATTTGGGGAAATTCTCTGGCATCTGAATGGCAGCTGATTTATTTTTAAGATAGTGATGTCAGAAAGGCATAACCCAGAGTGTGAAGGTAGTGTTCACTGGGAGAATAGTGATTACTGATTAAAATATTAAGCAAGGTGGGTTCCCTTTCCTGCGTTCAGAACTCAGTCCCGCAGCAATGTGGATCAGAACCCCTCACCAGCATTTTCACTTTTTCCCTACTCAATGACACTTAAATTCTTTTGTTTTGTTTTTTCCTGTGACAGATCCTACTTGTTCTATTTATCTCTTTAATTTGTGCTCTGACATCAAGCTTTAATTTTATCATTATTATTTTGCTGCTTTTTAGACATCCATGGTGTGCCAGGCATTGAATAAAATAGAAAAGATACAATCCCTGCTGTCGCTGGCCTCACACATTTAAAGAGATACGACAGGCAAAACACCCTGTAATTGGCAATAGACAGCCCTCATGCTTTTTTCCCTTTCTCCCTTTTGAAGCAACTTCTTCATCTTTCTGAACAAGCCTAAGAAGTTTCATAGATCAAAGGTGTCGAAAACCAGGAGGGTTTGGAACAAGTGTCAGAGAGTAAGCAAACGACTTTGAGAGCTGTGACTGCATCTTGCTTCCCACGTGCTCTAGGCACTCCTGTCTCACCTGGGCAGACTCAGGCTTTCCACCTCCCCTGCCGTCCCTCTGCATCGGATATCCGGGAGCCAAGGGCATCCTGTCCCTTCCCTTCCCTTCCCTTCCCGAGGACTACAAACCCTTTAAACAAGAGAGATTTTCCCAGGCTCTGGTCGGCGTGGGCTGACAGCCTCTAGGAGACCCTCAAAAGGCGAATGTCTGGGCAGGTACGGACCTAGCTCCTGGCGCTCCCTCAGAGTCGTCGCCGATTTTTTCCTTTCTCTCCTTCTCACATAATCCTTCTAGGATCTTCTCTGTCTTTTTCCTTGTAACACTGAAGCCCTCTCATGCCCGGGGACTGAAAAGGAACCCAGGGCATCCGGACCATGCGGGAGGGCTGTGTGTGTGTTCGGGGATTATCACTGGGGCGTGGAGCACCCCACCCATCACTTCCTGGACCCGGGAGGAGCAAAGCGCTCGCCCCTCTCCGCGGCTCTCCCCGGCTCGGATTCCCAAGGCTCAGCTCAGCTGGAGAGTCCCCTCACCCGGCCCGCACCTGTACCCTAGAGGTCCAAAGTTGCGGAAAACAATCGTGGGGCGCAGAAGAGCCAAGGGGAGCCAGAGCGCCCGTGGCTGCTGGCCTCGGGGAGCAGACGGAGCAGAGGGTCGTGTGGGTGCTTAGGCTAAGAGAGGAGGAGGAGGAGGCAGAAGGAGAAGGGAGGGAAGGCGGGGAGCAGCTGCCGGGGGAGGCCAGGCGCAAGGTGGCTCCCCGAGGCCCCGCGCCCCGCGGCTGCCGGGGACGCACCAGGCAGCCAATGGCTGCGCAGAGGTGTACAGCAGATGGCGTCCGACTGCGCCGTTCCTTCCTCCACCTCCTCCTCCTCCTCCTCCTCCTCCTCTTTTCCCTCCTCCTCCAGTGCTGAGAACCCAGAGTCGCCGCCGGGTTGCCAGACGCTGGAATGGGTGGTCTCCCGACACACACCACCATCTTTCTTGCGCTGGGGAAGCTCGGGGCTCGGTGGTTCCCAGAAGCTGCGGCTGCGGCGGCGGCTCAGGCGAGGCGGGTGAGTGCGGCCGCGCTGCGCACAGTGCAAGGGATGCCTGGACCCGGGTAGCCGGCGAGGTTGCCAGGCGGCAGTGGCCCAGGGCGGGGGAAGCGCTGGGGGCACAGACTTTGCTCTTTCCTCCCCAGGCAGCCTCCCTCGCCCCTTGCCCTGGCCAGACGCGGGAACTTGGAAGTGGAGCGTTTCGGATGCCCCTGGCTTGGTGCTTGGTGAAGGGTGGGTTGCAGGGGCGCAGCGTACTGAGACTCCAGCTGGGCGCGCGGGCGGGGGCACCCCACGCAGCAACTTGGGCAGCGACCTCAGGCAACGGAACTGAGCTGTGGATTGGGGCGGCAGGAGCCTCTGTCCCTTCCACTTCCAGCTTGCTTTGGGATGAAGGGAGGCGGGGATCCCCCATCCTGCACCGGCAGCCTTGCAACCGAGATTAGAGGGCTGAGAGTTCCGCGAGCTTTGCAAACAGGTTAACTGTGGGTTCAGTTTTGGTAGCGCTGAGGGCGAAATCTGCGTGTGGGTGTTCAGTGCCCCTGGAGGACAGCTGAGCAAGCCAAGAAGTTTTGCAGCTTCCTCTGATTTATCAGTGGAGTGTTAGGAGGCTGCAGCGACAGTTTACACTTCCACTGTCCCTGTGGAGGGCAAGGGGCAAGCTGGGGAGAAGGAGACTCGTTGATGGGGAGTGACATCACGCTGTGTATTGAGAGAAAACTGGGAATGGGGCGTTATACTGGGGGCAAGGAGTAGGAAACGCGTATTTTGTAAACATCACCCATCTACACTTGTCACTCCTGAAGTATTAAAGTTATTTAAATATGTAAATAACCTTCACTCTTTGGCAGCCTCATTTAAATCTTGAAGTGAAAAACTTGGTGTCTGTATGTGGGGGAGGAAGTGTTTAGAGCGCGCTCTTTTTCACTCTGTGTGCAAGATTTTTAAATACAAGGGGGGAAAAACACTTTATTTGGAGGTCAGGTCATATGATCTAGTAGCACTTTTTCTCGTGATTATTCTGAACGTCCCTAAGAGCTATTGAGATTCAGTTCCTTAGAGTCAAGGTTGAGTTCGGCTAGATTATGGGACATCGGGTTCTTCGGTGCTCTGTTTATTGCCAGGGTGTTCTGCTAGTAGTCAGCAGTTCCCCGCCTTTAAGCACATTTGTGTCCCTGTAAATGACACCCTGGCTAGAGGAGCCTGCCAGGTGTTTCTCACCGGTACACCTGTGGGTGCTATGATATCATGGAAATGGTAACCCACGCAGGCAAAGAGCATGCTATCCAGGCTGTGAGGTGTGTGTATGTGTGTGTGCGCGCGCGCACGTGCTCGCACGTGTGTATCTGGAGTTTTCCTTTTGACAGGCAGCCTTTGGATGCCAAAATGATACATTTATCTGCCAGGCACCGTCAGGGCAGTCTGGGTTTGTTGGGTAACTGCAAGGCAGTGATCTCCAGGGAAGAGGCGCCTCTTTCTGCTCTTCACAATATTACAACATTTGGTTAAGGCTTCCTGAAAGCCACTTAGGATGTTACTAACCAAATCAAGAAGCATATTCAGTGGTGAGTGAAAGTCTCCTGTCTTTGTGGGTTAAATGCTATATAAAGTGGCTGTCTTGAGCCTTCACTTTGATGCACTGCTGTTTCTAAACCTAGATGTCATTAATAACAGGAGCCTTCTTTTAAAACTTAATGTGGCCAGCTCTGTTTTCTGTGGTAGAGGAGCCAACCTGGTAGATTCGCTAGGACTACCTTCTTCCTATCCCTGCACATTGTGTCCTTTCCACCTACCTGCTGGTAGTTGAGGATCGGAAACTCTTTATGCAAATTTAAGTGAAATACACTTATGAAGATAATTCTCCTGACCCCATAACAACAGACTCAGATACTTCCAAAGAATTTGTGTGCGTAATTGCTGATTTTGAAAATGTGGGATAATCTTGCACATTAGTACAGACAGTTCCAGCAGCCCTGAACACCCACAGACCACTTAGGGTACTGGAAAAATTGAGGGTTAACAAGGGATAAGCACTTGGAGATGAGTGGTCCAGGCCAGAGCTTGCCTGCTACTGATGGGCTTTGATAGTCTATTGTGAAGGGTCATAACCCAGCAGAGTCACTTTGCATTTACCTTAGTATTTAAATCAATAGGTGAAAAAAGATCTTTACAGTTTTTTAATCCCCTCCCCAGTGTTTTTGATCAAAGTCGTTGCTTGTTAAAGAGTCAAAGGGCTAAGAAACAGGAATACTATTAGGTAGAAAATAATTACTGATCATAAAAAAAGGTATAAACACTGATTCCACTGTTTGAGGATTGGCATTAATAAGTTGGCAATTAAAGGTAACTTTCTGGTCTCTGCTGAGTGTGCCTTTTTAAAAGAAAGCATGTAAGGAATTAAAGAAAAAGTAAGACTGCTAAAATGTTCATCACCAGAAAGGCATTTATGGACCTGATCTGGCTGCGTATCCTGCTTCCGAAGGAATAATTATTTTCTTTACATCTGTAAACAAAAAAATTTCCCTCAACTAACAGACTAAGAAAGCAGTCAGAATAAAAAGATGGGAGCCAAGTTAATGGAAGGGGAGAAAAGGGGGTGTCCAAAGAAGAAAAATTCCAAGGCATGTCAACTCATTTTAATTATACTTCACAAACTGAAGTTGGAGTCATGTAATTCCTTCAAAAACTACCCAAACTGCTATTTTGCTCTTCTGTATACCTTTATAAAGATTAGGCACTAAAGTAATAACATCGTTTCAAAAGTTTGAATAGAATGATGGAGAAGAGTTGACTGGTCCTATTGAGTTAACTGCCAAAATGACAAATGATATGATATATTAAATACACAGCCAAGATAAACGCATTAAAGGATTCTAAGTAGTGACAACTATACTACTTGTTGGGAAAAAGAGGACAGCACCATTAACAGCAAAGGTTCTGAGATGCTCGATTGAAGAAGGGCAAAGGAAGCATCTTTGAATGACTGCAGTATATTACAGTATCACAAACTATTTTTATGAGCTACTTAGACATGCTTTGGGATTGTTTAATATGAATTGCACACAAGTGTTTTTATGTTTGTAAAAGAAGATATGTTACGGTCTACAACTATAAAACAGGCAGCTGCGTTTACTTTTAATAACAGGCAGCATCCTAAATATAACACAGGTCCTTAATTTAGAGCTGTTAACAGGATTAATATTCAAGTGATAATTAACACGTTAAACTTGTGAAAGTAGAGGGATTTTTTTTTTTAACTCCACTTTTAATTCTAGATGTTTGCTTTTGTGTGTTTGAGTAGGATCAGGGTTTTAGGAGACGTAAAGTCACTGGCGCCCTTGCTCCAAGGGGATGAACATTTTATTCATCCTTTAAAATTCCGTCATTGATTGGGATTATTTTGTTGGTGTTTTTACTAGGATTTTTAGGGGTGGTTATTTATAATAGCTAACAGTGGCTGTTGATGAAACCAAGCCAAAAAGGATTAGGTGCTATTCCTTGTCCCCTTTCGTGTCATCTTGATGAGGAGGAAATTGCATCTCAGTCATTGAATTGCTGGAATTACTACGCTTTCATTCTGAGTTAATGTGCCTGGATGTGGCCAGTTATACAAAATATAGATACGTTGTTATTTTTCAGTAATACATCCATAATTTATCATGAGCATTCTATAGCTACTGCATACAGCAATTCATCTGAAGGGGAAAAGAGAATATTAGTGAAATCCAATTACTCTATGTCCTGCATTGGTAAAATTCTGGAATTAACTATACAGATGCCGTAGAATAGGGTTTCACTGCTGATGGGGACTCAGGGTTATTACAGGGGATGGGGGTTAAATCCAAGCTTGGTTTGTAAGCTGAACAATGAATTCATCTGTCACATACAAGACCTACTATATTTTAGAGGAGCTCTGGTGGCTCGGTGGTTAAGAGCTCAGCTGCTAACCAAAAGGTCAGCAGATGGAATACACCAGCCGCTCCTTGGAAACCCTATGGGGCAGTTCTGCTCTGTCCTATAGGGTCACTATGAACCAGAGTCGACTCAAAGGCAACTTTTTTTTTTTTAATGTGCTGTTATGCATTTAAAAGCATCACTAAATTCATTTTAGCTTTTGATCATTAGGTATTTTTGCAATTAGTGGATTCTAAATGTACAACTCTTTGGTGTCATATGGCATCAGAATTTTTTGAAGTTAAAAGCATCAGTCCTCATACCAGAAAAGGTTGGATATTGACCTAACTGTAATGACCTGTAAACATGTGGGAATGTTTTCTGGATGGAACAAAAGGTGGTCGTTGTTGAATTTAGGTATTTTGTAGCAAGGGACATGATGCTTGCTTTTGATTTTGCTTTTCTAGGCATGTTTTAATTATGAGCCTCTTGTAATTAAATATGCTGTAGCTAAAAGCAGAATCCTAAGTAACTAATGCACAGACAGTTCTTCAATGCCTTGACTGGAGGAGAGCTCTTTGCTGTGTTCCACTTGCATGAGTGAGGATTAGCTGCTGATTTGTGCCCTGGTGTTACGTTAGCCAACAGCTCATTACTTCTGGAAGAATCACAATGTGGAGAAAAGCTCTAAACTTTGTGGCAGTTAGGCACCATTGCCTTGGTCTCAGACTGTAGTTTTGTAGTAACACATATTTTAATTTGGGTTATTTCAGGTGATTATTATGAAAAACATTGCATGTAGTGCACCTAAATAAAAGTATTTTAATTATCATGAGACCAAGGCCTGCAGTAATCTCTCCTTGCAGAGTTTGCTTCTGCACTCTCCTCTATTGATTTCTGCCTTTTTGCTTACCTTAGACATATTCAGGGCGATTTGGGCAACATGCACTAATACAACCCTTACTGGTTGTAAAAATATTGAAACACTTCTGTACCAGTAGCCAAACAGGTGCTGTTCTAAGCCCCCTGACAGTCTCACTGTCCCTCCAGTCCTACAGGCCACTCCCTGCAGCCCTTAGGTCACCTTTTGATGCAGCCACTAAGAGGGTCATCCATCTGGCACAGTAAGGGGCCCTTGGGACCTGCTAAAGGGCTGCCGCTGGAGTCTGTTCTGATTGGCTGGTGCCCGAGCCCTATCAGTTGTTAAATATTGTGTGTTTGCTTGTTTATTTATCGTGGTGAAAATACATACAACAAAACACATGCCAATTCAACGTGTACAATTCAGTAACATTGATTACATTCTTCAAGTTGATAAATATTTTTAATATTAACCTTTGATATTGTTACTCATGACAAGAATAAATGCAAGATCTGTAATGCCGTCACCATTAGAATCAAATATAATTCTGCCTGAATGAATAAAACCAATTATTTCTTTAAAAAAAGTAAAGGCAATATTTGCATTATCAAGTAGTTGAACTTGAAATCTGTTTAGTTTTACGTTTTAATTTCTTATATCTAACATTTATATCTACTAAAAACACTTCGATATTGTTATTCATACATATTTATATTACCAAAGAACTCGAGGGTTCCTAGGCCCCTTTCAGCTGAGTTCTCAATTCATATAAAGCCACTCTATCTTCTATTTAATTTATTTTCCTAGAAAACGTAAAATAAGAATACTAAGTACATTCTTGGTAAGGGGCAAAAGCAAATTTCTAACCCAGGTTGTGTGTTCCAATATCAATCCTTTTTACCCCACAGCTGTCTCTGACGACTTAATTAAAATGTAGGTGCATGGGAGCAGCTCAACAAGGCTTTTTGCTTTTTGGGAAAAAGTAATTATTTTTTTCCACCTCCATTTCTAGTCTCCAGAATTAACTTAATTTACTTCATATTGACTTCCGTTCGTTTTTGTGATTAAGTATAGTTAATGGGGTTCATTTCACCTGAATTGACCCATTCTGTGAACTGGAAGAGCTACTGGCCAATCATGGAGAGGCAAGGAATGTCGATGAGTTTGCAGACTCTGTGAGGAAAATTCTTTGGTCATTTCTTCTGGATCTCTTCTAGCTAAAACTAAACACAAATATTGCTAGAAAAGTCCTGTCCTGAAGAATACCACTTAAATTATGCTTCTTCTGGAATAGAAAAAAAGTAGCATTGCCGGTCTTACCCAAGTGTAACTCATGCCAGTCATGAACTTCCTGTTATCCACCTCCTTCTTCTATCAGGCCTATCCCCATAAAGGCCCCCACAAAAACCACACCTACCTATTTAAAACTGTCAAAAATGCTATTCCCCCCCCCCACCCCAGTTAGCCAAATCATACCTGGAATCAAGACACAGCAACACTTATACTTCACTGAGCTTTCTCTATGCCTATTCATAATCTGTCTGTCTGAACAACTCAGGTGTTAACTCTCCTTTTAATGTTTGATTGAATTTATTTTCTTATTAGTATCTACTTGTGGAGTCCTGATTCCAGAGGATTTGAATGGGAAAAGGGATCATTCTCTACTGAGAATTCTGGAAAACAGAGAGGGAATGTGGTGGAGGGTAGGGCCTGGGTGATAAGAACCATTTGAGGATCTGTAAAGTTAGGCTTAGCACTATCCAGGTAGGCACTTAGAGTGACCGCTTATTATTGATTACCTACACGGGCTGCATACTGGGCTCGGTACATTAGCATCAGTATGTCTAATCCTCATAATTACGTTGTAAAGTGGGTACTGTTATTTAGTCCCATTTTTTATACTGGGAAATGGAGGTTGAAGGACCTTTGGTACCCTGCCTGAGCTAATGCAGCAGTTAAGCCACAGAGCCAGAATTTGCATCCAGTCTCTTGAGCTGCAAAGCTTATTCTGCTTCTGTTGCACAGACTGCCCCTAGAACAGTCTAGGGACTTCGTTTCACCTGAATTGACCCATTCTGGTCAGCAAGTTTAGTCTTCATCTCCGCTGGAATTTCTCCAGAATGCAAGAGCATAGACACTCACCTATTGCCAGAGCCTCCATGCACCACGGAGATGACTGACAGAAAGAGTACTGCTGAATCACTTCTACCTGGAGGTGGACGTGTCATTAGGAAATATGGAAAAAGTCTGCATTTTGAGTTGGCATAAACCTTCTGCCTGAAGATTATAATATCTTAGAATTGTAAAAAGCTTGAGACATTCACATATAGAAGTGTTGAGTTCCTGATGAACCACTGGAAGACTCAGAAAATTCAGACATATTTAGGAAATCCACACCGGATTCCTTTTTATTAATGGCTTGTAAGTAAGACAGAACAGTTCTGCCAAATGTACAAAGCATTCGATTTTGCATTTAGCACGAAGAGAAGGATGATGGGGGAATCAGTCTTCAGGTGCACGTGTGGGTGGACTGGCAGTTGGTGGCCTTGGTGGTGCCTGTGACTTGGCTGAGAGGTCTGGTCAGGTGGGTGCCCTTGTCTGCCCTCTTTGCTCCATGTATGTCCCAACAGTAATGTATCTTTTGTTGGAGGCACAACTTTACTAAGAAGGGAAGAGCTGTCCTTTGGTTAAGCGCGTGTTAGAAATCAGATTTCTGAAAATCTGTGTTTTAAAAGTGTTTTGCTGGTTCAGCATGTGCTCATTTGACATGAACTTCCATGGGAGTGTATAGTGCCTACATTTCCAATATCAATCAATGTCACTTAATTTCTATAGAAATATAGTGCTGGAATATGCCCAGTTTCTTTCCTTGCCTCTGGCAGAATCATATATAAAGAAGCTCAGAAGATTCTAAGTTGTCAAGAGAAGTTTTTATGTGTTCCAGGAATGAACTTTTTCACATTCAGAGCTATCTAGATATGGGATAGGCTGTCTCACAGAAACGTGAGTTCCCCATCATTGGGGGTATTCAAGCAGAGAACCAGCAACCAGTTGTCAGGATATTTTGCAGAGAGGATATGTACGTTGGATATTAACAGCTGAGATTTACTAAGCATATACTATGTGCTAGGTGCTATTCTGGAGTCCTTAGATAGCGCAGATGGTTAACGTGCTCAGCTGCTAACCGAAAGGTTGGAGGTTTGAGTCCACCCAGAGGTATTTCAGAAGAAAGGCCTGTCAATTTACTTCTGAAAAGTCAGCCATTGAAAACCTTATGGAGCACAGTTCTACTGTGACACATCATGTGCCAGAATTGACTCAATGGCAACTGGTTAGATGCTATTCTACATGTATTAACTTATGAAACCTTCACAACAAGCTTGTGAGATTTGCTGTATTATTATTATTTACAGATGCAGAAATTGTTAAGTGACTTGCCACAGGTCAAGATCTGCACCAAGGCAGTCAGGTTCTAGAGCAGTGCTGTCCAATAGAAATATAATGCAGTCCACATATGCAATCTTCAGTTTTCTAGTAGCCACATTAAAAAAAGTAAAGAGAAATATTGAAATTAATTTTCCTCTTATATCTTATTTAAACTGATGTATCTAAAATATTGTTATTTCAGCATGTAATTCATATGAAAATGTTCTTAACGAGATAGATACTTTTCTGTACTAAGTCTTCAAAATTTGGTATTTTATACTTACAAACACGTGTTTATTTAGACTAATAGACACATGTGGTTGGTAGCTACCATACTGGATACCTCTAGAGCCCATACTGTTGGCAGTTTCACTCTGTTGCCTGCCTGTTAAGGAGTGCTGGTAGCGCAGTGGTTAAGCACTCGACTACTAACTGAAAGGTCAGTAGTTTGAACCCACCAGCTGCTCCATGGGAGAAAGATGTGGCAGTCTGCTTCCATAAAGATTACAGCCTTGGATACCCTATGGGGCAGCTCTACTCTGTCCTATATGTCTGCCGTGAGTTGGAATGGACTCCATGGCAACGGATTTGGATTTTTTGGGTTTGCCTGCCTATTAATTGCTATGTTTCCTTCCAGTGCTGACCCATCAGTTTTTGCATATGTGAGGCCATTCATTTATTTATCCTCTTAGCCTTTATTTACCAGGATGAATAATCTCTTAAAACAACAACCACAAAATACTTCTATGACTTCTCTGAGCAACACATTTACTTTTAAAGCCTGTAAGACAAGATTTCCGTGAATCTCATGTGTTAAAAAATGAATCCCACATGTAGTTTTTTTATATGTTAAAAAATGAATCACACATCCCTTTTGATTGTGAAGATGGAGCCTACCTGGCTTGCTTCCACTTTAACAGCTATTCGTACACATTATGAAATGTCCTCGCCCTTCTTGTTTCCCAGTTAAATAGTCCTGATTTCTTTTGCCTTTTACATTTTTGTTTTTATTTGCTGGACAGTGTTTGTGTGTAGCCTGATGTGTATGAAATGAGCATAGCCTGGGATATGCATATCACTAGGGAGGATGAGAAGGAAAAAAAATAGCCTTCAAA
The DNA here is from genome assembly GCF_000243295.1 of Trichechus manatus latirostris. Lineage (NCBI taxonomy): Eukaryota > Metazoa > Chordata > Mammalia > Sirenia > Trichechidae > Trichechus > Trichechus manatus. The sequence continues at coordinate 11,014,143 of NW_004443969.1, forward strand.
TAAGATTGAACTTTGCCAATTTTTGTAACTTAAATTCTCAGCCCTCTTTTGCTATATCCTTATTATAGTTACTGTAGTCATAAATGATGTACGGCCCGCCAATGTGGTATTTCTGATCAAATTGTAGTAATTTTCTGGTAGGTTTGATTCATCTTCTGGCATATAGCATTCTTCTCGGTGATCTGAAGGGCCTTTCTCAAGTTGAATTTCAGACAGTAACCGACCCTCTGGGCTGTGGTTTGCTTCAACTGAAAAAGCAGAATGTGACATGCCTTTCATTGTGCGCAACATATAAAAGACGTCCTGTGTTTCCTTTGTAAGTGCAACCTCTACTCAGCTCTACATGATGATGCGAAACATTTTAATAATTCTGAGTCTCAGTGGCAGGGCATATTACACAAGTAGCTTAAGTCTGACTTCGGTGGCTTATTTAAAAGAAGACTATTAAGAACATAGCTTCTGTTAGAAAGAAAGAAACATTCTAAACTTCATAGGGAGGGATTTCCTTGTGGAGACAGACTCTAAAGATGTGTCATCTAATATTTGTGTGCATGAATATTAGATATTTCATTTGGATTATAGAGTTAGTGGAACTAAAACATAATGCTTGTGGACATAATATATTCCCAGTGCAACACATCTTTTAGTTTTTTTTTTTTTCATTTTTTGAATAGCTAAGCAGTTTTCACACAGAAAGACAGACCAATGTAAAGTGCAAGATGCATTTGTTTATAAGCTATATGAATAAATTCAAGGAGTATTTATTGAGCACCTGCTGTGTTCCTGGCACAGAGTAGATAAAAGCTAGTATAAGATACCAGCCCCAATCCCCAGGAATTTATAGCCTTGCTGTGGAGATATGACATGCACAACCTCCACCCTTCCCAAAGCCAAATCACCTTATTTATATATGACTGTCTCTCTTACTAAGTATAAGCTGCATAAAAGCAGAGAATGCATCTTACTCATATTTGTATCTTTAGCACCTTGCAGAGAATAACTGTGCAATAAGTAGTTGTTGAATTAATTTTATTTACATATGCAAATTAAAATATAGCTATAATGTCATACTTTTAAAGCAACTATCAATATAAAAATTGCATTTTATGTAATGGAGACAAATAAAGTCTAGTCCTGCTCCCATTGCTACTACTCTGGCTGGATCAGCTCTGCTGACTCCATTTGGTGACTTCTATCTAACAGCTCAGCTTCATTGGGGAAAGATTTTGTAAATCTGAAGAGAGTGTGGACCTCTTTTTCAAGATGGCAGGGTCATATTGGGATTTAACCTCAGTCATAGACTCCTTGGTATTAAAAATTTTTTTTCAAAAAGTTCTATTTTGTTCAGAGGATAAGGAAAGAACCTTGTCATTTGATCACAGTAAGTAATTCTTGGAAGCTTGCATATAGGAGTAGGGAGTAATAAAAAGTGTGTTACCTGCATAGGGGTCCCATTAGCTCCTACATGTATTGGAAACCATAGTGCTAAATGATACCAGGGCAGCCACTTAATATTTGTGAGCAAAAGGACTAAGCTAAAAAATAATGAGGTTACATAACCTGCATGACTCAAAATGAGAAGAAACAGCTGCAAACATCCATTTATAATTGGAATGTGAAATGTACGAAGTATGAATCTAAGAAAATTAGAAGTCGTCAAAAATGAAATGGAATGAATAAAGATCAATATCCTAGGCATTAGTGAGCTGAAATGGATGAGAATTGGCCATTTTGAATCAGACAATTGTATGGTCTACTATACAGGGAATGACAAATTAAAGAGGAATGATGTCACATTCATTGTCAAAAATAACAATTCAGAATCTACCCTGAAAAAAAAAAAGAATCTATCCTGAAGTACAACTCTGTCAGTGATAGGATAATATCCATACGCCTAACAAGAAGATCCATTAATACTACTATTATTCAAATTACCCACTAACCATTAATAACAAGTATGAAGAAACTGAAGATTTTTACCAACTTCTGCAGTCTGAATAGATCAAATATATAATCAAGATGCATTGATAATTACTGGTGATTGGAATGTGAAAGTTGGAAACAAGGAAGAAGGATCAGTAGTTGGAAAATATGGCCTTTGTCCTAGAAATGACACTGGAGATCACATGATAGGACTTTGCAAGATCAACAGCTTATTCATTGGAAATACCTTTCTTCAACAGCATAAACAGTGACTATACATGTGGACCTTGCAGGATGGAATACACAGGAATCAAATTGACTGTCTTGTGGAAAGAGATGATGGAGAAGCGCAATATCATCAGTCAGAAAAAGGCCAGGGGCTGACTGCAGACCAGACCATCAATTGCTCATAGGCAAGTTCAAGTTGAAGCTGAAGAAAATTAAAACAAGTCGGTGAGAGCCAAATTACGACCTTGAGTATATCCCACCTGAATTTAGAGATTATCTCAAGAATGGGTTAGAAGCATTGAACACTAACGACCAAACACCAGACAAATCGTGGGACAACATAAAGGACATCATACATGAAGACAGCAAAGACAGGAAAGAAAGAAAAGACCAAAATGGAAGAAGAGACTCTGAAACTTACTCTTGAACTTAGAGTAGCTAAAGTGAACCGAAGAAATGATGAAGTAAAAGAGCTAAAAAGAAGACTTCAAAGGGCAGCTCTAAAAGACAAAGTAAAGTATTATAATGAAATGTGCAAAGATCTGGAGATTGAAAACCAAAAAGGAAGAACACATTCGGCATTTCTCAAGCTGAAAGAACTGAAGAAGAAATTCAAGCTTCAAGTTGCAATATTGATGGATTCTATGGGCAAAATATTGAACGACGCAGTAAGCATAAAAAGAAGATGGAAGAGTCACTGTACCAAAAATAATTGGTTGATGTTCAGCCATTTCAGGAGGTAGCATATGATCAAGAACCGAGGGTACTGAAGAAAGAAGTCCAGGCTGCAATGAAGGCATTGGCGAAAAACAAGGCTCCAGGAATTGATGGAATACCAGTTGGAATATTTCAACAAATGGATGCAATGCTGGAAGTGCTCACGGACCGATGCCAAGAAATATACCTGGCCAACCAAGTGGAAGAGATCCATATTTGTGCCCATTCCAAAGAATGGTGATCCAACGGAATGTGGAAATTATCAGACAATATCATTAATATCACATGCAAGTAAAATTATGCTGACGATAATTCAAAAACGGTTGCAGCCATTGAGAGGGAACTGCCAGAAAGTCAGTCGGAATTCAGAAGAGGACATGGAACAGGGATATCATTGCTGATGTTGATGGATCTTGGCTGTAAGCAAAGAACACGAGAAAGATGTTTCCCTTCTCAACTATGCAAAGGCATTCGACTGTGTGAATCATAACAAGTTATGGATAACATTGCGAAGAATGAGAATTCCAGGACACTTAATTGTACTTATGTAGAACCTGTGCATAGACCAAGAGGCAGTTGTTTGAATGGAATAAGAGGATACTGTGTGGTTTAAATCAGGAAAGGTGTGAGTTAGAGTTTTATCCTTTCACCATATTTACTTAATCTGTATGCTGAGCAAATAATCTGAGAAGATGGACTATATGAGGAAGAATGTGGCATCAGGATTGGAGGAAGACTCATTAACAACCTGTAATATGCAGATGACACAACTTTGCTTACCGAAAGTGAAGAGGACCTGAAGTACTTACACTGCAGCCTTCAGTATGAATTACACCTCAAGATAAAGAAAACAAAAATCCTTACAACTGGACCAATAAGCAACATCATAAACAGAGAAAAGATTGAAGTTGTCAATCTTTCATTTTGTTCATTTTATTTGGATCTATAGTCAACACCCATGGAAGCAGCAGTCAAGAAATCAAATGATGTATTACATTGGACAAATCTGCCTGCAAAAGACCTCTTTAAAGTGTTAAAAAGCAAAGATGTCACTTTGAAGACAAAGGTGAGCCTGACCCAAGCCATTGTATTTTTAATAGCCTCATAGGCATGCAAAAGCTGGACAATGAATAAGGAAGACTGAATACGAATTAATGCCTTTGAGTTATGGTGTTGACAAAGAATGTTGACTATATCATGGACTGCCAGAAGAACAAACAAATCTGTTTTGCAAGAAATACAGTCAGAATGCTCCCTAGAAGTGAAGATGGCAAGACTTTGTCTCATATACTTCGGACATGTTATCAGAAGGGACCAGTCCCTGGAGAAGGATATCATGTTTGGTAAAGTACAGGGTCAATGAAAAAGAGGACCACCCTCAACAAGACGGATTGGCACAGTGGCTGCAACAATGGGCTCAAACATAGCAATGATTGCGAGGATGGTGCAGGACCCAGCAGTGTTTTTATCCTGTTGTACATAGGGTTGCTATGAGTCGAAACCCACTTAACGGCATCTAATAACAACATCAACAACAACATGACCTGCAGAGTTGGAGCCCTTTTTGAATATCCCATGAAGTGCACAGAATATACCACATTGCTAATTTAGCTATTTGAGTTGTTCAAGAAAAGCAGATGCTACAGTGAGGGCATCAGATCATCAGAAAGTTATTTCTCTAGCATTTTACATGCAAGGAGTTCAATACACTTTGATAGCTTAAAGTAGTTCTTCCCAGTTCCTTAGGGGAAATTTAGCCCATGGTTATGTAATGCTTGCCTACTGTATGGAATCCAGTTTGTTGCCCCACTAGGGTGTACAGCGATACCCAAATACCCATAAGGAATTTTCAGAGTGTTCCTGTGGAAGGAGGAAAGAAAAAGAAAGGATGCTTCTAAAATAGAAGATGGCACTTGTGGGGTTTTATGGATGAGTAGACTTAGCATGTGAAGGAAGGAATTGGACTCTCCGTCTTCTTTTTTTTCAGAAATTTTTCAACCTCATTTCTCATTCTAGGTTATCTATACGAGTCTTTAAGACTGGCTGTTTATGTTTTCTTTAATAGTCTTAATTTATATAGTGCTTTGAAGTCTGTGGCTTAAGAAACCTCTTCAGGGGTCATTAAAAGCAACAACAAAACTCAGAGCCTGGTGATGTGGACACAGTAGTTTATCCCTGTTGTACCGGTCTGCATAGAACTTGATCACATCCTTTGGAACACTTGTGATGCTTACAGTCTAAATAAAGTGAAACCCAAATCCGTATAATCTAAGGTAAACAGTTTTGTCCTGGCATGTATCAGTATGTGGCAGGAAAGGTACGCAGGGACAGAATTATCCATTGATTTGGCAACAAGTTTGGCAGACGTAGATGTTTGATAAATGCTTAGAAGATAAAAGCATCCAAAATAGCAAAGTCGTCATTCACCCCCAAGAACTGAAAGCTAAGAGGTACTCAAAATAGTGTGAAATCATTTCTGCTGTGAAAGGTTTAGGGACTGAACATAGAGATGATGGAAATTTGGTAGGTCCTGTGTGTGTGTACACACGCATGCATACACACACCAAAACAAAGCATACATGTATTTGAATGATAGAAAAGTGATAGCAAATCCAAGATGAGAAATGATGGGAAAAGAGGAAAGAGAAGGCAAAAAATTCAGCTGAGATGGGAAAAGCATTCCCAGTTGTTGGGACGAGAAATGCTCTAACAAATGTCATTGGATTGAAATTAACAAATGCTATGTTGAGAAGGGAATGGAAGAAAAGAGTTAGGGAAGAAGGCCTGCTGCCCCAGAGGTTTAGCCAGTTGGAAAAAACAAAACAAAACAAAAGAACAAAAAAACAGTTGCTACTAAGTCAATTCAGACTCATGGCAACCCCATGTGTATCAGAGTAGAACTGTGCTCTGTAGGGTTTTCAATGGCTGACTTTTCAGATGTAGACTGCCAGGCCTTTCTTCCAAGGTCCCTTTGGGTAGCCTTGAATTTCTCTCCCATTTGATTTTACTTTGTTCATAAAGTTTCTCTAAATCCAAGAGAATGAACAATCTGATTGGCATAAACATTTCTCTCACTAGTCACAAAGATGGGAGAAATCTGTTTATGCCAATCTGATTATGCATTCTCCTGGGTTTACAGAAACTTTATGAACAAGAGCAAAAACAAGAAGAAAAGAAAACAAAGACTGAGGGCTGTGGTGAAATTTAGTGCTAATTGTCATGTACTTTCAGACGTTCATATGCAAGCCCAATTTTATCCCATTTGAAGCAAAGAATCTACCCTTGACTCCCTTTCCAGCTACCACCTCATCTCTTAATCTTCTTTTCAGTTTCTAGCTTCCAGTCTAGTAGCACTTGCTCACTGTCTCCACTTGGTCTTCACTCTTCAGATCACACAGCTGGATTCTATCCCTGTTGCTCCAACTGAAATAGTTCTTGCCGAAGTCACAGATTGCTTCCCAGTTGTCAAATCCAGTGGACATTTTTCAGTCTCTGTTTATTGTAATGATTAAAAAAAGAATCTTAGTATGTTAGAGAAGCCAAGAATGGACTGGCAAAGATCCCATGATGCTGCCAATTTGAGTTGCTCTTTGAAAGCTGCCAAAATAACTACTGAAGATTTAGACAAAGAAAATAGGTAATTCTGGACTAAATGTAAGCCAAAAAAGATTGAAATGTATGACACTTTGCCAAAAAGAATACCTCCAAATAAAGTTGAAATTGGGATGTTGGCGATTGGAAGTTGAGTAAGACATGGGTAAATAGAAGGAGATTGGGAAATTTCATTAGGATACTTTAATAGAAAATATAACAAGCATGAATGAAAGATATCCTGTTAACTATGGAGGAGAGAAAGGAGAAAAGAAGTTAAGAAGAGCAATGCTTTAAGGAATCCGTAAAGATGAACATGAACTCAGACACAGATACACTTATGCACAAAAAACTTTCATTGATCTGGAATGTGAAGAGAATGGATGGTATGGTGTCATTGTTGACTATCCTGGTTGATAGCATTGCCATTGAAATAAACTTTCAAAGAACACCTGCAACCCCCTTTGGATAATTCTCCGTTTCTTTGGTTTCACCCTCCTCTCCTCTGTCCTGAATGCTATGAGATTAATCTGCTTTTATCACTGTGCTTTCCTGCTCAAAAATTATCATTAGACCCAGACTATCTAGTTGTTGTTGTTGTTAGGTGCCATCGAGTCAGTTCTGACTCACAGTGACCCTATGTACAATGGAACAAAACACTGCCCAGTCCTGCGCCATCCTCTCAATTGTTATGCTTGAGCCCATTGATGCAGCCACTGTGTCACTCCGTCTCATTGAGGGTCTTCTTCTTTTTCACTGACGCTCTACTTGACCAAGCATGATGTCCTCTGGGGACTGATCCCTCCTGATAACATGTCCAAAGTATGTAAGTCATAATCTCGCCATCCTTGCTTCTGAGGAGCATTCTGGTTGCACTTCTTCTAAGACAGATCTGCTCGTTCTTTGGGGAGTCCATGGTCTATTTCAATATTCTTCACCAACACCACAGTTCAGAGGCATCAGTTCTTCTTTAGTCTTCCTTATTCATTGTCCAGCTTCCCCAAGCATATGAGATGATTGAAAACACCATTGCTTGGGTCAGGCGTACCTTAGTCCTCAAGGTGACATCTTTGCTTTTTAACACTTTAAAGAGGTCTTTTGCAGCAGATTTGCCCAGTGCAATACATCGTTTGATATCTTCACTGCTGCTTCCATGGGTGTTGATTGTGGATCCAAGTAAAATGAAATCCTTGACAACTTCAATCTTTTCTCTGTTTATCATGATGTTACTTATTGGTCCAGTTGTGAGGATTTTTATTTTCTTTATGTTGAGGTGTAATCCATACAGAAGGCTGTGGTCTTTGATCTTTATCAGTTCGTGCTTCAAGTCCTCTTCACTTTCAACAAGCAAGGCTGTGTCATCTGCATATTGCAGGTTGTTAATGAGTCTTCCTCCAATCCTGATGTCCCGTTCTTCTTCATATAGTCCAGCTTCTCAGATTATTTGCTCAGCATACAGACAGAATAGGTAGGGTGAAGGGATACAACCCTGACACACACCTTTCCTGACTCTAAACCACACAGTATCCCCCTGTTCTGTTTGAACAGCTGCCTCTTAATTATGCACAGGTTCCTTATGAGCACAATTAAGTGTTCTGGAATTCCCATTCTTCAAAATGTTATCCATAATTTGTTATGATCCGCACAGTCAAATGTCTTTGCATAGTCAATAAAACACAGGTAAACATCTTTCTGGTATTCTCTGCTTTCAGCCAGGATCTATCTGACATCAGCAATGATATACTTGGTTCCATGTCCTCTTCTGAATCTGGCTTGAATTTCTGGCAGTTCCCTGTCAATTTTGATCTTTAGCAAAATTTTACTTGCATGTGATATCAATGATAATTAATTGTTTGATAATTTCTGCATTCGGTTGGATCATCTTTCTTGGGAATAGGCATAAACATAGATCTCTTCCAGTCGATTGGCCAGGTAGCCATCTTCCAAATTTCTTGGCATAGACGAGTGAGCACTTACAGAAGCTGCATCCATTTGTTGAAACGTTTCAATTGGTATTCCGTCAGTTCCTGGAGCCTTGTTTTTCGCCAATGCCTTCAGTGCAGCTTGGACCTCTTCTTTCAGTACAATCTTCTTTCAGTTTCTGATCATATGCTACTTTCTGAAATGGTTGAACATTGACCAGTTCTTTTTGGTAAGTGACTCTGTCTATTCCTCCCATCTTCTTTTGATGCTTCCTGTGTCGTTCAATATTTTCCCTGTAGAATCCTTCAATATTGCGACTCGAGGCTTGAATTTTTTCTTCAGTTCTTTCAGGTTGATAAATGCTGAGTGTGCTATTCCCTTTTGGTTTTCTATCTCCAGCTCTTTGCACATGTCATTATAATACTTTACTTTGTCTTTTTGAGCCGCCCTTTGAAATCTTCTGTTCAGCTCTTTTACTTCATCATTTTTTCCTTTTAGTATAGCTACTACTCAACATTCGAGAGCACCTTTCAGAGTCTCTTCTGACATCCATTTTGGTGTTTTCTTTTTTCCTGTCTTTTTAATGACCTCATGCTTCCTTCATGTATGATGTCTTTGATGTTATTCCACAACTTGTTTGGTCTTCGGTCATTAGTGTTCAATGCGTCAAATCTGTTATTGAGAGCATCTGTAAATTCAAGTGGGATATACTCAAGCTTCTACATTGGCTTTTGTGGACTTGTTCTAATTTTCTTCAACTTCAACTTGCACTTACATATGAGCAATTGAAGATCTGTTCTGCAGTTGGCCCCTGGCCTTGTTCTGACTCATGATATTGAGCTTTTCCATTTTCTCTTTCCACAGATGTAGTCAATTTGATTCTTGTATATTCCATCTGGCGAGGTCCACGTATATAGTCGCTCTTTATGTTGATGAAAAAAGGTATTCGCAAGGAAGAAGTCGTTGGTCTTGCAAAATTCTATCATGCTATTTTCGACACCATTTCTATCACCAAGGCCTTATTTTCCAACTACTAATCCTTCTTCTTTGTTTCCAACTTTTGCATTCCAATCACCAGTAATTATCATTGCATCCTGATTGCATGTTTGATCAATTTTCAGACTGCAAAAGTTGGTAAAAATCCTCAATTTCTTATCTTTGGCTTTAGTGGTTGGTGCATAAATTTCAATAATAGTTGTATTAACTGATCTTCTTTGTCCAAAAGCCCATTGCTGTCAAGTCGATTCCAACTCATAGTGACCCTATAGGACAGAGTAGAACTGCCCCATAGGGTTTCCAAGGAGTGCCTTGGTGGATTCAAACTGCAACCCTTTTGGTTAGGAGCTTCGCTCTTAACCACTGTGCCACCAGGGTTTCCGATCTTGCTTGTAGGCATATGGATATTATCCTATCACTGACAGCTTTGTATTCAGGAAAGATCTTGGAATGTTCTTTTTGACTATGAATGCAATGACATTCCTCTTCAAATTGTCATTCTCGGAATAGTAGACCATATGATTGTCCAATTCGAAATGACCAATACCAGTCCATTTCAGCTCACTAATGCCTAGGATGTCAATTTTTACGTGTTCCATTTCATTTTTGACGATTTTCATTTTTCCTAGACTCATACTTTGTACATGCCATGTTCTGATTATCAGTGGATGTTTGCAGCTGTTTCTTCTCATTTTGAGTCATGTCACATTAGCAAATGAAGGTCCCGAAAGCTTGACTCCATCCACGTCATTAAGGTTGACTCTACTTTGAGGAGGCAGCTCTTCCCCAGTCGTATTTTGAGTGTCTTCCAACCTAAGGGGCCCAGCTTCTGGAACTATATCAGACAGTGTTCTGCTGCTATTCATAAGGTTTTCACTGGCTAATTCTTTTCAGAAGTAAACTGCTGAGTCCTTCTTCCTAGTTTGTCTTAGTCTGGAAGCTCAGCTGAAACCTGTCCGCCATGGGTGACCCTGCTGGTACTTGAATACTGGTGACATAGCTTCCAGCATCACAGCAACAGGGAAGCCACCACAGTACGACAAACTGACAGATGCGTGGGGGTCACTATCTAGACTAATGTTCAAAGCCTTACATTCTGAGTTGTTGTACTTAGTTTTCCAACGTTTATGTCTCAGGTCTCCTTCTGTTTATCTATGGCAGCCACATTTGGCCTTGAACACATTCTGAATGTTTCTCTCTCCCCTGACTCAGTTCAAGCTTTGCTGAATTTTCTCCTCCTGCATGTATCTTATTCGTCCAATTCTAGCTAAATGGTCCCGCACGCAGGTAGATTCTGCCTTTCACAACCTTCCCCACACATTCATCAATCTCCTTCCCAGGAATTCACACAAAAATCAAGGCAAGCCAGGGTCTCTGCAGTTCTGTGAGAAATGTTTTGATGCACTTTTAAAAATCAACTCAGTGAAAGAGTGGGCAAAGGACTTAATAGACATTTCACTAGAGAAGATATATACAAATGGTCAACAAGCACATGAAAAGATGCTCAACATCATAAGCCATTGTTGTTGTTAGTTGCTGAGTCAATTCTGACTCCTGTGACCCTATATGTGTAGAATAGAACTATGCTTTATAGGGTTTTCAAGGCTGTGACCTTTCGGAAGCAGATCACCAAGCCTGTCTTCAGAGGTGCCTCTGGGTAGGTTTGAGCTGCCAACCTTTTAGCTAGTCCAGCACTTAACCATTTGTACCACCAGGGGCTCCAAACAAGTGCCATAGAGCCGATTCTGACACCTGAAGACCCCATGTGTTGCAGACTATTACTGTGCTCCATAGAGTTTTCATGACTGTGACCTTTCAGAAGCATATGGCCGGGACTTTCTCCTTAGCAGCCTCTGGGTGAGTTTGAATGCCAACCTTTTGATTAGCAGCTTAACATTTACTGGTTTTCACTACCCCGGGACCATTAGCCATTAGGGAGATGCAAATCAAAACCATAATAAGATACCACTTCACTCCCACTAGGATAGCTAAGATTAAAAAAAAACAGAATATAATAAATGTTGGCAAGGATGTGGAGAAATCGGAGGAACCCTTATCCATTGCTCATGGGAAGGCAAAATGGTACAGCCGCTGTGGAAATAGTTTGGTGGTTCCTCAAAAAGTTACACATAGAATGACCATAAAACCAAAAACCAAACCCATTGCCATCGAGTTGATTCCGACTCATAGTGACCCTATAAGACAGATTACAACAGCCCCGTAGGGCTTCCAAGGAGCTGCTGATGGATTCAAACTGCTCTTAACCACTGCGCCCCCACCATATGACCCAGCAATTCGACTCATAGGTATATACCCAAAAGACTTCAAAGCAGTGATATACAGGAATATGTACACTGTGTTCATTGTAGCACTACCACAGTAGCCAGAAGTGCAAACAACCTAAATGTCCATCAACAGATGAAGGGATAAACACAATGTGGTACATACATACAATGGAGTACATGGTACAACATGGATGAGCCTTGAAAACATGCTGAGTGAAGTAAGTCAATCACAAAAGGACAAATATTATACGATTCCACTTATATGAAATATTTAGAATAGGCAAAGTTATACAGACCCAAGTTTATTAGTGGTTACCAGGGGTAGCGGGGGAGAGGGGATTCCTTATTTAGAAAGCAGTGAATTTGTTTTGAGGGTGGAAAATTTGACAGTGATTATTACTGATGGTTGTACAACATGACTAATATAATTGATATCACTAAATTGTACACGTGAAAAACATTGAATTGGCAAATGTTGTTACATACATTTTTACAACAGTAAAAAAACCAAAACAAAGAAAAAAACTTATGTTATTTATCTAATAATAGCTGGTGGGGTTTCCCAATTAAATTCTTAGACATTTATTTACAGACTCCAGGTTTATGCCATATTTATTTTTCCCTCATTTTTTATATGTTCAGAAACGGGTCACTTTAAGAAAATTACATAGGAGAGATCAAAGGGAGGAAACGTTAGGTCAGTCCTTCTAAAAGAGAAAAGACGCACTAAAACCACCATAACCGTCAGGAGCAGACATTTATTAAATACCTGCCCTGGTCCTTTAAGTCAGCTCTAAGGTCAGTGAGAAATTCTGAGTGCTTGGACGCTCTGCAGGGAAATTTATTTAGAGAAAAAGGAGGCATCAGCTCATTTTTAAGAGACTCAGGCCATCAAAATCATCCCCAAAGTACCCTTTCAAATCCAACAAGTCAAGCAAAACTATGGTTAATGATATACTTGTGTTTATCAGAGCTAGCATTTTGGCATTAAGCAAAATTCATGATACAATAGAGCTTATATTAGAATTTTATGTTCTTACTATGTGTACACATGAGTACATTGGATCCCATGGCATAATTTCTACCTAATTATTATCCCATTTTGGGGACACTTGTATTATGTGAAGTGATTAGCAGAGCTTCTTGCAATTTTTGTTTGTTTTGCAACACGTTATTGAATGTGTGTGTGTGTGTTTAACGTCAAGTCCTTGCTGAGGAATATGGCCTCTAATTATAATTTATAATGCTTTTCCTATGGGAGATATAATCCACTTTATGACCCAGTTTCTCAGGACACATTGCAGCAGAAAAGAAAAATAATTTTGTTGGTGTGTAAGAAGATTCATGTAAATACTGTGGTATTTAATTTATGTTCTGGCTTTTCTTTTCATATGCGTATCATAATCATTTTAAAGTCCCAAACCTTGTATTATGTTTGGATTCTCTTCATTATGCTGAGCACATTACTTTGCATATAGTAGGAGCTAATTTAAGCATTTGTTAAATGAACCATATTAGAATGAGAAAGAAAACTTGGAAGATTCATTGAACCTATGTTAATCTTGCTTTGATGATTTAGAGTTCCTTTAGGAACTTGGAGTATTCCCAGAAACGCTAAGAAAATCAATTATCATTGAATGGCACTATAAATTTTGTTTATTTAAGTTTTCTGGGGTTTTAGACATACAATAAATGGGATTTTACTATAAATAGGAATAGATATGCATGCACATGGACCCATTCAGTCTGCAACAATCCTGTGGAAGACTGCAAACAGACTAGTTAGTGATGCAAATGCAGCTAGTCCTGCTGAGGAATCGATGTCAGGCCTGCTGAAAAAGGTCATGTATTCAGAGTATAATGGACAGCATTTGTGGAAGAGCAAAGCAGTCAGGTCCAGGTCTGGGTGAAATCTACAGTCCAGAGCTGAAGGAGTGAACTGGCAAACGCTGCAGACTGGTTGTCCACAGATAGGGTGGTTTTTTGGTGTGTGTGTGTGTGTATCTCTGGCCTTTTTCTTTCTGTCTCCCCCCCCCC
>NW_004443969.1:11027942-11076192 GCF_000243295.1 Trichechus manatus latirostris
CCCCGTATCCCCATTGAATTTGATTACTGATTTCCATTATGCAGGGTGAGCAGATTACAGTTTGCTCCAATTCTCTGGTGTTTAACATTGACTTGCTTTTCATTTTCACCGTATGTAAGGCATCCCGCCTCCCCAAACTATTCCTAGAGTAGTGAGAATCGCCTTCCCACGTCTTTCATATATAAGGTTCTCTTTCAAATACTTAATTTTGAACCAAGTGTTTAAATAAAACTTTTAGATTTTTTTATGCGAAATTTGATCTTTGGACCATCATTCAAATCTACAAGGCATGTATTTTCATATTCTTCAGTGAACAATCCAGGGGCAGTTTGATAATACTCCCCAAAGTTCCTGTGTCCAGAGAGTTGTAAAATAGGTCTATGTTTCCACCTGTAATTACGGAGATAAGTAAGTAGAAGTGGGGATGGTTCTAGTAATGATAAACAGGGATGCCATGAGTGCATATAAAAAAATGTGAGGGTGCATATAAAAAGTAGGAGTGAAATACTTCATGAAATGTGTGAATGTAGAAAGTAAGACAGATAGTCCCCAGATTATGAATGAGTTGCATTCCTAAGTCTGTCTTTAAGTTGAATTTGTACATAAGTCGGACCAGTTAGGTATGGTTCATATTTAATGTGGGTTAATCAAATGTTTATCTTAGTATATAGTACATAGTGTACCTTTCTATGCATAAAAAACGTTAAAGGCACACTTCCAGATACACTAAAACATCTTTAACATAATAATACAGTAATAATAATAATAATGTTTGATGCATGTCTCAAAGTAGCACCCATTTGTTATTACAGACCATTGTATGTACCTCGAATTTTTAATATCATAGGCTTTAAGGGAGTTGGTTCATAGCTACAGCTTGTACGTTTAAGTGAGACATTCGTGACCTGGGGACTGCCTATATTTTAAAATTGCTATATGATTTCATGTTATATGAATCTAATATCCATGTGGAACTGAATTAATAACCTAGATGTTTTCAATTTAACATAATACCAAAAAGTATGTGTGTGTGTATCCGTTCTGGTTGGCCTAAAACTAATTGTTTTGTACTTTATCATTGGGAAGATGGGGCCTTGAATTATTTGGCTATATCCTCACCCTTTGAAGACTTATCTAGGAGCCCAGCACCCTCATGCTAGTCCACCGTGGCCCTTTACCACTTCCCACCCTGGCCGACTCCACAGGCAACCCCGCCTAACACTCTAGCTCTCTGGCCTCCACTCACACCACAGTCCCATCTCTCTGTTCTCCAGCCACCTGCCCTGGCCTCTCTCCAGTTCCTTGTGCATATGCTCTGCTGCCTCTCTCCAGGGCAGTGGTCCTGCCCCTGTCCTGTTTTCTCCTGTTACACAGTCTCATAACATCATTGACCATTCCTTCAAAATATAGACAGTTCTGTTCTGTTATAGTGAGACACAGTATTCCTAAAAATCACCATGCTATGCAAAATTGCACAATAAGAACAACAAAAAGAATCCATAGAAGAATCCTGATCAAAAGGGAGGGGGGATACAGAATAGAACTTCAAATTTTCATGGAATCCAGACTTTCCGGAGCCATGGAGGCTGGATGAAACCCCAAAACTATTGCCCTGAGATAATCTTTAAGCCTTAAACTGAAAATAGCCCCTGACGTCTTCTTAAAACCAAACAATAGTTTAGCTTAACTAGTAAAGAATATCTGCCTTGCACATTATGCTTTTAAAAGCTAGCTATAACGGGAGCAAATTGACAACAGCACCTCAGAAGATTAGCAGGGAGTTTATGTTAATGGGGGAGGAACAACTCAGAAAAAGGGGGGTGAGCATGATTGCACAACTCGAAGAATGTAATCAATGTCACTGAATTGTACTGTAGAAACTATGAATTGGTGTCTGTTTTGCTGTGTATATTCTCAACAACAATAACAAAAATAAAAAAAAACACAGGGCTATACTGAGTGAAATAAGTCAGTCACAAAAGGACAAGTATTGTATGATCCCACTTACGTGAAACAGACAAACATATAGAGAGCAAAGGTTACTGGTGGTTAACTAGGGATAGGATGGAGGGGAGAGGGGGGAACCATTGCTTAGGGGGCACTGAGTGTCTCCTAATGGTGATGGAGTAATTTGGAAAAGAATAGTGGTGATGGTTGTACCACATGATGCATGTAATCAATGTTACTGAACTGTGCATGTAAAAATTGTTGAATTGGCAAAAGTTTTGTTATTTATATTTTACCACAATAAGAAAAATCACCCCCCTCCCCCCACCCCCAGAGAAAAGCAAAACCCACAGGTCTTACGGGTTTAGGGACACAGCCTTCAAAAACTTCCTTAGTAACTCATTAAGAAAAAAAAAAAGAACCTAATAAAAAATGGCAGCATATTTTCGCACATGTAAAAACAGTTGAACAATGCATAAATAAATATAGTATTCTTCCTTGAAAAAGACCTGAAGTTTGTGTGTGGAAATGGGCTTTGGATGGGTTGCAGCTTGTGAGTTACTGTGAAGTGGGGGAAGGAAGGTTATCTGAAATGGGCTGGAAAGTTGTACCACCCTATGGGTGTGGCTTAATGAACTGAGGTCCCTGGAAAGAATACATGCCTGTATTTGATTTGTGTATTACTTACTACCTGGCTCCCTGGCTTCCTGGCTCTGTCCAGCTGGGTCCAGTTTTTTGTTGTTGTTCATGGAGTGTTTCTCAGAGTTGAAATTGCTGCATAAGCAAACACAAAACCACGTTATGCTCTAATTGTTCCCTAATGTATCAATTTCACATTTCCAAACAAGCCTCACTGCAGAATTGACTACATTGCTGTAAACCTACCTTTTTTGTGTGATTTTCTATGAGTGCCTTTCTTTCCCACTAGACTCAACACTCCATGAAGGCAGGACCATGTTTGCTTTTGCTCATCTTTGTCGTGCCATTGTCTAGCACATTGCCTGGCACGTGGGAGGCACTTGGAAAATGAATGAATCTTTTTGTCCGTTTACCTCTCGTGTACCATTTTCCTGGGACCCTAATGACTGCTATATACCCCATGAGTGAAAGGGTTAATGGCTGATTGTGGCTTTAGTGTGTTATTCTACCTAGAGAGCAAAATCTTGGGATTGTTTCTTCATCGATTGCCACATGGTCCCTGTATCAGGTGGAGTTGAGCTGGGAAAACGTAGCCCATGCCAGGAAGTTCAAAGGAAGAAATTTAAGATGCGTATTCATTCAAAAGGTGGTTTTGAATGCTGAAAAGCAATGGGGGATGGTGAGGTAATTCAGAGTTTAGCTACAGTAGGAAGCTGCTGTCCATCATAGGGCTGGAGGGATTAATGAAGGTGGTGGAATCTCTACAGCCCAGGAGCCGATCCGCCCAGAGGACCTGGGACCACAAAGGAGTCAAAGCCACTGCTGAAAACGCTGCCCTAAGTCTCTGGGAAGGAGCCCTGGTGGTGCAGTGGTTAAGCTCTCAACTGCTAACCGAAAGGTCAGCAGTTCAAACCCACCAGCTGCTCCACAGGAGAAAGATGTGGCAGTCTGCTTCCATAAAGATTACAGCCTTGAAAACACTACGGGGTAGTTCTTCTCTGCCCTATGGGGTCACTAGGAGTCAGAATAGACTTAGTGGCAACTGGTGTGTTTTTTTTTTTAAGTCTCTGGGTGGTGCTGTGAGTCAGAAGCTACTGGACAGCCATGGGTTTGGCATTTGGTTTTCTGGGTGGTGCAAACAGTTAATGCACTCCACTGCTGACAAAAAGTTTGGAGATTTAGTTCACCCAGAGGTGCCTCAGAAGAACCTGGCTATCTACTTCCAAAACATCAGCCTCTGAAAATCCTGTGGAGCACAGTTCTACTCTGACACACATGGGGTTGCCATGAGTTGGAGTCGACTTGACACAAATGGTTTTATAAGCAGAGAGAGGCTGAAAAATACGGTTTCTCCTGTCCTGCTGTCCCCAGTCTGTCGCCTCTGCCTTCCACTGCAAAAACTTAACCAGAAGTCAATTGGCAAGGGAATGTGGGGAATGTAATTTGCAGGGGTCAGCGCCAAGCCCCACAGAGCAGGGCAGAGCAAGCAGGGGTAAAGCAAATGACTGATGTGGCCCCACTGCCTCACTGCCTCCTCTTCAACAAATAACTTGATCAATGGTATAAATGCTGCCTTATGGATCAGTGGATCCATTTGTGAAAAAACCTTCATCAATTCAGTAAGAGCAATACACGGCAGTTAGGATTTAGGAGTTTCCTTGAGAAAATGTGTTGGTTGTCTTAGTTTTCTAGTGTTGCTGTAACAGAAATACCACAAGTGAGAGAATTTAACAAACAAATTTATTTTCTCTCAGTTTAAGAGGCTAGAAGTCCAAGTTCAGGGTGCCATCTCTAGGGGAAGGCTTTCTTTTTCTGTCAGCCCTGGAGGAGGGTCCTTGTCTCTTCAGCTTCTGCTTCCTGGTTCCTTGAGATCTCCATGTGTCCTTGGCATCAGTCTTCCCCCATCTCTCCTCTGCTTGCCTATTTAATCTTTTTATATCTCAAAAGAGATTACCTCAAAACATACGGTACACTAATCTGGCCTCATTAACATGACAAAGACAGCCCATTCCCAAATGGGATTATAACCACAGGCATAGATGTTAGGATTTACAACACATATTTTTCTCAGACATGATTCAATCCATAACACTGGTTAATGGATTATTTATATGAAAAGTGTGAAGTGTAGGCCAAGTAGATGAAACTTCTTTCTCCTGATGAAATATAATTCAAAATATTATTTAACGAGTGAGGTCTCTATCTAGCTTCAAGTCACACCAGCAATGCAGTGTTTCTCACCTTTACCCTGTCTTATTTTCCTTGCGGTTTATGGGCAATATTGTCATCCAGAAATTATATTTCCAGCTGAATATTAAAGTATTCTCCAGGGCAAAACAAAAGTAATCAAAATGGGGCTTTTAGAAATAACGATTTTGAGCACAGTTTCTCCCTGAGACTGAGAACATTCTTTCTGTTCGGGCTGCCTTTTTATTTGGTTCATTCCTTGTATCATTTAGTTCAAGAATGCTATACACAGCAGAAATAGGTAGGCCCAGATTTTTTTGTTTGTTTGTTTTAAAGATATTCAAGGTCTCAGGCCATTGGAAAGACTAAATTTATTTTGTAGGCTCCATTGTTTGTTTTTGTTTTTTGTAAAATGTAAGAAAGACAATCAAAAACATGCAGAGAAGAGACTCTTGAACTCATTTGCTTATTGATCATTTCTAGGAGGAAGTATTATTGAAATAAAAATGCAACTTAATTTTAATAAATGTCTCTTAAATTTCCCAAAACATTGAAAAAAAATTTTTTTTTCATCTGGTAACATGTAGTTCTGGATTTCAGAGGCATTCTATGCAAGACACTTTTTTATTCTTGGCCTGTAAAATTGTCATCATGATGAAATATTTGTTAACTTGTCCTCTGTTAGTAGCACTTGAAATACAGTTTACACGGGAAGCTCACTGACACCCACTTGCTCTGCAAACTAGGATAAATTGTTAAACTGGCTGTAATATTTTTAAGCCCCAGGCTTAAGAGTGTAAATAAGTACATTTCTTTATTTTTCTCTTGTGTGACAATCTCTCTTTTTAGAACTCCATTCAGCCTATTGGCAGAAAAAAATAATTTTAGTTAATCGTAGTTTAGTTTCATGATGACTGGTTTTTGCTCAGTCGATTCAGGATATTCCTCCCACCTTTCTCCCCTGGATGTCACCTATGTGGGAGAGGCATCTGGCACCTCTGAAGTGTAAACCTCCTGCTTGTCCTTGGGCACTGCCAGTCCTTCCTCACATTAGCGTATGCAGAATATCCCAGCATCCCCCGCTCTGTCATCATTAGGTCCACAATATCCACCCCCGCCCAACATCATTCTAGGTGGCGCCTTCTAGTCTGCTGCCTGGCCCTGTGAGGCACACCGTGCCCCTTGGCCATCAGGGTAAAGTTTGGCAGCTCCCCACACTCATGCAGAGAGCCCTGTGAGGCAGTCCAGCCCCTCTGCCATCTCCACCCTCTCTCCTAGACCATGGCAGCGTGGGGACAGTGGGATGGGGGGGTGGTTGGGGGCCACTTGCCATTTCCTAAGATCCCCAGGGCTTCTGGGTGTCTGTGGTGCAATGGTTATGTGCTCGGCTGCTAACTGAAAGGTCGGTGGTTCAAACCCACCTCCTTCTCCACTACCATAGTTTTAGAGACAGAGAAAGGTTTCACTGAAGTAGATACACAAGACACAAAACCTTCTGAAGACTGTGATTTAAAGTCTTACACATGTTGAGGCAAAGTCATTAAAAAACAATCTTTTATTATTATAGAAGCAGGACATAATGCATTGTAGAAAATTAGACAATACTGACAAGCGAAGATAAAAAAAATCATCATATGCCAACATATAGAAAATAAGTACTTTCAACACTTTAGTGTATATGCACTTGGATCTCTCTCTCTCTCTCTGTATGTGTATATATCATAGGTGATGTTGTGTACTTCTGATTGCATCACATCAGAAGACACATAATCTTAGTGGTACTAAGATGGATAGCTGGATTAGGGTGATGATACTCTGACACATTGTGCAATTATAGGTTTCTCCTGTCTAGAAAGTAATGGGGGTGGGGTTACTTTGGTATTACAGGAATGTCTTGTTCCTCATCAACTATTCATCTAATAGTCTAACACCAATTTTAGTAGATAAAAATATTCTAAATCAAAAGAAATGGCTAAGTATTCTATAAGGATGGAAATAAATAGTTGGCATGGCAAATATTAAAAAAAGGCGCTACATCAGCTTTCTCTGCTCAGGCTAGAAGGGTGGTCCGATTTTAGTAGTTTTGGATGAGGCATGTCTTGGTGACCAAGATACACAGAATTGCTAAAAATATCAAGAGCTGAACCTAATATTCAGAAGAAAGCATAGGGTGATTTTAACAAAGTATAACTTTGACTTTATGCCTGGGATGAGTGTAGCAGGGAGGACTAATGTTTAGATAATGATGACATTCACAGTACAATGTTATTCAAAAAATTTAAAAATGAAATCCAAGAAGCTTCAAAAATTGAAGTTGAGTGACTTTTTTCAAGGAAAAAGTCTTCAGCTGGAATATTTTTCCTTTATATCTCTAGAGTGTACTTTTGATTAAGTACCAGAATTTTATGAACTCTGACAGTTTTTTTTCATAAGCCCTCTCTGTTCAGCTCTCCAGGTGTAAATTATTCTTTTCTGTTTGTCAGGACTAAATTATCCATTGTTCTGGCACAGTGACGATTTCTAAGGCTTCTGGGAGATTGGTAGGTACTGGATTCTTAAGGAGTCTTAAGGTCTAGCTTTTAGGAACAGGTTGTTCTGTAAAAAGTGAATAAAGTGTAAGTTTACAGAAGGAACCTACTTAGCTGGTCTGTTTGTCCCTTTGGATGACAAGATTCAAAATTCCTTGGAACACTGGAGTGGAATCTGAAGATTTTGTTGGCAAATGTAAAGGTTTGTGAGTTTAGAGGGAATGGTAGATTATAAGAAGGTCCCTAGGTTGTGCAAACAGTTTGTGCTCAACTACTAACCTAAAAGTTGGTGGTTCAGACCCACCCAGTGGTGCTGCAGAAGAAAGGCCTGGTGATCTGCTTCTGTAAAGATTACAGCCAAGAAAACCCTATGGAGTAGTTCTACTTTGTAACACACGGGGTTACCATGAGTCAGAATCAACTCTATGGCAACAGATTTTTGTTTGTTTTCTGGTAGATTATATTAGTAGAAAACGCATTGCTGTCTCTCAGTTCCAGGCTCCTCCTGTATGTAGGTTGACCGTGTGACTTGTTTATAATTTATGAGTACTCTTTTCCAAAAAGAAGTTGTAAGAGCCATTGTGTAGTCCCACCTATAATTATTTTGCCCCACTGCTCCAAGACGGCATGTCACAGATAGAAGGTACTCTTTCAGTCTAGCCTCAGAATGAAGATAATGTGGATCATAGCTGAACTGACCTGTGATGGACATGTAGCCTGAGCAAGAAATGAATCCTGTGGTTGAAAGTCATTAAGATTTTAGTTTGTTTGTTAATGCAGCATAACTTAACCTAAGCTGATTGATACGGAGGGGAAATGAGATGTATAAATGTAAGACAGGGTTGTGCTGAAGCAGACTAGAGGGTAATGGTTGAAAAATTTAATGTCAGTGATGAGCTTTGCATAGTTGACTTGAGGGCATTTGGATTTTCCTTTCTGTGATTCAATGAAGTAAGCTTCCAAGCTGGAATGGGGTTAAAGTGCCCAGTAGGAGATACCTTGGGCTGCTAGAGTCAGGCCTAGCACTACAAAATCACAATTGATTGCTAGACTGAGAAGGGACTTCCTCTGATTGGAGCCTGATTCCACTTTGAGGTTGGCTACCGCTTGTGGTCTGTTGGAACAGTTAACTGAAAGTGAGCTGGGACTTTTTAATTATTTTTCTTCCAGATATGATATTTGAGATAGTTATTTGAATTGCGGTGTCACATGTGAAATAACACAACCTACTGCTTTTATGGTCACACAAATTAATTTCCAACTGAAGTATAAATGTCAGATGATGTATGTCTTATTTAGCTGAGGAAAAACAAATTCCTTTATATTTGATTTTTTTCCTTAAGAGAAAACATGCTTAGAATAAACTGTGAGAGCTATGAATTTCTAAAAACTGAAGCAGGATAAGTACCTACTGAAATGTGTGGCTTAATTACAAACCTCAGGGATCTTAAGTTTTATGGCTCAGTTTAAAGCATGTAAACCTGTGTGGCATGCCTTTAGTTAGCTGACTTACCAACTAGATGGTTATAAATCATTATTTGCATAAGGAGAGTTACATAAAAAGTAAGAATTAGGGACACATCACTTTTCACCTCACCTGATTTTCTTTAAGGAGCCCTGGTGGCACAGTGGTTAACGCTCTTGGCTGCTAACCAAAAGGTCGGTGGTTTGAACCCACCAGCTGGTCTGCAGGAGAAAGATGTGGCAGTTTGCTGCCATAAAGATTACAGCCACAGAAACCCTCATTCTCTTCTGTCCTCTAGAGTCACTATGAGTTGGAATTGACACGATGGCAGTGGGTTGGGTTTTGATTTTCTGCAAAAGGATTTTCTTCTTAGCAGATGGTTGTGTTATGTGTTAGAAGGTGCCGGATATAAGTTATTCAGGCAATCAGGAGACAGAGATAAGGGTCTGTAATTCATAATTGAAACTTAGCTTTTAGATTAACTTCGTTAGTATGCAGTTGATTAGGAGGTTATATGTTTATTAAATGAAATGACCTCTAGATTTGCATATTCAGTACAAAATTAGGTTCTTGGAGGTGTAAGAATGTTTAAAATAACTATTTAAAGGAGAGTATTGCCAAGATTGAATAATTATAACCATTTGGTTTTTAAAGTTTTGAACTTGCTTCCAGGCCATTTTCTTCTATTAAAAAAAAAAATAACTTTTTTAACTTAAAAAAAGTGAATACAAATTTCCCAGTCCTAAAGAACTGATGATTAGTACTTAGTTTTATTTTGAATAAATAAGTTTTGTTCACAAAGCACCTAGTGTGTGTCTGTCACTGTGCTACACTGATGATACAAAGATAAAAATATTTTCTCCCTACTCTCAAGATACTTATAACCTAACAAAGGAGATGAATACTTTACAAATAAGCAATACTCAACTTGTACATGACACAATGGTAGTATTAGAGAAGAGAGAATAATTAATTCTATTATGGGGAATTAGGGAAAAATTAATAAAATGTTATGAAAACTCATTGTATTTTCAAGTTTGACATCTGTATCTAAACAACAGTAACATTACTGGAGTTCTTTGTTTTTATGACTTTGCGTTATTGTCTAGTGTCCTTTTAATTTATCCTGAAGAACTCCCTTTAGCATTTCTTGTAGGACAGGTCTACTAGTGATGAACTCCTTCAGCTTTTGTTTATCTGTTTTCTTTTTTGTTGTTGAGAGGTAGTTTTCTGGGATATAGAATTCTTGGTTGACAGTTTTATTGTTTCAGAACTTTAAATTTCATCCCATTGTTTTCTGGCCTGCATGGTGTCTGATGCTAAATTGACCATTAATCTTATTGAGTATCCCTTAGACATGGTGAGTGACTTCTTTCTTGCTACTTACACGATTCTCTGTCTTTTGGTAGTTTCATTTTAATGTGCCATGGTGTGGGTCTCTGAAATTATCCTACATGGAATTGTTAAGTTTGTTGGATGGGTAGATTCATTTCTTTCATCAAATTTGGAAATTTTTCAGCATTTATTCCTCAAATATTCTTTCTGTCCCTTTCTCTCTCTCTTCCCCTTCTGAGGAATCCAATATGCATATGTTGATATGTTTGATAATACACCTACGTCCTTAGGGCTTCACTCATTTTTTTTTTTTAATTCTTTTTTTATTTTACTCCTCAGACTGGATGATTTAAAATGTCCTATCTTCAAATTCACTCATTCTTTCTTCTGCCTTTTCAAATCTGCTGTTGAACCCCTCTGGTGAGTTTTTAATTGTACTTTTCAGCTTCAGAGTTGCTCTTTGGTTCCCTGTTATAATTTCTGTCTCTCTATTGATTCTCTCTATTGTTGAGACATCACTCCCCAGTTTCCTTTGGTTCTTTGTCCATGGTTTTCTTTAGCTCTTTGAGCGTATTTAAGACAGTTGATTTAAAGTATTTGTCTAGTAAATCTGGACTTCCTCAGAGACAGTTCCATTCAGTTTTTTCCCCCGTGAATGGATCATACTTTCCTCATTCTTGTATGCCTTAAAACTTTTTGTTGAAAACTGAACATTTCCAGTGTTCTAATTTGATAACTCTGGAAATCGGATTACCGTCTCTATCCCTAGGGTTTGCTGTTGTGGATTGTTTAGGGGTGTAGTTGTCCATTTGTTTAGTGATATTTTTCAAATTATTATTATTATTTTTGCAAAGACTGTATTCCTTGTTGTGTTTGGTCACTGAAGTCTGTTTCATTATCTCAGTGGTCAGCCAGTGATCTTATGGAGATCGCCTTAAGTGCCAAAATTTAGCAGCCTCTTTCTTCATTAATTACTCCTTTCGTTGCTCTAAGTTTTTGATTAGATCAAAGAGTTCCACAAAGTTGATTTTTGTTATTTTTTGCCAGTTTAATTGTTGTTTCAGCAGAGGCAGCTAGTTTTGGAGCTCACTGTTTCTCCATTTCCATGATGTCACTTCTCCTTCTGGTCTTTGGTGGAAAGATTTTTAATTATGAATTCATTTTGTTTGACATATAAAGGATTATTCAAATTTTCATTTAGTTTTCCATCCATTTTTGCAACTTATCTGTATTCTTGTTTGTATTTTTCAATGTCTTTGTCCCTTTTATCTAGGTCAAAAAATTTATTGTCACAAATTTGTTCAAAATATTCTCTCAGTATCTTTTCATCACTAAGGATCTCCTCATTTATTCCTGATACTTATGTTCTGTGTTTTCTCTCTCTTTCCTTCTCGCTCCCCATCCCCCCCCCACCTTTTTTTTTAAATTCAGACTTGAAAGGTGTTTATTATTTTTACAAATCTTTTCAAAGAAGTAGTCTTTGGCTATATTGAATTTTGTATATCTGCATTCTTTATCATTTATTTTTGTCTTATCTTTCCTATTTTGTTTCTTGTACTTTCTTTGTTTTATTTTTTCTTGAGATAGAAGCTTAGATAATTAATTCTTACCTTTCTACTTTTCTAATATATGCATATAAAGATAATATTTCCCTTTAAGCACTACTTTAGCTGTATTCTATAACTTGCAGTATGTTACATTTTTATTTTTCCTCACTCATTTCATTCGTTAATATTTATTCAAAATATTTTGTTACTTCAATTATTTTTTTCAATTTTCAAACAATTTTCTATTTTCCAAATATTTTTTCAATTTTAAAACGTTTGATGGATTTTTCTAGTTTTCTTTCTGCTTTTGATCTCTATATTAATTTCACCAGGAGCAGAGTACGTAACCTATATGATTTCAATCCTCTGGGATTTGTTGAGTTTTGCTTTATGTCCCAACAATGGTTTATTTCAGAAATGTTCCATGTGCACTTGAGAAGAATGTGAATTCTGCAATCATTAATTGCATTGTTTGAATCTTTTACATTCATACTTTTTTTTTTTGTCTGCTATGGGTGACACAGTGGTTAAAAGCTTGGCTGCAAGTCAGAATCAACTTGACAGCAATGGGTTTGGTTTTTTGGTTTGGTACTTTTAGTTCCTGAGAGGAGGTTTGTAAACTCTCTCTGACACTGGATTTTCCTAGTTGTTAATTTTTTTCCATGATTAAATTTTTAGAATTTCCATGCCTTCCAGTCAGACTGCTTTACATATATATATATATATATATGTATATATACTATATATATATCCATATGTATATGTGTGTGTATATATATATAAAATGGATTGACTTGTGTCCCCCAAAAATATCTGTCAACTTGGCTGGGTCATGGCTCTCAGTATTGTATGATTGTCTACCATTTTATTATCTGATGTGATTTCCCTATGTGTTGTAAATGCTATCACTATGATGTAATAGGATGGATTAGCAGAAGTTATATTGATGAGGTCTACAAGTTAGGTAGTGTCTTAATCCAGTCTCTTTTGAGATGTAAAAGAAAGAAGCAAGCAGAGAGATATGGGAACCTCATACCATCAGGAATGCAGTGCCACGAGCAGAGTGCGTTCTTTGGACCTGAGGTTCCTGTGCAGAGAAACTTCCAGACCAAGGGAAGACTGATGACACAGACCTTCCTCCAGAGCTGATAGAGAGAGCATTCCCCTGGAGCTGATGCCCTGAATTTGGACTTGTAGCCTACTGGACTGTGAGAGAATGAACTTCTCTTTGTTAAAACCATCTGCTTGTGGTATTTCTGTTATAGCAGCACTAGATGACCAAGACAATCCTTAAAATATTTTTCAACTCTCATGCCTAAATTTTTGTTTAGAGGTTATCTGTACACCATAAAAGCCACATCTTTGTAAAAAATGGTGTGTAGGATGATTTTGGAAACTTAAAGATCTTTCATTTAAAGTTACAAGTACCCAGAAAAATAATACATTCCATTAGGTTTGTTTTTCTTTATCTCCCACTCTCTTCTATGACCTTTTGACACTCCTTGGAGTATTATATCTTGGGCCCCTACCTGAAACTCAAGGATGCCCATTGGTTGAAATAGTATACTGAGTTCTAAAATTATATTCTTTCTCCAGTTCTTATTCCTTCAGTTTGGCAATCTCCCCAGCCTCATTAGAGGAACAGGATTCGGAGGCTGGCTACCCCAAATCTTGCATGCTATCAATCCCTATTTTACAGTCAGATAGCCTCATTTTCTCTTGATGGTGGACTGGATTTGATTGGCTTCTAACCACTTGGGAACAGTTTCTTGAAAACTTCGTGTTCTATTCTTTGGTTTCTTCATGGGGTTATAAAGTTACAAGGATTGCTTTAGACTCTCATAGATTGGATTTCAAAGGGAGAGGATATAGTGGGTAAGGAAATACGTCAGTGTTTCTTAATGGGGTCACTAACAACATTTTGGTTGGGACAGTTCTTTATGTAAAACTATTCTGCCTATTCCAGAATATGTAGCATTCTTGTCCCCTCCTCAACTTTTAAATGCCTGTTTCTACATTCAGTCAACCCAAAATGCCCACATGCATTTCCAAAAGACCATGGAGGAAGGTGGTATTCCAGATTGAGATTCGCTGACATGATACTAACACAGTCCTAAAAATAAACACAAAACAACTACCACCACCAAATCGGTAAACATTTTTACTCTCTTGCCAATTCAGCACTTGCCAAAGCCACACTGACTAAGGCCATACTCTGTTGAACTTAATTAAAACAACATAATGATTTGTCTGCAGTTTACCCAGCCAGTGTTCCTTTGAAAACTCAAATTCCCATAACATTGACCAAAGAGACAATATCAAACCAAACCCATTGCCACTGAGTCGATTCCAACTCACAGTGACCGTAGAGGACAGAGTAGAACTGCCCCATGGGGTTTCAAAGGCTGTAATCTTTACGGAAGCGGACTGCCACATCTTTCTCCTGCAAAAAAACAATAAAAGTAGTTATTAATGCTTTCTTTTTGGTTTTGTAGACTACATTCATTTTCTAACTTCCTTTAGGATTTGCCTAGATATTCAGTTGCTCATTTTTTGGCATCTTGCCTTACTAGACTTTCAGTGTAAATCCATAGATTTCCTTTGTTCATCCGAAATCTCCTTTGCAGGCTTCATGGTGCCTTTCCTGTTCAGGTAACTCCTTTTCCTGCTGTCTTTCACTGAGCAGCAGCAATAACTTTCATCTAGAATTGCCATGTTCAAGGGTACTGAACACTCACCTGTTGACCGAATAAGAAAAATTAATTTTCACATAGCAAAAAAGACATTAACTGGCTCTAGAATTTTACTATAATATCATTACTGACCTGTGTTATGATAATCCAAAATGCATTTTTCAAATGTTTCAGGAAATTGAAAAAAACCATTTTTACATTTAAGTTTCACAAATTTTAGAAATGTTTCGTTGTAAACAGTTGGAACCATTAACTGGAGCCTATTTATTTTATGTAAGTGACAAAAAGCCCCTTAGTTGTTCGTCAATAGTTTCCATAGATGTTTTTATTGCAAACCAATTTCACCTTCAGATTCACTGACCTGTGTTGCGAGCATGTCTGTAATTTAACTCAGGTTAGAGCAGATATATTGTAAGTCATTATCTCCTTTCCAGCCAATCAACATTTGATTTTTCAGAGTTCAAAGTCACTTTTTCATTCCTAAGAGTGTCTGCCTATATATAGATATCTAAACATGCATTTATGTGTATGTTACACACACTGTTTTTGTCGCTGTGGAGTGTTTCTCTTGGATCGGTGTTATTTTGAAAGAAACGTAGAACTTTCAGAGATTTCAGTATTGCCTTTTCAGTGGGATCAACATAAATTTTTATATCCCCAAGTAAGTTATTCATAAGGGGCCCATTCCTATTTAATATATTTATATACCTGAAAGGGAGTGTCCACTGTGTTAGATCCCCAAATGGTTTGTGTTGGTTTTACTTTTGCTCCTTACATAACATGAACATGATGGTATTATTGTGAAAATAAAATAACTATATACGTATCCTTTTAAAAAGAAAGAAAGAAACAAACAACGAAAGAAGAGTTCCCTGTGAGACTTGCGTTGTTTTAGGTGGAATAAAAAATATTCTGATGACTGGTGGTCTATACAAAATTGATTCCACTTGCAAAAAACAATTTTAGATACCATGATTTGAGGGAACCTTAACTTGTTAGAATCTGAACTTCCATATTATTTCTCATATTAAATTAGATTCTATAATCTTTTATAAAGAATATCCTTGTCATGGATTGAATTGTATCCCCCAGAATTATCTGTCAACTTGGCTGGCTCATGATTCCCCGTATTGTATAATAGTGTACCATTTTGTAATCTGATGTGATTTCCTTATGTGTTGTAAATTCAATCACTATGATCTAATAAGATGGATTAGTGGCAGTTATACTGATGAGGTCTACAAGATTAGGTAGTGTTTTAATCCAGTCTCTTTTGAGATGTAAAAGAGAAAAGCGAGCAGAGACACATGGGAACCTCATACCACCAAGAAAGCAGTGCCGGGAGCAGAGCGCGTTCTTTGGACCTGAGGTTCCTGTGCAGAGAAACTCCCAGACCAAGGGAAGACTGATGACACAGACCTTCCTCCAGAGCTGACAGAGAGAGCATTCCCCTGGAGCTGACACCCTGAATTTGGACTTACAGTCTACTGGACTATGAGAGAATAAACTTTGTTAAAGCCATCCACTTGTGGTATTTCTGTTATAGCAGCACTAGATGACCAAGACAATCCTTAAAATATTTTTCAACTCCCATGCCACCAATATTTTGTCCAGCGATTATATTTGCATCCATTTCAACTATTTTTACAATAACTATTTGTTGTGGTAAATTAGAGGGTCAGCGAATGTGAGGAAAAACCTCAGTGAGATGGATTGACACAATAGCCTCAACAATGGGCTCAGACATACCAATGATCAGGAAGATGGCACAGGACAGGACAACGCTTCATTCTGTTATACATAAGGTTGCCACGAGTCGGAGCTGACTCGACTGCCAACTAACAACAACATTTATTGTGACTATCTTGTTCTTTTGGGGGTTAGTAAAGCATCATATTAGGAAGCATGGGCCCTTGGTTTAGGCTACCTGGGTTTGAAACCTATGTCTACCATCTCCTGTCTGTTTGACTTGAACAAATTATTTCACCTCTCTGTGGCTCATATTCAGCATCTATAAGTAGGTGATCATTTTATGGTATCCTTCCTACAAAGGGGGTTGTAATGTAGTAGGACTTGTGGCCGCCAGATCAGAATAGGAAACTTAAAACCTAGAATCAAGGGAGAATGAGTGTTTTCGTCTGTTCATTGCACAGCTAAGTGAAACTGTTCGTTGTTGGTAGGTGCCGTGGAGTCGGTTCTGACTCACAGTGACCCTGTAGGACAGAACAGAACTGCCCCATAGGGTTTCCAAGAATCGGCTGGTGGATTTGAACTGCTGACCTTTTGGTCAGTAGCCATGCTCTTAACCACTACGCCACCAGGGCTCCCTAACTGAAACTGTTTAGAGCAGTGTATTGTTCAAATTGCATAGAACCTGCTGAAATGGTTGTATTTTGGAAATAAAATGTTTGCAAGTTGAACTGCTTTTCAAGTAGATGCAGATTTGTGTAGGCTTCCATATTGTTCTGTTGTTTTCTGTTTGGGATGATGGATTAGGCCTCTATAGGAGCTGTGTGAAAGATAGCAATGAGGGGGCGGGAAAGAGCGATGTCAACTTTCCAGGTGTTTTCTTACTGGACTTCCCTGTTTCTCAGCTAGCACGGGACTTTTGTACTTCCCAGAATATCCAGAATCTTGTAGACTTTCACTCTTTTGCCTAAACAGAGAGCTCACCGTGCTTCTCTACTGGTAAACTCCTACTCATACTTTAAGACCCATCTACAGCCTCCTCATTTGTGAAGCTTTGCTGATTCTCAGGCAGACCTAGAGACTTATATTATAGCCTTATTCATCCTTTGTATATATATATATATCCAACCTAGGAATGGTCCTAAAATCTTACGGTTTGTATATCTCTGCCCCCAAAATAAATGATCATCTGGAGGGCAGAGATGTTATTCTGACAAATGATGCAACTGCAGTGTAATTGACCATAACCCCTGGGGAACCAAGGATACAAGTACCTTTAGAACTAAAAGAAATGTTGAATTTTTTTTTGGTTTAGATTTCTCATTTTATATATGAGGAAAACTGAGGACCCCCAAAGTTCTGTTTCCATCCTGTAGGCTTTGTTGTGTTTAGAATCATTGGAAATAGCATGAATAAAAACCAAACCAAACCCGTTGCTGTTGAGTCGATTCCAACTCATAGCGACCCTACAGAACAGAGTGGAACTGCCCACTAGGGTTTCCAAGGAGTGCCTCGTGGATTCGAACTGCCCACCTTTTGGTTAGCAGCTGTATAGACCCACCCACACACACACACAAACACGTGTTCACAGACACACTTCAAGGAAGGAGACAGTGGGGGCTAGTCTGGTCCATTCCTGTGCTTCTTAGAGTTAATTTGGTGTCAGCCTGACAGTAGTTAAGACCACCTCTTCAAATAAGGTTAGCACAGTTTGGGTGACCGTGTGCACAACAGGATTGGACCGTGTGATTCATAGGGTTTATATATATATGTATAATTTGTTTTTGTTGTTGTTGACAATACGCACAGCAGAACCTATACCAATTCAACCATTTCTACCCGTACGATTCAGTGACATTGATTACATTCTTCAAGTTGTATAACCATTCTCACTCTCATTTTCCAAATTGTGCCTTTCCATCGACATACACTCACTCCCCCTAAGTTTCCTGTCTAATCTTTTGAGGTATTGTTGTCAATTTGATCCCATATAGATAGCTCTTAAAAGAGCACAGTGCTCAAGGCAGGCATTCTTTACTAGCTAAGCTAAATTGTTGTTTGGCTTTAAGAAGACTTCAGGGGTATTTTTGGTTTAACGTTTAAAGATTATTTCAGGGCAGTAGTTTCAGGAGCTGTCATGGATTGAATTGTGTCCCCAAAAATATGTGTTATCAATTTGGGTAGGCTGTGATTCCCAGTATTGTGTGGTTGTCCTCCATTTTGTGATTGATATAATTTTCCTATGTGTCGTAAATCCTAATCTCTGCCTGTGGTTAATGAGGCAAGAGTAGATTATGTTAAAGAGAATTAGGGTGGGATATAACACCTTTGCTCAGGTCACATCCCTGATCCAGCGTAAAGGGAGTTACCCTGGGGTGAGACTGCACCACCTTTTATCTTACAAGAGATAAGAGGAAAAGGAAGTGAGCAGAAATGAGGGAGCTTATACCGTTAAGAAAGTAGTGCTAGGAGCAGAGTGCGTCCTTTGGACCTGGGGTTCCTGCACGGAGAAACTCCTAGTCCAGGGGATGATTGATGACAAGGATCTTCCTCCAGAGCCAACAGAGAGAGAAAGGCTCCGCATGGAGCTGACATCCTAAATGTGGACTTGTGCCCAACTGGGCTGTGACAGAATAAACTTCTCTTTGTTAAAGCCATCCACTTGTGGTATTTCTGTTATAGTAGCCCTAGGTAACTAAGACAGGGGCATAGGGTTTTCACTGGCTGATTTTGAGAAGTAGATCACCAGGCCTTTCTTCCTAGTCTGTCTTAGGTTGGAAGGTCTGCTGAAATCTGGTCAGTATCACAGCAACACTCAAACCACTGCTGACAGATGAGGGGTGGCTGCACTTGAGGTGCATTGACCAGGAATCCAGCACAGGTCTCCCTTATGGGAGGGGAGAATTCTACCACTGAACCACCACTGCCCTCAGCACCTACATTAGAGGAAGGAAGATGCCATTGCAGCAGAGGAAGGGCCCATTAAAGAGGCTCTGGTAAGTATAAGAGCATTTTGAAAATGAGGAGGATGGTTTGAATAGTATTGTAATGCAGTTGGCAAGGCCGTGGAGTCGTGTCTGAGGGCTGGGATGCAATTGGGCAGCCCTAAACGGCTAGAATGAAGGCAGTAATTTTCAGCACATGCTGTGATCTGGAGGGTTAGAACCAAGCGGAGACATCAGAAAAGGAAATGATAGTATCTTAAACTAGAGCGTTATTTCATTCCAGTTGCATAATGTGGACGTGGTGGTTACACTGTTATTGTAGAGAAATGGCTTATGCATATTTAGTGGGCTGCTTGTGTTGCAGTGAATGGCTGTTACAATAACATAAATGCTTGTGTGGTTTCTGAACAGTTAATAATTGTTTGATATGTAATTTCTTGTAAACCTCCCCAGTCATGGTAACCCGGGTAGAGATCAATAATTCTTTGCAATTATTAGGGACAGAATAAAAAGTAGCTGGTAATGAGGAAAACACTTTAAATATGAGGGGAACATTAATGAAGTGAGCTGCCAATTACCATCATGAGAGATTTTCAAGTGTGCAATGTGGTGGAGGAAGTGAGAATAGCCAGAGGCAATACAATCCCATGGATCCTTGGAGAATTAACTTCCTTTCATTTCCAAATAGATTTTAGCAATATATATACAGTGGAGGCAAAGAGGAAAGCGAGGCAGTAGAGAGAGGGAGCCAGATAATTTTGGCTGAAATACTGATTTCTTTGGGGACAAGAGCACAAACATAACTTCTCTTGATTTCAGAAATGTAGAGAGACCAGGAGTAAAGTCTACCTGTCCCCAGGTCGTTTGTCCTAACAGGATAACAATATATTTGATAAACAAAATGCTGTATTGCTTTATAATAACCTGGTGGTATGTTTTTTCAAGCATTTCTACATGTATATCATTGACTATAATACCTTTAAAACTGATTTATGAATTAAGTTTACATATACATGTGATATATGAGCACTGCTTTTGTACCCAAGAGTGGGCAAAACCCACTATGATTTGTCTGTAATGAAATATTAAGCATCCCACTAAATATTTAATTTACCGGCTGAATTGCAACAGAGTGGTTGAGAAATGTGAGACCTTACCCTTCACTTCGAGGGACACTCGCTGTATGCCCAAATAAATTATTAATACCATTATTATTATTTAGATCATTATTATCACCTAATGATGGATATGCTAGGAAAAAGTTCCCCTGCAACAAATAGTTCTAATAGAACAGAGTCAGCGTTGTTATTTTTCAGAGTAAATCTAAGATTATAAAAGTTATGAACAATAGGGCAGATTAAGGAAAATATACTTATGCATAAAAACATTTGTGCAGTAATATCCTTGGTATTAAGGGCTCCTATTTCATGGATTTGGAGCCCTGGTGGCACAGTGGTTAAGAGCCAGGCTGCTAACCAAGAGGTCGGTAGTTCGAATCCACCAGCCGCTCCTTGGGAACCCTTTAGGGCAGTTCTACTCTGTCTTGTAGGGTCATTGTGAGTTGGAATTGACTCAACAGCAATGGATTTGTTTTTTATATCTAAGTCCATAAAATAAAATTGAAAAAACCTGTTGCCATAGAGTTGCCTCCGACTCATAGCAACTCTATAGGACAGAGTAGAACTACACCATAAGGTTTCCAAGGAGAGGCTGGTGGATTCGAACTGCCGACCTTTTGGTTAGCAGCCAAGCTCTTAACCACTGTGCCACCAGGGCTCCTTTCATGGATTTAGGTATATCATGGATCAAATAATATTTCCTGGAGTATAAATACGTATGTTAAAAAAGACCCATTGTTGAATCTGTTCTGTTCAAATTTTCAGAAGCATACAACAAGTTAATGTAATGAACACTCAAGACCATAAAAACAAGGAAGAAGCAAATGTACAACCAAAAACATAATAGAGCTATTGTGATTGAGTCTTCAATTTGATGCTGACTTTCCTGGCAGTCAAGGCCAAGAGGCAAATTATGCTGGGTTGCACAATTCTTGTTACCAGGTAAGGAGGGACACATACCAATTTTTAAAGGTAAACTTTCAGCTGCACTAAATTCTAAAAGAATTTTTTCCCCGTAGGACAATGGGTATTGTGGAAGTTAACGTCTACAGTGGTTCTTTTATAGAAAATGCAGAGGTAATTTTATCTGGCTGTTTTATATAGAATAAAAAATGAGATTACATACTCTTTTATAAACCTTAATATAACATGGCTTCTGAAGGAAATGAGGTGCATTGGAAAAGAGCTTGGGTTGTAAACCCTACTTGTATTTATAGCTGTGTGATCTTCAGCAATTTAATTGCCTTTCTGTGCTCAGTTTCCTCATTTGCAAAAATCTTCCTTATAGTTTGTTGTAAATGGGTGATGAATCATTGTGTCTATGTAGAGGTAGAAGTTCAGTGGTACTTTCCTTCCCTTCATCCTTTAGCACCAGTGCTATAAATGACTCTACTGCAGTTCACACACACACACACACACACATGCACAACACACTCTATGCATCTTTTTCATTTGAGATTAGTCCTTAAAGATATTAATACTTACAGAAAACAGAGCTGATTCATTCTTTAAGGCTGTGAAGATCAATATGAATATCAAAGTCTACCTTTGGGATGTTTCAATAATGTTATAGTGTTTAATAAGGTCGTCAGCTAGAGCATTAAGATATTGGGCATTATTCTTTGAAAGCTTCAGCTTGCATTGAAGAAGAAGATATGGTTCATCCATTCCTACAGAGAACCTGGAACAATTCAATTATTTGAATTTCTTTTCTTTTTTTTTTTTTTAATTCCAACTTTTGTTGACATTACATTTGCTGTTTGAGTACTTTGAAAATCATCGTTTTGGGGGAAAAAAATCCCTGCTTAATTATTAAAACCAAGGGGTCATGTTGCAGCCAGGAAGCCCATGAGATGACTACCCTGGGGCTGTTTGGACTGCTCCAGGTTCACTTTGTGCTTTAGGGAAATGGTGCCCCCTAGTGTCTGAAGTCCCTGGGTGGTGCAAATGGTTTGCTCATGGCTACTAATTGAAGGGTTGGTGGTTTGAACACCCCAACAACACAATGGATGAAAGGCCTAGCAATGTGCTTCTGTCAAGCCTACAGCCAAGAAAACCCAATGTAGCAGTTCTGCTCCAATACATTGGGTCCCATGAGTTGGAAGCGACTCAGTGGCAACGGTTTGGTCTGGTTAGAGTTGTGCAATGCAGCTCCTTTTTCAGCTGGTGGCTAGATAAGCCTATGTTAGAACTGAATGACGGCCATATATCATACTGGGAAACTGAGCTGAGCATTTAAGGACTTGCCCAATGACTGCTCTTCCTTCTCTCTTTCCAGAAAAATACTGAAAGTGCAAGTGGTTTCATAAAAATCCTTATCTTCATTGCTCTTGGGAGGAACTGACTGATTAACAAGCATCATCTCTTATCAGCTCCCTTCAACTGCTAGAGCTTCTGTTGGAATAGGCTTCTGTCTATGTGCCAGTTAAAGAATCCAGTGATGAAACATCAATCTTTTTTAGGTTTGCTTGAATCAGAATCAGAGGGAATAAGATAGTATGTCCAAACAGCATTTTTGTGCCCCCACCAATGGGATGCAAGAGGTGATCCGTTTTGTGAGTCTGAATGGAGATATCCTATAACTCCAAAATGGTGGCAGTGAAAACAAACCAAAAGAAACAAACAAACAAAAAAAAACAAACCCATTGCCGTCGAGTCGGATTCTGAGTCATAGCGACCCTGTAGGACAGAGCAGAAGTGCCCCATAGGGTTTCCAAGGAGCGGCTGATGGATTCGAACTGCTGACTTTTTTGGTTAGCAGCTGAGCTTTTAACCACTGCACCACCAGGGCTCGTTGGCAGTGAGAACAGATCTTCCTAAATCAAGGAAGTGTGGTTACATGTAGACAGAACAGCTAGTCAGTTTCCCGTGGGTGTTGAACAGCCGTTGTTTGCCCGTCAGATCCACACTCCCCCCTTGTTTATCCTGCTTTGCACTCCAGGAAGCTGAGCCATAATTGACGGCATCTTTGTCCATTGACTTCTAATTGGGTTTGGCCAATGAGGGGCACTTGAAGTGGGAGACAAGTAGGGCTGGAGCTTTTATTCCCCTCGCTGCCTCCTTGTGGGTCACTTTGATTGGCTGAATCCTTCCTCTTTCACCACCTGACTCTTTCTCTCAGGCTCTGGTAACTGCTCTGTCCTCTGGTCCCACAGCTATACTATTATTCCTTGTGATTTCTCCACATCCATCCACACCGTTGTAAATAACACTTGTACTAAACTCTTCTCGTATTACTCAATTAGAGCGTGCCATCTGTCTATCCCACAGCCTTGGACTGCTGCTGCCATTTAGAGGGTGGTGCCCATTTAAAGGTTGGTCCCTCAGGGAGATTCAGTCTAAGGGTGATGCTGGCTTCTGCTAACTTGGCCAAGGCATTGTTGAAGTTGACTCTTGTGCTCTTGCAGGTCGTAATGTTGGAGTTACTTTCTCAGGGTTTTGTTTTTCTGTTGGTGTTTTTTTTCCCTTTTCAGCCCATGGTATTTTAAATTTTGTTTTTTTAATTTTTATTGTGCACAGATTTGTTTACAGCACAAATTAGTTTCTCATTCAAAAATTTATATGCAAGTTGTTTTGTGACATCGGTTGCAATCCCCACATTATATCAGTACTCTCCTCCTTTCCTTCTCAATCTCGGGTTCCTCGTGTCCATTTGTCCAGTTTTCCTGTCCCTTTCTGCCTTCTCGTCTTTGCTTTTGGGCAGATGTTACCCATTTGGTTTTGTATACTTGATTGAAATAAGAAGCATGTTTCTCACATGTGTTATTGTTTGTTTTATAGACGTGCCTCATCTTTGGCTAAAAGATCGACTTTGGGAGTGGCTTCCACTCTGAGTTACCAGGGTGTCCATGGGCCATCGTCTTGGGGGTTCCTCCAGTGTCTGTCAGTCTCAGCAATCTTGTCCTGCGTCTCTATGCGATTTGATATTGTCTGTTGTCTCCAATGAATCAAGAAGTTATTATATTTATTTATTTATTGTATGTTTGTTTCCTGCATCCTGAATTTTTTTTTTTTCACTTTGAAGTATCCGAGTAGGCTGGGCATGTGTGCTACTCTGGTCGCTAATCTGGCTGTGCTGAAGCTCTCACCTCCTGTCTCCAGGTGGGCGGAGCAGTGACTAGGTGTGTTAGCATGGGTCCCTTCTGGCTATTCTTGCAGGGCTGCTGAGGATGTAGGTGGTCTTTTTGGTGAAGTGATGACTCTGTCCTTTCAGTGACCTGGCCATAGGTGCAAAGGGTGTTCTCCTTGGTTGTTGGGTTGGGTGCTGTCTGCGCACTCCACCACTTACCGGATGGTCAGGGTGAAGGTGCCCAAGTTGTAGGTCATCAGGTCGTTGGTGCATAGACTGTCACCGATAGTCCCAGGTGAGCAAGGCTGTGTAGGGGCGTTCAGAGCAGGCACAAGCTTCTGGTTGCAGTGGGGAGCAATGTGGGGAGCAAGGCGGGGGGTGTCTGCTTCCCACAGATGCCCAGTTGGAGGGCTTGCCCCTGTCTGCTAGAGCTTATCATGGGGGAGGTTGTATAGCCAGTTCTGAAGCGCTTGGTGCCTTTGGCTGGAAGGATTGGGAGGCGCCACGGGTCCTCTCAGGCCCACATCATGGGTGGCTGGATGGAGTGGGTGCTACTGCTGGCCCTGAGCCCCCTGTGTGGGTGCTTGAGCACCTGTCTTAGGGGGTGGGGCAGTGGTGACTGCTACAGGTCTGCAGCCCCTCTTAGCTGTTGTAGGCAAAGTGGGCTTCAACTGGGAATGCTGCCCGCCTTGACCCAATTTGGCCGTGCTGTTCTGGCTTGGCCAGCAAGGCGCTGGTGTGGATGATTGGGGAGGATGGAGGGTGCTGCAACACCATGGACCCCCAGCACTGTTGGCTGGGCTAAGAGGTGGTCACCTCTGGACAGGGGCCATGAGTTCCTGTCATAAGGGGCATGGTGTTATTGAATGTCTTTGGCCTGGTGTCAGAGCAGGGAGGCGGATGGATGAGAGAGTGCTCCTCAGCATGTGCGGCTCTGGTTGGGGGGGGACTGGGGTGCGTGTGATGGGTTGGGTGTGTGCACTTAACTTTTCCAGGGTGGAATCACTCCTAGCTGACTCTCGGGGTGTGTACTGAGTAGCTCCTCTTAGCTGCACCTGCTGGAGTGGGTTTCGGCTGGGAATGCTGCTGCTTGTCTCAATGTTTATGTGCTGTGCAACTTTGGGTAGCAGGATGCCAGTGATGATAATTCTCCATTTCTGCTGTTTTTGAATTTATTCTCCTTCCACCTGTTACTCAGTCCAATTCTTCAGCCTTGTCTTTGATGCTCAGTGTTCCTGGATAGTCATATATATCTGATTCATTTGTTTTTTTAGGTCTTTGTTGTAAGAGGGGTGACACGAAGCATCTGACTTCTCCACGATCTTGGCCTGCCTCCCTGTTTTCCTTTTCAAAGATCACTTTGTTGGTGTATAGGAATCCAACTGATTTTTGTATGTTAATCTTGTATCCTGCTACTCTGTTGACTCTATTAGTTCCAGTAGTTTTCTTGTGGAATCTTTGAGGTTCTCTATGTATAGTATATCATTGGCAAATAGGAATAGTTTTACTGCTTCCTTTCCAATTTGGATGCCTTTATTTCTTTTTCTTGCCTTATTGCTCTAGCTTGGATTTCCAGTACAATGTTAAATAGGAGTAGTGATAAAGGGCATTCTTGTCTTGTTCCTGTTCTTAGCAGGAATGTTTTCAGCCTCTCTCCATTGAGAATGATGTTGGCTGTTCGTTTTGTATAGATGCCGTTTATTTCTATTGGAACTTCCCTCCAATTTCTATTTTATTGAGTTTTTATCAGGAATGGGTGTTGGACTTTATGAAATGCCGTTTCTGCATCGATTGAGATGATCATGTGATTCTTTTCTTTTGTTCTATTTACGTAGGGAATACATTGATTGATTTTCTAATGTTGAACCATCACTGCATAGCTGGTATGAATCCCACTAGGCTGTGGTGTATTTTTTTTTTTTTTGATATGATGCTGAACGCTATTGGCTATAATTTTGTTGAGAATCTTTGCCTGTATATTCATGAGAACTATTAGTCTGTAATTTTCTTTATTTTTGATGCCTTTGCCTGGCTTTGGTATCAAGGTTATGCTGGATTCATAGAATGAATTTGGGAGTATTCTTTCCTTTTCTATGCTCTGAAATAGTTTGAGTAGTACTGGTGTGAGCTCTTCTCTGAATATTTGGTGGAATTCTCCACCGAAGCTGTCCAGGCTGGGGCTTTTTTGTTGTTGTTGTGGGGAGTTTTTTTTTATTATCTCTTCAGTCTCTTCTCTTGTTATGTGTGTGTTCAGATTTTCTATCTCAGTTTGTGTTAATTTAGGTAGGTAGTGTGTTTCTAGAAATTTGTCCATTTCCTCTAGGTTCTCAAATTTGTTGGAGTACACTTTTTCATAATATTCTGTTATGATCCTTTTTATTTCATTTGTGTCTGTTGTAATGTCCCCTGTTTTATTTCTTATTTGGCTATTTGCTTCCTCTCCTGTTTTCCTTTTGTCAGTTTGGCCAAAGGTTTGTTGATTTTGTTGATCTTTTTGAAGAACCAACTTTTGGTCTTGTTGATTCTATAGTTTTTTGTTCTCTATTTCATTTCATTTCTGCTGCAATCTTTATTATTTTCTCTTTTCTGGTACCTGTGGGCTTCTTTTGCTGTTCTCTTTCTATTTGTTCGAGATGTAGGGCTAATGTTTTAATTTTGTCCTGTTCTTTTTTTTGATGGGTGCATTTATAGCTACAAATTGACCTCTGAGCACTGCCTTTGCTGTGTCCCAAAGGTTTTAGTCTGATGCATTTTCATTCTCATTTGATTCTAGGAATTTTTTGATTCCCTCTTTGATTTCTTCTATTACCCAGTGTTTTAAAGCAAGGTATTATTTAGTTTCCACGTATTTGATTTTTTTCCCCTTGCTTTTCCTGATTATTACACTTTTACGACATTGTGATCAGAGAGAATACTTTGTATTATTTTGATGTTTTGGATGTTCTTGAGAGTTGTTTTGTGTCCTAAAATGTGGTCTATTCTGGAGAACATTCCCTGTGCGTTGGAAAAGAGTGTACACTTTGATGCTGCTGGGTGGAGTGTTCTATATATGCCTGAGAGGTCAAGTTGGTTGATTGTGGCCTTTAGATCTTCTGTATCTTTATTGAGTTTCTTTCTAGATGTTCTGTCCTTTACCAAGAGTGGTGTGTTGAAGTCTCCTATCGTTATTGTGGAACTATTTCTCTTTTCAGTGCTGTTAGAGTTTGTTTTATGTATTTCGGAACCCTGTCATTGAGTGTGTAGATATTTATTAGGGTTATGTCTTCTTGGTGGATTGTCCCTTTTATCATTACATAATGTCCTTCCTTGTCTTTTATGGTTGATTTTGCCTTAAAGTCTATTTTATCTGAGCTTAGTATTGCCACTCCTGATCTTTTTTGTTTACTCTTTGCTTGATATTTTTTTTTCCATCCTTTGATTTTTAATATATTTATGTTTTTGTGCCTAAGGTGTGTCTCTTATAGACAGTATAGTGATGGGTCATGTTTTTTTATCCACTCTACCACTCTCTGTCTCTTTACAGGTGCTTTTTAGCCATTTACATTCAGTGTGATTATCGATAGGTACGAGTTTATTGCTGTTATATTGTTGTGCTTTTTTTTTTGGTGATGCTGATGTTTTCTTTGTTCCTCTTACTTTCCTGTGCTGAGTTCCTTATGTTTGTGGATTTTCTTTTGTTTCATTATTATAGACTTTGTGTTTACTGAGTCTTTACATTTTTCTTGATGAGTAGGTTTTTTTTTTTTAACTTTCTTTGTGGTTATCTTGGAATTTACCTTTTTCTTCCTAAGTTTGAACCAGTCTTTTATTACTTGATATTGTCTTCATTTCCTCTGCATTTGAAAGTTCTGTATGTATGCCATTTATTCCTCCTTTTATTGTTTTGATGTTGTCATCATTTAAAGGTTGCCATCCCTGTTTCCCTGTTTCAAGTCTTTTAAGTTTTTTTATCATTATTATTGAGAGTTCTTTGCCTAGGTTGATACCTCGCATATGCTGTCCTGTGTTCTAGACTCAGGTTGTTGTCTGATGTTGTTGGTTCGTTAACCGAAGGACTCTCTTAAATAATTCTTGTAAGTATGGTTTGGTTTTTACATATTCCCTTAATTTCTGTTTATCTGGAAATGTCCTAATTTCACCATCATATTCGAGCAAGAGTTTTACACGATATATTATTCTTGGCCGGCAGTTTTTTTTCTTTCAAGGTTTTATATATGTCATCCCATTGCTTTCTTGTCTGCGTAGTTTCTGCTGAGTAATCAAAGCTTAGTATTATTGTTTCCCCTTTGGATGTTTCCTCTTTGTCTTTGGTTTTGGCAAGTTTGAGTATGATTATGACTTTCTTTTGGGGTCTATCCTATACAGGGTTCGTTGAGCTTCTTGGATGGTCAGCTTTTCATCTTTCATCATATTTGGGAAGATTTCTGCCGGCAAATCTTCAGCAGTCTTCTCTGTGTTTTCTGTTTTCTCCTCCTGTTCTGGAATTCCAGTCATGCACAAATTGTTGCTTTTGATTTTGCCCTGCTTAATTCTTAGATTTTCTTCACTCTTTTCTCAGATTTTCCTCAAACAGAATTGTGTCTGTGGGTTTGTCTTCAATCTCACTGATTCTGTCTTTCATTGTTTAAAATTTGCTCCTAAAACCTTGTATTATGTTGTCCATTTCTGAAATTTTGTAGGTTTTTTTTAATTTCTAGTTGCTGTTTTCGTATGATTTCTAATTGTTTATTTATTTTGACATTTTGTTGTTGTATTATTTTCCTGAATTCTTCTATTGCTTTGTCTGTGTTTTCCTTGATTTTGGCCGTTATTGTTGGTTTTCTCTGTATTTTCCATTTTTTTCTTGGTTTTGTCTGTATTTTTATTGATCTCTTTCCTAATCTCTTGGAGAGTGCTAAATATTAGTCTTTTGAATTCCACATCAGGTAGTTCCACTGTCTTTTCTTCTACCAGAAGGTTATCTGATTCATTATTTTGGTCGCTTGCTGGAGCCATCTTGTCCTGCTTTTTTATGTTTTGATATTGTCTGCTGTCTTTGAGACATTAGGAATTATGGTCTTTATTTATTGATTGTATGTTTGTTGTTTCTTCCTGCTTCTTGGTTTTGTTTTGATATGTCTGGGTGGATGGGCCAGGTGTGGTTTGCTGCTTGCTTGTTGTGGGCACGATAGCTCTTACCACCTTGTCTAGGTGGGTGGGGCAGTAACAGGCAGGGAGAGCCCACTTCACTGTACACTGGTTTGGCGAGATGGCTGAGGGTGGACTGGCGAGCACTGTCTGTCTCCTAGTGTTGTTCCAGTGATGTGGGAGCATTCACAGCCCCTCACCAGATGGGCAGGGGTGTTGGACGAGGAGTGGTATGGGCTTGCTTCCCACTGTTCAGCAGCTGGTTAAGTGGTGCAAGGGGGAGGCAGTGTGGGCCAAGCATGGCGGTGGACCTGAGTGCCAGGGACACTATAGCTGCAGCAATGTTTTGGGGGCCAGTAGGATGGAGGGGAGGTGGCATCAGGGCAGACAGGTGAGGAGTGGGAAAACGTGT
Organism: Trichechus manatus latirostris; assembly: GCF_000243295.1. Classification (NCBI taxonomy): domain Eukaryota; kingdom Metazoa; phylum Chordata; class Mammalia; order Sirenia; family Trichechidae; genus Trichechus; species Trichechus manatus. Next base: position 11,057,644 of record NW_004443969.1, read on the forward strand.
TTCTCTGGTTTCTGGGTGCTCTGTCTTCTATTGGGAGCTCCATGAAGTTGCATTTCCATACTGGCTGTCCAGGATCATTGCTGGGTGTGTTCCAAGACGTTGATGCTATGCCGCATTAGTTGTCAGGGGACATCCATTCCATATCACTCCTCATTCTGTCTGTTTTCTGTCAGTTTCTTCTTCCATTTGGTGTTTGATCTAGTTCTTTATCCCTTCATATGATGCTTAGGGTTCCAGGTTTGACGTTTGTATCTGTTTTCACATCTTCGCTTCTGAGGGGCTGTGTGGTGCGTCTGTCTAGGGTGCCATGTTGGTTCCACCTCTATTTTACACTTTTTAGGAGTTATATCATGAGAATCAGAATGGTGTACTGGATGGAGTGTGGGCTTTAGAGTCAGGAAAATGTAGGTTGGAATTCCACCTCCCCCACTTTCTAGTCACATGACCCTAGTCACTTTTTATAATCTTTATTTCTCCATCTGTAAAATGTGAGAATGATACTCGACTCCTAAGGATGTTATGAGACTAAGTAAGATGTTATATGAGAAATACCATATATAGTGTGTGTAAATAAGTATAAGACACTTATTAAATGATAATGAGAGATGGCACAGCTTAGCAAAAGGACAAAGAAATACGTTATATTCAATCTTAATTCCTTTTTTTAAAATAAACTTTTTGTTTTAGAATACTTTTAGATTTACGCAAAAGTTGTATAAATATTACAGAGAATTCCCGTATACCTAGTACCCAGTTTCCTCTTATAGCATCTTATATCACTATGGCACATTTATCACAACAAATGAGCAAATATTAATACATTATTATTAACTAAACTCCATACTTCATTCTGATTTCATTAATAGTCCCCTAATACCCTATTTCTGTTCCAGGATACCACATTACATTTAGTCATCATGTGTCCTTAGGCTCCTCTGGACTGTGTAATTTTCTCAGATTTTCCATGTTTTTGATGATCTTGACAATTTTGTGAAGTAGAATCTCCTCAATTTGGGTTTGCCTGATGTTTTTCTCATAGTTAGACTAGGGCTACGGGCTTTTGGGATGAAGACCACAGAGGTAAAGTGCCATTCTCAACTCAACATATCAAGGGTACACACTATCAACTTATCACTGTTGATGTTAATGTTTTAACCTTTATCAACTGATGGAAGTAGTTCTTGTCAGGTTTCTTTACTGTAAAATTATGTTTTAATTTCCCCTTTTTCTATACTGTACTTGTATTAGTTTCCTAGTTCTGCTTTAACAGAGCACCAAAATTAGATAGCTAAAAGAATAGAAATTCATTTATTCTTTCACAGTCTTGGAGGCTGAAAGTCCAAATTCAGGGTGTTGGCAGGGCTATACTCTCTCTGAAGGTTCTAGGGCAATATTCTACCTTGTGTCTTCCAGTTCCTGGTAGCCCCAGGCATTCCTTGGCTTGTGACAGCATGACTCCAGTCTCTGCCTCCTTCTTCGCATGAGTGTCTTCCCTCTGTATCTGTGTCTCTTCTCATAATAACACCAGTTGTATTGGATTAGGGCCCACCCTACTTCGGTATGACTTTATGTTAACTTGATTAATTACATCTGCAAAGATCCTGTTTCCAAATATGGTCACATTCACAGGTATGGGGGTGGAGGTTAGGATTTCAGCTTCTCTTTTTGTGGGACACAATTCTATCCATAATAGTACTCTTTGGAAACAAGTCACTAAGCATAACCTACGCTTAAGGGGTGAAGAGTTAGCTTCCACCTCACTGAGGGGGTGGTATCTACATAAATTATTTGTAGTTTTTCTGAATGGGAGATTTATTTCTTCTCCCTCATGTATTTATTTATTCATTTGTTTATTTATATCCACATGAATTCATGAATATTTATTTTATACTTTGGGTTATAAACCAATATTATGTTACTTGTGTGTTTTTTTTTTTCTCAAATTGTTCCATTTTTGGTTATTGGTAGTTCTTTCAGCTGGCTTTTCTGTTCCTTGACATTCTTCCACCACTTTGTTTTTTGAATACTTCCTTACTTTCTGCACTACAAAATGTTTCAGGTGCATCTTCCATGTTCTCTGTCACAGTCCTAGAACCAGCCATTTCTCCAAGGAGCCCCCGTTCCTTTTATTGGAGAATGGTATTAGAAACCAAGATCTGGGCACTGGGTGTGTTTTTTGCTACCGTGGTGTTATTGCTTATAGGCCGTTTCAGTGGACAGAGCTAGGAAATACATACATATATAGATATAGTCCATATTAAGCTAAACATGAGTTCATACTGGTATCTACAATTCTAACCCAGCACCACATGATTTATTCTAGCCATCCATTTACTTATTTGTTCAATCCAGGTATATACGGACAGTGGTTTTTGAATTGTTAACTGGTACCCCTATGAAAAACAACGTTACCAATGAGAGAACAGTACTTATGTATCGTTTCTTTTGGCTTTAACCTTAGTGTTTCCAGTCATTTCCAAAGTTATTTAGTCAGTACCTCTTTTTTCCCCACTCCCTTCAGTGAAATTGTTTCATACATTTGTAATACTGTTAGATTCTTATGACACAGTCTGCATTCCATCCTGGGATACCCTACATGCCTGACTGAAATTTTTTTTTCTTAGTTTATACGCGTTAAGATTCACTTAAGAAGCCCTTGTGGCACAATGGTTAAGAGCTCGGCTGCTAACCAAAAGGTTAGCAGTTCAAACCCACCAGCTGCCCCATGGGAGAAAAGACCTGGCAATCTGCTCCTGTAAAGACTTCAGCGTAGGAAACCCTATTGGCCAATTCTACTCTGTACTGTATGGTCACTATAAGTTAGAATCAACTTAACAGCACAGAACAACAACTACAAGGTTCATTCTCTGTGCTGTAAAGTTCTATGGATTTTGATAAATGTATCATGTTATGTATCCATCATTCCTGTATTATACAGAATAATTTCATCACCCTAAAAATCTCCTGTGCTTCATCTATTCTCAGACTGACTTCTTTCATTTAGTAGTGTGCATTTAAGATTTGTCCATATTGTTGCATGGATTAACAGCTTGTTCCTTTAATCACTGAGTAGTAAGTATTCCATAGTATAGAGGCACCACAGTTTGTTTATCCATTCACCTATTGAAGGATGTCTTGGTTGCTGCTAGGTTTTGGTGATAATGAATAAAGCCACTATAAACTTTCATGTGCAGGTTTTTGTGTGGTCATACGTTTTCAAATCAGTTGAATAAATACTTAGGAGCACAATTATGGTAAATCTATGGTTAGCTTGATAAGAGACTGCCAAACTGTCTTGCAAAATGGCTGTACCATTTTGTATTGCCATCAGTAGTGAATGAGGGTCCACTGCCAGTTTGTTTTTTGGGTGGTGCAAATCATTAGGTGCTCAACTACTAACTGAGAGGTTGGAGGTACTAATCCATCCAGAGACGACTCAGAAGAAAGCCCTGGCAATCTATTTCCTCTGCATTCTCACTAGGGTTTGGTATTACCAGGTCTTTGCATCCCTAAAAATATCTAAATATCTTATGTTCTATGGCTTCTGGCCACAGCCAAAGCTGATGAGGACCATCTGGTCATTTTCAAATCTGTCTCCTTACACTGAAAGTTTGATGAAGTTACTTAGACAACTACAGTTAATTTTTTTTCAGAAGTCAGAAGTGCCTAAGTTATCTTTTTAAGGTCTATAAAATCAAGTTTGGCTGCTTGCCTAAGCCACTGTTGATTAGAAGTACTATTTTGATATATTCACTTAATCAAATATTTATTGAATACCTACTATCTGCTGCACCTTGGAGATACAGCAGTGAAAAAAGTAAATGACAAGGTCCTTGCTGACATGGAACTTACATTTCTGGGGGAGAGCAACAGTAGTTAAATGTATAATATAATAAAATGCAATCTAATACAATATAAACCAGTTATTGTGGAGTTGATTCCATCTCATGGAGACCCCATATGTGTCAGAGTAGAACTGTGCTGCACAGAGTTTTCAATGGGTGTGACCTTTGGGAAATGGATTGCCGTTTATGGGTGTATTAGTATCTACAACCTTCCAGTTAGTAGTTGAGTGCTTAACCATTTGCACCACCCAAAAAATAAACCAAATCCCTTGCCATTGAGTTTATTCCAACTCATGATGACCCCATGTGTTACAGAGTAAAACTGCTCTATAGGAGACTCCTATAATACAATATAAACGCACTGCCATTGAGTCAATTCTGACTCATAGTGACTCTATAGGACATGGTAGACCTGCCCCATAGGGTTTCCAAGGCTGTAAATGTTTATGGAAGCAGACTGCCACATCTTTCTCCTAAGGAGCAGCTGGTGGGTCAAACTGCTGACCTTTTGGTTAGCAGCTGAGTGCTTTAACCACTCTGCCACCTAGGCTCCTTATATAAGGTAATAATAAATGTCATGACAAGATTAAAGCAGGGTCTAAAAATGTAGAAAGCATGAGTGGTTGTCAGGTAAGAGTGGGAATGGTTGAAGAAGGGCTCCTAAGAAGAAGAGAAGGAGCAGAGATCTGAAAGAGGTGAGGGAATGAGCCAAGTGGATGTCTGGAGGGATGAGCACTCCAGGCCTAGGGAAGAGTAGGAGCAGATGCCCTGCAGGGCCAGCGTGCTTGACGTGTTTGAGGAACAGTAAGTGAAGGTGACTGGATATGAGGCTACAGAGAAGCTAGGAGCTGGCTCTCATTGCATTTGTAGATCAGTGCTTCTTCAACTTTGATATACTTAGACGTCACCCAGGAATCCTGTTGAAATGCAGTTTCTGATTCAGGAGGGCTGGGCTGGGACCTCAGATTCTGCATTTATAATAAGCTCTTGGGTGCTAGCACTGCTGCTGTCTGTGGACCACACTATGAATAGCAAAGTTGGAGACTCTGGTCAGGGTTTCATTCCAGTGAGCCTGAAAAGTCTTAGGAGGATTCTGAGCATAATGATATGTGTATGATTTAACAGTTTATGGGCTCACTCTGCCTGTTGTGGGGAGAGACCTCTGAGGACATGAGGGAGAAAGTACAGAGACCAGCTAGGAGGCCACTTCTGTAGTCTGGGTGAAAGATTCTGGTGGCTTGGACTTGGATGGCAGTGTTGGCAGTGGTGGGCAAAGTGCTAGCCAGCACAGTTGCATAGGTTGTGCACTGCCCAAATACTTGCAGTGTTAGCACGTTGGGCCTGTAATACAGCTACCTTCTGCTTGCTGCCTTTCGTTTTGTGATTCAGTAGCCCAGAGGGGGCACTCTTTTTGTACTTCCTCCCTCTGAAAGGTAAGGGATGACTTTTTATAATTCATGCAAAGGCACAGTGTGCGTTAGCTGTGCTCTGGGGAAGAAGTGGTTGGATTTAGGGTATTGTTTAGGAGACTCTGGATGGTTAACATGTAGAGAAGCAGAGTGTGACAAGAGCCTTTCTCTTTTAGTTTTCACTTGTGCTGTCATGCCCTGCTGCCTGAGTTCATGGCCCATGAAAGCTTTTCCTGAAAAGCAGAGCAGCCACAGAGGAGCTAAGCTGAACTTTGAGTTTTCCAGAGAGTAGTCTTTCAAAGAAATTGCTCCTGCCAGAGGAGATGGAAACCAGACCCAAGTCATTTGTTTGCAGCTTCTCTCTGTGAGCAGATAGAAGTGAAATGTCTTTAAGAATGTCTCTATAGAACAATAAAGTGGTCACTAAGCATAAAAGGAGGAAGCCATAGATACCTATGCCAGGTTCCCAGCTGCATCTGGTAGTTAATCTCCCTCTCCCCACTGCAGAAGCCGTCTGATAATATGTCTTGTCCAAAAAGCGAAACTGTGAAAACATGTTCCATGTGTTCTGTGGCTGAGGAAATGGTGTGTTTTCTCTGAGGATGTCTTAATCAAGCTGGTTGTTATATGCTGCTGTCTGTTGGGTTCCTTTTCTGAAGGTAGCTTCACCCTCACAGGTGAGAGTTTCTGGTGGTGAGGTGGGCACTGCACATGGATTTTAGCTGTGGTGTCTTTGATACGATATAGTTTAGTTGGTTTCTGCCATTTTTACTAACTTATATCAACGTGTTCTCCTTAAGGGTGCGTTCCTTGTGGATCGTGCCTTGGCACAAGCACCATGCTTGTTTGAAAGTAAAAGACATAAAATGTGATGATATTGTTGTAACCTTTGCTTCCGGCACGGATTGCTTGAGTTCTTTGATGGGATGTCACGCTTGAACTGTGCCCCAGAACTGAATACTAGGTGATAGATCTTGCAAACAGACCAGCGTGCCACGTTCACCAGCACTCAACATATTGTTTGAGAAAGAGGTTGAATAAATAGAAACCACCTCGACAGAAGTTGAGTCGCGGTATGTCCCTGATGGTGGAGGATCTTGGTGAGTCTCATTCACTCCTCAGGTCTCCTGAGGAGGATTTGTCCAGGCCCTTCTTGGGAGGTGGGCTCTGGTGTCATCTTCAACTGTGCTCCCCACTGATGGACCCTTCTCGTTCGACCTGGTCTGGACTCTTGGCTTTTCCCCAGTGGGCTAGGGTATTATCTTCTTTTGGTTGAGAGTGGATTTTTATTTTACAAACTCACTGAATAGATGTAAGGAGTAGCATTTTCTCCTTTTTTGGACACTCAGGCCTTAAAGGAAATGCATAGTACATGGAAGGAAAATGACTGTCACTTGAAATAATAGAGGAGTGAGGATGAGGGACTTGTACCTTTCTTACTTGGGAGATTTTGGATCACAGACTGCTCAGCAATCACTGTTAGGTTACTCCTTGAAATTTATAAATTAATTCCAGTTTTATGTGAACTATTTATCATGCAAATTTCTTTTTCTGAGTTCTTTTTCAGCTCACCAAACCAGTTTCCATCGAGTCGATTCTGACTCATAGCGATCCCGTGTGTGTGTGAGTAGAACTGTGCTCCATAGGGCTTTCACTGGCTGATTTTTTGGAAGTATATTGCCACACCTTTCTTCTGAGTTGCCTATGTTGTTGTTGTTAGATGCCATCGAGTCGATTCCAACTCATAGCGACCCTGTGTACAACAGAACAAAACACTTTCCAGTCCTGCACCATCCTCACAATAATTCTTACGCCTGAGCCCATTGTTGTAGCCACTGTGCCAATCCATCTTGTTGAGGGTCTTCTTCTTTTTCACTGACCCTCTACCCTACCAAGCATGATGTCCTTCTCCAGGGGCTGATCCTTCCTGATAACATGTCCAAAGTATGAGACGTAGTTTCACCATCCTTGCCTCTAAGGAACATTCTGGTTGTACTTCTTCCAAGACAGATTTGTTCGTTCTTTTGGCAGTCCATGGTATACTCAATGTTCTTCGCCAACACCACAATTCAAAGGCATCAATTCTTCTTTAGTCTTCCTTATTCATTGTCCAGCTTTCACATGCATATGAGGTGATTGAAAACACCATGGCCTGAGTTAGGCCCACCTTAGTTTTCAAGGTGACATCTTTGCTTTTCAACACTTTAAAGAAGTCTTTTGCAGCAGATTTGCCCAATACAATGCATCTTTTGATTTCTTGACTGCTACTTCCATGGGTGTTGATTATGGATCCAAGTAAAATGAAATCCTTGACAACTTCAATCTTTTCTCCGTTTATTATGATGAAGCTTATTAGTCCAGTTGTGAGGATTTTTGTTTTCTCTGTATAGGTGTAACCCATACTGAAGGCTGTGGTCTTTGATCTTCATCAGTAAGTGCTTCAAGTCCTCTTCACTTTCAGCAAGCAGGGTTGTATCACCTGCGTAATGCAGGTTGTTAATGAGTCTTCCTCCAATCCTGATGCTGCGTTCTTCTTCATATAGTCTATCTTCTCGGATTATTTGCTCAGCATACTGATTGAATGGGTACGGTAAAAGGATACAACCCTGCTGCACACCCACGGTAGGACAAACTGACAGACACATGGTGGGATGTGCCTATGGGTGAACTCAAACCTCCAAGCTTTTCGTTAGCAGCAAGCGCATTAACAGTTTGTACCACTCAGGGACTCCATTCAGCTCACTGGCTAATCATTATTTTAAAAAAGGCCGGATATTTATATACGAGGGTTGAGCTTGTAAACAAGCATTCCAGGGCTAAATTTAGCCTTTATGCATGATATGTGTGGTCTGGACAGTGTTTAAAATTTTTTGAATTAGTTTACATTATTTAAAAATCAGGAGATTTTCTCCATACTGTGATGTCTGGCTTCTGTTAAAATTATCTACAAATGGCAAGTCATGGATCACGTTTTCACATAGTGACAGTCAGCACATGCTCAGTAGTGACTACCCTCTTTGGAAAGGTGCTTGTTCTCCAGATTCCCACAGCCACACCCAGTCCTGTACTCCTGAATGTTGCCTGCCTGATCTCGATAGGTACTGGAATTTGGGTCGCCTGGAGCATAAATGTCTCCAAGATCATGCTTGTAGTTAAGAGTTTAACTCCAATTCCTGCCTAAACCAGCAGAGAGTGAATTGTTAAATGAAACAGAAAGCAAATTACTTGATTAGAGTAATATTGCTCAAACTTCCTAGGATCTGCGAATCATGTACAGGTGATTAATTCATTCTAACTAAAGTGTCCACTACCCGCCTGTCAGTTTGTCGTACTGTGGTGTTTATGTGTTACTGTGATGCTGGAAGCTATGCCACCAGTATTTTGAATACCAGCTGGGTCACAAATGGTGGAAAGGTGTCAGTGGAGCTTCCAGACTAAGACAGACTAGGAAGAAGGACCTGGAAGTCTACTTCCGAAAAATTGGCCAGTGAAAGCCTAATGAACAGCTGCAGAATATTGTTTGATATAGTGCCTGAAGATGAGCCCCTCAGGTTAGAAGGCACTCCAAATACTACTGGGGAAGAACTGCCTCTTCAAAGTAGAGTTGACCTTAATGACATGGATGGAATAAAGCTTTTGGGACCTTCATTTGCTGAGGTGGCTACGACTCCGAATGAGAAGAAACAGCTTCAAACATCCATTAACAATTGGAATGTGGAATGTATGAAGTATGAATTTAGGAAATTGGAAGTCATCAAAAATGAAATGGAACACATAAAGATCGATATCCTAGGCATTAGTGAGCTAAAATGGACTGGTTTTGGCCATTTTGAATTGATTGGACAATCATATGGTCTACTATGCTGGGAATGACAGATTGAAGAGGAATGGTGTCGCATTCATTGTAAAAAAGAACATTTCAAGACCCATCTTAAGTACAACACTGTCAGTGATAGATAATATCCATACTCCTACAAGGAAGATCAGTTTATATGACTGTTATTCAAATATACACACCAACGACAGAGGCCAAGTATGAAAAAATGTGAAGATTTTTACTAGCTTCTGCAGTCTGAATTGATCAAACATGCAATCAAGATGCATTGATAATTACCGGTGATTGGAATGTGAAAGTTGGAAACGAAGAAGGATCAGCAGTTGGAAAATATGGCTTTGATGATAGAAATGATGCCAGAGATCACATGATAGAATTTTTCAAGACCAGTGACTTCTTCATTGGAAACATCTTTTTTTAAAAACATAAATGGCAACTGTACACATTGGCTTCACCATATGGAATACACAGGAATCAAATCGACTGCATCTGTGGAGAGAGATGATAGAGAAGCTCAATATCCTTAGTCACAACAAGGCCAGGAGCCAACTGTGGAACAGACCATCAATTACTCATATGCAAGTTCAAGTTGAAGCTGAAGAAAATTAGAGCAAGTCCATGAGAGCCAAAATATGACTGTGAGTATAATTCCACTTGAATTTAGAGACCATCTCAAGAACAGATTTGACGTGTAGAACACTAATGACCAAAGACCAGACGAATTCTGAAATGACATCCAGTATACCATACCTGAAGAAAGCAAGAGGTAATTAAAAAGACATCAAAGAAAGAAAAGACCAAAATGAATGTCAGAAGAGACTCTGAAACTTGCTCTTGAACATCGAGTAGCTAAAGCAAAAGGAAGTAAAAGAGCTGAGCATAAGATTTCAAAGGGTGGCTTGAAAAGACAAAGTAAAGTATTATAGTGACATGTGAAAAGACCTGGAGTTAGAAAACGAAAAGGGAAGAACACACTCGGCATTTCTCAAGCTGAAAGAAACTGAAGAAAAAATTCAAGTCTCAAGTTCCAAAATTGAAGGATTCTATGGAGAAAATATTGAATGATGCAGAAAGCATCAAAAGAAGATGGAGGGAATACATAGAGTCACTGTACCAAACAGAATTGGTCAGTGTTCAACCATTTCAGGAGGTAGCATGTGATCAAGAACTGATGGTACTGAAGGAAGAAGTCCAAGCTGCACTGAAGTCATTGGCAAAAAACAAGGCTCCAGGAATTGATAGAATACCAATTAAGATGTTTTAACAAATGGGTGCAACGCTGGAGGTGGTCACTTGTCTATGTTAAGAAATTTGGAAGACAGCTACCTGGCCAACTGACTGGAAGAGATCCATATTTGTGCCTATTCCAAAGAAAGGTGATCCAACTGAATGCGGAAATTATCAAACAATATCATTAATATCACAAGAAAGTAAAATTTTGCTGAAGAGCGTTCAAAAATGGTTCCAGCAGTACATCAACAGGGAACTGACAGAAATTCAAGCTGGATTCAGAAGAGGACATGGAATAAGGGATATCATTGCTGATGTCAGATGGATTTTGGCTGAAAGCAGAGAATACCAGAAAGATGTTTCCTGTGTTTGTTGACTATGCAAAGACATTTGACTGTGTGGATCATAACAAATTATGGATAAAATTGTGAAGACTGGGTATTCCAGAACACTTAATTGTACTCATGAGGAACCTGTACATAGACCAGTTGGTAGTTGTTCAAACAGAAGAAGGGTATATGGCGTGGTTTAAAGTCAGGAAAGGTGTGCGTCAGGGTTGAATCTTTTCACCATACCTATTCAATCAGTATGCTGAGCAAATAATCTGAGAAGATACACTATATGAAGAAGAACTTAGTATCAGGATTGGAGGAAGACTCATTAACAACCTGCTTTATGCAGATGACACAACTTGCTTATTGAAAGTAAAGAGGACTTGAGACACTTACTGATGAAGATCAAAGACTATAGCCTTCAGTATGGATTACACCTACACATAAAGAAAACAAAAATCCTCACAACTGGATCAATAAGCAACATCATGATAAATACAAAAATATTGAAGTTGTCAAGGATTTCATTTTACTTACATCTACAATCAACACCCATGGAAGCAACAGACAAGAATCAAATGACGTATTGCATTGGGCATATCTGCTGCAAAAGATCTCTTTAAAGTGTTAAAAAGCAAAGATGTCCCTTTTAGGACTAAGGTGTCCCTGCCCCAAGCCATGGTGTTTTCAGTCACCTCATATGCATATGAAAGCTGGACAATGAATAAGAAAGACCATAGAAGAATTGATGCCTTTGAATTATGGTGTTGGTGAAGAATATTGAATATAGCATGGACTGCCAGAAAAACAAACGAATCTGTCTTGGAAGAAGTACAACCGGAATGCCCCTTAGAAGCAAGGATGGCGAGACTTCATCTTAGGTACTTTGGACATGTTATCAAGTGGGACCAGTCCCTGGAGAAGGACATTGTCTTAGGCTGAGTTCTCTAGAGAAGCAATACCAGTAAAGTGTGTAAATATATATATATATATAGAGAGATTTATATCAAGGAAATGGTTCACGCGGTTGTAGAGGCTACAACATCCCGAGGTCGGGATAGAGGCTTCTCCTGATTCATGTAGCTGCAGTGGCTGGTGAACGCAGGATCGGCAGGTTAGAGAGGAATGCTCTTGCTCATAGGCTGGAAAAATCGACAAATCCCAAGATCGGCTTGCAAGACTGCAGGTAAGCTGCAGAACCACAGGTAAGGTGAACAGGGGCCAGCTGCAGGATCCAGAGTGAGCAAAAGTCTTGCTAGAATGTACGCTTATATTCGATGCAGGCCACACGCTTAAGGAAACTCACTTTCAACTGATTGGCTACTCAGAGCAGATCCCATCATGGAGGTGATCACATTATATCAAATTTCTTCATGGAAGTGATCACAACATTATACGACTGCCAAACTACATCATAACTATCAAACCACTGAGAATCATGACCCAGCCAAGTTAACACACAACTTTAACCATCACATACATTATGCTTGGTTAAGTAGAGGGTCAGCGAAATATAGGAAGATCCTGAACGAGATGGAGTGACATGGTGGCTGCAAGAATCGGCTGAAACATAGCATTGATTGTGAGGATGGTGCAGGACCAGTTGTACATAGGGTCGCTATGAGTGGAACCAACTCGACAGCACTTAACAACAACAACAAAAACTAAAGTGTAGCTTTTTTTTTTTTTTAAGTATTGATAATATGAAAGCTCATCTTGAAGCTCTTCAGTTGTGGCTAGGGCGTGCTTTGAGGACGCAGGGACTCAGTTATTCCAGCCTAGAAATGGTGCTTTTTTTTCTTATTTAATTGGCCAGCATCTTACCATGTTATATGCATAATGATTATCATGAAAAATTTGGATGGCATATCCTGTGGATTTTCTGAAAAGAATATAAAATATTTATGATACTGAGTTGATCTGAAACTTGATAGATTATTGACAGTAGGATATTGTATCTATATGGTTCTTTTTAACTTAAAAAGAGCCTTTTCATTCTTGGGTAGGTAGCTGGAAGCTGAAACTCAGAAGCTGAGTAAAATGATACTGATAATAACAATAGTAATATTAACTGCCATTTATTGAGAAGATTCTATGTGCCAGGCACTATGCTAAATACTTCATGTACATTATCCTATTTACTGATTAGAGCAACTGGAAGAAGTAGGCATCAATATGTTCATTTCCGGAATGACAAGTCTGAAGTTCAGAAACATTAAGCAATTCACCGTAGGTCCCATGCAAGTAAGCAGCAGAGTAGAATTCAACCTCAGGTCTGTCAGACTTCGATATCACCATCATGCATTTTCTGTGTTATGCCATGAATAAGTGACAGTACTAGGACTCTTACCTCTTCTGACTCTGGATATCTTTGTTTTTTGGATTATAGCAAGCTCTGCTCTAAAAGTACATTATTTTTGAAAATTCATGTAAGTTGCCTTTGCTGGGTGAGTATGAATCTATTCATATATATCCAGTGATGCAGATAAACACTACCAGTTGACATTCAGCCAACAGTAAGTTAAATTGTCCAACAATTATTGAATCACTTGATTTACAAGATAAAATAATAATATGATTGGATAAAAGTAAATGTGTGCTATGTACTGCATTTTTCTTCTGTTTAATTCCTTTTCTTCTCTTTAGTTAATATCCTTTCTGAGACCTCATACTTGCTTCTTTTTGATGAATAGGCAATGATTTTTTTCCCAGTATGCTCGCATCTGATTTAAAGGAAAAATATTGGCCTTTGTGTCAAATAATCTTTCTCTTTTATTATTATTCTTAATTAAAGCCGTTTAACCTGACCTGGGACCTGCTGTGACTTACTAGAGACCTGCTGGGCATTCTAACACTTTGGATTAGCCCCACAGTGTGACTGCAAAGCTCATGATGGTTGGGAAGTTAGTGAAGGATACTTCCTGTTTCCCACGAGAAGGAAAAATGGAGCAACTGGTCTTTGAGATGACTTAAACACACACGTGGCATTGACAAATGAATGACTTGACTGTATTTACACTGTTATTAATTTGGAGACAGCTGAAGGTTCTTTACTCCTAATTTCAAGTTTGAACTCACACATCTTGAACTTCAACTACAAAATTAAGAATGATATTTATGAAAATGCCATGATTCATGCCATAACACATTTATGTGTCATTCTGTCTTTTTTTTTTCCAACAAGCTGCACACAGCACCATAAATCAGTACACTAGCTAAGAGTGATTTTTTGTTGTTTCCAGAAACATAGTGTGGAATGATTGTCGTTTTCTTCAAAATGAAATCCCTTGAATTATTTAACGAATATGATCAGGTTATTTCTGTGCTTCGGACTCTACTAGATTTATTTATTAGATTTCATTAATTTTTGTGTTATCCTTCTCAGTTTACAGAGGGCTTACACAGACAGTTCTCCTTTGATTTTCATAAAAGAACTGTGGCACAGCCAAGTTGCTGGCTTTTTTAGCCTGGTAATGGACGACGACGCACGTACTTTCTGACTTGAACTGTTGCATGCCCTCTTCCAAACCACCAGTCAGGAACTTGGACTTATATTTTTCTTTGATCTTTGAACTTAGTCGGAATTCTCTTTGAGTAATTGAATAATCATTGAATAATGATTTCCTGATCTGCATAAATTACTTTGCTCCTGGATCAAGATGTATAAATTCCCGTTTAAAATGCAAACATTTAATCGGAAGAACTGGAAAAGTTAAAGTTCTGTTATTAATGTATACTCACTTAGCTTAATCTCAGCATGTGAGCCCTGGTGGCACAGTGGTTAAGAGCTTGGCTGCTAACCAAAAAGGTCGGCAGTTCCAATCTACCAGCTGCTCCTTGGAAATCCTATGGGGCAGTTCTCCTCTGTCCTATAGGGTTGCTATGAGTTGGAATCACCTTTTGAGGCAGTAGGTTTGGTTTTTTTGGGTTTTGGTACTTGCTGGTAATTATGTATGTGCTATTAAATCACACCAATTATAGTTCTTTTTATACGTCTTTTTTTTTTAAAAACGTGTTTTTGGATAAGATTTATGTTCTTATTGACTTGTAAATAATTTTATTTTATGTGCAAAAATATCTTCAGGAGAAATTATTATAAACACCTAGACCTCTGCCTTTATGTGGCAGCAGAGAAATTATCAACCCTACGGATCTAAAGCAGGAGTTGGTAAATTATGGCCTGTGGGCTAAATCCAGCCACTGCCTGCTTTTTTATGGCTCTCAAGCTAAGAATTTTTTTTTTTTTTTATTTAAGTAGTTGAAACTCAATCAAAAGGAGAACAATATTTCATAAGAAGTGAAAATTACATCATGTTCAAATTGTAGTATCAATGAATATAATTTTATTGGAACACAGCCATGCTTATTCATTTACGCAGCATCTGTGGCTGGTTTTGCGCTGTAACCAGAGTTGAGTAGTTGTGACAAACTGTATTGCCCACAAACTCAAAAAAATTTAGCATCTGACCCCTTACCTAAAAAGTTTGCCAGCGCTTGATCTAAAAGGGAAGTTAAAGGAAGTTATATCTGCGCTGCTTTAAATACACCTTTTGTTTCCTAAATAAACTAACAATAGCCTGTTGGATTTTCCAGAGAAGCATACGATTCATTGATCTAGGGCAAGAATTGACTGAAATAGGCCAGTGGGGCATAAGAATGCTAAACTTTCGGCCTGCTCCTTCTGGCTGGCCTTACATGATTCTTGATTTAGTGCTATAAGAGACACTAATTTGGATTAAGACATTGTCTCTCCTGATCCAATCCAGTTGCTGTCAATTCTGACTCATAACACCCCCATATTTATTAGAGTAAAACTGTGCTCCATAGGGTGGTTTTCAATGGCTGATTCAGAAGTAGATCACCAGGACTTTCTTCCGAGGCATCTCTGGGTGGACTTGAATCTCCCAACCTTTTGGTTAGCAGCAGAGCGCATTAACTGCACCACCCAGGGACTACCAAATACATATGTGCGTTGTATGAAATGGAGAATATCCTGCCTCTTCCATTTGGTGATCTCATTTAATAGCATATTGTGAGTATTTTAAAGGCTATTTCATGTTCTTCAAAACTATGATTTTAACAACTGCATAGGGTTCCATTATATGGATGAGACATTTAATTAGCCATTTCTCTGTTCTTCAGATTTTGAAGTTTTTTGGTTTTGGTTGGTTTTTACTGTTATAAATAACACTGAGGTAAACAACCTTCATCTTTGTTTACATTCCTGATAATTTCCTTAGGATAGATTTTGACACAGGGGATCCTTGAGTTAAACAATATAAACATTTGTAAGACTTAACGTGTAATTGCCCTCCAAAAAGGTTGTACAGATTTGCATTTCCACTGGGAATGTATGTGAACATCTTCCACTGGGGATGTATGTAAATGTCTTAATTATTTGTTCGTTTATTTCTTTATTTTTACACTTACATCCCTATGTCTGAGTAACGTTTTGTAAATTTTTTTTTAATATAGGACTGACACATGTCTCATGAACATTATAGCCAATGATTTATTGGTCTGTTGCTATGGTGAATGGGATCTCTATTCCATTATTTTCCATATAGTTATTGCTGGTGTACTGAGAAAATGATTGTTTTCGGTATATTTTATGTATGGCTGAACTCTCTTATTAATTCTGAAAGTATTTCAGTTGATTCTCAGTTTGCATTTAGGCAGCAGAGAGGTTAGAGTAGCTTCTAGCAGTGAAAATCTTCCACTGTCCTCGCGCAGTTTGAAGAGGCACACAGATCCTCCACTGGTGGCCATTCTTAGCGAAAGAACAACGTTAGCACGTAAGATGCTGGTAGGATCTAATTTAGGAGAAAGTAAGGCAGTTAATCTGCAACCTCGAATCCCTCCCTTTACGAGTAAACCTTTCAGAAATATTAGGGTTTTGTCAAATTTGTTAAAAAAGAGAACATGGTTTTTCGTAGGCAAGAGTGGAGTTGTGTTGATCATTATGCAGAACCTGGAATGGGTTAGGAAATGACTACCATCCTTTGCTTCTTTTCATTTGAAACAGGATTTATGTTTTAATTTAGTTTTCAGCTTCTGTGTGAAATGGTTTAACCTGAGTGTTAAGGCCAATGGTATGTTAAAATATCACTGATTCCTCATTTCTAATTTTTTTTTTCATTTAGCAATGTCCATGGGCTTTCAAATAAGTTGATTTTTAGGGGGCTGGATTTGGCTGCTTATAGGTGTCATAAAATGATGCTGTTATAAAGGAGAATTGCCATTTTCGGTGATACCAGGTTTTTATGTGTTCAATATCCTGGCATCTCCATGAAGAATTAGGTGTTTCTGCGTGGATGAAAGCAGATTTAATGAACATGAAAACCACTGCTTTTACTCATTCGAACCTGCTCTGTATTTGTCATGTGAAAACTATGGAGAAGCTGTGTGCTGACTACTTTGTTTTGCTTATTTCTTCTCAATCCTCCAGTGTCAACGTGGGGAACAAAAAGATCCAAACTAGTGTCCTTAAAAAATATATAATGGGCAAAATTCTCAGTCAGATTGTCATATATCGGGGCTTTCAATGTCAAGATCATTACAATTTTGGTAAGAAAAAAATAAGTATAATTATGTAAATGCATGGTTAGTTCACATCTCACCCCTCACACACACTCTCACTGTGTCCTGGGGTGGCATTGACCTCACCCTCTGGCTCTAGGGGTGGATTTGTAGTCCAGACCTGATCAAACACCTGTTCCCTCACTCTGCTAACCTGGCTCCATAGGGATTTGCTCAGCATGAGCCAAGTTTGGCCAAAAAATGTGGGTCTCAGGACTTGTCCTAAATCTATCGGGAAGAGGCACTCGCTTTCCATGGGGATGACTAAATGAGTAAAATGGAAAACTATAGCTGGGATGGCCATTTGAGCTATCACTTGGGGAGAAGAAATCAGAGGTAAGAGCTAGAGAGAGACAAGCTCCTGAGGACCTCGCTTATGCTCCCCAATCCAGCTGTAGCTGAAATGAGCTCTGTCATGACGTCAAAATTATATTGGCCAGTACATTTCCTCCTCCCTCCCCAAGTTCAGTTTGGAGTCCCTGGGTGGTGCAAATGTTTAACGTGCTTGGCTGCTAACTGAAAAGTTGGAGGTTCAAATCCACCCAGAGGCACCTTGGAAGAAAGGCCTGGCGATTTACTTCTGAAAGATCACAGTCATTGAAAACCCTGTGGTTTTAGTCTGATACTCATGGAGTCTGCATGAGTCAGAACTGACTCGATGACAACTGGTTTGGTTTTTGGCTTTTTTCATTTGTCTTGGGAGTTTAGGGAGTGTTCTGGTCAGCTGTAAAGAAATGAATTGGTGTACTTGGTATCGTTGAATTGTACCCATGAAAAGTGTTGAAATAATGAATGGTGTGTGTTTTAGTCATCTAGTGCTGCTCTAACAGAAATACCACAAGTAGATGGCTTTACAAAGAAAAGTTTATTCTCTCACAGTCTAGTAGGCTGCTACAAGTCCAAATTTAGGGCATCATCTCCAGGAGATGATCTCTCTGTCGGCTCTGGAGAAAGGTCCTTGTGATGCATCAGTCTTCCCTTGGTCTGGGAGCTTCTCTGTGCAGGAACCTCGGGTCCAAAGGATGCGCTCAGCTCCCGGTGCTACTTTCTTGGTGGTATGAGGTCCCCCATTCTCTGCTTGCTTCCCTTTCCTTTTATCTCTTGTAAGGTAAAAGGTGGTGCAGGCCACACCTTAGGGAAATTCCCTTTACATTGGATCAGGGATGTGACCTGGGTAAGGGTGGTGTTACAATCCCACCCTAATCCTCTTTAACATAAAATTATAATCACAGAATGGAGGACAGCCACACAATTCTGGGAGACATGGCCCAGCCAAATTGATACATTTTTTGGGGTTCATAATTCAAACCATGACAGTG
>NW_004443969.1:11076292-11082582 GCF_000243295.1 Trichechus manatus latirostris
ATATATATATATAATCTACAACAACAATAAAAAAAAAGAAAGAAATTCTGAGGAATCTCCTATTACTCTCTCCCTTCTCACTCATTCTGCTTTAGCCATATGGCCTCTTTGCTGCTCCTCAAACACACCAGGCACTTCAGGCCATTTGCATTTGCCAGTCCTTCTGCGGTGGCTCTAGTCGTCACCCCTTCAAGTCTTTGCTCAATTGTCAACTTCTCCGTGAGACCTCCCCTGACTGCCTTAATTGAAACAGAAGTACAGACATCCCTCTGTACCTTCCGTCAGCTTTCTTCTAGCATACTAAATACCTTATTGTTTGTTCATCATCATTATTCCCCCACCTGCACTGCAATGTGACATTCTTGAAGGAAGAGATTTTTGTCTCCTGTGTTTTCTGTGGTACCCTTAGCGCTTCAGATGGTGCTGGATAGAATGGGTGCTCAGAAATATTTGTTGGACTCTGTATAGAAATGGTAGCTAATTTCTGCAGAGATTACTTATTAATTATAAAGGGAAAATGATAGCTTCCACTGTAGTGGAAGAACCTGCAGGACGCCATCTTAACCAAGTGATCAGTCAGCATTACCAGTAGTGGGACAGTTGACATCATGTGCCTCCTGAGGTGATGCACTGAGAAGGACCCAACACCACTTCTGTGTTGTCTTGCTACAAATGCAAGGAAACATTAGAAAACATCCGATCAGTCCAAAATAAGGAGCATTCCCAAAACAACCAGCTTGTATTCTTCTAAAATACCAATATTAGGAAAGAAAAAGAAAGACTGAGAAACTTTCTAGATTAAAGTAAACTGAAGAGATATGATGATCAAATGCAATGTGTGATTCTTGCTGTGAAGGCATTATTGGGACAACGAGCAGAATTTGAATAAGGGTTGTATATTAGATACAGTAGCATATCAATGACAATTGTCTTAAATTTGATAATTATGTTGTGATTATTTGAGATAATGCTCTTGTTCTTACAGGATACATACTGAAATATTTTGGGGTAAAGTGTCATGATGTCTGCAACTTTCAAAAATTTAAACTATAGCTGTATCTGGAGCCCTGGTGGCGCAGTGGTTAAGAGCTATGGCTGCTAACCAAAAGGTCAGCAGTTCGAGTCCACCAGCCACTCTTTTGGAAACCCTATGGGACAGTTCTAGTCTGTCCTATATGGTGACTATGAGTCGGAACCAGCTCGATGGCACCTAACAACAACAACAGCAGTATCTATATCTAGAGAAAGAGAAAACAAACGCTACAAAATGTTAGCAATTAGAGAATTTAGGTGAAGGGTAAATTGAGTTTGCAAAAATAATGTTAGGTGGTACCATATTGAAATAACCAAATTTTTGACTTATAAAAATGACAATTTCATATGGTTCATCTAATACTCTTGTAACTTTTCTTTACGTTTGATTTTTTTTTTTTAAATGAAAAGTAAAACACACGCACCAAAAAAAAGAAATAAAGAAAGCAAAGATGGTAGGTATGTTTGGACAATCTTAGGTGCAATCTTTTTTTGGTTTATTTTCAGTCATTCAGATCAGCTCCACTCTAAGCTCCCATGTACTTGCTGAGGGGAAGAAAGGAAAATGTGAAGTTACCAGTTACTGGCTTCTCAGTCACTATGATAATTTTGTTATATTTGATATCATTATAGTTAGTGACTGGTTCAAAACTCCTCTGTCCCATCTAATAGTCCAGAGTTCCCCTGCTCTGGCCCTGGCTCCTCTGAAATATGTCTGCTGAACCTGGCCCCCATGGCATGGACTCATTCTCTCCCCTCTCTCCCTCCCTCCCGCTCCCTGCCCCAGTCTCATAACCAGCTGGTGTTGGCTGGTTAGGGTAGAGGGTGGGAGTGGCTGGTTGGGTGGGGTGGGGAAGGAGTCTTCTTCTGTGACTGACAAGCACAGCAGCTGGACTAGGTGGAAGAGGTTCCTTTTCTCTGTTATCACTTGTTTCTCTGGCTGGTGCTGGAGATACTTGGCCATGATGTCTGCAAGGTCGGCTTCTTCTGTTTGGCGGCTGCCGCCTGTGAACTTCCACTGACTTGTTTTTACAATAGGCAATGTGTGCACTCTGCTCTGCTCCAAAACTTGGTGACTTTTAGGGGAGACTTCACATCGTTTCTTAGCCTTCTGCCAGCGAAACATGCCACAGCTCACCTTTAACAATGATGCTCCTTTGCAAACTTTAGGAGGGCAGAGTCTTGTTCTGTGCATGGGACCTAGTAAGAGTTCAGTGAATGAGTGTTGTATACAGAAAAGGCAACAAATTATATTAGGGCATGAATGACCAGTGACACATCAGATGGCTGGGCCCCTGGGTGGTAGATCAAGGTACAGCACTAAATTTCAGGCCTCTTTGGAGAGCATGAGTGAGCACTATTAACACTAGACAGGAAAAAGCAACTGGGACATAATTGGAGAACGACGTGTGGGCCCTGGAGAGGAAGTTCAATCCTTTTTCCTCTTGTATTTCTCTGAATCGTGTAGAGACCACTGCACCGCCATTCTCGGTGAGTTGATTGGTCACAGTTACAGGGACTGTGGCACTGAGACCTCATCCACATATTCCTCCACCAAACCCACTTTAAAAAACACAGTTGCCATTGAGTCAACTCCCAACTCATGGCAACCACGCATGTGTCAGAGTAGAACTATGCTTCATAGGGTTTTCAGTGGTTGATTTTTTGGAAGTAGATAGCCAGCGCTTTCATCCAGGGTGCCTCTTGGTGGACTTGAACTTCTAACCTTTTGGTTAGCAGCCGAGCCTGTTAACATTAGGATGATCTAATTTCAGCAAAGAATCTCTTAGGGTGTGCTAAGAGGAATTCTGTTCTTCTAGAAGTTATCCTTCGTTTAAGCTGAGACTGACTCCGGTTGCTGGGGTTATTGCTGCTACCCGGTGGTGACTACTAATGGTCCTTCACTGAAGTATAAATGATGCTCTAAAAGCACCTTAAATACTTGGAGTAATTTGGTCCTCAATCAACAAAGCAAACTTGTGAAATCGGCATAATTGTTCCCATTTTATAGGCGAGGCAACTGAGACTTAGGGAGGTCATTCAGCTAGTACATTCTCAAGTGATGTTTTGACTCTGGCTGATTGATTCTAAGTCTGTTGCTCTTAAGCTCTGTCTTAAAATATGCATAAATATGTTTAATAAGGGAAGGGAGGAGGTGTCCCATGGAAGGAGCTAGTGGCAGAAAGCCGCTCAGGGCACCTATTTTAGTGTGTCTGAGTATCACCTTGGAGTGTGCTTACAAGGGAGATTCATACTGCTAGTCATCAGGATTTGGTGGATGGAGTGGGGAATCTAATTTTTTAAAAAGTATCCCACGTGATTCTGACTGACGTCCTAACTGCCCTAGAGAGTTAGCTAGATTTAACCCTATACATTCATTCCATCGTTTATTCTAAGTACATATGTGCATTCTAATTTCTTCTGCCAAGTACTGTTGTGAACTTGTCCTTGAAGAAGTTTGGGGTCTAACTGTAACGTTTTCAGTAACCACCTGTTTCTTACTTCTGTTATTACTCAGATAGTATTTAGAACAATGATAGGCACAACGTATGCTTTTTGGCGAGTTGGTTGCTTACTTAATGTGGAAGAGACGGGCATGATCTGAAAGAGGGGCATTAACACGGAGGATATCTTAGTGTGAGATGGGTTTTCACAGATAAAGGCAAAGAGATAATGGATAACCAAGGAGAATGAAGGGGCTCTTAGTAATAACACTTGGAAATTCCTCAACTATCCTAGGCCATGGGCCATTAAGGCTCTGCTGATTTGAGACATCCAGCTGCTAAAGGACGTGATAGTACTTTCTTTCTCAATTTTGATTTCATTTTCTTTTAGGTCTGTGACAGACGGTATTGCTTTGGTTAGCAGAAAGCAGATGATACTTCTTTTTAAAGGCGTAGTTGAAAACATAAGACTGCCTCCTTACAATTATCAGTTAACCTTTCATCTCCACATTTCTCTTTTTCTTCATAAGGTTTCCTGTAAGATTTTTGCCAGTAACGTCTTTTTTATTTTCTTTTCATTTTTAAAACCCATATCTCCAATAGTCAATTTACTTCTTTATACTTAAAGCCTGGCCTAAGTTTTACTTTTTGTGACATTCTCATCTGCTCTTTATGTTCCACAAAAATCTCATTTTAGCCAATTTGTTACTTTGGTACAATTTTCTTTTCTAAAGTTTGTTTTTATTATTGTCCTCATTTTTCTCCTTCTTTGCTCAGGGTTTAGAATCTGTTATGGTGTAGTTGTTCTAACATTCAATCCCAGAGAAATTCCTCTGTGGTTTGTAATGAAATTAAAAATTATGTGTGGGTCTCTTCCTTTGAATTGTTCCTGTTGGTATTAGGAAGTTGTCTAGACCAGTGACTAAAATGGATCTGATGAATTGTGATTCATTAAATGGTTTCTCTAGCAGATTTTGTGGTAAGTTGTTCCTTCCCTGATATAATGATCATAATTGATACCCTGGTGGCGCAGTGGTTAAGAACTTGGCTGCTAACCAAAAGGATGGCAGTTCGAATCCACCAGCCCCTCCTTGGAAACCGTGTGGGGCAGTTCTGCACTATCCTGTAGGGACGCTATGAGTTGGAATCAACTTGACGGCAATGGATTTATTTTTTTGTTTTGTTTTGTTTTGAGTACCTATTGTGGAAACCCTGGTGGCGTAGTGATTAAGACCTATGGCTGCTAACCAAATGGTCAGCAGTTCAAATCCACCAGGTGCTCCTTGGAAACCCTATGGGGCAGTTCTACTCTATCCTATAGCGTCTCTATGAGTTGGAATCTATTAGATGGCAATGGGTTTGGTTTTTGGTTTTTTTCTATTGTGGGTTAGATATTGCAGTAAACATTTTACATGTATTATCTTCTTAATCCAGGTAACAATGTACTGAGCTCACTACTATTTTTATCACCATTTTACAGATGAGGAAACTGAGGTATGAAGAAGTTAAGAAACTTTCCCGAATGTATTAAGTAGTATAGCCAAGATTTGAATGCAGATAATTGCTTTAGACGCATCCTTTGTCACGTCTCTGGTTTTTCAAATTTAATTATCTACATATTATTTGTGGAATTTGTACTCTTTTGTTAGATACAAGTGCCTTCTGATTATTTAATATAATATGGGGCTAAGATCCCTTTTTTGTTTATGTCCACAGGATGATTTTCTGTTATGTTTGCTTAGAAACTCATTTTTTGGACCCGTCTCGTATATAAACCCCAAAGTTATCTCTTTCACAGGTTGTTCCTGGAATGTTGACAAATCATTTTGTGTGGCTGGGCTTCAGTATTTTGAGTGTACCAAATATAGTCAGTGCTTGACTGATTAAATATGTTACTTGCAAAATATTTTATTAGGCTTACGAACTCTAATACATGGCCTGCTGTCCTGTTTCTGATAGCTAAGGGTGGATGTGGAAACTTTTAATACATGGAGTGTCTTCTCTATGCTGATAGATGTTTCTGTAAAAAATGGATAAAGCGATGAGATCAGAATCAGCTGTGTTTCTTATGCAGAACCAGTGCTCGAGATGCATGCTAACTCCCTAGCTTTGCATCTCATTAACTTTCCTAGCGGTGGGAGAGCTGCATATTTACTTTAAGAATATTTCATTACTGTATTTTTCTAAGGGAGGCTTTATATTTGCCAAAGCACTGACAAGATATGTGTCTCTATGACTCAACGAGGTTTATATTATGATCAGTATGAAAGATTGCCTCTGACTACCTGGGGACACCATGAAACTGTTAAGATATATTAGGTTTCTGGTTTATTTTCTGATTGACTGAATTCTATAAAATTTCGTGAAAAGAGGTGAATTGAGGACAATTTTTTTTTTTTATTGTACTTCAGGTGAAGGCTTACACGACAAATAGTTTCTCATGAAACAGTAGTACACATATTGTTTTATGACATTGGTTAACAACCTCACAACATGTCAACCCTCTCCCTTCTCGACCTTTTTTTTTTGGTGAAAATATACATAGCCAAAGATACACCATTTCAAAGATTTCTACATGCACAGTTCAGTGACATTGACTACCCTCTTCCAGTTGTGCTGCTATTTTCACTTTAGATGAAGGCTTACGGAACAAAATAGTTTCTCATTTAACAGTACACACGTTGCCCTATGACAATGGTTAACAACTTCACAACACATCACTATCCTTACTCAACCTTGGGTTCCCTATCACCAGCTTTCCTGTCCCCTTCTGCCTTCTGGCCCTTGTCCCTGGACTGCTGTGCCTCATTAGTC
>NW_004443969.1:11088245-11115395 GCF_000243295.1 Trichechus manatus latirostris
GAATAATCTGAGCTTAGTCTTATTGTTTCTCCTTTGTATGTGACTTCTTGTTTTTCCATGAGCTGCTCCCAGAATTCTTTGTTTGTCTTTTGTTTTAGTGAGTGTGATTATGATATGCCTTGGTGATTTTCTTTTGGGGTCTATCCTTTGTGGGGTTCGTTGAGCTTCTTGGATGGCCAGCTTTTCATCTTTCATGGTATTGGGGAAGTTTTCTGTCAGCAGTTCCTCAATGATCCTCTCTGTGTTTTCTGTTTTGTCCCCTTGTTCTGGAACTCCAATTACTTGCAAATTTTTGCTTTTGTTCTATCAGAGTATCCAAGTGTTTGTCGTCATTTCTACTGATCCTGTCTTCCACCATTTCAAATCTGCTTCTTAGCCCTTCTATGACAATGTCGATTTCTGAAATCTTGTTGTTTACCTTTTGGATATCTAATTGTTGTCTTTGTATAATTTCTAGTTGTCAATTTATTTTGGCATTTTGTTCCTGCATTATTTTCCTGAATTCTTCCAATTTTTTGTCTGTTTTTTCCATGAAATTTGTCTAATTTTCCCTCATTTTTTTCTGCTTTTTGCTTCAACTCTTAGGGGATTCCGAGTATTAGAGATTTGAATTCCCTATCAGGTAGTTCTAGTGCCTTTTTTTCCACTGGAAAGTCATTTGGTGTTTTATTTTGGACACTTACTGAAACCATCCTGTCCTGTTTTTGTAAATGTTTTGATATTGTGTGCTGTCTTCGGGGCATTCAGTAGTTATTTTTCTCAGTTATTGACTGTAGATTTGTTTGTTTCGTCCCTTTTTTTTTTAATTTGGCTATGTCTGAGTAGGCGGGCTGTGTGTTCTTTGTTGTTTGCTCATCTGTGGGCACAATACTTTTCGCCTCCTTCTCCAGTTGGCTGGGTTAGTCACTCATATGGTGCAGCAGGGCAGGTCTAGCTGAAGAGGAGTTACTGGGATGGGTTGTTTGTGGCACTTAGTACAGCCACCAGAGTGGTTCGATAATCAGTGCAGGGCAAGTTCCAGTAGGCCGTGCCTGTGCTGCTGGGTGGTGTGATGTTAAGCGCATGGTGCAGGTAGTCAGGATATACTGGGGAGATTGTTATGTGTGGAGCTAAGATGGATATGGGAGAGAGGAGAGAGGAAGAGGAGCTAAAAACATACAAACAGACAAAAAAGAATGCTAGGGGAGTTTGCCACTGGAGTGGGGCGATGAGAGACTATGAAATGGATAAAAACAAAAAGGGGAGGAGGAAGAAAAGAAAAGAATGAATAAATAAACATCGGAAAGGTTAAAGAATATCAAAGTTCCCTGGGATCCCACCGGTGTGGCTATGAGGTCTGGGGAAGTTGTTCTTAGGTGTTGCAGTACAGCCTGGCTAGAAGGCGTAGAGGTATACAACACTAGGTATTCAGGAAACAGAAAGAGAAGGAAGATATAAAGAGACGAGATGAGAAACTGAGTAAGGAAGAAAGACAAAAAGGGAAAAAGAGGGAAAAGAAAACAAAACAAATTTAAAATGAAAAAAAAAAAAAACAAGAAGAGCCCCGCAAAAAAAAACAGAAAAAAAAAAAATCCAATGAAGAAAGAAATGCCCTCAGGGATCCCTCTGCCCGTCTGTGGAATCCAACGGGGTAGGTTCCAAGCCACACAGCACCGCCTGGCCAGAACGGGCTCCCAACTCAAGAAAAGGAAAAGGAAAGAAAAGAAACAAACAATTGAAAACAAATAAAGAAACAAAAGCCCCGGGATCCCACCAGCACGGCAGCCCAGATCAGGAAGCAGCTCCACAGTTGAATGGAGCTCCGCAGCCCCTCAGGAAGAAGCAAAGATGGCGCATGGAGCCAGATATTTGAGCAAAAGGATGGGAGGTGGTGAGAGGTAAGGACGAAATCAAAAGAAGCAGAGAAAAAGCAATACCAGTAGCCAGCAAATGGCATTCAGAGAGCCAGCTAGTGCAGGCTGGTAGAATCCAAGCAGCCAGTGCTTCCCGGACAAGAGACTGTGTCCGTTGGAAGTAGAGGGGGCCGAGTGGGGGTGAAGAAAGATGGGGGGTGGGAAAGCGTATATCGCAAATTACCGGTTGTTTTTTCTCCCGCTGGAAGCTCCGTGAAGCTGCTTTCTCGTACCCCGTTTGTTGTTCTCCGATAGGAGTCCAAGATGGCGGATCCGCGCTGAATTAGCTGATAGGGGACCTCTGCATGAATCTCTCCTCACTCTCCATTCTCTGTCAGTTTTCTTATTCCATTTGGTGCTTGGCTGAGTTCTTTATCTCTTCATTTGATGTTTTAGGGTTTCAGGATTGTTGTTTTCACTGTTCGGCTTAGTTTTTCGGATATTTGCTGTGGAGGGACGGACGGTGTGGTGCTTCTGCCTAGAGCACCATTTTGCTGCTTACTCTGAGGACAATTTTTAAATGCTCTTTCTTCCTATTCAGCTCTTTCCTTTAAAAATGTTTGTCCAATGTTGGTCATTTAATCTTTGCAACAATTTAAAAGAAAAGTGAAAAGACGATTGTCCCCATTTTACAGATGATTAAATATAAAGGGAAAAAAAGGACACTGTATTTGTTTTTTACTGCTGTTGTAACAAATTACACAACCTTAGTGGCTTAAAACAAACACATTTTTTATCTCACAGTTCTTTAGGTCAGAAGTCCAGCACGGGTCTTCCTGGGCTAAAATCAAGGTGTTTGCAGATTACATTACTTTCTAGAGGCTGGAGGGGAAAATCCTTGCCTTTTCAAAGTGCTAGAAGCCATCTGCAATTCTTTTGCTCATAGCCCCCTTCCTCCATCTTCAAAGCCATCAACAGCAGGTCCAGTCTATCTCAGGCTTCAGATTTATTCTTCTTCTGTCCTCTCGTCTCTGTAACCCAGTCAGGAAAGGTTCTCTGCTTTTAAGTACTCGTATGATAACATTGGTCCCACTTTGATAATCCAGGATACTCTTCCCATCTCAAGGTCCTTAGTCTTAATAACATCTGCAGTGTCCTTTTTGTCAGGTACTATTGCATATTCACAGGTTTCAGGGGAATAGGATGTGGAACCTTTTGGGTGGAGGGCATTACTCTGCCTACCACAGGCTCTCCAATGTTATGACACAAGATTGAAAAGAGGACTCATTATACCTAAGTGTTAGTTTTGTGCTTTTAGTTATGAAATCATATACTGTGAAGTAGACTTTCTGAGATGTGAAATAGTCCATAATTATTTAAATATATTGTAATGAAATAGATTTTAGGATATAGTGGGTATGAAATAGGGAAACTATTTAATAAATATCCTCAGAATTCAGTTCTCCAGGGTTAGAACTAGAGAATGTATTATTTTCTTCTGTGTTTTAAACTTATTTTGTACATTTGTTGTAGCTCCCAAATAAACCGTAAGCTCCTTGAAGGAGGTAAATCTGACCCATCTTCACTTCCCCAAAGGGGAGGTACAGTGAAGAGCTCATGATTTAGTGTTTATTTGTTGATTGCTGTTAAAGAAATGTTTGGTTACTCAGTCACTCCAGTAGGGCTGGTCCAGGGAACAGTGGGAAAAGGCTCAGATTGAGTTTTCTGACTTCAGCCTCTTTCTTTCTCTTCTTTTCTCCATGCCATAATGTCCCCTCTCATCTCCTGTAGAAGGTATGTGGAGTCTTTAGTCATCTTTTCTCAACCCTATCAAAACATGGTGTTAAATTCTTAACTCATTTTGACTGGGAAAATGTGTTTGTTTATATTTTAATAGTGATTAAAACTAAAAGAGGTGATGAAATTTTAGATATATCAAGTAAATGGCTTAAATGCAACCAGTAAATAAATCCTTTGCAACAGGATTTCCCGGTGGTCCCCAAATCATGCTACACTATCTATGTTGCCCATACTGGAAGATAGCTGTGTCGGAAAAGGAGTCACCTGACATCTAGCAATAGTCTTAAGTGTAGAATCGAACTCTAGGGGAGACATTGATCGATTCATTTATTTACATATTCATAGTACCATCTCTTTGAGTATAGAGTTTCTGACTTTTCTTATCAAAGGGTATGTGTTGGCAAACAGAAACCTAGAATTAGAAAACCAGAGCAAATGCAGGAAAAGAAGAGTTAATACAGTTTCTGTGGCTGACAATCAGATTTGACTTTATGGTAAACAGAGCAAGAACAGAATCATGAGATGTCACTCATCCCTCTCGCAACACTAGGTTGGCTCCAGACTTTTCCAGGATTTCTGCCTATATTTCCTGGGGGTATCTCCCTGACTTGGAATACTGAGCATAATATAGAGTGTACACAATATCCAAGATATTTAGAAAACTTGCAATTATGGTATTCCTGAGCCCAGACGTATGGGGGTCAGCATTCTGAAATGAGAGATAAAAATATATATCCCTGAACTGCCTACGACAAACAGGATAAGAAGCTAGCATGGCCATAAACAGCTAGGAGAGGGGAACTGAAGTTTAGTTCTCCAGGCCATGGGAAAGGCAGAATTAATCTATACACTGGAGGATGAAAGTGAAAGGTGATTTGAAGAAAGAATAGCTCAGTGTCTTTGGGATGGGCAGCCTCTGTTACCAGAGTGTTGCTGCAGTTTAGTTGTGGTTGGCAGTAGGGTGATAAGGGCCAAAAAGGACCTCCCAGCATCAGCCACTGGCTTGAAAACCAAGGAAGAGACTCTCCCCATGCTAAGTGTGTGTCAGAGGCCACTTTAACAGAAGATACAGGTAAATTTCTTGAATTGACAGCTTATCCTGAAGGGAGAGAGAGAAGGAAATCAAGGAGATAAAAGAAGAAACTTATTTTATGCTTGCTGTACTTCAGATTACAAGAACTCAAGTTAGCCCATTTATTACTTTTTTGATTTTTTGGGTGGGAAGTACCAACTCTAGCACTTACAAGACCATTTCTAGTGATCTGAGGTGTGTGTGTCTGTGTGTTTGTGTGTTTTGTATTGGTGGATATAACACAGGAGCCATGAAGATGCTAATAGATGGGTGAAGATTGTCATTACTTGTACCCTATTCTCTTCATTTCTTGACATTCAGTTCACTCTCAATCTACTCTCATCTGTCATGTGACTCCCCATTCCACTTAAAATTGCTAAAGTCTCCAATAACCTTCATGTCTTTAAACCCGAAGTTCTCATCTTACTTAATCTCCCGAGAGTAGTTGGCACTTATCACTGTCTCCTCAAAATAGCCTTTTCTGAGTTCTGTTCTCAGTTAATGGCGCTGTCATTCATTCTGTTATGCAAGTCTGAAACCTAAGAGCCATCCTGGACCACTCCTTCTTCTTCAGCCCTCATATTCAATTCGATAGCAAGTTTGGTCATCTTTACCTCCTATATGTTTCTTGCTTTACTTCACTTCTCTCTATCTCCGTGACCACCTCCCTAGTCCATCATGTCATCATTTCTCACCTGGTCTGTTGCAGAAGTCTCCTAAACATCTCTCCGTTATTCACTCTTGATTAGCTCTAATCCGGTCCCCATACAGCAGCCAGATGATGCTAATTTTTCAAAGTGAAACCACTAACATGGCCTACAAACCCTGGGCCATGCTTGGCCCTGCCTCTCCCTCATCTGTCATCTAGTGTTCCTTCCTTTTTGCAGTCTAGCCACACTGGCCTTCTTTCAGTTACTCAAGCCTGCCAATCTCCTGCTTGCCATAGGGCCTTTGCACAAGCTGTTGTCTACAGACTGCAATGCCCTTGCCTCTTCTGCTTCACGTGATTAATGTCTTTTTGTCCTTCAGATTTTAGCATAAGCATCAGTACTTTTGTGAAGCCCTCTTTGACTTTCCTCTCTGGGTCCCTTCCCCCTTATATCTCCCACATAGCAGCTTGGGCCTGTCATTAATGCTCATCTCCCTATTAGACTGTAAGCTTCACGAGAGTAGGAACTATGCCTTTTTTGCACCTGACACAGAGTATGCACTCAGTAAATATTTGTTGAGCAAGCAAAATATAATTTCCTCCATGAGGTTTGTATGAAGTTCAAGGCTTCTCTAGCATTCATCGCTTAAATAAGAGTCTTGCCTTGTTGTCTTTCTTAAGGTATGTTAGAAGTTTCTTCTGGCTAGATTTTAAGCTCCGTGACGACAAGGATCATATCTTATGCTTTAAAAAATCCTCCAAGGAGCCCAGAACACTTCTGAGCACATAGCAGGTGTTGAGCCAAGACTTGGGGATTGCTTTGCCTTTGTGTATCTGAGTGTGGAAGTTCAGCCGTAGTCTTTTGCACATGGCACCTCTCTTCTTGACTTTCTCCTCTAGCCTTGTCAGATAAGGAGCTGGTTGGGCTAGAAGATGAGAGGTGAAACTAAGGCTATCAATTTGCTCAGCATTCTCTCTGGGTGCTTTTTGGAACCTTAGAGAGCACAGGCTTCAACCTGTATATCTTCCAGATCAAGAAATGGAGACTCGGAAAGGAGAATCTGTTGCCTTACATGTGGAGGTGCACAGTAAGTTGTACCAGGTTGCATAACTAATTAGAAGAAGTTCTGTGGCCATAACTTGGGTCCCCTGACTCCAGACCCATTGTTCTTCACTGGGTTGTTTCACTTAAATTTAGAGAAGAAAGATAAAACACTCATTAACAGGATGGGGAACTCATGCTGGGAATAGAAATTAATAGGGACAGGGAAAGCTAGGGAGATCCTGGGGGAAATTACGGGCGTGTGGGTAAAGCCAGGTGGGGGAGGAATGATTTATATTTGTCTAAAAGCATTACACAGCTTTTATTTTTGTTTGAAACATGTACGTTATATCTATTTCTCCTTATGCTTTGCTACTTTAATTTTTATTATTAGAATAATTACACATTAAAACATCCCTATAAGTTGTGACCCCACGAGGTATCATCTTCTGTAATTGTGAGTGGCTGTATGCGTGGCTTGGTTTATGTTCACACACAATTCTCATTGCTTTCCCACACAGCCCTTCTACTTGTTTTGTTTTTCTAGGTACCAGATGTCACTTTCTTTCTTTGTTCATCTGTGTGTGTGCGTGCACACACACACACACACATACCTGAATGTGCATTAACAGAGATTGAATTGAAGTGAAATACCGTGACATATGGTACCTGGAAAACCAGAGTCTCCATAGCACATCTGTAATCAAGGGTGCAGATGTTTGGCATTTGACAAATGAAATTTTTTATGTAAAACTGTTTTAGTGCATTAAGTTAAAAGATAGGAAATTAGTGGCATCCTGTAGTGAACATTTCCTTCCACTGAAAAGGAATAAAATGGAAGCTTTAAGCAAACAAATAAGTTAGGCCCCCAGTGACCCTCTGAATATGTTTTTCCAAGTGCTTAGATTTCATTTTAACTTTCTCTTGGGGGTTCTTTGATTCTGTCTTCATTATTCAGCTTACATAGATAGTGAGTTAAGGTGTTTTGAGTGGCATTAACCCTAAAGCATTTGGAAACAGACTTTTAATAAATACTGCAATGCTTTCTTTCTGCAATGTCCAATTTTTCTGTAGATGCAAATTTTCTCTTCTTTCTACCATTTTAGACTTTTCAGTTACTCATTTTCTCCCAGTTTTTAAAACCTCTTCTCCCTTCTAAACACTTATTTTTCAAATATGTTTCATTGGCTATATCACTGTTATTGAATTTAGTTCTATACACAATTTGACACTTTTTATCCTCTCTCCAGAATTTCTGCTTGTTGAATATGTTATTCTTTTACTCCATCTTGATTGTAAATCTCTTGAAATTAGGAGTTAGATCTTGTTGTAAGTGATCCACAAGTACCTGTTGATTTCTTTCAGACTGTTTTTAGCAGAGGGAAGAGTTGCACCACAGAGCGGAAAATGACATGTTTGGATGAATTATAAATACATAAAATAAACATCAACTGATAATTTCTATTAATAAAATGGCATTTCTTCTCCCAATGTTTTAGGACTGTGCCATTTATTTCCTAGCTTGCCTTATTTGGGTGATGCTCCAGGCCTGGGGAATAGCCTTTTTAGCTATGCTCTCTTTGTTACTGGATTCTTTTTTTTTATTTTGTCTTATTTTCATCAGAAACAACTCAAAATAATATTCCCTAACAGTATCTTTACATTAAAAAGAAATAAGGATCTTAGCTAAAATTAAAAGTAATATATATAGTAACTAATATTTGTATAATATTTTCATTCATATTCTTATTTTACCTTTACAACTACCTAACGCTATTTGAAGGCAGACATTTTTATTCTCATTTTATAAATGAAGAAACTGATGTATTAAATGATCAAGCCAATGTCATATAGCAGTTGAATAGCAAAACTTCAGCTTCAAACCAAGTCTTCTCTAGATTCCATAGGTTTCTCACTACCCATTGTGCCTTTGGTAGAATAGTTAGCTTTTACGTGAGTGCTGTTGGATACAGAAGTATAAGGGGTATTCTCCAAAGAACATAGTAAGAGTATTTCTCTGTGGTAAGGACATAATCTGTTACCATATTTTTCCTTGAAGCTCAGACTTGATCAGTGAGCCATAGATACCAGTCTTGGGTGGCTCAAATGGTTAAGCACTCAGCTACCAACCAAAAGGATGGTGGTGTGAATTCACTCAGAGGTGCCTTGGAAGAATGGCCTGGTGATCTACTTCTGAAAGGTCATAGCCATTGAAAACGCTATGGAGTGTAGTTTTACTCTGATACACATGGGGTTGCCATGAGCTGGAATTGACTTGGCGGCAACTGATTTTTTTTTTTTTTTGTTATCAGCCCTTGATGGACTTGCCAAAGGTTGGTGTACCAAACAGAAAGGACTCAGCAGTTAGAGTCAAATGGTTTTGGAGGCTTTGGGAAAATTTCAAGCTCTACCAGATATGACCCTTTTGGGCTGTACTCCCTGATCTTAGCAAGCGGCCTTGGGCATACCACCTTCTTTTCCTACCCTCACCCACTTATGTAAGGCTTACCCTTTCTTCAATGAGGGCCTTCTATGAGGGCCTTCTCCATGTTTCCCAAGACACTGGGTTCTCTTCTTCTAGGAAATGCCTGAAATATTTGTCTACCCTGTTCATTTTGCACTTAGAAAATGTGTTACTTTATTTTTCTTGTAAATTTTCCACTTCCCCAAGTGGATTTAAGGTCTCTTGAGATGGAACCGTATTTATATTTGTTTGTAACCAGTTTGGCTATAGAGTGCCTTATGTGTTGTTGTTGTTGTTAGGTGCCGTCAAGTCAATTCCGACTCATAGTGACCCTATAGGACAGGGTAGAACTGCCCCATGGGGTTTCCAAGGAGCAGCTGGTGGATTCAAACTGCTGACCTTTTGGTTAGCAGCCAAGCTCTTAACCACTGCACCACAAGGGCTCCCTTATATGTAGTAGGCTGTAATACATGTTGGTTGAAGATAGTACTGTCCCCGATGGCCACAACCACTTTGTCACTGTCCATCTCAGTCTTCAATCATTCATATAACCTTTTTACAAATATAGCTATCATTTATCTTGTACCTGGCATACAGCAGGCACTATGATAGATTCGTATTGTATTAGTCTCCCCATTTTATAGTTCAGAAACTGAAGCTCAGGAATTAAATTGCCCAAGGTTAACAGAAAGTAGCAGGTGTGTACTCTTTCTTCCCTTCTATTGAAGCCTGGCCAGTATCAGTCTTCTAGACTCAACTTTAATCTTACTTTTGTCTTTGCCTTCTGTTTGAGAACATTGGCAGCTAGATAAGAATTTGTGGATTTTTCAGATGAAACTGTCACTCTTCTAATGATCTCTTAATGAACTCTGGATGGGTGATTATCAGATTGGTAGACATTTCATCTTTTAAGTTTAAAAGCAAAAGACTATTATGTGCATAAAACCAAAAACCAAACCCTTTGCCATTGAGTCCATTCTGACGCATAGTGACCCTATAGGGCAGAGTAGAGCTGCCCCATAAGGTTTCCAAGGAGCGGCTGGTGGATTCGAACTGCCGACCTTTTGGTTAGCAGCGAGGTTCTTAACCACTGTGCCACCAGGGCTCCAATTATGTGCATAGATCTTGATTATTCTCTAGGAACTTCCTTTTTTTTTTTTTAACAATTAGCTGTTTTCTACTTTTAATGACACACCTC
This sequence comes from Trichechus manatus latirostris, assembly GCF_000243295.1. Lineage (NCBI taxonomy): Eukaryota > Metazoa > Chordata > Mammalia > Sirenia > Trichechidae > Trichechus > Trichechus manatus. Next base: position 11,098,303 of record NW_004443969.1, read on the forward strand.
TTTCCTTTTGTAGATTTAAGACTATAATTAGAGCTAATCTCAGCTGGTGAACTCTTAAGGGTCAAGTGCAGGTCTTATAATTTAAAGGACTTTATAATGAGTATTGTTTAAAAATACCCTGCTTTGTGATTTTACTTTTGTGTATTCTAAGTCACATTATTAAAAATTGCTAATATAGAGCCTAGATTATAGAAAGGAGTGGTTTTCACTCAAGCAAAGTACAAAAGGCCAAGTAGAATAATTTAGACTATCGTTATCTTAGGCAGAGTTCTCTAGAGAAGCAAAACCAGTAAAACGTATATATATATATATGTATATATGTGTATATATATATGTATATATACACATATGTATATATGTAAAGATGGATTGCATTGGGCAAATCTGCAAAAGACATCTTTAAAGTGTTAAAAAGCAAAGATGTCACCTTGAAGACTAGGTGTGCCTGACCCAAGCCATGGTGTTTTCAATTGCCTCATGTGCATATAAAAGCTGTACAGTGAATAAGGAAGACCAAAGAAGAATCGACACCTTTGAATTGTGGTGTTGGCAAAGAGTATTGACTATACCATGGACTGCCAAAAGGACAAACAAATCTGTCTGGGAAAAATTACAACCAGAGTGCTCCTTAGAAGCAGGGATGGCAAGACTACGTCTCACATACTTTGGACATGTTATCAGGAGAGATCAGTCCCTGAAGAAGAACATCATTCTTGGTGAAGTACAGGGTCAGTGAAAAATAGGAAGACCCTCAACAAGATGGACTGACACAGTAGCTGCAAAAATGGGCTCAAACATAACAAAGATTGTGAGGATGGTGCAGGACTGGGCAGTGTTTCGTTCTGTTGTACATAGGGTTGTTATGAGTTGGAACTGACTTGACGGCACCTAAAAACAGCAACAACAACTATATATATATAGAGAGAGAGAAAGAAAGAAAGATTTATATCAAGAAAATGGCAGAGGCTGACCAATCTCGAGACTGGCGGGTAAGCTGCTGGCCCAAGTCCCAAGAACCGGAGGTCAGATGCAGGATCCACAGCAAGTGAAAGGCTGCAAGCTTTGTCAGAAAGTCCACATATATTGGATGCAGGCCACACCCCCATGTAAACTCTCTTTCAACTGATTTGCTGCTCATAGCAGATTTCATCATGGAAGTGATTACATTATATCAAATCTCATTATTGAGGTGATTACATCATTACATAGCTGCCAAACTACATCATAACTGCCAAACCACTGAGAATCGTGGCCCAGCCAAGTTGACACACAACCTTAACCATCACAGTCATTAAGCACTTTTTTATCTCATGTGTAATAAGTCTGCTTGCTCAGCCTTTGATGAGGGCAGGAGGATGAAAAGGGAATTTAGTTCAGATGGAAGGAAAGTTTGTTAAAAAATGGATAATTTTTAAAATTTACAAAAATAACAACATTCACCAATTTTGAAGGGAAGGACAGCACACACTACAAGGGACGTCAGCACAACTGCACTAAACCAAAGCTATGAAGTTTCCTGAATACAATCAAATACTTTGAGGGACAGAGTAGCAGGGGTAGGGGTCTGGGGACCATACTTTCAGGGGACATCTATGTCAATTGGCATAACAAAGCTTATTAAGAAAATGTTCCACATTCTACTTTGGTGAGTGGCGTCTGGGGTCTTAAAAGCTTGCAAGCGGCCATCTAAGTCCATCAATTGGTCCCAACCACCTGGAGTAAAGGAGAATGAAGAACACCAAAGACGCAAGGAAAGTAGTAGCCCAAGAGACAGAAAGGGCCACATAAACCAGAGACTTTATCAGCCTGAGACCAGAAGAACTAGATGGTTCCCAGCTACCACCAATGACCGCCGTGACAGGGAACACAACAGAGAGTCCCGGCTGGAGCAGGAGAAAGGTGGGGTGCAGAACTCAAATTCTAGTAAGAAGATCATACTTAATGGACTGAGACTGGCGGAACCCCAGAAAGCATGGCCCCTGGATTCTCTATCAGCCCAGAAATAAAACAATTTCCAAGGCCAACTCTTCAGAGAGGGATTGGACTGGACTGTGGGACATAAAGTGATACTTGTGAGGAGTGCGCTTCTTAGTCAAGTAGATACAAGAGACTAAACAGGCGACTTCTGTCCAGAGGTGAGATGGAAAGGCAGAGAGGGTTAGGAGCTAGCTGAATGGACATGGGAAATCAGGAGTGTGCTGTCACAGTATGGGGAGAACAATTAGGGTCACATAACAATGTATGTATAAATTTTTGTATGGGGAAAAGTAAAAAAAATAACAAAATTCACCAATTTAAAAATAATATTCACTGAATTTTTCACTCCTTGTCTAAAATGTATGGCATAGCCTCCAAATCCTCATAGATTTTCCAGTGGATTTACTCCAGGAATTTTGGAGCTTAGTAGTGTAGCCTACATTTGTGTGAGAATTTTTTCCTCCTGAGGAATTGTTTCCATGATTAATGTGCAGTTGATACACAGTAGTATGACCATATTGTTTCCCAAAATAGTGAAATACTTTCATACTGGCTGGTAAATGGTCACTACCCTGACCTACTTCAATTTCCTGTAATCCAAGAGCTAAAGGGTTAATATCTAGTTCATCAAAGACCATCCAGGACCCTGCTTCTGTCCAGCATCCATCTTTTGGTGGTTAAGTGGTTTGAATATCACTCCTGGTTGTTCCTGCACAGTCTCTCTGCCATAGAACATGCAAAGATGTGTAGCTGAGTGGCTGGGGCTCCTTCTTGCTCCTTGTCAACCTGAGAGTTGGTGCCCTTTCACAGATACTGTTCTAATTTAAAATTAGTAGTGGAATCTTTCAAGTTGTTGATACTATGTTTTAAAAAAGCTCCACGTATCTAGGTAAAAGTAAATAGAATAACTGCTCCTTCAGCTTGTTTTTTCCTTCTTGTTCTATCACTGTTATTGTTTCCTAAGGAAATGCACATGGGTTGACTGTGGGCAAGTTTTGTGGGGTTCTCAGAGTTTTATGCTGGAGGTGTTTAGGATTGGCAAGTATAGGTTTGGTGTCTGTGAGTGTAGATGCAAGTACATCCCATAAGTTGATAAAATGCTTTGACTCCAGGATTTATTAAAAGAAGACAGTCTTAAGAAACTTATGGTAGTAGTTACAATAGGCACAGGAGCAGTTAGCATTTATTGAACACTTACTACATGCCTCCAGGCATTGCATGGACAGTTGGCCCCTGGAAAATGCCAGATTTGGGGGGTAGTCATCATTTGTTTTTTTCCATTAAAATATTTTAAAACTTTATGTTGTCTCGATGTATCTTATGGAGTAATAAAATGTGTTAAATCAGTAAAGAAACAAGGCAGATACAAACGAATGTTCAAATGTATCATCTTATTTCCTCTTCATAACCCATGAAAGAGGTGCTATCTGTATTTTCTAGGTATTAAGTGACTTGATGGGAGTCAGATGCTTCTAAGTCCTGAAGCTGCATCTATGAGATCTCAGATCTGTCTCCAGAGCCTGCATGAGCCTTTGTTCAACCCTATTTCGATACTTGGCCATCTTCTAATGGTCAGTAACCTATCTCCATACAAAGTCCAGTATTCAAATAAGATACTTCTTAAAGTTATGGAAAATTTCAAGGTCATGAAACAAAACAAAAGCGCATCTTTAAATGTAAAATAAGAGGAACTGTATTTGCTGTAAGGAGCTCTGGTGGCACAATGTTTAAAGCGCTTGACTGTTAACCGAAAGGTCAGCGGTTGGAAACCACCAGTGGCTCAGCTGGAGAAAGATGTGGCAATATGCTTCTGTAAAGATTACAGCCTTGGAAACCCTATGGGGCAGTTCTGCTCTGTCCTGTAGGGTCTATATAAGTCGGAACTGACTCTACAGTAACGGGTTAATGGAATGAGAGGAGAGTAGAGTGGTATTTTGAACTCTTTGAATCTGGGTATAATTCTCTGGTGACTGCTAAACTATGTGTTTTTTTTTTTTTTTTTTTTTTTCAGTTATTGAAATAGAATTAACACTAGCTGGCTTCATAGGAGATGTTATTGACTGTTGAGAAACTTTTAAATTAGGATATTGATGGTGTGAATTATGATGTAGAATGTGAATTCATTAAAGTTTTAGGATTTGAAGAGCTCTGGCTGCAACATCTGTCCCTCCATTGATATCAGGAGTAGATTAGGCCCTTTGGGAAGCTGACTTGTACACCCATCCTTCCTCTCCATTTTGTGGGCACCCTTTGGAATTATATCCTTGGTCTTCTTGGGGAGTAACCCTGTCATTAGTAATTTGTTTTAATATCTTCGTGTTAAGGTATGAAGAATATTCAAAACATCCTCTCTTAGACTTGTTTTCAGTTTCCCTACAAACAACAAAGGAATAAAAACTTAGACACATTTTACTTTCTGAAAAACATGGTATTCTTCCTGAATGTTCTATGCTCCAAGAAGAGAAACTGGTACATATTTGGATTGATAGATAAAGGAATGAGTCTTTCCCTGATGTTGAGAAAAGAAAACAAGAGTTTGAGTTGCATAAGGACAGAGAAAATGTCTGAGAATTAAGGTCTGTTTATCTTTGCTTTTGGGGAAGAAATTAAACTAATCTCATTCAAGTTATTTAGGAAGTTTCTGACTGTAGTCTTTAATCTTTGTTTCAGAAAGCCGTAGACTGCCATTATTAAAAACGAGATCATTGCATGTGGGAAGAGCATTCAGCTGGTGTCTGTTTTCACATATGGAATTAAAGAACTTGAAGTTAATTTCAGAGCTGAAGAAAGTACTAGTCAAAACAGCATAGGCCATTTTGGAAATGTTATTACATTATTTAAAACATTTATTCAAAAAATGTGTATGTGAGGTGCTGTAAAAATATCCTATGTATGTAATCACAAATAAAAATTTCTCTATTGCTGAGCTCCCATAAAAATTAGACAAAGGGACTTGAAGGTATTAATTTGGTCACCTTTCTTGAGTTGATCCATCTTCAAATTTTGTCAGACAGTTGAGAAGCCCTTTTCCATTTGCACTGTCAGGAGGTGCACATATGTGTTTGTGAGCAATATTTTAACCTCATATCTTCTGGTTCTGTGATCAGTAAGGATATGATTCATTAGTTTCTGTGCATTGACTTTTTGTATACATTATCACAATTGTTGTTGCTGTTGTTAGGTGCTGTCGAGTCGGTTCAGACTCATAGTGACCCTGTGTACAACAGAACAAAACACTGCCTGATCCTGTGCCATCCTCACAACAGTTGTTATGCTTGAAGCCCGTTGTTGCAGCCACTGTGTCAATCCATCTCATCAAGTGTCTTCCTCTTTTTCGCTGACCCTCTACTTTACCAAGCATGATGCCCTTGTCCGGGGACTGATCCCTCCTAATAACATGTTCAAACTATGTGAGACGAAGTCTCTCCATTCTTGCTTCTAAGGAGCATTCTGGCTGTATTTATTCCAAGACAGATTTGTTCGTTCTTCTGGCAGTCCATCGTATAGTTAATATTCTTTGCCAACACCATAATTCAAAGGCGTCAATTCTTCTTCGGTCTTCCTTATTCATTGTCCAGCTTTCCCATGCATATGAGGCGATTGAAAACACCATAGCTTGGGTCAGGTGCACCTTAGTCCTCAAGGTGACATCTTTTTAATACTTTAAAGAGGTCTTTTGCAGCACATTTGCCCAATGCAATGTAATATTTGATTTCTTACTGCTGCTTCCATTGGCATTGATTATGGATCCAAGTAAAATGAAATCCTTGACAGCTTCAATCTTTTCTCCGTTTATCATGATTTTACATATTGGTCCAGTTGTGAGGATTTTTGTTTACTTTATGTTGAGGTGTAATCCATACTGTAGGCTGTAGTCTTTGATCTTCATCAGTAAGTGCTTCAAGTCCTCTTTCAGCAAGCAAAGTTGTGTCGTCTTCATAATGCAGGTTATTAATGAGTCTTCCTCCAATCCTGATGCCCTGTTCTTCATATAGTCCAGCTTCTCGTATTATTTGCTTAGCATACAGATTGAATAGGTATGGTGCAAGGATACAACCCTGACGCATACCTTTCCTGACTTTAAACCATGCATCATCCCCTTGTTTTGTTTCCCTCTTGATCTATGTACAGGTTCCTCAGGAGCACAATTAAGTGTTCTGGTATCCCAGTCTTCGTAATGTTATGATCCAGGCAGTTGAATGCCTTTGCATAGTCAATAAAACACTGGTAAACGTCTTTCTGGTATTCTGTACTTTCAGGCAGCATCCATCTGACATCAGCAGTGATATCCCTGGTTCCAAGTCCTCTTCTGAATCTGGCCTGAATTTCTGGCAGTTCCCTGTCGATGTACTGCTGCAGTCGCTTTTGAATGATCTTCACCAAAATTTTACTTGTGTGTAATATTAATGATATTGTTCGATAATTTCTGCATTTGGTGGAATCACCTTTCTTTGGAACAGGCATAATTGGTAAAACCATTTTACGATCTAATGTCCTATAAGGGAATTTAGTGTTCCACGGAGTGCTCCTTCTCCATCCCCTTTCTTAGATTCTTATCCTTAGTTGACTCTGAATTTTGAAATCTTTCATGGCTCAGTCCTTGGACCACTACTTTTATCTCACTACACTCCTTAAGTGATTTCATCTAACCCAATGCCTTTAAATACCATCTATATGCTGATAATATCCTTATTTTTTCCCTAGCCTTAGCAGCCCCTGAGTTTGAGACATTTGTGTCCACTATCTACTATATAGCTCTCCTTGGATGTCTAAAGTCATCTTAAAGCTAACATGCCTGAAAAGAGTGATCACTGCCACGCACATACGTACTCCTATACCATCTTGTTCCTTTCTTGTCTTTCCCATCTCAGTAAATGGCACTGCCAGTAGCACCAAGCGAAAAAGAAAAAACCTAGGGATTACTCATGACCTTTCTCTTTCTCATCCACTTTACATTCAATCCATTAGCAAGTCCTATCAGCTCTAGTTTCAAAATATATCCACAAAATGAATTCCAGCAACTCCACTTCTATTTTTGTAGAATGGACTGGCTTCATGTTTTCCAAAGATCTCTTTGTTCACACTCTTAACCTAATGCAGTCTGTGTTCTACCCTCTGTATTCAGAGTGAACCATCAAAAACATAGAACCAATCCTGTCATCTTCCTGTCTGAACCTTTCAAAGGCTTCTTGTCCTGCTGAGAATCAAATCTCAAGTCCTTACCATGACCTACAGGGTCCACCATGGTCTGGCCATTGCTTATCTCTTTTTCTCCAACTTCTACTACTCCCACCTCCACTCCTGCCTTATTTGCTTTGCTCTAGCCATCCTGGCCTCCCTCTGGCCCACCAACTTTCCACCTCAGGGCCTCTGTTTCCTCTGCTTGCAGTGCACTTCCCAGGTATGTGCATGGCTTACTCCCTCTGATTCAGAACTCCTTTCTCTTTCCTCAGATATGTTGGCAACTTTCTTTCTCACCGCATTCAGAACTCTGTCGTTTGACCGTTATTGTTGATTATAACTGATAGTGACTCTATAGGACAGTGTAGAGCTGCCCCATAGGATTTTCTAGGCTGTAATCTTTTTGGAAGCAAATCTCCAGGTCTTTCTCCCATGGAGCAGCTGGGTGGGTTCTAACCACCAAACTTTCAATTAACAGCTGAGCCCTTAATCATTGTGCCACAAGGGCTCTTTGTCCTTTGACTACTCTATCTAAAATACCAACCTCGTCACTCTCTATTCTTGCTTAATGTTTTATAACACTTTTCACTGCCTGAAATTGGTTATTTCATTTGTTTGTTCAATGTCTCTCTCCTCACAAAGTGTGGAAGCTCCATTTGGACCTGACATTTTCTCTGTTGATCGGTGTTGTATCCTTAGTGCCTAGAACACTATCTGGCATATGATGAGTGAATAAATAAATGATGCAATTACATTCATGTTTTTTCCTTGATGTTCTTACTATTTTCTAATTTTTATCTTGTGATGATTTAAACTGTCTGTTTATATCACACCCTAAGTGGAGCAAATGTTTAAGTGCTTGACTACTAACCGAAAGGTTGGCCGTTTGAACCCATTCAGAATCTCCTCGGAAGACAGGCCTGGTGATCTGCTCCTGAATGATCACAGCCTTGGAAACCCTATGGGGCAGTTCTACTCTGTGTGCATGGAGTTGCTATGAGTCTTATTCAGCTCAACAGCAACTAACAGCAACAACAAGTTGCTGTGAATACTCAACAAGATTATCTCTTTAGAATAGAGGAAGATCTAGTTTTTTGAAGCAGTCAAAAAAGCATAATAGCTGTGTACACAGCGCTTGGAATGAGGCAGACCTGAGCTTAATACTGGTTGTCTAATTACTAACTTACATATCCCTGGCTCTGTTTCTCTAGAAATACCTAAGACAGGAAGTGAAGCAAATGTCCAAAAATCATAGTCGGCTCTCAGACTACCAGTCAGAACTAGAGACACATATTTGGGAATCATCTGTTGATAGGTGGTAGGTAAGCTACACAAACATGCAAAAAACAACAAATTTTGTTAACCCTTAAAAATTGTATGGACTCTGACCCTCACAAGATAAAAGAAATTAGAGATTTCACATTTAGACTGAAGAAATGAAAGGATCAGTTCATGTAAGTAGATCTGTGTGGAATCTTATACTTACTTGCTCTCCTGATACACAAACTTTTTCTCAATGATTCCAGATATTTCGAGTGTTTTCCCATGTTAGTTTGTTGCTAATTTGTCAGTGTCTCTTGCTATACCGATAATGGAACCTGAGTCCTCCTAGCAGGCTAATTGAACTATAAAAATGACACTCTGAGGCAGCTATGTCTTTGGGAGCATGAATTTGTCAAATAAAAGGATTTAAAGACAGTTGTGTTTAAAGAATAGCTTGAACTCTTGCATCATCACTTCCTTTTTCATCCCAGTGATTTCTGTGTTCTTGGGAAAATACCAGCATTCATCATTGTTAAGTTGGGGGAGGAAAAAAAAAAAAAAGCTATGCAGGGTTATTTTATAGGTGTCAAAAGCTGCACAGGAAGTAAAGAACACCACCAGGTACTAACAGTGTGAAACAGTTTGTGTTCCTTGTACCTTGTCCAAAAATAATTGACACATTAATCTCAACTCTATCAATCTGCTCCCATTATGAGGGTCAATTATAGGTTAATTCTAATAAGTGGATGAATATCAGTACACAGATCGGCATGCATTTAACAGATATTATCTTAACAAGAAACCAGTAATTAGAACAATTATTTTGTGAGCTGATTTTCGGGGGAAAATGCTGTAGCGAAATCACTTGCATTTACCTCAGAATTATTCACGAGAATAAAAATCGAACTGTTTCCCTAAAATTGACATGTGGAAGCAGCTCACAGAGTTAACTTCTCTTTGGGAAAGACTTTCTGAAAACAATAAACAAAATAATTTCAGTCAAGGATCAACAATTCCACCAAATCACAGAACAGTTTGGGAAGAAATATGGAGACGTCATATTGCTTTGGCTTTGAATTTTGACCCCTTTTTACTTTGTTATTTGACTTTGGGCAAATAATTTAGTCTTAACTGGTCTCTGTTTCCTTCTTGAGATGGGGGCAATAATCTGCCTCAAAGATTTATTTTAGGGATTGAACAAGAAAATGTATGTGAATGCATTGAGCATTGAGCACAATCCTTCATGTACTGTAATTGTTCAATAAAGGCTCTTTCTTTTTTTTTTTTTCCCTGAATAATGAACTCTACTCAGGTATGGTCTGACTGGCATGGTCTCCCTTTCCAAAAAAAACGTTATTGTAATTTTGACGTTGAGCAAAATAACTGTTCACTCATATCAAGTGGTTTCTTTCTTTTTGCTTCTTTCCTTTGGTTCCAACTAAGACGTTGCTTTCTTTTCTTTCACTTAATGTAACAGATTTAAAAGCCCTGTTTATACCTCTTTATCAAAGGTAATCATGCACTAGAAGGAAGACAGTATCCCGTTGTTGCAGTTATTGGTGCTTGTTAGGGGGAAAAGTTAGAATTTTATTCAGCCTCTTTAAACATTACATTTCTTATATTTCCCGAGAGGAATCCTGGCTTCATCTAATGTTCTCTCTGATGATACTTATATTAATATGCTTATCGCTCATAATAGAATTGTGTTCATGAATTTCTCACTGTTCTTTCTCCTGCATCATAACCATATTGTATGTATAGATAGATAGTGGTAGACGGCTGCTGTTGAATCAACTCTGACTCATGGTGATCTGATGTACAACAGAATGAAACATCGTCCAGTCCTGCATCATCCTCACGATTGCTGGCGTGTTCGAGTCCATGGTTGCAGCTATTGTGCTAATCCATCTCACCGAGGGTCTCTTTTGCCCTCGTTGGCCCTCTACTTCACCGAACATGATGTCCTCCTCCAGTGATTAATCCCTCCTGATGAGCTGTCCAAAGCAGTGAGTTGGGCAGTGATCTCTTCTGATCCATAAGTCTTTCATTAGCCAGTTTTCAGAATTAGGTTGCCAGGCATTTCTTCCTAGTCTGACTTACTCTGGAAGCCCCACTGAACCCTATTCACCATGGGTGACCCTGATAGTATTTGAAATACTGGTGAAATAGCTTCCAGCATCACAGCAACACACGAGCTACCGCAGTACAACAAGCTGACATGCATTGGCAAACTGCAAAAATGGAGAAAATATATTGGGAAAAAAAACGCCAAAACTCTTTTTTAATATTCAAGGGAAAATTAATGAGTATCTACTGTGTACCATCTATTTTCTTAGGGGTGGAATCTGCTAAATAAGACATGGTTGTTGCCATCACAGAGTTCATACTCCAATTGAAGAGATGGACGTGTGAAGAACCAGCAGTAAACACAGTGTGTTAGGTGCCTTAGTAAATGAATGCATCTAATATTGTAGACATCTGAAGATGATCCACATGCAATAATGTATCAGCTGGTTTGTGCATAAATAGTGCATATTTTTTGTAAGGCTGTTTCTCTGTACTGCAGGTAAGAAGAGGTCCAGAATAAGGCACCCTAAGAGTTTTGAGGTGGCTGCTTATCTGCTGTATTGTCATATAGTCAGTTGGATTGTGAATTCCTCCTTATTGTTCTGTTATTGATGTTGGGCTTTCTCATGAGGTTTTGTTTCTAGGAATGTTGTGTTAGCTAGGGTCTACTCAGGCAAACCAAAATCAAATTAGTTATTTCAGAGAGAGTTTAACACTGGGGGTTGATTACATATGTGATGGAAACCTTGAGAAGTGAAAGAGCAAATGATGAGGTAACAACTGTAAGGTAACAGCTGGGAGCTACTACTACCCCTAATTCTGGAGAGGCAAAGGGAGGGAGTGCTGCTTCCAAAGTCCAGAAGCTGGGGCCACTTGAGAAAAGCTGGAATTATGGCTGCTTGCTTATTGGATGGAGTCCCTGGGTGGTGCAGATGGTTAACATGCTTGGCTGCGAACTGAAAGGTTAGAAGTTCGAGTCCAACCAGAGGTGCCTTGGAAGAAAGGCCTGGTGATCTACTTCCAAAAAATTAGTCATTAAAAAGTCTATGGAGCACAGTTCTACTTTGACACACATGGGGTCACCGTGACTCAATGGTGACTGGTTGGTTGGTTGTCTGTTGATTACCAGATCTATAGATGGCATGACTTTCCTGAAGGACCTGGAACCAGGGAGGAAATGCTACCCAAACGAGAGAAAGAAAAAGGGAGGTAAATATCCTGGCTTCTCCTTTTCTTCTATTCTCTAATCTCCTTTTAGCACCCCCTGTTGGCCAAACCCAGCAAAGTAATTGGTAACTTGTGAAAGGTTGTGTATAGAAAGGGTCAAGATTGACTCTGAGAGCAAACAGGTAATGACAACTGAGGCAGACATGGAGATATGCCCTATTTCAAGGAATGACTAGGTACGGGAGGTGGATCAGAAGACAACCTCCAACTGTCACCTCCTTCAGAGTCTGCCTTAGCTACAGAGAGCCCACCTGCTGAGGTCATACCCAATCTATGGCAGCCCATATCTGGTGACTGAGCCAGGTGAGCATATAAAAGCCTGGCCATCTGGGTTTGAGGTGGCACAACTCTAATGAGCTGTATTCTCTCCAAAGCTCCAAGATGGGTTGGCAAAGACTTTTCCAATCCTGAATCACAGTCTGACTTCTCCCTGTGCCCATTTCTGCTTCCTCTTTCTTTTCAAAGGTATTGGTACCTAGTAAATGTCTTGCCTAAACTCCATTTCAGCATATACTTCTAGATAGCTTGAACTTAGACATGGACTTACTTATTAACTCAACCCTCGATGTCCAATCCAGGGCAGAGGGAGTCAAGGACAGGCAATGGATTTGAGATGGGAAAACAGCATTGTAATTTTCTTTGCAAATTTGGGAAGAACCAGAAAAGAAGGAGACCCATGAACATTGGAGTAGCTGGGAAAGTTGACATGGAGGAAAAAGAAAGGCTAGTAGGTTTGAATAGGTGGGTAGCAGTGAAGGGAGGATTCTGGAAGAGATGAAGAGCTCAATCAAAGCTGTGACAATTGGAATTATTATGCTTAGTGAAAGAGTAGTGCAAGAATTTAAGACCTGCCATTGGTCCTAAATTCTGCTCCTGGGAATGACTGGAAGCCACGATAAGGTGAAGTAGGTTTTTCTTTTTAACTGCAACTTCTGAGGAAACATATTCCACAATGTGGTGGAAAGAGGCATGCAGATTTTAAATAAGCTTTCTAACAAGATTTTATATACTGCTTCATATTTGTGACCCATAAAAACCTTTAATCAAACAAGCATAATTGAGCCAGGTGAAAAAGTTATTGTTTAAATACAAATTCTTTTTTTTTTTTTTTCCTGAGTTTTCAGATTAGAAAGGAAGAAAATCAGAAAGGCACTATTATAAGCACGGACATAATGGAATGTTGTGCTGTCATGTTACAAACTTTGGTTTCAGAAAGCATGGCGGTAGTATACAAAGGCAAGATGTGCTTTTTTGCTTCTTCTCCTGGATTAGGCTTAGGTGGTGTCTTAGTCATCTAGTGCTGCTATAACACAAACACCACAAGTGGATGGTTTTAATGAAGAGAAGTTTATTTCCTCACAGTTAAAGTAGGCTAAAAGTCCAAATTCAGGGCGTCAGCTCCAGGGGAAGGCTTTTTCTCTCTGTCGGCCTTCTTCTCTTCGGTGTTCCCCTGGTCTAGGAGCTTCTCTGCGCAGGGACCCTGGTCCAAAGGATGCGCTCTGCTCCCGGCACTGCTTTCTTGGTGGTATGAGGTCCCCAATTCTCTGCTTGCTTCCTTTCGTTTTATCTCTTACAAGAGATAAAAGGTGGTGCAGGCCACACACCAGGGAAACTCCCTTTACATTGGATCAGGGATGTGACCTGAGTAAGGGTGGTGTTACAGTTCCACTCTAATCCTCTTTAACATAAAATTACAATCACAAAATGGAGGACAACCACACAATTCTGGGAATCATAGCGTAGCCAAATTGTTACAAACATTTTTGGGGGGACACAGTTCAATCCATGACATTCCACCCTTTGGCTCCCAAAAAATCACATCCGTGCAACATGCAAAACATATTCACCCCATCATATCATAGCAAAAGTCTTAACTCCAAGTCCAGAATCTAAAAATTCTTCTTCATCTGTGAAATCTAGAATACAAGTTATCTGCTTTCAAAGGTACAATGGCAGAACAGGAACAAGCTAGACATTTCCATTACAAATGGGAGAAACTGGAGGGAAAGAAGGGATAACAGGCACCAAGCAAGTCAGCAGAACACATTACATTAGACCTCAAGGCTTTGAAAATAATCCTCTGTTCTCTGAGATGATTTACACAATGGCCCTGCCCTCCAGACTCAGGTATTGGCCACACTCTCCAGATTCTGAGTGGAGGCCCCTTGGCCCTGGGCTTCAGCTCCGTCTTCCAGGCCCACTGGGACAGCAACTCTGCTCCCTTGGCTTTAGGTGCACCATTCTCCTAGTCCATCTGAGTGGCGACTCCACCCTTAGAAGCACCAGAGGCCATGGCTCCACGCTTTGAAACCCCTGAGGTCATGGTCATACCTTTTGAGACTGAGGCAGCTCGGCTTTTTGTGTTCTTGTCTCTTCAGCTTCTGTCTCCTGGCTTCTTGGCCTCTTGGCTCCTCGGGCCTCATACCCGCATCTACCCTGCTGGGGCAAGTGTTCCAAAGCTCAGTAGCTTCACTGGTAAGTGCCCAGAGGCACCCCCCTCCGCCAGGAAGCTTTCTGCGCACAGGCACTTAGCTCCCTTGCTTCGTGGGTCGGCAAGCTTAGCTCCACCGATAAGTACCCAGAGGCACCCCACTCTGCCAGGAAGCCTCCGGTGCACAGGCATTTGGCTCTCTTGCTCTGTTGGTCGGCTCCAGCACCATCTCGAGCTGGTCTCCTGGTTCTGCTGCTGTTGGTTCTCTGCTGCTGCCGCTTCTCTGCCACTGCTCTATCCATTCACAGTTTCAAAACTGCTTCCACATTTTAGGTACCTGTTAGAGCAGCACCCCGCTCCCTCAGTACCAAATGTCTTAGGCTGGGTTCTCTAGAGAAGCAAAACCAGTAAAGCGTATAAATATATACAGAGAGAGATTTATATCAAGGAAATAGCTCACGCAACTGTAGAGGCTAAAACATCCCAAGTCCACAAATCAGGGTAGAGGCCTCTCCCAGTTCACATAGCCGCAGAAGATGGTGAACCCAAGGTCGGCAGGTTGAAGAGGGGCTCCCGCTCACAGGCTGTGAAGGTCGGTGAATTCCAAGATCAGCAGACAAGACCGCAAGGTTTCTCTTGATTCATGCAGCTGCAAGGGCTGGCAAACCCAAGGTCAGCAGGTCAGGGAACCGGACTCTTGCTTACAGGCTGAGAAGTTTGACGAATTCTGAGATCAACAGGTAAGCTGCTAGCTCAAGTCCCATGAACCAGAGGTGAAACAACAAGAGGCAGCTGCTGAGTCTGGAACAAGCCAAAAACCTTGGCAAGGTGAGCAGGCAGAAGGTAGCTGGCGGAAGGCGGAGAGAGGAAACTGAGAGGGCGGTGAGCTGCCACAGGCCCCGCCTCCGCCAGTACCACTCAGCAGATTCCATCATGGGGGTGATCACAACATTATACGACTACTAAAACACGGAGAATAATGGTCTAGCCAAGTTGACGTACAATCTTAACCATCACAGGTGGCCTGTGAGCATGGATTTATCATGATTCTAAATTAAGCTGTAGATGACTCTGCTAAAAATGCAAATACTTTTTTATAGTGTGTGCTGAGGAAGAGATGGGTATAATCAAAAGTAATACTTAAACATCTGGGAGCTTAAATTGAAAGTTCTCATTGACTTCTTAGGACATTATACAGCTACTAGGATAGGTTGTTTATACAGTAGGAGTATTTGGACCATGATGCCCTGATGAGGGAACTCATACATGCAGGAGGTAGAACATCTTCTGCCGCTGTCCTCCATCCTGGCTCCAGGGAAGTGTCATTAGACTTCCTGAGATCAACAAGGGATTTTCTATTTTAATGAATTTTGGATACTTATCCCTGGGGGTTGTATCAAGAGTGGAAAGTCTTCCTGATCAAACAGGGTCTTTGTTGCCATGGTTAGTCATATCCACAGTGATTTTGGCTTGAGAGAATGGGCTTCCAAGTCATTTCCTCTTCTGATTGTTGTCGTTAAGGTTCCATTGAGTTGGCTCCAACTCATAGTGACTTCATGTGTAACAGAACGAAACATTGCCTGGTCCTTCTCCATCCTCACAATCTTTGCTGTGTTTGAGGTTATTGTTGCAGCCACTGTGTCAGTCCATCTCTTTGAGGGTCTCTCTATTTTTTGCTGACCTTCTTTTTCACCAAGCATAATGTCTTTCTCCAGCGATTGATTAGTCCCTCCTGATGACATGTCCAAAGTAAGCTAGACAAAATCTCACCATTCTCTCTTCTAAGGAACATTCTGGCTGTATTCCTCGAAGATAGATTTGTTGTATCTTCTGGCAGCCCATGGTATATTCAGTACTGTTCACCAACACCACAATTTGAATGCATCGGTTCTTCTTTGGTTTTCCTTTTTCATTGTCCTATTCTGATAGGGGTTGAAATGTGGAAACCAAGGAGATACCAGCTACTCAGATAAATGTTTGAAAGCCACATTCTTAAGAGTTTCTTTTATGCTTAGTGTTATGTGGGAAAGAAGCCATAACGAAGAAACGCAATCATTTTGTTCATTAAACAAATGAAAACACTTTCCGCTACCAGTAATTTGATAATAAAATTTATATATTGCAAGGAGCAGTAGCAACACCCTGGTGCCTGCCTGGTTTTCTTTATTTATGAGGCTGATGATAAATAATCAACATGAGAATCATTTATAGATGCCCTTGTTTTATTAAAAGCACTTTATGATTTCTGTTTTAACCTTAGTAATTCATACAGAATGCAAGCAACAAAGGCACCATCATAATTATATATTGAAAATTGCCCTACTAGGACATAACCTTTTTATTTGTATGATGAAGAATTCAGTGAGAATATGACCACAGCTTGGCATGTGGAGAAGAAAATCGTTCATTGAAGCACTGTATGGGTTTTATGGTGTGCATATTTCCATATTAACGTTAGGACAACATTAGAATTTACCAACTTTCATTCTTAGGACTCTGTTGATTTGCAATAAATATCAATAAAAAATAACGGTGAAAAATTGAGACTTCATCTTCTATGCATCCTCCTGGGCCTACATACAACCATGTGGGTTATTTAGAGTTTCTGTAAAGCTTAGCTCTGGCCACAGGAGACACATTGAAAAGCTTTCATCTGACACAAATTTCCCATGATTTTTTTTCTTCATGAGAAAAACTTTTACTGCTGAATTAAAAGTGGAAATAAGGATTTTTTAAAATTTTTTATTTTTTAATTGTACTTCAGGTGAAGGCTTACAGAAGAAATACTTTCTCATGAAACAGTAGTATGCGTATTGTTTTATGACATTGGTTAACAACCCCACAACATGTCAACCCTCTCCCTTCTTGACCTTTTTTTTTTGGTGAAAATATACGTAGCCAAAGATACACCATTTCAAAAATTTCTACATGCACAGTTCAGTGACAT
>NW_004443969.1:11115895-11117613 GCF_000243295.1 Trichechus manatus latirostris
ATATATTATTCTTGGCTGGCAATTTTTTTCTTTCAAGATTTTATATATGTCATCCCATTGCCTTCTTGCCTGCATGGTTTCTGCTGAATAATCTAAGCTTAGTCTTATTGTTTCTCCTCTGTACGTGGCTTCTTGTTTTTCATGAGCTGCTCTCAGAATTCTTTGTTTGTCTTTCGGTTTGGTGAGTGTGATTATGATATGCTTGGCTATTTTCTTTTGGGGTCTATCCTGTGTTGGGTTCATTGAGCTTCTTGGATGGCCAGCTTTTCATCTTTCATGATATTCGGAAGTTTTCTGTCAACAGTTCTTCAATGATCCTCTCTGTGTTTTCTGTTTTCTCCCCCGGTTCTGGAACTCGAATCACTCGAAAATTTTTGCTTTTGATTGTATCCCACATAACTCTCATGGTCTCTCCATTTTTCTTTGTTCTTTTTTCTGAGTTTTCCTCAAACAGGGTTGTATCCAATTGTTTGTCTTCAATTCCACTGATCCTGTCTTCCACCGTTTCAAATCTGCTTTTCAGCCCCTCTGTGACACCGTCCATTTCTGAAATTTTGTTGTTTATCTTTTGGATTTCTAATTGTTGTCTTTGTATAATTTCTAGTCATGAATTTATTTTGGCATTTTGTTCCTGCGTTATTTTCCTGAATTCTTCCTATTTTTTGTCTGTATTTTCCATGAATTTGTCTATTTTTTCCTCATGTTTGTCTGCTTTTCGCTTCAGCTCTTGGAGTATTCTGAGTATTAGAGATTTGAATTCCCTATCAGGTAGTTCTAGTGCATTTTCTTCCAGAGGAGAGTTATCTGGTGTTTCATTCTGGACACCTACTGGAACCATCGTGTCCTGTTTTTGTAAATGTTTTGATATTGTCTGCTGTTTTCGGGGCATTCAGTAGTTATTTTTCTCGTTTATTGATTGTAGATTTTTTTGTTTCCTCCCTTTTTTTTTTTTCATTTGGCTATGTCTGTGCAAGTGGGCTGTGTGTTCTTTGTTGTTTGCTTGTCTGTGGGCGCAATACTTTTTGCCTCCTTCTGTAATTGGCAAGGTTAGTCTCTCAGATATGGAACGGTAGGGCAGGTCTAGCTGAAGAGGAGTTACTGGGACGGGTTGGTTGTTTGTGGCACTTACTACAGTGTCCAGGGCAGGTCGGTAATCAGTGCAGGGCAGGTTCCAGTAAGTTGTGCCTGTGCTGCTTGGTGGTGTGATGTTAAACGCACGGTGCAGGTAGGCAGGATGTAGCGGCAAGATTGTGATGTGTGGAGCTAAGATGGATATGGGAGAGAGGACAGAGAAACAGGAGCCAAAGACATGCAAACAGACAAAAAAGAATGCTAGGGGAGCTTGCCGTTGGAACGGAGAGATGAGAGACTATGAAATGGATAAAAACAAAAAGGGGAAGAGGAAGAAAAAAAAAACAAAAAGAAAGAATGAATAAATAAAAATTGGAAAGGTTAAAGAACAGCAAAGTTCCCAGGGATCCCACCGGTGTGGCTATGAGGTCTGGGGAGGTTGTTCCCAGGTGTTGCAGTACAGCCTAGCTAGAAGGTGTAGAGGTAAACAACGCCAGGTATTCAGGGAACAGAAAGAGAAGGAAGATATAGAGAGTTGAGAAACTGAGTAATGAAGAAAGACAAAAAGGGAAAAAGAGGGAAAAGAAAACAAAATAAATTAAAAAAATAAAAATAAAAGACCAAGAAAAGACCCCAATAAAACAGAA
>NW_004443969.1:11118323-11145561 GCF_000243295.1 Trichechus manatus latirostris
CTCCGTTCTCTGTCAGTTTTCTCACTCTGTTTGGTGCTTGGCTGAGTTCTTTATCTCTTCATTTGATGTTTTAGGGTTTCAGGATTGTTGTTTTCTCTGTTCGGCTTAGTTTTTCGGATCTTTACTGTAGAGGGACGGTGTGGTGCTTCTGCCTAGAGCGCCATTTTCGAAATAAGGGTGTTTTGTGAACAGATCTTGGTTTGGGTGGAAACACATACCTGAGAATGCGGGAACCATTTTGATTTGAAATAAAGTTTTTGGCAAGCAAGTCTGCTGCCCTATTTAGAAAGGACTCTGCTGCTGGCCAAGGTGCCACTATGCTAATACAGGCATGGACAAGTGGGAATAAGCAGGGTGAGAAAGTCAAATTTGGTCTGTGAGATCTGAGAGCAGACCTTCCATGACAGAAATGAATGTGCATCGAGGGTAGTTTGATTTTAATTCCATCTAGAACTTTTTGGGAGCCATGTTGGAAGCCAGGAAGAACTCTTTCATTTGGGTAGGACATGAAGGCTGAGAGGGGAATAAATTTTTGGAGGCTTTGGGATGCCCTCTATCTCCTGGAGCCAAGGGGGTGAGTATTCCTGGGAAAGGAGTCCCTGGGTGACTGAAACAGTTAAGTGCTTGACTACTAGCTGAAAGATTGGACGTTTGAACCCACCCAGACATGTGTCATAAGACAGGCCTGGTGATCTACTTCTGAAAGGTCACATCGTTGAAAACCTTATGGAGCAGTTCTGCTCTGCACAGTGGGGTCACATGATTCAGAATCAGCTCAACAGCAACTATCAGCAACAACAGCAATTCATGGGAAGGAAAGGTGCTGTAGCTTTCTGAGAAAGTCTTCAGTGGCTAGTTTAGAAAGAGAATGGAGCCCTCGTGGCACAGTGGTTAAGTGCTATAGCTGCTGACCAAAAGGTCAGCAGTTCGAGTCCACCAGTTGCCTGTTGGAAACCCCATGGGGTAGTTTTACTCTGTCCTATAGGGCCACTATGAGTTGGAATCCGAATATGAGTCGGAATCTACTATGAGTCGGAATCAACTCGACAGCAGCGGGTTTGGTCTTGGTTGGTCATATCCCTGGGTTTATTAGCAACTTTGAAATGATAAACAGTTTTTCATATACAATGTATTAATTTTTCATTAAGAGATTTCTTTGTTGTAAAGCTGAATAAGAGATACATGTATATAATTATCAGTTCTCAGTGAGGGGCACAGAAGCCTTGAGTCTGATTGGGTTTCTATGTCCTTGCCCACACAAGCCCGTCTACCTAGTTCCCTTCCCTTCAAAACCGTGTCAGCATGTAAATAGAACTTCGGCTTTTGAGATTCTTGTGTGTGTCTTTGATTTTTACCTCAGACACTGGTGGGGTACTTTTACTGCTTCAGGTTCTTATTTAGTTTGAATGAATCCGCTGGCATTCATTCAAACCTGAGGAATTCTAAAATCACACAGGCCAACTTATCCTTATTCATCTCTTCTTACCAGGAAAACATTTGCTAAGATTAGAGTGTACATTTGAAGCTTCCCGTCTTGCCATACTGTGTTGTCTCCCATAGAACTTATGGGGTGGATGGGATCTAAGAAGTTATCTATAGGAACCTCCCACTTTGCGCTTTGAAATACTTTCTGTAAATACCAATAAAACCAGTTGCTGTCGAGCTGACTCCATCTCATGGCGACCCCGTGTGTATCAAAGTAAAACTGCTCCGTAGGGTTTTAGGTGGCTGATTCTTCAGAAGCAGATCACCAGACCTTTCTTTTGAGATACTTCTGGGTGGACTGGAACCTCCAACCTTTGATTAGCAGCCAAGCTAATTAACCTCTTGCCCTTCCCAAGGGACTTCTGCAAGTAGAGAGATCATTATTTGTAGAATCAAGGATGTAAGAGATCCAAGAGGTCTTCTAATCCAGTGTGTAAGCCAATGTACGAATTGTCTCTGCTGGATGTGATCAGGGCACTACAGTCACACGGGGCCACTGTCCTTGAGTTTTGGAAACTTTGGATCTACTATTATGTAACCCAGTGGTTTACAGACTTTAGTGTGCATCAGAATCACCTGGAAGGCTTGCAAAACACAGATTGCTGGGCTCTACCCCCTGAGTTTCTGATTCAGTAGGTCCAGGGTGGGGCCTTAGAATATGCATTTCTAACAAATTTCCGGGAGGTGCTGTTGCTGTTGGTCATTCTTTGAGAACCACTGCTATCACCTACAGTTTTGGATGGTTCCTGAGTTTTGAAAATTAACAAAAGAGCACACAGTGAAAAGACACATGCTAAATTAAGTGTACAATATAATTTGTAATAACATTTTCAAGAAGCTTCTCATTGGAAAATCCTAATTTTAGATTTCATTATGATCCTTTGAATCTATTTGTTGAGAGCTAGAAGACTTAAGGCCGAAGCGTTATTATATCTTTTTGTTAAATTTTTTGCCTAGAAGTAAGTAAATCTGCCAGTGATTTTGAGAAAGTTGTCAGGGTTTTAGTTATGCAAAATTTTACTGAGGTTGAAATGTTTCTTGTTCTCTTGAAAATTTGTGCAGAGACATATTAGATTGAACAAGATTTTTAATGGTTTTGAAATCCATAATTAATTTCTCACTCTGATCATAAATTCACAGTTTCTTCTCCTCTTCTCTTTTCCTCTCAGTTTTTTGAGAATAGTAATAATTGACAATAATATTAATAAAAATAGTATCAGCTACTGTGTACTGAGTGTCCAAGTACCTTTTTTATGCATCATACTTTTAATTTATGTATCTCTCAGTAACTCTGGAAGTTAAATTTTGTCATTTCCATTTCCCAGGTTGATAAGGAGAAATGTCACATGACTTACTCAGATACTCACAATCTGTTATCTTTCGTTTTAAAGACTTGCATTTTCTTCATTACAAAACAGTTCCCTCACAAATGATACGGTTTATGAAGCATTTTTTCTTTATTTACTACAATATTGCTTGAATGAAGTTAAGGTGACTAATATGTTGAGTGCCTGGTAAGTGCCAGACATTTTATATATGTTATTTCATTTATTTCTCACTATATCTGTGTTATGGATTTAATTGTGTGTGTCCCCACACCCCTTCCCACAAATATGTATTAGAAGCCTAACTCCTATACCTTGGATGTAATCCTGTCTGGAAACAAGGTTTCTTTGTTATGTTAATGAGACCGTATCGGTGTAGGGTGTGTCCTAAACCTAATCACTTTGTATCACTACCTCCTGATATAAACAGCAGCATAGATTCAGAGATAAGCGATCACCAGCTGGGGAGACAGAATCACATGTGAGTATCGCCAAGGAACTGAGGAATGGAAGGGCTAGTAGAAGCTGAAGCAGACAAGGATCTTCCCTCAGAGGCCACAGGGAGACCTTCCCCTAGAGCCGGTGCCCTGAATTTGAACTTCTAGCCTCCTGAACTGTGAGAAAATAAATTTCTGTTCTTTAAAGCCACCCACTTGTGGTATTTCTGTTATAGCAGCACTAGGAAGCTAAGGCAACCTCGTTTTGAGGATGAGGATTCTAAAGCTTTGAGGAAGGATAAGGGACCACCTAAATAAGTTGGGGGGCAGTATTTGATTCCAGGCCTTTCTGCCTCATAAACCTGAACTCTTTTCAAGACACCACAGTGCTTCCCTAAACCTTGAAATGGTCTTAAATGTTACTGCTGTTAGTTGCCCTCAAGTTAACTTCGCTTCATGGCAACCTAATGTTTAACAGCTAGTCCTACGCAGTCTTCATGATATTTTGCATGTTTGAGTCTGTGGTTGTGGCTACTGTGTGTTTTGAGTCCCTTCCAACCTAGGGGCTCATCTTCCAGCACTATATCAGACAATATTCTGTTGTGATCCGTAGAATTTTCATGGCTAATTTTTAGAAGTAGATTGCAGGCCTTTCTTCCTAGTCTGAAACCTATCTACCACGGGTGACTCTGCCAGTATTTGAAATGTTGGTAGCATAGCTTCCAGCATCATAGCAACCCACCCCTGTACAGCACACTGACACATGGGTGGTGATAAATGTTATTAAAAGTTGATAATCATGGTAGTTAGTTCATCTAACCAGGGTGAGACCTACCCATAAGCAGAACAGGACAAGGCAGAACAGGGCATCTTCTAGCTAAAAGATTTGAAGAATACAAGGAAGTTCTGCTCCCACCCTGCTTCTCTAATAAGACATGCAGGGGCTGGAGAGCCTGATATTTATTCAACCAAACCAAACTAAACCCATTGCCCCATAAGGTTCCCAAGGAGCACCTGGTGGATTCGAACTGCCGACCTTTTTATTAGCAGCTGAACTCTTAACCACTGTGCCACCAGGGTTGCCGTTTACTTAACAGTTTTTTATAACTCTGAACGTTACCTTACTCTCTCCAGTTGTCTTCGACAAATGTGTTCATCCCTGGGAGGGTAATGCACTAAAACATTCTCCCAGATTATTGTTCATTCTCTATAGAAATAAACTGAATGATCTTTAGAAAAATTGTTCAGAGATTTTTGTTACAGAATATTAGAAACAGACAAAGGTAAAGCAGAAATAACGTATACATACCGCCTAGCTTTATCAAATCTTAATAGTTTTCCATATTTGCTTCAGAAGTTTTTCAATACCTTAATATTACTGTTACACTGGAAGCCTCTTACGTTCTTTGTCCCAAACCCATTCCTTTCCACCCCTCTGCTAAGTACTGTCCCTAATTTAGTGTTTATAATTCCGATGTGTATTTTTATACTAGTGCTGCATGTATATGCATTTATTAAAACATTCTATTGTTTGATGTTTTTAAACTTTGCATAAATGGTCTCATACTTGATGCATCATTCTGCAATTTGCTGTTTCACTCAACCTTATATTTTTTGACATTTATCTATGTTGATAAATGAAATTTTAGTTCATTAATTTTCACAATTGTATAACATTGCACTGTATGAATACACTAAAGATGATTCATCCATTCTTTTCTGAGTGGGCATTTAGGTTTCCTTTTTTTTTTTTTGCTGCTACAAACAGTGATGCAGTGAACATTTTTGTATACTTTTTTCCTTGAGCACGTTTGGAAAGATTTTTCTAAAATGCCCAGAAGGAAGATAAGGCAAATAATATATGTACTTAGAAGTGGAATTACAGGGATAAAGGGCATCTATGCATCTTCAATTTTACTATAAAATGCCCGTTTTTCAAAAGGGTTGTTCCAGTGTACGCTACCGCTAGAGTTGGTATTACCAAGTTCTTTGTTTTAAGACTTTATGGTACCAAACATTTTAACTTTTTTCAGTCTGGAAAGCATAAGATGGTATGTTAATGTTTTATTTTTCATTTCCCTAATTACTAATAATTTTGCACAGTTTTTTACTATCTTTCTTGGCAAGGGTAAGGGGTAGCTTGATTTGTTTTTAATCAAAAAAATAAATATTTATAGCTAATATTTAATTATATTTTTAATTTACAGATTCACTTTTATTATTTTCACTTTCTTTATTCATATATGAAAGCTGGAAACTATGTAAGGCAGAAACCTGTCAGAGAAGGAAAACTCAAATCTTTTCCACTAAAATGAGTGACAGAAAAGTGGTAAGAATGCACCCTGTCAAAGGCAGAAAACTTGAGAGACCTGGAAAAACAAGACCTCATCGAGTTCCAGCTCTCACAGGTTTCACTGTATTATTATATTGTTGTCTTGTGTTGTCCAGTTGATTCTGACTTATGGTGACCCCATGTGTTACAGAGAACTGCTCTATAGGATTTTCTTGGCTGTAATCTTTTACCAAAACAGATTGCCAGGCCTTTTGTTCTGCAGTGCCCCTGGGTGGGTTACAACTACCAGCCTTTCAGTCATCAGCCAGACAACATAGTATCTGTTGTTGTTAGGTGCTGTCGAGTCGGTTCAGACTCACAGCAACCCTATATACAACAGAACGAAGCACTGCCTGGTCCTATGCCATCCTTACAATTGTTTCTGTGTTTAAGCCCATTGTTGCAGCCACTGTGTCAGTCTGTCTCACCAAGTGTCTTCCTCTTTTTCACTGACCCTCTACCTTACCAAGCATGATGTCCTTCTCCAGGGACTGGTCCCTCCTGATAACATGTCCAAAGTATGTGAGATGAAGCCTTGCCATCCTCACTTCCAAGGAGCACTCTGGCTGACTTCTTCCAAGACAGACTTGTTCATTCTTCTGGCAGTCCATGGTATATTCAGTATTCTTCACCATCACCATAATTCAAAGGCATCAATTCCTCTTCAGTCTTCCTTATTCGTTGTCCAGCTTTCACATGCATATGAGGAAATTGAAAATACCATGGCTTGGGTCAGGTGCACTTTAGTCCTTAAAGTAATATCTTTATTTTTCAACACTTAAAAAAGGTCTTTTGCAGCAGATTTGCCCAATGCAATATGTCATTTGATTTCTTGACTTTCGCTTCCATGGGCATTGATTGTGGATCCAAGTAAAATGAAATCTTTGACAACTTTAATATTTTCTCTGTTTATCATGATGTTGCTTATTGGTCAGTTGTGAGGAGTTTTGTTTTCTTTATGATGAGGTGTAATCCATACTGAAGACTGTAGTCTTTGATCTTCATCAGATATTACATATATTATGTATATATTATATATTCTTTAATACCAGTGGCTGTCCAGTGTCAGAGCAGAACATAGCATTTTCAATGGCTGATTTTTCAGAAGTAAATTGCCAGACCTTTCTTCTGAGGTACCTCTGAATGGACTTGATTCTCCAGCCTTTTGTTCAGCAGGCAAGTGTATTAACTGTTTACACTACCCAGTGACTTCATATTTTTAAATCATTTTCTTAAATTTTCCTTTCATTTGTATATCTAAAACTATCTTTATTTTGAAGTCAACCAGGAGTGATAATTTAGCTGCTTATAAAATTAGAGATTTAAGTTCTTTTTTCTTAACCATTTAAACATATTGCTCCATTGCTTTTTGTTACTTATGAGAACTCTGCTGTCAGAATAATAGTTACATTATAGGTCATTTCTCTTTTCTTTCTGAAAATTTTTAGTCTTTTTTTCTTTTATTCTTTGTGTTCGCAGTTTTTCTGTGATATATTTATATATAAATTTTTTGTTAATATTTTTGCTTGGTACTCTATATTCTTTTAGTATGAGGATTTATGTCTTTCCTAATTTGTGTCCTAAATTTTTTTTCTATAAGTACTATCAGCTGCATATTATATAGCCCTTCATCCCACCCTCTGTGTCTCTTAACTGCACTTTGTTGTTGTATTTTTTTTTCCCCCTTTTTTTCTTTGTATGCTGGATTCTGGGTGAATTCTTCAGTAATATTTTCTGATTACCTAATTTTTTCTTTGACTATTTTTAGGTTAGAATTTATCTCATTGTATTGTTAGCCCTAGTTCCGTAACAAACCATCTCTCAAATCGGTCACCTAAAACAACTATCTTTTATCATTGCTAACATGTCTCTGGGTCATGCTGAGGAGACTCAGCTGGTGTGAATCTGTTCCATGTGTGTCTCATTCTCCTTGAACCAGGGGTGTAGAGAGGAATGTTATTCTCATGGTGATTATAGAAGTTTAAGAGGGCAGGTGTAAATACTCAAAATCTCCTAAGGCTTAGTCCTGCATCATTTCTTCCTCTTTCTATTAGACAAAGCAATTTCACTTTGGCTGAACTTAAAGTCAAGAGATGCGAAGATATTGTCTTCCTTTATAGGAGGAATTCCAAAGTCAGTGACAAAGGGTATAACCACAGAGAAAGGTGAGAAATTGAGAACAGTGATGCAATATACAACTGTGATTTTTATCGCTATACTAGCAGAGTAGTGGCCCCCCAAAGATGCCTACACCCTAATCTCTGTGAATATGTTATGTTACATGGCAAATGCAACTTTACAGATGTAAATAAGATTTAAAAACAAAAAACAACCTGTTGCTGTCAAGTCGATTCCAACTCATAGCGACCCTATGGACAGGGTAGAACTGCCCCATACGGTTTCCAAGGAGCGGCTGGTAGATTTGAACTGCTGATGTTTTGACTAGTAGCCAGACGCTTAAACCACTGCACCACAAGGGCTCCGTAAACAAGGTTACAGCCCTTAAAATAGGGAGATTATGCTGGGTTATCCAAGTGAACCAAATCCAATCACAGAAGCCCTTAAAAGCAGAGCATTTTTCTCTGGCTTAAAACAGAGTGATGTAACAGAAGAGGGAGGCAGAGAAGGCAACAGAAGCAGGTACCACAGAGATTCCAAGCGTGAGAAGGGTTCTGAGATATAGGGGGCCATGCGCAAGGGATAGAAAGAAGCCTCTAGAAGCTAAAGGCGACCCTGAGCCTGACAGTAAGGAAACAGGGACTTCAGTTCTGCCACTAGGAACTGAATTTCACCAACAACGTGAATAAGCTTGGAAGTAGATTCTTTCCCCAGTGCCTCCACAAAGAAACGCAGCCTGCTGACACTTGATTTCTGTTTTGTGAGGCCTGGAGCAGAAGAACCAGTTGAGCCACACTGTGTCCAGACTTCTGACCCACCAAAACTGTGAGATAATAAATGAGTATTGCTTTAAACGGCTAAGGTTGTAGCAATTTGTTATGGCAGCAATTGAAAACTAATACTATGTCCAAGGTTTTGATTTTGTTCTTTCCCATACTATCCTCTAATATATCTTATGCCTATATTTGTTTTATGATTTATGTCCTTTTTTCCTAAGTTATTTTTATTTTATAAATAAAAGAGTATCGTAAATATTTTTATTTTTAGAGTTTACACAAAATTAATTGTATTTGAGGTGAGTTCGTGTTTCCTTTGCTGAGGTATTTGCCTGTCTTTCTTACCATTGTTTTGTGTATGTGTGTGTGTGTGTTTTGCCACTCTGGTTAGGGAAATTCGTATATAATTTTTCATGTTGAAATTGTTTCAAATCTATAGAAAGAGTTACAACAATAGTGAAAGAATTCCTGCATCTCCTTCACTCAGTTTCCCCAACTGTTAATATTTGACTATATATCCTCGTCTCCCCTCTCTGTGTATGTGTACGAGTGTAGTCTTTTTCTGGCATGATGACCAGTGTGTACCTGCAAGAAACAGGGAAATCCTCTTATATTACCACAGTAAAGCCCTCCTGGTGGTCAGTAGTTAAGCACTTAGCTGCTAACCAAAAGGTTGGCTGTTTGAACCTACCAGCTGCTCCTCAGGAGAAAGATGTGGCAATCTGCTTCTGTAAAGATTACAGCCTTCGAAACCCTGTGGGGTAGTTCTACTCTGTCCTATAGGGTCACGATGAGTTGGAATCGATTTGATAGCAGTCGTAAAGCCCTCCTAATAAAAAATCAACACTGACAGAACACCATTATCCATCCTACAGACCTCAGTTAAATTTCACGATTGGTCCCATCAATGTTTCTTTTTCCTTTGTGGTCCAGATGCAGTCTAGGATCATGTATTGCACTTAGTTGTTTGGTCTCAATCATCTCCTTCAATTGGGAACAGTTCCTCTGTCTTTGTCTCTCATGTCCTTGAGGGTCTTAAAGAGTACAGGTCTTTAATTCTGTAGGATGAACCTTAATGTGAGTCCATTCAGTCCTTTCCCATGACCAAAGTCAGGCCATACATTCTTGTCAGAATACCATAGACATGCTTCTGGGTTCTTCTCGGTGTATTACACCAGAAGGCACACAGTGTTGACCCATCCCATTGCTGGTAATGCTAATGTGATTACCTGGTCAAGACGGTGCCTGCCAGATGTCTTACCTTAAAAAAAAAAAGAAAAAGTTTTTCTTTTTCATTTGGTTGTCATTTTATGGGGGTGTATTCCTCTATTATGCCAAACTTCTACTGATCAGGCTTGCATTCATTGATGACTCCTGCTTGTATTATATACCACTATCATAATTGCCAAATGGTGATTTTCTAGTTCCATCATTCGTTTTACATTTGCAGATTAGCATGCTATGTGAAAAAGAATTTCCCCTTCTCCCCCATTTATCTATTAATTTATTTAATGATATCAGCATGGACGCATGGATTCCTGTTTTATTCAACAGGGTGTAATCTGATAGTCTCATTAATATTTTTGGTGCTCAGACTGTCCTAGATTTGGCCAGTGGGAGCCCTTCAAGCTGATTTGTATCTTTTTGACATATCCTCATCATTCTTTGAGTATTCTTTACTTTTTGGCACAACAGGATATTCCAGGCTCATATTGTCAGCTTGTCCTTTCCCTGCCCCAACACTGAAATTACCTATTTTTCCTGGAAGATGGTATTTTAAGACCAGATCAGGGTACTCAGTGTACTCCTTCCTATTGGAATATCATTGCTTCCAGGCCCTCTTAACAACCAGCTAGGAAACATACGTGTATCCCTGGGTGGCACAAGCGATTTGTCATCAGCTGCTAACCTAAAGCTTGGTTTGAACCCACTTAGCAGCTCTGTGGAAGAAATGCCTGGTGAACCACTTCCATAAAGATTACAGCCAAGAAAACCCAACAGAGCAGTTTTACTGTATAACATATGGAGTCACCATAAGTTAGAATTGACTCAATGGCAACAGGCTTATACATGCATATATACCTATCTATCTGTCTATCTATTGATACGTACATACATAATCACACATAAACCTACATTTATAACTATTTCTATATGTTTGTATAGATATGTATGTGTATATATATATATATATTTATATATATTTCTTTCTTTTAAAAAAAAAATCCTGTGTGTTTATGGCATCCTTGGGTGGTGCAAACAGGTAAGCACTGGACTACTAGCCAAAAGGTTGGTGGTTCGAACTCACCCAGAGGCTCCTCAGAAGATAAGCTTGGCGATCTGCTTCCGGAAAGGTCACAGCCTTGAAAACCCTATGGAGCAGTTCTGCTCTGCACACATGGGGTCACCATGAATCAGAATCTACTCAATGGCAACTAACAACAACAATGTGTGTTTATACCAATACTTCCAATTCCAGTTGAAAACCTTAGAGCTCTTGTTAGTCTTCTAATTTTCCATGTCTGTAAATCCCTTCTCCAACAGTGAGAAACGGCTCTCATTATCCTTGATACATTTACTTCCTTGCTCAATCAGTTAACATATTTGCTCAATTAACCCACTTGGCACTACCCTCAATTCTTCCACCACTGGGGCTGCCACAATTGATGCCTTACACATCATCCCTTCCCACTTTACCCAGCTTTCTCAGGGCACTTCACCACTACCCGGGTGCAGTACCCTCTCTTCCGCATTGCCCTGCCTCCTCAATGCTCTATTAGCCAAGGCTGGAAGGGGAAAGGAAGAAAGGTGACAAGGGAAGTTGGGAGTGGAAGGAGTAAAGGAAAAGGAGGCAGATAGGTACTTTTTAATGGAAGTAGTTCATTATTTTTTCCCCTAACTCTCTTTACTTAACCCTTCCTGCCTAGGATTTTATGCTGGTGATTTGTGCACCTGACTCGTGGTGATATTGGGAATGTGAGAGATTCAACTATTGAAGCAGTGGACAACTTGGTTGAGTTCCCGGTTGCTAGTACCTGTATTATCCCTCTTCCTGATGTTTTCTACAAGCTATAGCCCCAGGTGATGATGGTCAGCGTGAGTTTTTGTTTTTTCAATCTCTTTTCTGAATATGGGAAGCCCTATCCGAGGCACTGGCTTCAAGTAAGTAGCCTCACTTTGGTGGGCTATACTATATAATCACTTTTTGTTTTCCTTTCTCTCTTGGGAGATGAATTGTTGGCCGCTTCTGCCTACTTCTAAACATGGAGTTCAGCCCGTATTTGACTTTAGCCTTACTCACTGCTCTTCTATAGAGATATGTCTCTTTGATTTCCATTTATTTATGTATGTACTTTGTCCTACTTGAATTTTATTTCTATGTATATGGTGAAGAAACAAAAAACAAACCCACTGCCGTGAGTCAATTCTGACACATAGCGACCCTATAGGATAGGGTTGAACTGCCCCATAGGGTTTCCAAGGCTGTAATCTTTATAGAAGCAGACTGCCACATCTTTCTCTCGCTGAGCGACTGGTGGATTCGAACTGTCGACCTTTCAGTTAACAGCTGAGCGCTTTAACCACTGTGCAACCAGGGCTCGTATGTGATGAAGAGAGATACATATTTACTAACAGTAGGACAATCTGTTTTTCCAGTATTAATCAGATTGTATCACACCCCCATCGAATTCCACACATACTGCTTTAAATCTTGCAATGATTCATATTAGAATAAATCCAAACTCTTTACTAGGACATAAAAGGATCTATATGATGTGGCACCTGTCTGCTTCCCCTACCATCTCTCTTGTTACTCTCCCCCTTATTCACTGTGATCCCACCTCAATGGCCACCTTTTTCTTCCCCCTCCCCAGATCTTCATAGGGCTGGCTTTTTCTTATCATTCAAGTCTCAATCAAATGTCACCTTGTCAAAGAAGCTTTTCCTGCATGCCACCAAATTCATACCTTCTCCATCACTTTCTATCATGTCACCCCATTTTACTCTTTATTTGCTTTGTATCATTGATCACTTTTAGAAGAACTTTTTTTTTTAATTGTGGTTTAAGTATATATAGAAAACAAAACATTTGCCATTTTAACATTTTTTATACATACAATTGAGTGACATTAACTACAGTTACCATGTTGTACAACCATCTCCACTGTCCGTTTCTAAATTTTTCTATCACCCTTGACAGAAGCTTAGTGCCTCTAAGCAATGACGCCCTTTTCCCCTTCCTCTTTCCCCTGGTAACCACTAATAAACTTGGCCCATTCTAGATATTTCACATAAGTGGGATCATATAATATTTTGCATAAGTATTTGTTTACTTCTTAATTTCCTCCATGTGAATGTAAGCCCCATGAGGGCAGGGCCCTTCTTTTCTTAAGACGGACACTGGCTTGTTGTAGCCTCTTAATAAATACATGTTGAGTAAATGAATGAGTTGTTTCCACATTACCAAAAGGTACCTAGACAAATGTGGGCATTTAGGGAGCTGGGGACTTAAATGTAAGAAGAGGTCGAGGGGTCTTCCAAAGCACACCCCAACTACTTTATAATTTTGGAGGCGGCTGAGGGCAGCTCTTGCTTGTTACATACCGTAAAAGGCTCTTATTATTGCATTCACTGTTATGATTCTTTTCCAGATTTCCTTTAAAATGACTTTTAATGTCAGTGCTAAATCCTTTCTTGAACTTAGGTCAATTTACTTAGTTTCTGGATAGACAGATTGCTCAATTATAATGGGCCCATATTTGAGTGGTGTTCAGAATTCCTGTTAATTGTTTTCCTTGAATCATCCTTTTATTACTTTCTAGGAGTCAGAGAGAGAGAGAGCCCAAGATTTCAGAAAGTGCTTTTCTGACAAGCTTAATTTTCATTCTTTCAGAATGGAGACATAGATTGGTTCTCAATGTGATGTTACTCTGTTTTGAGCTGATTCATTTCAATAGTCACCAGAAATGTGGCTCATCTTCTATGAAAAATCATTTGATGGATAAGCATTAAATTAAAATTTAAATTGGCTATATTGATTTCAAATTGCCACCAATTTGGAAATGTGAGTTCTGAAATTATGTGACCAAGTTTAACTGTTTAACAACGAACAAAATGACAAGTTCTCGTGTTGCCAGAACCAGGCTTTTTATGTTATAGTTGGTCTGTCCACCCAGGGCTCGCGATACCCACTTATCCCCTTGGGTGCATGCTTCCGTGGTGAGCCACGTGCTTATGTTACCTCCAGGTGTAGCAGGAGATTGCTGAAAGTGGCAGCAACTTGTACTTCTTGGTTCCCCAAGCCTGAAAATCTGTAAGTATTAAAGCAGATGGACCCTTTTCCAAGTTATTCTAGGCATCCTGTGTTGTTTTTTTTTTTCTATTGTTTAATTTTGCACTGGGATCTATTTTATTCATTGTCTATACAATGATATAAAAAAGTTCTATAGTTATATGAAATTAGCTGACATGTAAATAAATAAACATATGTCTACATACACACATATGTATGTATGCGTATATATATAAACTGTCAATTTGTCGTAGTGTGGTGGCTTGCACGTGCTGTGATCCTGGAAGCTATGCCACTGGTATTTCAAATACCACTAGGGTCATCCATGGTGGACAGGTTTTAATAGAGTTTCTAGACTAAGACAGACTAGAAAGAAAAGTCTGGCCATCAACTTCTAGGAATCAGCCACTGATTTCTAGAACAGTCAGAACATTGTCAGATATAGTGCTGGAAGATGCAGACATCAACAATCATGAAGATGACACAGAATCAGGTAACATTTTGTTCTGTTATACATAGGGTGGCTATAAGTCAGAGTTAGCTAGACAGCAACTAGCAACCCAGCTACACACACACACACACATTTAATGAATTTAGATTTGCTTAAAATGAACCCAGTGCTGTCAGTTGAAACAGAATCGCATATCTGAAGGAGTGAATTGAAGGTCCACCATATCTAGGTTGCTAAATTCACACTCGTCTTAGACTCTGACATAATCTCACGCAATAGTCAAACAGTTTTAAAATAATTTGAGGAAAGAAATATAGTTCATGTCTTTTGTAATAATGGTTCTCCATTGTTGAACATTGATCTATCATTTTCCTTCTGTCTAAACTAAATCCTGTCTCTTGCACCTGCAGTTTAAGCCCATTTCTTGCTGTTCTAGCGTCTGCAGAGAATAGCTGTCTGCTTCGCTTGTCTGTCTACTACCTATTGTATAGCTTGAAGGCGATTATATTTATTCACTAGCTGTCTTCTTTTTAATCCTGAAATATTTGTCGTTCCTGTAGCCTTTCTTCCTAAATCAAAGATGCCAATTCTTTATCCTGGATGGGAGTAGCATTGCAAACAGATGTCTTAAAAACATAATTGAGCACAGCATTTGAGGAAAATAATTAATGATGTAAATGAAGAGAGATTTGTTATTTAGATACGCTAATTTTGAAAACAACTTTAAAGTGATGATTGTTAAATAAATAACATTTTAGTCTTGGGTGGCACATCTTCACTCTGTGTTTCTGGGTCTTTTCTTTGGAGGACTGGAAATGTCTATTCTGAAAAACATTAGCAAATAGTGGCCATTTAAAAAAGAATAACTGGGTCTCATAGGAATTTGAGACATGCAGAAATGTGGTTTACTCCTGGCTTATCTTAAGTTGTTATTTCCATTGTCTGTTCATTCCACACAGCATAAGGCTAATGGTCCTTCACTTTTTTTTGTCCATTTTGGGTATTCTCTGGTAATACATCAAAAATATGTTCTTGTACACAATACACACTATTTAGATAGCGATACTTTTCTTGACAGCAGCTTCTGCCGACACCATATTTTATTTATATCATCTAAAATAGTGATGCCGTTGTGATCAGGTAGCTTCTTAAGTTCAGTCCATTTGTGCTATTGTTTTTCTATTCCTTTCAAGAAAGTGTTGGAATGCTACACTGTGAAATTGACCTCATATTTCCAGGTGATGAAGTACCCTCCTCTCTCCCATTATCTGAATTGCTCTTGCCACCCAGTGTGAAAATGAGAGGAAAAAAAAATTACTTAGGCTGATGTCCCGTAATATCTTCCCATGGTGCACCCTTACTGAATTATTTCCAGGTGGATGAGACAGATGTTCATCAAGTCGCTCCCAGCTTCCACTGTTAATTGAACCATAATGGGCGTGATGGCAGGGAAGGACAAATTATGGGAATAGAAATGCAATTTGAACTTTGGGTTCTTATGACCTTCCTGAAACTTTGGTGAAGCTGACAATTCCTGTTTCTTTCACATGTATGGGAAGGAATGTGAGACTGTTTTCAGCTGTAATTCATCAACGAACTAAATGTCCTCTGAAATTAGTGGTGTCTTACTGTTGGTACCTGTTATCAATTAATTTGTTATTCTTTAACTGTGATGTGTTAACAGGTTACTAGAGCAGTAGTTGTACGTCTTAACTGTGAATCATCACTCCAGAGAAGTCACTTAATCTCCATGAACTATGATTTCATCATTTTCAAAAGAGCGAACATTACCTGTTTTAAAGGGTCTGAAATGAGGCTGAAGGAGATCATGACTGTGACTATTTTTTGTAAGGAAACAAGTGTTACGTATGTACCTGCTTTAAAAGTTATTTTAACTAGAATTTAAAAATTCTTTATTCAGATGACTAGGTTTGATGGCAGAAGATGGACCCAATGTTGGCCAAGTGTAACGAGTACTGTGTTGCTAGGCTAATAGCTAACAACAATAGTACCAACAGTGAAAGAAGCCACTAAATTGAGAATAGAGGGATTTACAAAGTTCCTAAAGGTGAGTTCAGGGAAAAGTGACTGGCAGTCACTGAATAAAATGAGAGATTAAGGGATCTTGATTGATTAGAGGTCTGGTGTGGCTATGAATATGATTCCCCTACCAAGAGGGTAGAATGAATGGTCAAGCATATAGGGCCACAGGGTGTTCTTATGTTCATACGAGCTCTTTGGTATTTTTCTTAAGAGGAACAATACGGCCCTAAAAGAGAAGCCCAGAGTAAGTGTCAGGAAAGAAGAGAAGGAAGAAATCAGGTGCATTACTTGAACTATAGTGGAAATGACCGCAGGGACTGACAAACAGTTCTCTTGTTTTTTAATCAGTGGGTAAAGAGAGGAATGAACGAAACCAAATCATTCCAGAAACTTCTATTGAAAGAGTTAACTGTGAGGCCCAACTTAGTATTGGAGTGGATTCGAGAACACGACTCATGGTTTATTTGTGGAGTTGAGGGCAGTAGCTGGGAGGATAAAGAAGTGGAATGAGGGTGAACTCTCAAAGGATAGAGATGAGAGTGGAAGGAGCACATTATTGTTGATGGTGGTGTTGGTGCAATTGTTGGTCTTCTTTTCTATCCACACTTATACCACCTTGGTGACCTTATCCAACCTCAGACTATTTGCTGCTGATGCCTTCCAAATTTATATCTCCAGTTTATGGCTGTCCTCTAAACTACAGAGTCGTGTATACAACTTCCTATCTGCCATCTCTACTTGGATGTATAATAAGCATATCAATCCTAACATCCAAAAATGAACTCCTGATTTCTCTTCTACCCTAAACCTGCTCCTCTCACCTCACAGCCTCCCCATCAGTGAATAGCAATTCCATTCTTTCAGGTGCTCATCCTGGATTCATCCTTAACTCTCTCTTTTGCTCACATCTAATCCATTAACAAGTCTTGTTGACACTGCTTTCCAAATATGTTTAGAACTTAAGTAATCCATACCCAGTTTCCCTGTTGATAACTGTTTCATATCTAGTCTCCCTGTTTGTACACTTTTCCCTTTTACAGTCTGTTCACACAGAAGCCAGAGAGATCCTGTTAAAATTTAAGTCACATCATGCCACTCTTCTGTTCACAACACTCCAGTGGCTCCCCATCTCATGCATAGTAAAAGCTGAAATCATTATAATGGTCTATAGAGCCTCTACGTCTACTCTGTTGCTTTTCTGGCATCATTTTCTTGATGTTTTCTTTTGTTCATTTCACTCCAACCGCAGGGGCTTCCATGTCTCAAGATTTTAGCACTTACTATTCCTTCTACCTGGAACCCTGTTTCCGAGGTATTTGTAGAGCTCACTCCCTTATTTACTTTCAATGTATTTTATTTACTTCTGTATTCTGAGCATCAAGAACAATACTTTGTACATAGTAGGCACTCAATAAATATGTACTGATAGAATTAATGAGGGCCACCTTAAAGGCTGGCTATCACAGTCCCTTGTATGGTGTCCAGTAAATCCTATCTCTCTCACATGCAAAATGCACTCACCTAATCTCAAGGAGTCCCTGGTTGGTGCAAAAGATTGTTTGTCTGCTAACCAAAAGTTTGGTGGTTCAAGTCCCACCAGATGTGCTTCGGAAGAAAGGCCTGGTGATGTACTTCCAATAAAACAGCGATTGAAAACTCTATGGAGCACAGTTCTGTTCTAACAGGCATGGGGTGGCCGTGAGTCAGAATCAACTTGATGGCAACTGGTTTGGTTATTTTGAATCCCAACGCCCCCGAAAGTCTCATTTGATAGCATCAGTGCAATGCCCAGAATCTCATCATCTAAACCAGCTACTTATTATTACTATTATTCCACAAAATTTTGATGTTTTAGATCCCCTCCTATCTGTCAGGTCATTTTTTTCTCTGCTGGACATTGAGCATCTAATAAGCATTGATTAAATGTCTCTTTGTGCCAGACACTGCACTAGGAGTATAAAAATGACAAGGCAGAATCTTTATCACCGTGGAGATCACGGTTTAATGGAAGAAGGAGGAGTGAATAACTCTGCCCAGATGAGCTGGAGAAGATCCACAGAGGAGGTGCCATTTGCACTAGACCTTGAGTATTGCAGACAAGTTCATAAAGCAGACAAGTAGCAAAGAACATTTTACCCGGAAGAGACAGCGTGAGGAGAACCTGCTTCTTCTTCCTCCTGAACATGAGCAGACTACAAGGCTTAGTGCTCTTTCTGTGCTACATCCTCTCGCTTGTAGAGATCACCCCATTCTCTACTTTCCCAGACCTAACTACCAACTTAATGGGCCTGACTTTTGAAATCATATCTCTAATTTTGACCCCTCTCAGCTCCACTTCTCCAAATCCCTGGTAGAGCTTGTTACTTGAATGTTACACCATAACATCAAACATGATATAACAAAACAAACATTGTCATCCTTTTCCTTAAACCTGCTTAAATCAACTTTTGATTTCTCAGAAGTTTCTTTGAAACCTCCTTGTTGTCTGTGACCATCTTCTTTCTTCCTCTAGTTTACACTTTCTTTGTTATATTTCTTGCTGCCTTCGCATTTTTACGTTTCCGCAGTGGTCACCCTACCTAGTCTTCTACTTTGAGTGCATCTTCCTTAATCTGCCCTATATGCTGCTGTCAGTCATATCCTAACATATAGTTTTGTATTGCCTCCTGTTGGAGAAATACTTGATCACCTCACAATTGCCTATTGAGTAAAATCAGAAGCTTTCATATTTCATATCCTTTACTATACGTTCCCAATATATTTCTGAAGCTTTATTCCCATTAGTGGAGTCCCTGGGCTGTGCAAGTGGTTAATGCTCTTGGCTACTAATCGACAGGTTGGAGGTTGAAGTTCACCT
The DNA here is from genome assembly GCF_000243295.1 of Trichechus manatus latirostris. NCBI lineage: Eukaryota > Metazoa > Chordata > Mammalia > Sirenia > Trichechidae > Trichechus > Trichechus manatus. Next base: position 11,137,441 of record NW_004443969.1, read on the forward strand.
AGAGGTATCTTGGAAGAAAGGCCTGGCAATCTACTTCCCAAAAATCAGCCATTGAAAACCCTGTGGAGCACAGTTCTACTCTGATACACATAGGGTTGCCATGTGTCAGAATTAACTCCACAGCAGCTGGTGGTGGTGGATCCCCATTAGTACAAACTCTGTAACTTAGCTGGATTAGTTTAGTTCTTGTTTCCCAGACACCAGCCTTAACACTTTAATTCATACTAGATAGGGTGACAACTGTGAAATGTAAAAATGGGAAGGCAGCAAGAAATATAACAAAGAAAGTGTAGGGGGCATCTAGCTCAATTGGCATAACATAGTTGATAAAGAAAACGTTCTATATCCTACTTTGGTGAGTAGCGTCTGGATTCTTAAAAGCTTGTGATTCGCCATCTAAGATACGCCACTGGTCCCACCCCATCTGGAGCAAAGGAGAATGAAGAAAACCAAAGACACAAGGGAAAGATTAGTCCAGAGGAGTAATGGACCACAACTACCACAGCCTCTACCAGATTGAGTCCAGCACAACTAGATGGTGCCCGTCTACCACCACTGCTCTAACAGGGATCACAATAGAGGGTCCCGGACAGAGCTGGAGAAAAATGTAGAACAAAATTCTAACTGACAAAAAAAAGGCCAGACTTACTGGCCTGACAGAGACTGGAGAAACCCTGAGAGTATGGCCCCTGGATACTGTTTTAACTCAGTACTGAATTCACTCCTGAGGTTCACCCTTCAGCCAAAGATTAGAAGGGCCTATAAAACAAAACAAGGCTAAATGGGCACACCAACCCAGGGGCAAGGATGAGAAGGCAAGAGGGAACAGGAAAGCTGGTAATGGGGAACCCAAGGTTGAGAAGGGGAACGTGTTGACATGTTGTGAGGTCAGCAACCAGTGTCACAAAACAATATATGTATTAATTGTTAAATGAGAAACTAATTTGCTCTGTAAACCTTCATCTAAAGTACAATTTAAAAAAAAAAAAGAAGCTTGTGAAGAGGCCCATGTGATGGGGAACTGAGGCCACCCACCAAGAGCCATGTGAGTGAGCCATCTTGGAAGCAGATCTACCAGACCCAGGCAAGCCTTCAGATGACTGCAGCCCTTCTTGTCATCTTGACCAAACACAGAAGAGACCTTGTGCCAGAGCCACCCAACTAAGCTCCTGATCCACAGAAACTGTGGGATAATAAATGTTGATTTTTTAAGTCATTTAAAAAAAAAAAAAGGAAATACAACAAAGAAAGTTTAAACTAGAGGAAGAAAGGAGATGATCACAGATAATAATGAGGTTTCAAAGAAACTTCTGAGAAATCAAAAGTTGGATGAAGAAGCAAGTTTAAGGAATTCCTTACTTAAAATTCCATGTGTTTCCCTATGTGTCAACCTTGTCAAAACTGTACTGATCGTTCAAAGTCTTCTCCTTGAAGGCATTCTAGCAACAGCTAGAACTCTCATGGTCTATATTAGGAAATAGGCACTTACACAGGCTGCTTTTTAGAGTTAATTATATATTTAATTATTATCTGTCCAGTTCTTGTCAATTAGTGAGTAACTGTTCTGAAAAGAGGGCCCATGTGCAATTCTTCTTGGTTTCATCTGATCTCAGCACTGTTCTTCTCTGTGCCTTCTGGTGTTCATTAAATATTTGATGATGGTAATGTTTGATGTGAAATATGGTGCTGGAGAAGGAACAGCATCATGAGATTCTGTTCACTGTGTTGCTAGCACATAATATTATGTAGTTAGGGCATGTTAGATTTTAACATCATCCAAGGTACTATCCAGATCCTTTTGCACTAGAAATTCATCTAATATTAATTGAAATCAGCTGGCAGTTGTCTGGGGCAGTGACTATAACTGTGATAGAATTTGGCTTCTGTTTTCTGAATAGATAGCCAATTGGAGCAGAGAATGTTGGGATAAGAAGGGATTACAGGGGTTGGGTTGGTTACGGGGTTTAGGAGACCAGGGATGGATTACCAGTAAGCAAGGTAGGCAAGCGGTTAATTGTGCTTGTTTACTAATCTGTAGTGCACAATTTCACCTGGTTTTCACCACGTCAAAGATGTGAAATTGTGTACTGCAGATTAGTGATGTGGTGAAAACCAGGTGAAATCGTGCACTCCAGATTAATAAGTAAACAGAATTAAGCCCCTGTGTACCTACATTGCTTACTGTAAGCCAGTGCATACCATGCCTACTGGTTAATCCGCCCCGGGAGCGGGAAAGGAAAGCAGCCGAGTAGTCGTCTGGATCTCTATTTGACTTTAAGCTTTCATTATTGAACACAGGAGCAGCTTTGACAGAAATAAATCAAGCTGAGATTACCTCCTTGAAAGAGGCAAATCGTTTGCATTTATTTTAATTTTCATGATAAAAGATATAAAAGTTATCGTGCAACAAGCCTTGATTATTTGCTCAGAACGATGAAACCCAGGGGTTGGCTTCCTGGCTTGCTCCAGGCATTTCCATTAAAAGCTGGTGGTAAGTCTGTGTTTTAGATGGGCTTTGTGGAGCGCAAAGGAGAGGGGAAGCACGTCCCCTCTTTGCCACTTGGAGAAGAATGGCTACACGGGGAAACACGGTTTCTAAAGTAGTCATTACAGTTTCTTTTGCAGCAGATTATTCTCCTCCCTGGGAAAAACATTGTTTCACTGACAAATTGCCAAAATCCACACAGTGCAGTGGAATGACCAAACTGAGTTGGCTTCTTTAAGCAGATAGCAGATGCTTTTTAAGCACTCAATATGTGCTCCAAACTGCCACATTTTGTGTTTGGGTACACACAGGGTGTTCTCTAGATCCTGTTTAAAAAAAAAAAAAAATCTGTAAAATGAAGTTAGTCTGAATTGCACAGCCTTATTTATTTCCTTTAGCTTGGAAAAGTAAGAGGATGAAGAATAAAATCACTCCTGTTTTTTCCCACACAAATATAACTGTTCACATTTTTAGTATATTCGTCCAAAAAATTCAATGCATAAATTCTCCCTCATAATTTTAGTCAAATACAATATTGAATTTTTAACTTAAATCATGTTTTCAACATTTTTATACTCTTTGTAACTGCATAATATGGCTATGCAGTGTTCCATTGAAAAGGTATAACAGGCTTAATCATTTATCTACAGTAGGCACTTAGGTTACTGTCCTCCTAATCAATATGACTGCATTTCTAATTAACACCGGTAATACCCTGTACTTAGGATTGTTCCAGGGATAGTTGGTGCCATACCCAAATCCCCAAAACTACCCAGGTGGGTAGTTGCTGTGAATGTTGGCTGCTAATAGCTCACAACCATGCCCTTCTCCTCCTGGAAGGGGGTCCAGAGAAAGACACTACATTGGTGAAGGATGTGGGAATCGTGAATAATGGGAAATGGTTGAAAGAGCTGGACGTGCTTAGCCTAGAGAAGAAGAGACTTAGGGTTTTGTCATATGGCAAAGGAATGAGGCATACCTTGTCATGGATTGAATTGTGTCCCCCCAAAGTATGTGTCAACTTGGTTAAGCCATGATTCCCAGTATTGTGTGGTTGACCTCCATTTTGTGATTGTCATTTTCCTATGTGTTGTAAATCCTAATTTCTGCCTGTGGTTAATGAGGCCAGATTAGAGGATTAGGGTGGGGTTGTAACACCGTTACTAAGGTCACATCCCTGATCCAATGTAAAGGGAGTTTCCCTGGAGTGTGGCCTGCACCACCTTTTATCTTACAAGAGATAAAAGAAGAGAGAAGTGAACAGAGGGAGGACCTCATACCACCAAGAAAGCAGTGCTGGGAGCCTAGTGCATCCTTTGGATCCAGGGTTCCTGCGCAGAGAAGCTCCTCGTCCAGGGGAAGATTGATGACAAGGACCTTCCTCCAGAGGCGACAGAGAAAGCCTTCCCCTGGAGCTGATGCCCTGAATTTCGATTTCTAGACTACTAGACTATGAGAGAATAAACTTCTGTTTGTTAAAGCCATCCACTTGTGGTATTTCTACTATAGCAGCACTAGACGACTAAGACATACCTTAACTATGAGAAAGAGTTATGATCAAAGACTTTAGACTAAAAAAGAAAACAACCGTTCCAGGTAAGGAAGCACTTCCTAGTAACTATCAAAAAATGGAATGGAATGCTTTCTAGGGTATTGAATTAATTCCCTATCATTGGAAACATTCAGTTACTATAAAGGGAATTTATTAGAAAATCTTTGAGTCCTTCATTCATTTATGTCTTTGACCCTTCAAATGTTTGTTTCAGTACTATCAGTATTCCCTTATCAATATTGACTTCACCATTATTTTCGTCTTGTATTTATGAGCTAGAAGGTTCAAGAAAAGTTGGTAGAGAGGAAGAGGAGGAGCAGGTTTAGAAAGACAATGACAGGTATTGGAAACTGTTGAGGGAAAAGAACGTTACTCAAGAAGAAGATATCACTTGTTAAAAATTGTATTCTCCCAAGACTACTGATCCTCTGTAAGAATCACTCTATTGTTGTTGTGTGCCATCCAGTCGATTCTGACTCATAGTGACCCTATAGGACAGAGTAGAAATGCCCCAGAGAGTTTCCAAGCAGCAGCTGGCAGTTTCGAACTGCTGACCTTTTGGTTAGCAGCTGTAGTTCTTAACCACTTTGCCACCAGGGCTCCAAGAATCATTCTACCCTGTATTCTAAAAGTGGCAAAGATTTGTGGGAGTGCACTCCCCTTCTTGAAGTATATTAATCCTTGACCTTGTGACCAATAGCATGCATTTCTGAAGCAGATGGAGGAATAAGGTGCATCTGTGGCCACAGAACAAAGTGATGCAAATGACCCTCAAGGTGACAAATGATGTCTGTTTTGGCCTCATTAACATACAATTCCATGCAGGTATGATTCGATCAGCTTGGATTATAAGGCTAAGGTAGAACTTCTGCCTCCCAATGAATATTGTAAACACTTATGGCATCAGTGTGATTATCATTTTCCAGTGACGTATTCAACACAATGGAAGTGAAATTTCTTTTTTAAGCATTTGTAACAGTGCCTGTTACAGTTTCATTCATCAGCTACATAGTTCTTCCTAAGCTCACCTTGTATGTGTACTAATGCATTTAGATTGCATCATTTTTATTTTAATGCTTCTAAGAAGTTTCTGATGTGGAGGCAGGAACAAGATGGCAGAGTAGTCAGATGCTTCTGGTGGACCTTCTTACACCAAAGACCCCAAAAAACAAGTGAATGAATTATATGTGACAATCTAGGAGCCCTGAACATCTAAGGCAAGTTTGAGGAACTGGACTGAGTGGTGGGGGAGGGAGAGATGGTTCAGAAGCAGCGAGGAGTTGCCTGACCCAGTGAGAGCGTGAGCCCTTCAGGCCCGATCAGCTCATGGGTGAGCAGTGAGGAAGGCCAGCAGCGGTGCTCAGGGGGCGTATTCTGCAATGGGAGACACCCAGCTGCAGAGAGTCCCTCGGCCACCCAGAACCAGTGACAAGCAGCCCTAGATCAGCAAAAGATAAGTACTTGCGTACAGCCTACCGCGCGGATAAAAAGCACCCCCCTTAGGAAAAAACCTCTCTCCCATTTACCTGTCTGCTCCCTGCTCTGCACTGGGTCCCGGACTGGCTTCAGCGATCGCTGAGTCCCCTGGGCCGGAAGTAGTATCCATCACACGCTCAAAGCCATTCTCCCAGCCTTGGAGAGTGAACAAATTAACAAAAGGGAAAAAATAAACTGCTGGCTCCCCTAAGCCAGGAAGCCAGGGTAAGCACAGATCCTTTGCCTAGGCACAGGCATAAGGGATTCACGGATTTTGAGTGCTTTTCCCCCTGCAGAGACTTGTGTGGGCCCATTTCAGCAGCGTAGGCCCTCATTACTGCATTACAACAGGGTATATACCTGAAGTCTAACTTGAACTGTTTCAGCTGTGAAGTGGTAGGTTCATGACATTTGACACTGCTCTGCCCATTGAGCAGGGTCTTCACCTACCCACATCAGGGGCCTGAGGACTGGTGGCCCCAACCACGCCACCTAGCCACCTGAATAGGGGCCCAAGAATAAGAAGTGCCCCCCAGTCCTTACAGCCAACAGCACTGGGTGCTCATAGTCCGGCTGCAAAACCCACCCACCTACACACTCTAGGGAACAGGGACACACCTTCCTCCTGGACACTTAGGGGTGGCCATCAGCCCCCTGCTTTGCTCAGAGTGTGTCCCCCTGCTGCAGACAGATGCCTGTGCCTACACCAATCACCCATGCATATCTAGGACTGTAGGTGAGAGCTGACACCACACACTGGTAGCTATCTACCTGGGCACCTGAGCTGAAACCATACAGGAGGAGTGGGCGGACTCCTGAGCTCACATACCTAGTAACAGATCTAACCACCCGGTGACAGGACATTAGAGCTTCAAAGGTGCCAGTAATCAAACTAGCTCATACGAGCAGCCTATTTGGGCATATCAAAACAAAACAAGAAGCTAGGACACAGTAAGCAACCATAAAATAAATATAGTAACTTATTGATGGCTTGGAGACAATGGTCAATATCAAATCACATGAAGAGGCAATCCATGATGGGTTCAGCAAGCTCTCAAAATAAAGAATCTAGAAATTTTCCAGACCAGGAAAATTTCTTGGAATTATTGGAGGAAGAATACCAAAGATTAATATACAGAACTCTTCAAGAAATTAGAGAGAAAATAAAGCAAAACACAGAACACGCAATAGAGAAACTTAAAAAGATTAAAGAAGAGCATAATGACAAATACAACATTCTGCAAGAATCCATAGAGAGACAGCAATCAGAAATCAGAAGATTAACAGTTAAATTTCAGAATTAGACAACTCAATAGAAAGTCATAGGAGCAGAATTGAGGGAATGGAAGTCAGAATTAGTGAGATTGAAGATGAAGCACTTGACACCAACTTATTTGAGGAAAAATCAGATAAAATGGTTTAAAAAAATGAAGAAACTCTAAGAATTATGCGGGACTCTATCAAGAGGAATAACCTACGAGTGATTGGAGTACCAGAACAGGAGGGATAACAGTAAATACAGAGAGAATTGTTGAATATTTGTTGGCAGAAAACTTCCCTGATATCATGAAAGATGACAAGATATTTATCCAAGCTTCTTATTGAACCCCACATAAGGTAGATCCCAAAAGAAAGTCACCAAGACATATTATAATCAAACTTTCCAAAACCAAAGATAAAGAGAGAGTTTTAAGAGTGGCTAGGGATAAACAAAAAGTCATCTACAAAGGAGAGTCAATAAGAGTAAGCTTGGACTACTCACCAGAAACCATACGGGCAAGAAGGCAATGGGATGACCCATATAAAGCCCTGAAGGAAAAAAACTGCCAGTCAAGAATTATATATCCAGCAAAACTGTCTCTCAACTATAATGGCAAAATTAGGGCATTTCCAGATAAACAGACATTTAGGGAATTTGCAAAAACGAAACCAAAATTACAAGAAATACTAAAGGGAGTCCTCTGGTTAGACAATCAGTAACATCAGATAACAACCCAAGACTTAGAACATAGGACAGAGCAACCAGATATCAACCCAGATAGGGAAGTCACAAAAATAAATCAAAGCCAAAAGACTGAAAATAGGGAAACAGATGTCAATATGTAAAAGCTGACAACATTAAAATGAAAAAGAGGGACTTAAAAAATGTAGACATAGACTTTGCATATGGAGAGAAAGTCAAGGCAATATAAAGAAATAAAAGACTGGTATAAACTTAGAACAATAGGGGTAAATATTAAGGTAACCACAAAGGAAACTAATAATCGTACAAGTCAAAATAAAAAACTATGAAAATATATAAAGACTCAGCAAACACAAAATTAACAACAAGGAAAAGGAACAAAATTAACAAGGAAAAAGATGAAAAGCAAATATAAAATATAAAGAAAAATGATGCAGCACAGAAAATTAAATGGACTCAAAGAAAATGTCAACAACACACAAAAAAGACATCAAAAGGACAGCACTAAACTCATACCTATCAATAATTACGCTGAATGTAAATGGACTAAATGCACCAATAAAGAGACAGAGAATGGCAGATTGGATTAAAAAAACATGATCCATCTATATGCTGCCTTAAAGAGACACACCTTAGACTTAAAGA
>NW_004443969.1:11147087-11149229 GCF_000243295.1 Trichechus manatus latirostris
ATAAAGGGCATCCAAACTGATACGGAAGAAGTAAAAGTATCTCTATTTGCAGATGTTATGATCTTATACACAGAAAACCCCAGAGAATCCACAAGAAAACTACTGGAACTAATAGAAGATTTCAGCAGAGTTTCAGGATACAAGATAAACATGCAAAAATCAGTTGGATTCCTTTACACCAACAAAGAGAAACTCAAAGAGGAAATCACCAAATCAATACCATTTATAATAGCCCCCAAGAAGATACAATACTTAGGAATAAATCTAATCAGAGACATAAAAGACCTATACAAAGACAACTACAAGACACTACCGCAAGAAACCAAAAGAGACCTGCATAAGTGGAAAAACATACTTGCTCATGGATAGGAAGACTCAACATTGTGAAAACGTCAGTTTTACCCAAAGCGATTTACAGATACAATGCAAACCCAATCCAAATTCCAGTGGCATTTTTTAATGAGATCGAGAAACAAATCACCAACTTCATATGGAAAGGGAAGAGGCCCCAAGTAAGTAAAGCATTACTCAAGAAGAAGAACAAAGTGGGAGGCTTCACACTACCTGATTTTAGAACCTATTATACTGCCGCGGTATTCAAACAGCCTGATACTCGTACAACAACAGAATCATAGACCAATGGAACATAATTGACAATCCAGACATAAATTCATCCACCTATGAGCAGCTGACATTTGACAAAGGCCCAAAATCCGTTAATTGGGTAAAAGTCTCTTTAACAAATGGTGCTGGCATAACTGGATATCCATCTGCAAAACACTGAAACAAGACGCATACCTCACACCATGCACAAAAACTAACTCAAAGTGGGTCAAAGACTTAAATATCAAATCGAAAATGATAAAGATCATGGAAGAAGAAATAGGGACAACACTAGGAGCCCTAATATATGGTGTAAACACATTACGAACCATAAGTAACAATGCCCACGCACCAGAAGAGAGACTAGATAACTGGGAACTCCTAAAAATCAAACACTTATGCTTATCAAAAGACTTCATCAAAGAGTAAAAAGACAACCTACAGACTGGGAAATAATGTTTGGCTATGACAAATCCGATCAGTGTCTAATTTCTAAAATCTACAAGATACAGCAAAACCGCAACAACAAAAATACAAATAACCCAATTAAAAAATGGGCAAAGGATATGAACAGGCACTTCACCAAAGAAGATATTCAGGCAGCTAACAGACTCTTGAAGAAATGCTCACGATCATTAGCCATTAGAGAAATACAGATCAAAACTACAATGAGATATCATCTCACCCTAACAGGGCTAGCAATCCAAAAAAACACAAAATAATAAATGCTGGAGAGGTTGTGGAGAGACTGGAACACTTATGCACTGTTGATGGGAATGTAAAATGGTACAGACACTTTGGAAATCAATTTAGCGCTTCCTTAAAAAGTTAGAAATAGAAGTACCTTATGATCCAGCTATCCCGCTTCTTGGAATATATCCTAGAGAAATAAGAGCTATCACACAAATAGATATGTGCATACCCGTGTTCATTGCAGCACTGCTCACAATAGCAAAAAGATGGAAACAACCTAGGTGCCCATCAACGAACGAATGGATAAACAAATTATGGCATATCCACACAATGAAATACTACACAATAATAAAGAACAACGATGAAGCCGTGAAACATAACTTGGAGGAATCTGGAAGGCATTATGCTGAGTTTATCTAGTCAGTCACAGAAGGACAAATATTGCATAAGACCACTATTATAAGAACTCAAGAAAAGGTTTAAACACAGAAGACAACATTCTTTGATGGTTACAAGGGTGGGGAGGGATGGTGACGGTTATTCACTAACTAGATAGTAGACAAGTATTATCTTAGGTGAAGGGAAGGACAGCACACACTACAGGGGAAGTCTGCACAACTGGACTAAACCAAAGCTAAGAATTTCCTGAATATAGTCAAACACTTTGAGGGACAGAGTAGAAGCGGTAGGGATCTGGGGACCATGCTTTCAGGGGACATCTAACATTAAGAAAATGTTCTGCATCCTACATTGGTGAGTGGCGTCTGGGGTCTTAAAAGCTTGCAAGCGGCCATCTAAGATGCATCAATTGGTCCCAACCACCTGGAGTAAAGGAGAATGAAGAAC
>NW_004443969.1:11149764-11198055 GCF_000243295.1 Trichechus manatus latirostris
AAAAAAAAAAAAAAAAAAAGTTTCTGATGTTTCTTTTCTTTCTCAGATTACTGCTTTTATTCCCATAGCCATCTCTTGCTGACCTTTAGATTTCTGAGCATTATTCCTCTTCTCCTCATTGACAGAGAGCACATCTATGTTGCTGTTAATATCTAGTGAACACTGAGTAATACACAGCAAATAGCAGATCTGTAGGAAGTTAAATTTTGAATTTTGATAGAAAATTATTATGTTAAAACATTTTTTTTAAGTATCAGGTATTTTGAGGGCTTCCTGAAATTTACTCTTAACTCTGAAAAATTGGTGATTATTTCGAGACATTCTAAGGCACTGAATATACCAAGACTGTTAGCCCAGTGGACATGAGTCATTTTATTTTCTTTAGAACTTTACTTGCTGTTGTTAGGTGCTGTCGATTTTCTACTAATCGCCACCCCACATGACAGAGTAGAACCACCCCATAGGATTTCTTAGGCTGTAATCTTTCTGGAAAGCAGATTGCCAGGACTTTTTCCTGTGGAGCTGCTGGGTGGGTTCAAACTGCCAACCATTTGGTTAGCAACTAAGCGCATAACTGTTGAGCCATGAGGGCTTCTTAAGAATTTTACCAAATCATCAGTTAATACTTACTTATTAAAACATCTGCTGGCATTTTGTTTTCCGTGTACCATACCAATGAGAAAAGTTTCTCTCCTTGGGGGCTTTGAGGTCCTCCAATACTGTATCTATTGGTGCTCACTTCAGCTTTGGAATTCGCAACAGTCTGGAAAGTGTTCTTATAAAAGGTGTAATGTTGATATGGTAAATGTTAGGTATCTAAGAGTGTGTGAGAATGAAAGCTTTACAATGTTTTGGGGCACATAATTGGGAATTGATTTTTCATATAGATTTGAGGTTACTGGCTTACCTAGCCCATTTCTTTTGTTCTTATTGTTCATTGTGATTTTATTAGAATAGAATGTACCTTGCTCTACCTGTTCAATTCAATCCATTCATTCATTCTGCATTTACTGTGCACCTACTATGTCTAGATGTTGGAGTACAAGTTGCTAGAAAACCTGTTGCTGTCGAGTCGAGACTAACTGCCCTAAAGGGTTTCCAAGGAGTGGCTGGTGGATTTGAATTGCCAACCTTTTGGTTAGCAGCCGAGCTCTTAATCACTGCACCACCAGGGCTCCAGGAGTGCAAGCTAGGATTACAAAATGAAAAAACATGACCCCTGCCCTCAAGGAACAAACTTTTGTTTTGCCCCTGCAGACTCCCTAGGAATATGGATGAAGCTTGTGAAAATGCACATTTTTAACAGAAAATGCACATTTTTAGCAACATAGAATCCTAAGTAAATCAGTTCACGCATGCCAAGAATAAAAGAACAGACATTGTGATATTATTATACACCGATCTCAGCCATCCACTTGGCTGCCCCTAATGGGCCACTGCTAACATTCATGGACAGTTTAGAAGTCACTGTTGGCTCATTTGTCTTCCTTCAGCTCTTAGGTCTCTGCAGTGTAGAGCTGCTTCCACTTTGGCTCCCCAAGGACAGCATACAAACAAAGAGAAGATTTACCATTCCTGCATTTCTCCAGTGGACCTTCCCACTCCTCCATACTCACATTTTTCCTTCCCTTACGATGAAGAGTGAAAGGTTTAAACATGCTTGCAAGAGTGAAGTCGTTTCAAAGAATATATTATAAAGTAAATAGTTTTAATGAACTGTGGGTAACAGTAATACCATTTCACAGAAGAGATCTGTGCTATTGCAGTTTAATTAAAATCTTTCTGCTGATGGAACGTTCTCTCTCTGGTGTTTTCTTTAATGCATTCATGATGCATCTGTCTGGGCTCCCTTGCTAGAGATATCTTTCATTATAATCCACTTATCTAAGTTTGTAATTAAACTTCTAAATATAAAATTTCCAGTGGCAAATTGCCAAGGTACCCAGTGAACTTTTCGTCTTTCTCTGAGAGAAATCACTCTTTCAAAATTTTGAGTTTGTGTTTTAGCCAGTTGATAATTTTTAAAGCGTGTACACACACACACACACGCACACACACACACACTTTAAAAGTATGATGTACTATAGTACATTAGTACATGTAGAGTGGCTTTTTATTTAGCATCATCAATTTCTGACTGTTTCTGTGAAATTGGAGGAAAATAATATTGATTGAATTGATGTATTGCATTTTTTAGGGAAGAAAAATGATAAATGAAATATATTTCAAGATAACTGCCTTCAGGCTTTGTTGATTTATTTAAACCATCTAGCGACAATAAAAAAAAACACCTTGGAGATGCTCGTAGAAAGAGCATATTCTGTTTTCTATTGGTCAAGCATATTCTTGCAACTTTCTTTGTAGTATATGCAATAAATAAGGTAAAAAAAAATTTAAAACACCTTTTGCATTTTTACTTAATTTGGAATATTCTCTTTCAGATATGACTCCATTCTCTTGGGAGGTAGGAATGAGACAGGATGAAAGTAAATTCCATCAAATCTCCTGAATTTAATAAGCAACTTATTAATGGTCAGTCAGTACCCAACCATAATAAATGAAAACTTATAAAAGTTAATGGAAGAGACAGTTAGAAAATTTTATAGGTTTATAAACATGTTAGTATTTTTATGTCAACTGTGGACACATTTTTCAATAAATGTTCCTTTGCAGCACTAGGTGCATAATTAATCAAGAGAACACAAGCTATATTTACAGTTTAATTGGATAATTCTCCTGACATTAAATATTTAGAATCTTACATTGCACAAAATATTAATGAGTAATTAAGTATTTTATAATTTCAAAGGTCAGCAGCATTTGAGAAGAGGATGTTACCTTGTTCACAGATTCTAGTTATCCTGAATTCTTAGAGTAACTGATAAATATAAGTCCACATAAAATCAGTATCTTTCTACATTCATATATATAACATTATTGCATATTATATATGTTAAACATAAATGTTTATTTTGGCTAAAAGAAGCTATCAAATTCTTCCCTAAACTTTCAAGAAAAATGGACTATAGACTACTACCATTAGGTATTTATTTTATTTCTTAGGATAGCTACAGAAGATGATTAGACCAAGTTCATTATCCTTTCTAGAACTTAAGGCTTTCAAAAGTAATGCATTTTGTTTTCGTAATTAACCTAAGCTCCTCCAAACAAGAGATTACATATATTTTATTCTTTCTTTAGTAATTGTGTTATGTTTTCTTGTTTTCTCATATTATCCTCATTAAACTATTTAACTTATCATTTTTTCCTGCTTTATAATATAGGAGATTATTTAGATTCTCTCACTTGAGGACTTAAAAAATATGCAATATAGAACTTTCTGTATTCTTCTGATCTTTTGGGTGGCAGAGTGGGATGCTTGTAATTTATTGAGTAGGTGAACATTTTCAGGTATTTACCATAACCCAAATGATTTTCAGGGTCTCTTAATGGCTAAACTTCCCTGAGCACAGAGGAGAGAATTCAGAGACTCAAACCAAGAGAAATTCTTAAAATGATAAAGTTTTCCGTTAGCCTGTACCGCACCTAATTTAGAGCCTATTAATAAGATAACCTGTTACTGCTCTCAATTTAAATTATTTTTGTGGTAAACTAAACAAATTGTAGTGGCCATTAAAGTTGATATGACAAACACACATATTAATCAATGATTTATCATCTTTTTTTGCCCTGAATTCAGAGACTAAAATCCTGACAGTCTTTTATTGGAGCGGATAAGTGTTTAGTAGTAACAGCTGTTGTTGAATAATAATCTAAGGAGGGTCCTAAGATGAAAAGTAGGAAAGCATACATTTCAGAATCCATTCCTTTTGATAAAATTTATTTTCCTTGATTCCATAATTTTATTCCTTTCCCACAAGAGTCATAAAACTTAGTGTTTGGGGGCCATTTTTATGCTTTAAAAAAAGTAAATTATTCTTTGTTCATCTAAGAAACTTGGAAATAGAATTCTTTTCAAATGAGAATCAGCCCTTTTAGCTGTATCTTAAACTGTAGTAGTGTGTTCTTTGTGTTAGGTAAGACCTCATTGCCTTTATGTTTGGCCTATATGTCCTGAATATTGGGATTCTTGAAATGATTTTTTAATTTTTTGAAATAATCTTATTTTGCAGGTGAACGAGCTTTTCTATCCATCTGTCTCCCATTGTATGCTGAAGCACCTTCTTCAAAATTATGGTCTAAGATGGAGAAAACCTGAGTAGAAAAAAATTAAAAAATATATATAGACTCAGTAATCCATTCACTAATTTAGCAAATATTTATTGAACATCTTCTGTTTTCTAGTCAATACAGTGGGTACTGGGGTTATAACAATGAATGAGACAAGTACATGCTGGCAGAGAAGATGAAAAGAAAACAAATCATCCAAAATAGATACGCTAGATTGTCAGGGATCGATATTTTGTTGGTCCTACAAACAAAGAAAGAGCCAGTGGGGAGGACAGAAAGTGACCACAGGGGTGCTGAAGGAAAACAGGGTGGTCTGGGAGTGTGGGGTTGAAAGCCGGGGATGAAATAAGATCACCTGGGGAGTGAGCAAACCTAGAGAAGAAAGGTGTCTGAGGACACACCAACTTAGAGGTCAAAATGGGAGAGGGTACCAGAAAAGGAGGCTGAGAAGAAGTGGCCAGTAAGAAATTAAAAAAAAAAAGTGAGTAAGTTTGGTGTTTTCACCCCAAGTAAGGAAAGTGATTAAAAGGAGGGAGTGGTGGAAGATTGGAGTAAGAACCAGGGACTCTAGAAGGTAATGAAGAGATGGTTTTAACATTGCAAGAATGTGTCTATGATACCTTCAGAAGCAGGGAGGAGTTGGCAATGGCATAGAAGGTAGCTAAACAAGTATTTTCTTACTTTAGACTGTGTCTATATGATTTGTTCTGATTGGGGAATCTGAGGCAGCTTACCAAAGTAATTACTACCTTTTTCCTTTATTTACAATCCATCATAAATGAAGCACCTTTTTTTTTTCTTTTTTTTTTTTTTTTACTAGAATGACACTTATGAAAGATGACAACAGATGTGGATACTTTTCTTTGAATAATGTATGTATTACCCAAAGAAGCTAATATCACCTGCATGGAAACAGTAACAGCCACGTTCGAAGTTAGCATAGAGTTTCAAGGTGTTGTTTGAATCACCTTAGAAGTTACGTTCAAACTGTAGAAGTCAGAGAGAGAGAGAGGCATCATACAAATATGTCTATGTATAAATAGACTCACTGCATCTAGTGACATCAATACTGTAGGAGTTAGAGTTGCTTTCAGCTCATGTACCTGAAAATACAAAAAATGGCTTGAAAACAAAGGGATTTATTTGTCTCCTCAAACAGAAAGTGCAGAGGTTGGCCATCTAGGTATCTAGGACAGTTGCTGCAGCACCGTGATGTCATCAGTCTCAGGCTTGTGCTGTATCTCTGCTCCATCACCCTTAGCGGTGGCATCATCCCAGTGGTCTTGAGATGGCTGTGGTAGCTCCAGGCGTTGTGTGTGTGTTCCAGGCAGGGAGAATGGGAATGGGACAATGACAAAGGATCATACTTTCTCCTTTGGGTCTTTCTATTTTTATTGGAGAAGAGTTGCTCCTCCTACACCCCTCTCTTCCACATTCCTGCCTACAAATCTTTGACCAGAACCGTGTCACATGGCCACCCTAGCTGTGAGGGAATTTGGGAATGTGATTTGTTTTTTAATGGGTTATGTGGCCACCCTGAAAAATTGTAGCAATAGAAGAAAAGGAGAATATAGCAACATCTGTGAAAGCTCGGCTGCTAACCAAAAGGTCAGCAGTTTGAATCCACCAGCTGCTCCTTGGAAACCCTATGGGGTAGTTCTACTGTGTCCTATAGGGTTGCCATGAGTTGGAATTGACTTGACAGCAATGGGTTTGGTGTTTTGTTTTTTTTTTGGGGGGGTGGGGGGACAGTTTCCACAAGTATCAAGTTGTAATTTTGAAGCTTTTGGAAAGTCTGTTTCAAACTTTTTTTCTATCTGGTTATGTCCTGTAGCAAAAGTTTGTCCAGAGATGTGTACAATATTTGTGTGGGCGTTTTGCAAAAAAACTTCTGTGCCCTTAGTACCTGATGTAAATAAACCTATTGCAGTTATTGATACAGCAAACAGAAAAATCACATTGATTGTATATTTTATGGTATGCTTGTCTGCACCACATGCTTACCCTGACATGAGTTAGGATTCCTATGGTACCTGCAGAACCTGTCATGCTGAGTCTGCAGAGGGAGGGGCATCAAGGAAGAGGCTGGCTGTTGAAAGGCCTCAGGAAGTTACTAAACATTGTGTGCTTGCCAGGCCAGAGGTTACTCCCTCACGAAATAGAGATGATATTACCTGTTTTCTCCTTCACAGGGTCAGTGTGAATCTTTAATGGGGCTCTTGGTACAGAGTGCTTTTAGCTCTTCAGAAATATAGCACAGAGTCACGAGACTGGGAGGTTGAAAAATCATCTCCCATTCCTTTGCCGCAGGGCAGATTGCACGTAGACTATTCCTTAAATATTGCTGAAGTTAGGACTTTTCTAAATGTTGAGAAGGAAGTGGCAGTAGTAAAATGACAGCCCTTAGTGAGTGCTTACTCTCTGGCCAGCACTAGTCTGCTCACTCTACATCCATTATTTTATTCCATCCCTACACCCCTACCCCACAGAGGTCATTGGATGACTGTCCTCCTCACTTGGTAGATGAGGACTCTGAGGACCCAAGGTCAGTTGACTTGCCAGGCTCCACCCTGGTGTGAGATATTGAAACAATCGGAATTGTAGTGTCAGGCCTCTTTTGTAGCACAGCTTTGATGCTTTCTGGCTTTTGTTTCCTTGGAATCATTATTTAATATCTTAATGATCAGTTTCCTTTTCATCTGAAAAATAAGAATAAGCATTCATGGTATTGTTGTTAGCTGCCACTGAGTCAGCCTGTGATTCATGGAAACACCAAGCACAAGAGAATGAAAGGCTGCATTATCCTACACCATCACCATAATGGGTTGTTGATCAGGCCGTAGTGATCCATAGGGTTTTCATTGGCTGATTTTTGAAAGTAGATCACCAGGCCTTTCTTCCTAGTCTGTATCAGTCTGGAAGCTCCACTGAAACCTGTTTAGCATTATGTTGTTGTTAGGTGCTGTTGAGTTGGTTTTGACTCATAGCGGCCCTCTGTACAACAGAAAGAAACACTGCCCGGTCCTGTACCATCCTCACAATCGTTGCTACATTTGAGCCCACTGTTGTAGCCCCTGTGTCAATCCATCTCCTCAAAGGTCTTCCTTGTTTTCACTGACCCTCTACCCTACCAAGCATAACGTCCTTCTCCCGGTACTGGTCCCTCCTGATAACATGTCCAAAGTACGTGAGAGGAAGTGTCCCAATGCTCACTTCCAGGACGGACTTGTTCATTCTTCTGGCAGTTGATGGTATATTCACTATTCTTTGCCAACATCATGATTCAAAGGCATCAATCCTTCTTCAGTCTTCCTTATTCATTGTTCTGCTTTTGCATGCATATGAGGTGATTGAAAATACCATGGCTTGGGTCAGGTACACCTTAGTCCTCAAAGCGACATTTTTGTTTCTGAACACTTTAAAGAGGTCTTTTGCAGCAGATTTGCCCACTGAAATGCTTTGTTTGATTTCTTAACAGCTGCGTTCATGGGCATTGATTGTGGATCCAAGCAAAATGAAATCCTTGACAGCTTCAATCTTTTCTCTGTTTATCATGATGTTGCTTATTGGTCCAGTTGTGGGAATTTTTAGGTTGAGGTGTAATCCATATCAAAGACTGTCGTTTTTGATGTTCATCAGTAAGTGCTTCGAGTCCTCTTCATTTTAGCAAACAAGGTTGTGTCATCTGCATAACACAGGTTGTTAATATCATCAGCCAGAACAAGGCCAGCGGCTGACTGCGGAACTGACCATCAGTTGCTCATACGCAAGTTCAAGTTGAAGCTGAGGAAAATTAAAACAAGTCCACGAGAGCCAAAATATTACCTTAAGTATATCCCACCTGAATTTGGAGACCATCTCAAAAATAGAGTTGACACATTGAACACTAATGACCGAAGACCGGGCGAGTTGCGGGATGACATCAAAGACATTATACATGAAGAAAGCAAAAGGTCATGAAAAACACAAGAAAGAAAAGACCAAAGTGGATGTCAGAAGAGGCTCTGAAACTTGCTCTTGAACACAGAGTAACTAAAGCAAATGGAAGAAATGAAGAAGTTTTTAAAAAGCTGAACAGAAAATTTTGAAGGGCGGTTTGAGAAGACAAAGTATTATAATGAAAACCAAGAGGGAAGAACACACTCAGCATTTCTCAAGTTGAAGGAACTGAAGAAAAAATTCAAGCCTCAAGTTGCAATTTTGAAGGATTCTATAGGCAAAATATTGAATGACTCAGGAAACATCAAAAGAAGATGGAAGGAATAAAGAGAGGCACTATACTGCAAAGAATTGGTCAATGTTCAGCCATTTCAGGTAGTAGCATATGATCAAGAACTGATGGTTTTGAAGGAACAAGTCCAAGCTGCACTGAAGGCATTGGTGAAAAGCAATTGAAATGTCCCAACAAATGGATGCAGCCCTGGAGATGCTCACTCGTCTTTGCTAAGAAATTTGGAAGACAGCCACCTGGCCAACTGACTGAAAGAGATCCAAATTTGTGCCATTTCAAGGAAAGGTGATCCAACAGAATGTGGAAATTATCAAACAATATCATTAATATCACATGCGAGTAAAATTTTACTGAAGAGAATTAAAAAATGGTTGCAGCAGTACATCGACAAAGAACTGCCAGAAATTCAATCCAGATTCAGGAGAGGATGTAGAAAGAAGGATATCATTGCTGAAGTCTGATTGATCTTGGCTGAAAGCAGAATACCAGCAAGGTGTTTACTTTGTGACTATTCAAAGGCATTCTACTGTGTGGATCACAACAAATTACTGATAACGTTGCAAAGAATGGGAATTCCAGAACACTTAATTGTGCTCATGTGGAACCTGTACATAGACAAAGAGGTAGTTGTTCAGACAGAACAAGGGGATACTGCATGATTTAAAATCAGGAAAGGTGTGTGTCACGACTGTATCTTTTCACCATACTTAGTTTGTATGCTGAGCAAATAATGTGAGAAGCTGGACTATCTGAAGAAGAATGTGGCTTCAGGATTGAAGGAAGACTCATTAACAACCTGAGATATGCAGAGATGTTTAGCTTCATATCAAGATGCAGACCTCCACGGACAGATGGGTGGTGGCTGCACATGCAGTGCATTGGCTGGGAGTCCTGCATGGAAGGTGAGAATTCTGTTTCTGAACCACCAGTTACCTCTACTCATAGTATTATTGTGAGGAATAAGTGAAGTGATATGTAAATTGCCTTACACAAGCTTCCCAGACAGCTCACACAGGGTTGTAAAAAATCTACATTTTAAAGGATATGAAAAATTACTTGTGTTGATATTGGGTTACAACACTAGTCTCCCTTGTTTCAGAGGAAGGCCATTGAGATATCTTGTAAACAACTTTCTACCTCTATGACCTTGGGCTTGTCACTTAACTCTCCATGCCTCAGTTTCTTCATCTCTAAAATGAGAGATAATGTGAAAAACTACTTCATAGTGATGTAGGGAGAATTAAAGTACTTAGGACAGTAGCTTGTATATAATACATATGGTAAGTGCATTCCAAAGATGAAATGGAATGCGTAATATTGCAATCAGAAATTAGGCAGGTAGCTGGAGACAGGGAAATGCTTCTGAGATTTCTCCAGCAGTATTTAGTTAACAGGGGGCAGAGGTGGTTCACTGGTAGAATTCTCTCCTTCCATCCTGGAGACCCGATTTGATTCCCACCTAGTGCACCTCATGCAGCCACTACCCATCTGTCAGTGAAGACTTGTGTGTTGCTATGATGCTGAACAGGTTTCAGTGGAGCTTCCAGACAAGATGGACTTGAAAGAGAGGCGTGGCAATCTACTTTCAGAAATTAGCCAATGAGAGCCCTATGGATCACAATAGTCCAGTCTGTAACTGACCATGGGGACGGTGCAGGAGCCGGCAGTGTTTTGTTCCGTAGTGCATGGGCTCGCCATGAGTTGGGGTCCGACTCAATGGCAGCTAACAACAACATTTGGTTAACAATCAGTTTAGTTGGAGTTGCCATCCTGACAACTGAGTCAGTCTCGACAGTGGGTGTCATCTCCTCCAGCCTGAGTCCTGTTAAGCAGCCATCTTTCTTTACCATCTTCTCTGCACAGGTACCATAAGATGGCACTATGGGATACGCACAGTCACAGTTCGCTTTTCTCCCACTCATTGCTGTTCCTTCAGACTGAAAGCAGTTCGGAAGGGTTTTTTATTTTTAAGTTCTGTACCTCTTAAATATTCAGGAACTTCGACTGTAAGAATACATTTAAAGGAAAATGAAATGCATATGAAGTGTAAGACACATTTTTCAGCGTTTGAACGGACTTTAAATGATTAGAAAACTGAGGCTAAAGGGAGAAGCTGTGTTTTTTATTTCTCTTAGTATTCATCACTTTAGAGTTAACACTGCAAATATGTTTTGGATGCTAAGATATATAGTAAATAAGTTGATTTGGAAATTCAACGACCCTCATCATATAAATTATTCATGCCCTCGTGGGTAGCACGTTTCCTGCATAATAATTTTTTTTTTTAATCATAGTTCCAGAAAATTTCCATTTGTGTTATACAGACTGAAGGGTGAAATCTCTTAATTGTTGTTGCTTGTTTCCTCTCATTCTGTTTTTAGTGAACTCTTGTGTAGCTTCTCAAGTAATGGGTGCTAGAATGAGACTCAGTGTCTTCCAAGGGATAATTCTGTGAGTTTCAGGCTTTTGAGGGAAAGAGAGACAACATGGTTAGTGGGTTCAAAGTCCATCCTGCTCCTGCCACTAACTCAGGAGAGGCACAGTTATGTTATATATTTGTTAAAATGCAGCATGGTGAATGGTGGAAATTCTGTCAAAGCTAGTTTCCTGTGCTCTGCCCTCAAACTTAGGAAAAGGGAAGTAATGAGGTATAGAGTTTTAGGAAATGTAGACACTAAAAGTCTGTGGGTGTTCTTTAGGAGTAGGGTTGCTGTAGCACACTAAATTGAGAAGCTTTTGCTCATTCTCTAAGACCTTTACTTCAGATCGTTTGGTCAAGAACAGTCTTAGGTTTCCTACTGGCACTCTACCTTGTTAGTGAGAGCATGGAGATAGAGAAATCCAGGAGGCTCTTCCAGCCACTCTGCCCAGGGATCTTCCACTGAGTGTTGGATTCCTTGATGTTGTTAGATGCTGTGAAGTTGGCTCCCAACTCATGGCAACCCTGTGTGCGAAGGAACAAAATGCTGCCTGGTCCTGTGTCATCTCCATGACTGATTGCGAGCTGGATTGTTGTGATCCATAGGGTTTTCACTGGCCAATTCTCAGATGTAGATTGCCAGGCCTTTCTTCCTAGTCCATTTTAGTCTGGAAGCTCTGTTGAAACCTGTTCAGCATCATAGCAACACACCAGCCTCCACTGACAGACAGGGGATGTCTGCCCATGAGGTGCATTGGCCAGGAATCAAACCCTGGTTTTCTGCATGAAAAAAGAATTGTATCACCGAACCACCACTGCCCTCATCGTTGAGTGACTTAGGTGAACACAAGGGGAGCTTTAAAGACATCAGGACTCTTTGCAGATTCACCACTGGGCTCTAGACTGCTGATGGAGCCTCAGAGGAGACAGAAGCTCATAGCAATCTGTGTTAAATTTAATACTAATGGTTTCCATTGGCAATTAAAACTCCAAATTTGATACTAAATTCATTTACTTGGAACTTACAATCTAGCTACATAGACAAAACATTCGTATGAATTCTTAGCTAATCATTTCAGCTCAGGGCGATCTCATTGGTACTCCTAATCCTTTTAAATCTTATTTTGCCTTCTCACCTACAGCAATTTGAGGTAGAGAAGATATGCTTTTGGTCATCCTTCTTTCCAGTTTTTTCATGACTTGAATATGTTTTTAGCTACACTGGATGCATGTCTGCCGCTAATAAGAATGGACGAAGTCATTTCCTATACTCTGACGATTTCACATCGTGAAGAGGAATCTTCTCAGTAGACAGCTGGTCCTACTAGCTAATTATTAACTATGGAAAAGATAGCTTTGGATCAACTACCCTAAAATACAAATCATCATTTTTATCAAAAGTCCTCTAACATTGAATTGACTTAGATTCATCATTATGCAGAAGACCAGTTTATTTGGTTTCCTAGGAATATATTTTTCAACTAATTTGCTTTGTAGCATTCACTATAGAGATTATGGATTATACGGGGGTGTCATCGACTGAATTGTGTCCCTCCAAAATATCTGTCAACTGGGCTATGCGATGATTCCCAGTATTGTGTGGTTGGCCACCATTTTGTCATCTGATGTGATTTTCCTATGTGTTGTAGATCCTATCTCTATCATGTTAATGAGATAGGATTAGCGGTAGTTATGTTAATGAGGCAAGACTCAATCTACAAGATTGAATTGTGTCTTAATCCAATCTCTTTTGAGATATATAAAACAGAGAAGCGAGCAGAGAGACATGGGGACCTCATACCACCAAGAAAGCAGCGCCGGTAGCAGAGCACATCCTTTGGACCCAGGGTTCCTGCATGGAGAAGCTCCTAGACCAGGAAAAGATTGACGACAGAGACCTTGCCCCAGAGCCAATGGAGAGAGAAAGCCTTCCCCTGGAGCTGACACCCTGAGTTCAGACTTTTAGCCTACTTGACTGTGACAGAATAAACTTCTGTTTGTTAAAGCCATTTACTTGTGGTATTTCTGTTATAGAAGCACTAGATAACTAAGACGGGGGCAATATGTAGATTTTTTTCAACTACTTCAATGGAGTAATTGGCAATGACATTTTTTGAAAAATGTCCAGACTAGAATCTTTATATTAAATCTCTCTTATGCAGAATTTGGGGCAGTAACCACCCATTGTTTTGTGTGTGCTGGAGAAAAGACTTTGTTGGTTTCTGAGGAAAATAATGGCTTCAGGTATTTTCTGACTCCACCTTTCAGCAGAAATGGAATGACTATCCATTTTGACAAAAGACTTAAAAACTAGATACCATCAGTTCACTTTGACTCATGGTTTCCCCATGTGTGTCAGAGTAAAACTGTTCTCCATAAGGGCTTTCAATCCTGATTTTTCAGAAGTAGATCACCAGGCTTTTCTTTTGAGGTGCCTCCAGGTGGACTCAAACTTTCAATCTTTCCATAAGCAGACAAGCAGGTTAACTGCACCACCCAGGGACTCCACAAAAGACTTAGACTTTAAAATATCATGGTACCATTCTTTCTCCATCCTTTGCTGTGTTACTTCTTAAAGCATATGTATTTACCATTAGAAACTTGAAATATCTATAGTTTAGGGATTGTGTGTCTGAGTGTGTGTGTGTATGTGTGTGTGTGGTGTGTGTGGGAAATAATTAGCAAATGGTTGGTTAAGTGTGCAGTTGGCAAAAGTGCCTCATCTAAGTGGTCACAATTCATATCGTTCACAGATACTAACCTATATGAGATCTTGTGGGTGGGAGCTGAGATTCCAGAGATTCTAGCTGGAAAGGCGATTTCTTTCGTACATAAACCCACACCTGAACCCACTCAGCCAAGCAGGCACTGACTGGTACACACATATGCCCATGGCTGCACTCTGTTCCCAGCCATTCTCTGGGGGTCTCCTGAGTCTCTTCTCTAGCTCTCCCACAGCTCCACCTCTGAATGTGACCCAGTATCCTCACTTGGAGCATAAGGGGATGAGTATAGAGTATGTTTCCTGCCAGTGGTGTGGGTGTCTGTGAACACTGGAGTGTGCAACGTCCTGTGTGTGCATGCGTGCTGGGCTGCTGCCCACTGGGGCCCTGGAACAGGTCTTGTGGCCAAGAACAATTTCAGGTTGTGTAATAATATGCTAACTTAAAAAATATTTTTACTTAAGGAAGGGGTAATGTTTTCTGATTCATACAAAAGTACCATAAAAACTAACAACTACCTTAGAATAAATTATAATTTTAAAATCTTTCCATGTTGTTCAACCTTCGGCAAAAACACAGCTGTGATGAATCACCCTTGGATGTTTGCTACAGGGAAATGTGACCAGTTCATTTTTCTTGGGTAGGTGTTTCAGAACTCTGTCCTGCAAGGCTCCAAGGATTCCATGAAATCATCTAACTGGCAACTCTTAAGGGACAAACAGTCAAATAAGTGTGTGCAAACCTGTTTCAGCCAGAGCACCCCATTTTTACTGTGCTAGATATTGTCATACAATATAGAAATTTGATGGCTACTAAAAAGTTTGAACGCCCCATTTCCAAGAATTCTCTTCAACCCTGGATCAAGTCAGGGCATCAGAAAGCTGTGTACTCGAACTTCATTGCTTGACTCCTTGTAGAATCGTTTTTTAGTGGTCTATACTCTGCCACTGTGCCCTTGGAGTGTTCTAGGAGTGCCACAAGACTCAGCTG
This sequence comes from Trichechus manatus latirostris, assembly GCF_000243295.1. Classification (NCBI taxonomy): domain Eukaryota; kingdom Metazoa; phylum Chordata; class Mammalia; order Sirenia; family Trichechidae; genus Trichechus; species Trichechus manatus. The sequence continues at coordinate 11,164,319 of NW_004443969.1, forward strand.
TGTACAACTTGCTTTTATTTTATGATGAAAGGATGCTGTTCAGGATGCTGCTCAGCACATCATAGGTGTTTATGAGGACTCCTGGGGTGAATTCCATCAGTCCTTGGTAGCAGGGCAATGGCTTCTCCTGAAAAGAAAAAAAAAGTAAATTTTAATCCTACGCACATGATGACCATTAAAACACAAAAAAACAAAAAACCAAACCTGTTGCGTCGAGTCAATTCCAACTCATAGCGACCCTATAGGGCTGAGTAGAACCGCCCCATAGAATTTCCAAGGAGCCACCTGGTGGATTTGAACTGCTGACCTTCTGGTTAGTAGCTATGGCTCTTAACCACTATGCCACCAGGGTTTCCATGATGGTAGTAGCTATTTTTTTTTCCTTTTGATCACTAGGAAGCTCACCTTTAGTAATTTTGTGGGTATATTCTTAGGGGCAACTACTTCCTTTCTCAATCCTTTTTCCTCCTATAACTTTTTATACTTTTCCTAGTATATGTATTGGAAACCCTGGTGGTGTAGTGGTTAAGTGCTACAGCTGCTAACCAAAAAGTCGGCAGTTTGAATCCACCAGGCACTCCTTGGAAACTCTATGGGGCATTTCTAGTCTGTCCTATAGGGTCACTATGAGTCGGAATCGACTCGATGGCAATGGGTAGTATACGTATTTTGGTAAGTTATCTCAGATCTCCTTAACTCCGGGTAAAATTTTCTTATTATCTTCTGGAAAACTACCTGGATAGGCATATCAGACTTAACGTATTCTAAAGTAAATTTTTTTTTAATCTTCCTTCTCAAATCTGCCCCCTTCCTATTTTCCCTACTTGTTAAAGAGGATTCCATTAGCTCAGTCATCTAAGTTTGCAGTCTTCCCGCCCTTTTTATCCTCTCTCTCCCTCATACAGCACATGTGGTTGTTAATCAAGTCCTTTTAATCCAGCCTCTTGCTGCACCTCAACTATTTCTGATCCTTTTATTTTTCACTGCTATTGCCCTAGTACATGTTCTCATCAGTACTTGCCTGGACTGTTTTGCTGGTTTCCTAACTGACCTCAATGTCTCTAACATTATACACCAGTAATCCATTATGCACAATATGCCAGTTATTTAAAATCATTTGCTGTTTTATTGTTATTTATAGAATGAAGCCCCAATCCCTCAGATGACACTCAAGGCCATTTATAATTCAGCCCCCAGCCTCTGCTCTAAATCTCATCTCTATGCATTCCTCCCACCCCTGTGTGTCCCTCACAGCAGCCCACTCACCAGTCCCCAAATGTGAAATACATTCCAACAACTTGTTGTTCTACCTGCCTGACATGCCCTTCCTGGCTCCTTCAAGCAACTTACCCTTTCAGAAGGCTCTTCTCAAATATTACCTTGTGTAAGGTTTTCCTGTCTCTTTTTTTTTTAACCACAGAAGAACCAATTGTCTCCTCCTCAATCTTTCCATCTCACTACTACTGTTATAGCATTCGTTGCCTCTTTCGAACTTTGCAGTATATGAGTGTCTCACCCCCGCCCCCCAAATTGTGAGCTCCTCAAGAAGTTTGGCTGAGCAATTGTTAGCTGCTGTTGAGTTGGCCTTTGACTCATGGCCACCCCATGTACAACAGAACAAAAAGCTGCCTGGCCTTGCACCATCTCCATAATTGCTTGTGATTGGACCATTGTCATCTATAGAGTTTTTACTGACTGATTTTAAGAAGTAGATCACCAGGCCTTTCTTCCTGGTCTGTCTTAGTCTGGAAGCACTGCTGAAACCTGTTCAGCATCAGAATAACCCACAAAGCTCCACTGACAGATGGGTGGTGGCTGCACATGTGGTGCATTGCCTGGGAATCGAACCCAGGTTTCCTGCATGGGAGTCAAGAATTCTGTCTCTATACCACCAATGCCCCTGGCTGAGTAGAAGGAAGGAATATACCAAGTATCTTCAACTGTGCTTACGAAAATAAAAGTAAACTGTCTGAGGGACCATGGCATTCATAGAAGTGAGGACAATTTTAATGGCTAAGGAGTGAAAACATGGCTAATTAGTGGCTAACCTTAAATTTTAATATAATATATACTCTCCTTCTATGGTAACGGGAATTATTTGTAATACCATCATTCTGAAGCTTCTAACAGTCAACGTGAGATTGTATAATTTCCATACAGAAGAAGCTTACCTGATTTTTTTTTTTTTTTTTTTAGGAATAGAGAAGTCAAGAGGCTGAAAAATCTGAAGAATGTCTCCAAAGGGTAATCTGGCTGTCAGTCACTGGGTATGGAGGAGCATGAGGAAGCTGTTTCTATTACTTTCTTTCTTGCTGTCCCATGCAGCTCATTTGGAAGGCAAAAAGGATAATCAGTTCATCTGGAAACCAGGTAGGAATGTCCTGGCGGTTCCTTTGTGCTATTTTCATTAATGAGAAGAATATTCTTTCCGTGTTCTTGTTCTTCTAATTTGGGGAGTAGTGGGAACTGTCCAGAAAGGAATAATAGACTCTATAATAAATCTTACATTTGATTTTTCTTCCTGCATAATTCTCGCCTCCATCCGTGGTGCTTGTTATCCTTCCATGTGATATGACTTCCATAATTACATCGACTTCTGCTTTGTCAAATATTTCTCCACCGTGCAGCACATTTGTAGCAAAAATGACAATAGAATTTAGTTGATATCCTCAGCTGAAAACGATTTAGACCAGTTCGGAATGTCGCTTTCTTGCAGGGCTCAAACTAGTTAGCTATTTATTATTAAATATTATCTGGCATTGATCCTGTATATCTAGATTTTGGAGCATGAAAAATTATCCTCACAACTTGGGTCATTAGTTGGGACTATAGTCACCTTAATGTATTTTGAGATACTTAGCTACCTCATGTATAATCCTTCATGCATATGAATAGGCTGTGCTGAGGTTTGGAGGGCTTGTATATAACTTATGTTCTTCTCACAATATGTCCTTAATTTAACTGTGGGAAAGATCTGTAAAAATTTAATTTCAAAGGCTAATAATTTATTAACTCAATTATGAACCTCCAAACATCTCGGTTCTTTGTATCATTGATGGTTTTCTTTGCCCTGGATTTTAATTTTCTTAAAGTGTCACAATCGGATCATTTAAAATATTTACTACTGTTTCAAGAGTCCATTCTTACAAATATAGACAACTTACACGCTTAGTATATTGGAACTGTAAAATATCGTAGAAGATATAATAGAAGATCTGTGGTCCTCAAAGAGTTTTCATTTTGGTCTAGTCATCTGTAAATTAAAGAGATTGCAAACATATTGTGTCACCATGGAAATATGGATAAAAGTGATATTTGTAATATTTAAATGACTTTGCAAAAATGAAAGTGTATTATGCTTTAAAGTATATTAAGTGAAAAACCTAGCACCATTAGAGACACAGTCTGGAGGAAATTTAATTGTGTTAAAGCTCCTATAAATTAATTTAACTGTAGGTTCTAACGCTGTACTAGTGATTTGTATTTTTTTCCTCACGGTAGTTTTAGGAAGTTTTGGAAATAGTTCTTAAAGGCAATGGTGCATTTCTGTGAATGGGGCTATTTTATTTTAGTTACAAAAGATTACACATTTCATCAAATATAAATAAGCACATTTATTTGGCTATACTCGTGTCTAAATTTCCCCAAAATGCAATGAAAATGGGAAGTAGCAAATTTGCAAGGCAAATGAAATGTGTAAAGAAAATAGGCTTATTTTGAAACAAGTTTTAATAATAAGCCTGCTTTTCTATAAGTAGGTCATTGGAACAAGATGGTACAAACCTACTCTGCAGTGGTTGAGTTCTTTGATAACTGTCAAACATAAGTTTCACAAGTGAGAATCCTTCCCATCACACACATTGCATTATTCAAGACGAACATCGACGCCGTGACCCACATTCCCTGGCTTTCATTGCTGCTTTCTTGCCTTTAAGTGCCAGTGAAAAGGTAGTAGTATGTATTTTTTCCATGTAATTTTTTTAATTATAATTTAATCACTTGCACATAGCCAGGAATTTAAAAAGTAGAAAAAAATTTAAAAGGCACACAATTAAAAGTACAAGTCCCATTGTCCCACTATCCAGTATCGTCTGTATCCTTTAGAAATTCCGTTGCACATACATCTGTACACATACTTGTTTATATGAAGCACACCCAATATACACACATGCGCCTGATGATCAATTAGAGTCCTGCCAGGAAAGAAGCGGCACACTCAGAATAGATAATAGAGAAGAGTTTAATAAAGAGACTGTTTTCAAAAGTGGGAACGTGTGAGCACAGCAAGGGTTTGTTCAGGGCCCCTGGGCTCGTATCCGTGGGGAGTTTACACTTCTAGCCCTGTGCCAGGAGTCCTTGGCTGGCACAAATGGTTAAGCACTAGACTACTAACCAAAAGACACCCAGAAGTGCCTTAGAAGAAAGGCTTGCAAACTGCTTCCCAAAGGTCATGGCCTGAAAACCCCGTGGAGAGCAGTTCCACTTGGTCTTCAACGGCAACTGGTTTGGGTGTTTTGGTTTCTAGGCCTGTACCAGTTGCCATCAAGTAGATTCCAATTCATGACGAACCCCTGTGTGTCAGAGTATAACTGTGCTCCATAAGGTTTTCAATGGCTGATTTTTCAGAAATAGATCACCAGGCCTTTATTCTGAGACACCTCTGGGTGAATTTGAACCTCCAACCTTTTGGTTAACAGGTGCATTAACCGTTTGCACCACCCTTGGACTCCTCTAGGCCTGTAGGTCAAGGAAACAGTGATTCCTGGAATCTGGAGAGACAGCTTCATGGTGAGGATGCCTGAAACAGGCCATGGCCTTCAGAGTTATACAACCAGCTGCAGTAATAAGGAAGAAGGGTTCCATGGGAATGAATGTCCCACCTCACTCTTCTGCCCTGAGCTCTCCTTCCAGAGTCCCCATTGGCTGAATTGAATCAGAAGTCAATGATTGGCTCTGATTGATGTATTTATATAGGCGAGACTCCCAGAGAGGGAGCAGGATGGAGAATGGTGGAGATTGATGGACCTGAAGATATCTAATTTATACAGTAGATATCTGTACACAAATACACATTGTTTCATGCTGCTGGAATCATACTCTACATCCTTTTATGCAGCTTACTTTTTACATATTGTTCTTGTAGACCAACCTCATCTTTTAATGGTTGCATAGTATTCTTTTGTGTTTTATTCAGTAATTATTCAGGCAGTCTCCTATTGCTTTGTCTTTTCTTACCCTATTGCTTGGAGTTTCAGTGGTGTCTATTATTTTTGTTTTTATAAATAGTACTGACATGAATGCAACATCATTTTAAAGGTAACCAATTCTGGGTCATCACCTTGAAAGACAACCACAACATCTTAGAATCTGTTACCTAATTATGGACGTATTTGTTAAATTTGATTTTTTTTTTTTTTTTTTTGCTGTATTGCGGTTGAAATTAGCTGCATTTTTTGAAGTATGTTATCAGTTCCTATGTAATCTGGAATTTGAACATGTTTCTACGGAGGCCCAGATAAATACACATTTTCTTAGAAACCTAGAAACCATTTTCTGAGTTTAGATTGTAGTGACAACTGCTTAAGCTGTTTGTTTCCCTATTTGTTTGTTTTCCCCTCCTGACTCAGTAGGTTCGATGTTAATCAACCTCATGCAAATTAGAGGCATTTTTCTAGGTGAGTCTGAGCTTTGTAAAAGCAACGGATTGATGAAAAATAAGTGAGTGATAGATTATGTTACTAAGTATTTCTGAACTGACAGGAGTCTGTTGAGCTGTAGACTATGGGGTCATTGATCTGGCAAGGCTGTTGAATGATTGTTAACATTGTGAAGAGATCCTCTAATCTATATTTATTGTCAGGCAATCTGTCATCCGTGCCAAGAAAGGAGGATCATGTCAGAGTAGTAGATAAGGAGTCATGTTGTTTGTTGTTTTAAGTAAATAGATAGCTATTCATGTCTGTCTGCTTTGTAGAGATGAACAGATAATGGTCTCTGAACACACAATTACTAGTGGTCTTATCGAAAATTCTCAGATGTTGGTTCTAAGAGGCTGATTCATTCCACTAATACTTATTGACTTCTAATTATGTACCAGGCACTGTTATAGACACATGGGAAAAATTAGTTGAGAATAAAACAGACAAATCCTCTGTCCTCACGGACAGGATAATAAACATGATCAATATGTTGAGTAGATAGTATGTTGGAGGATGGTGATAAGTTCTAAGAAGGAAAGTTAAGGCAGGGAAGAGGAATCGAAGCAGTAAGAGAGAGAGTGAAATTTTAGGTAGGCTGGCCTGGGAATGTCTCACTGAGGAAGTGAATTTGAGTAAAGACTTGAAGGAAGGAGGGAGCCAGCCATGGGCAAATCTGGGTGAAGAGCTTTCCTATGGAGGGACAACAAGAGCACGGGCCTTGAGGCAAGAGTATGGGGACATGTTTGAGGAGCAGAGACCATGGAGCAGTGTGAACATGGGGGAGAGTGAGAGGGGACAAGATGAGACAGGTGATGGCAGTTGTCTTAGTTAGCTAGTGCTGCTGTAACAAAAAATATCACAAGTGGGTGGCTTTAAAGAACAGAAATTTATTTTCTCACAGTTCTGGAGGCTAAAAATCAAGGTTTTGGCCTTATCAGTTCTTTCCGTAGGCGTCGCTCTTAGATGCATCAAAGATGCTTTCCTTGTGGATGCATCTGTCTCTTGTCTGTCTTCCCCCGTGTATCTTTGTGCCTAATCTGCTCTTTTTTAACTCAGAAATGATTAGGTTTAGGACCCACCCTCAAATGGTATGACCTCATTAATGTAAAAAAGGAAACACTATTTCACAGGTTCATATCCACAGGTACAGGGGTTAGGATTTCACTACATATTTTGGTGGGACACAATTCAATCCATAACAGGGACAACTTAGGTAGGTCCTTACCAGTCAAAATAAGAGTTTGGCTTTTTAAGTGAGATAGAAAAACGTTGGAAGGTTTTGACAGAGTAGTAATATGATCTGACTTCCTTTTTTATTGGATTTAATAGATTCTTTCTTGGCATCTCGGTTGAGAATACTCCAAAGTGAGTCAAGGGAGGAGGCAGGGTAGGCCAGTTAGGAGGCTGCAGAAATAAAGGGGAACGATGATAATAGTTGCAACCATGGTCATGACAGTGATAGTGGTGAGAAGGGGTTGAATTTTGGATTTATTTATGGCTGTGGTTCTCAACCAAGGATGGTTTTGCTCCCCAGGGGACATTTGGCAGTGTCTGGAGACAATTTTTTTTTTGTCAGAACTGGGGGGTGCTACTGATGTCTAGTGGTTAAAGGCCAGGGATGGTGCTAAACATCCTACAATGCACAGGACAGCCCCCACAACAAAGATTTATCAGGCCCAAGATGCCAATAATGGCCAGATTGAGAGATCCTGATTTAAGATAAAGCCATCAGGGTTTACTGATGTGAGGTAAGAGGGAAAGAACAGAGTTAAGAGTATTACTGAGGCTTTTCCCTGAGCAACTGGAAAAGTGGGGAGCTGCCATCTAATATGGGAATGACTGTGAAGTAGCTGATGTGGAGGGAATATTAGCTTGGTGTCGGGCATGTTAAAGTTGTGTGTCTCTTAGAAATCCATATGGAGATGTTGGCCAGTTGGATATATGGATCTGATACCAGGATAGAGGTTTCTGCTGGAGATAAAAACTTGGGAGTCATCAGCAAGGAGGGGGAATGTAAATCCTTGACCTTATGAGTACAGTGCAGATATAAGAAGAGGTCCAAGGTTACAGCAAGGGCAGCTGAATATTTGGCAGGGAGAAGAGAAACCAGAAGATGGGGCTGAGAAGAAGTGGCCAGAAAGGTGGGAAAAATCCAGGTAAGTTAGGGTGTCTTGAAAGATTAGTGAAGGAAAGGAGGAGAAGGATAAACTGTGTCAGATGGTGCTGGTGCTGATAGGTCAAGTAGATGAGAACTGAGAAAAGGCCATTGGATTTCATAATAGAAATCAGCAGTGAGGGGAATGAAATGCTTTGGAAACTTATTACAATTCAGTTGGAAAGACTGTCTCATGGGATATAAGCTATGTGTAGCCTTAGAAATGAAGAGGTGGGCTTGATATTTGTGGCCCTGAATATGTGGAGAATAAGTTTATAATGCACTTCCTTTTGGGCAACAAACGGCATTTATTTTTTTTTTTAATCGTGGTAAAATACACATAGTGTAAAATTTACTGTTGTAACCATTTTAAAGTACATAATTCAGTGACACTTATACATTCAAAATATTGTACAACCATTACCACTACCTCATTCCAGAACATTTTCATCATCCCAAGTTACATTTTACAAGTGAGTTTATAAAAAGACTGGAAAACAAATTCTGTTACAGATAATAAGGTTTGAAAGAAAAAAAAAATCTGTCTTTAATCTCTTTCTGAGAGGCTCTTTTAATTGTCTTATGTCATCTAAGAGGTCACTCTGGCATAGTAGAAAGAGCCAGGGCTTGATACACAAGCAGATCCACGTTCAGATCCTTGGTGTCTAAAACAAAAACCAAACCATTGCAGTCAAGTCGATTCCGACTCCTAGTGACCATAGAGGACAGAGCAGAACTGCCCCACAGGGTTTCCAAGGTGCTCCTGGCAGATTTGAACTGCTAACCTTTTGGTTAGCAGCCATATCACTTAACCACTGCACCACCAGGGCTCCACTGGTACCTGAAGGGGAGAAAATTATTTAACCTCTTTGAGCCCTATTTGCCCATCCATTGAAGATAATAATAAACATTTTACAGAATTGTTTTGAGAACTAGGTAAGACAATATATTATGCATAGTGGCTACTCAATAAATGTTAGTTATTATTTCTATTATTATAATATAATAATTTCATGTTTGAAATATTTTTCAGGCATTTTAATTATAGATTGTTGTATACTTTTTTTCCTTAAAAAAATGAAAAAACCTGTTGCCATCGAGGTGATTCCAACTCATAGTGACCCTATAGGACAGAGTAGAACTGTCCCATAGGGTTTCCAAGGAGTGCTTGGTGGATTCGAACTGCCAACGATTTGGTTAGTTTCCTTAGATGTAAAAAAAGGAGATGAGTTTGACAGTGATATGCACTTTATTAATAAATGGTCATAAATAATTTCATTTACTTTTTAGCTCTATAACTTTCTTCCTATATGTCAAACTCAGTAAGTTTTAATTTCAATAGCTCCTGCCTAGTGAATAAAAAGGGTGAGAATAATGACCTAAGTTCTAGGAACTAAGTAGATAGTTTGAAATTAATCTTTTTGGAAGGGAAAAAAAAAAGAGAGAGAGATTATGTAAATGGTATTGTATAAGTAAAAGATCTTAAATTGGTTAATATTTATCGCTTAAATAATGTTTCTGTGTTGAAAATACTTTAAAGAAAAATTATATATAAATACATATTCTAAAGTTAAATTTTAGAGAAAATAAAATCTTAGGAGAGAGCTTTTTTTAAAAAAAAACAAAAATATGTGCTAGAAGTCCATGAAATATTTCCTCTGGGAATTTGAATTGAAATCATTTTAGTTATTTCTATGAATATTAATTTATCTTAAAGACATTTGTGTAATAAACTCTTAGTGATGTTATTTCTGTGATATCAAAAAGCATAGGCATATATGGCACGGGATTTACTGCTAAAATTTCAAACGATTTTGCTTTAAAGACCAAAAGGACTAATTTTATAATGCTCCCAATAAGTCAGAAAAACTTTAATTTCCTAAATAACCTAAAATAAATTCCTCTGCTATGTTCTTTTTCTAAGTAGCACTAAAATATAAGCTCCTCAAGGACAGGAGATTTTGCTAGTTTATTCACTGAGATATTCCAAGTACCTAAACATAAATTTTGTTGCATAAAATTCCCCAGCTCATTCACTACTTGTAGAGGAGGAGCACTATTTTTTGGTGTCTGTGTGCATCTGCATGTGTGTATGTGTGTGTGTATGCGTGTTTCTGGGGGGTCGAGCAGTGAGAAGACTGAAGCAATAGAAGGTATGATCCCTGTTATTTAAGAGGTTGAAATAAATATCGAAGAGAGAATATAAAATGAAGGAAAACCAAGGACAAAATTATAGATCAGTATATGTTTGTTCCTGGGTGGCGCAAAGGGTTAAGCACTCATCTACTAACTGAAAGGTGGGCAGTTTGAACACACCCAAAGTTCTGGTGATCTACTTCCAAAAGTTCACAGCCATCGAAAACCCTATGGAGCACAGTTCTACTCTGACACCTATGGTCACCATGAGTTGGAATCTGGCTTGATGGCAACTTGTTTTTACAGGTAAATGTGAAAATAAATGGTCCATGTTGCCATATTGCTGTGTGGTTCCAGTACCGTTTCTGGTTATCCTCTGGAAAAAGATGTCAAAATCATTTTTTAAAAGTAATGTACACAGATTGTTAAAAATTAAATATTATGGAAATGCTTATAATGAGATCTTATGGGTGAATCTCACTTCCCAGATTGACTCCACAGAAGCAACCAGTTTCAAATCTTTTTGAGTTTTATTTTGGTATTTACCTCTGTATTTCTAAGTAATAGATAATTACTATCTCTTGATTTATGAATATTAGATATTCCCTATTGATTTTCTGTTACATTAGTTGAGGATTTATCTGTCATCTACTTATTATTGGAAACCCTGGTGGTATAGTGGTTAAGTGCTACGGCTGCTAACCAAAATGTCGGCAGTTTGAATCCACCAGGCACTTGTTGGAAACTCTGGGGCCATTCTACTCTGTCCTGTAGGGTCACTATGAATCAGAATTGACTTGATGGCAATGGCTTTTTTTTTTAACTTACTATTTCTCCTCCTTACCGCATCCTTTCAAAATAGTTATATGAAAACAGTTAAATCAATGGGCAGTGTAGTATATCATTGTTGTATGTATACTTTATTCTCTGCTGAGCCAGGAGGTGTACTATGCTGCTGCATCCTATCTGTGCAGATTTTGGTTTTACGTGTTGTTGGTAGCTGCCATTGATTTGGCCCCTGACTCATAGTGACCCCAGGTACAAGGGAATGAAACGCTGCCCCGTTCTGCTCCATCCCCATGATCTTTTGTGAATCAGACCATTGTGATCCATAGGATTTTCTTTGTCTGATTTTTGGAAGTAGGTCAGTAGGCCTGCCTTCCTAGTCCATCTTAGTCTGGAAGCTCTGCTGAAATCTATTCAGCATCATAGCAACATGCAAACCACCACTGACAGATGGACAGTGGCTGCACATGAGGTGCAGGAATCAAAGCCAGTCTCCAGGAAGGAAAATGAGAATTTTACCACTGAGCTGCCTTATTTTCTTTTTGCTTAATCTTCTTTGAGCCTACTATTGTTTTTTCCCAAATGCTCTACTTTCTATGTCACATGCCCATTATTAATTTTTTGAAACTCTAAAACACTTCAAACACTATCATACTTCTTTTTTGGGAAATTTTTCCACAGCCCTCTGTCCCCTAATTCCATCTAGACTGCTGCTCAGTTATCTTTAGAATGTCCCTTCATTCTCTCTCAGCTTGGAACCTGTGTTCCTCTTCCTTGATTTTGCCTTATTTTACTGAATCTTATCTTCCAGAACCCCTAAGATAGGGTACATTGGAATTATTTTCTCAAATCCTTTCAATTTGTAAATGGTCTTTGTACTTGTCTTATACTTGATTAATAACCTGGGTGTAGAATTCAAGGTTTAAAAGCATTTCTATCAGAATTTTGAGGCTTTCCTCCCATTTTCTAGCCTGCAGTATTATTACTGAGGAGTTTGATGTTATTCTGATTCCATGCCTTTGCGTGTTACCTGTCTGCTTTTCTGTTTCTGGAAATCTTGTTTTTATCCGTGAAGCATTGAAATTTCATGATTATATTCTTTGAGGTGTGTTTTTTCCTTTATGGTGCTATACGGTTGGTGGGCTATTTCAATTTGTATTCTCATGCCCTTCAGTTCTGAGATGTATTTTTCTTATATGATTTTGTCCCTTCTGTTTTCTTGGTTCCCTCTGAAACTCCTAGAGTCCCTGTATGTTGCAAATCGTTAATGTTCTGGGCTGCTAACCGAAAAGTTGACGGTTCAAGTTCACCCAGAGGTCCATTGGAGGAAGATATACTTCTGAAATATTAGTCACTGAAAACCCTATGGAGCACGGTTCTATTCTAACACACATGGGATTGCCATAAGGGGGAGTCTCCTTGATGGCAACTGGTTTTCTGAAACGCCTTAGACAGGTGGTTGACCTCCCTAACTAATCTGCAATTTTTAAATATCCTCCCCTGTTTTTCTTTTGTTTGTATTTTATTCTAATTTCTAAAATTTTTCTTCTAATTCATCTTTCATTCCTTCTTTTGACTGTTTTATTTTCAGTTATTTCATTTTTAATTTCTAAGTGTTTTTACTTCTTCTATAATTTTTTTGATAAATTAAGTCTTTTTTTTAATGGATGTAGTGCTTTTTCTAGTCAGAGGATATTAATAATAGTTATTTTTTCTCTTCTCTGAACAATTTATGCTTCCTCTGAATCTCTTTTCCTGTTATATTCATTTATTTGTTTGCTTCTAGCCTCTGATAAGGAGGACTTTCTTCTACAGTCTGTCGATCATTGGCTATCTCTGCAATGTTTCACATTACTAAGAGTGAGGCCCTAAAAAATGTTTGGATATTCTGTGTGCCTGGCTCAGCTGTTGGGCTTCACTGTCAAGCTTCTTTGAGTGATGAGCTGACTTTTTATTGGCAGATCGGTTCCTCAAAAATTTGTATTCATCAATACCTAAAGATCTTTTCTCTGGAGCTATATCATTTATGATGAAGGCTAAGCTGCTATAACATAGATGCCTCCAAATACAGTGGCTTAAATACAACAGAAGCTCATATGTCTCTCATGTTAACATCCCATAGTTAGTGGTCCAGATTGACTGGAAGCTCTGCTCCATGTGTCACCCAGTTTTCTTGCATCTTGTTTATCCGACAACACCCAGGACATTATCCTTGTCTGCCCATGTGAGCTAGGTTACAGGCATATCCATGTTCTATTTCATGGAAAGAAAAAGGGCACAGAGCTGGTCTAGAGCAAGGAATTTCTGTATTTGAGTAACAGCTCACCTCAAAACAGTGGCTTAAAATAATAACAGTCATTAAGTTTGTTCACATATCTAGGGGTGAATGGGCTCAGCTAGGTGGTTCTTACTTGGGGTCTCATACCATTATAGTCAGATTTTGGCAGGGGTTGAGGTAGTCTGGAAGGCTTCTTTGCCCACATATCTGGCATCTGGACTGGAAAGACTCAAACAGATGTGGCTGGAACAGCCAGGACTCTTCAGATCACTCTTTGTCTCTCTCTCTCTGTCATCTTTCCATGTGGTCTCTCCATATGGAAGCCTCAGGCAAGCTGGACTTCTTAAATGGTGGCTGAAGACTCTCAGAGCAAGTGTCCAAAGAGAAACAGGCAGGAGCTGCATGGCCTTCTTTAACCTCACCTGGGAGTCATGCACAGTTGCCATGATACATTACTTCTGGAATTATTGGTGAGAATATAGTTGCCTGGCTATTCCTAGCCACAAGGGAAGGTTGGAAATGTAGCCTATAATTGGGCAGTCATCTAAGAAGGGAAAATAGAATGTGGTCATAATTTGGAATCTTCATTATAGAGGCTATTCAGTTTTTCCTGAATAAACTGACTATCTATTGCCTACACTGGGCTACTGAGAAAAGGAAAAGGGAAGAAGTCTTGGCTAAGTAGTGGCTCAAAATTTAGAATTCAGAGTTTCACTTACCTCCTCTCTTTTGAATATGATACCTCATTTTTGCCTTCCACTTTGCCTGTTGTCTAGGAGTTTAATTTGCTATCTATTTTCCTGCAGAGATTGAGAAAAGGACAGAAGTAGAGATTTGGGGGTGGAGGGGTTAATTAATTCCACTTTGAAACTTTTAATTATTCCCCCTGTTCTATGCTACAAGCCTTACTCCTTCCTAGTGTCTCTAGGTCCCAAGCCTTCCCAGAGTGCTGCAGGTATAAATTGTTTTTGTTTTTGTTATTGTTGTTCTTATTGTTACCCAATCCTGCCGTAGCTACCTCATCTTCAACATCCTTTACATTGTCAAGTTATTTACTGTTCCTCTATCTGTTCTCCATTTCCAGAATTCACTGCTATCTCTTATCACCTTACTTCTGTGTTTTTGACCCTGGTTGACTTACACCTTTTAATGCCTTTATTCTCATTTCAGTGCTGTACTACAATGGAGTATAAATATATACAGGTGTCATGTTCTCATGTTAATTGGAAGACTTCTCATTTACTTTTCTATTACTTCTACCATAGGCTGTTTATTCTGGAATGAAGAGGATGTTGAAAATATGCTGATTTACACAGTGTTTGCCTCAGTTATTCTCCTAGAGTATGTGCTACAAAATCAATCTACGATAAAATTTAACTGGTCACCAGGTTAAATTTTTTTTTTTTTAAATCTAATTCAGATTTTCATTGGCTCTAGGGACTCGGGCAGACAAGGCTGTGGCAGCATGCTTGTCCGTTTTCCCACTTTTGTCCTTTTGAATATATGCCAAATAAAACTTTCTTTTTACTTAAAAAAAAAAAAAAAATTTCATTGGCTGTAGGTGATTGTGGGTAGGATTAAGCTATTGGATTGGTGATTGACATGGGAGAGATTTCTGCCTGGTAGATTATCGATAGAGAAATTTCTTTATGGCCCTTGGGAAATATCTCCATTCAACTTTTTCTTCCATGGCAGAATTTTGCTATTTAACATAATTTTGAATTATTCTTAAGTAGGAAAATAGATATTTCTATGAAAAGAAGTACAAAAATAAAAGTTGAGAACAATTTAGATTTATCAAAATGGAATTGAAACATAAATTAAAGACTAAAGGGCAGCATTATGAATTTATAAAGTGACCTTAAATACTTACTTTATAAATATCTTCACGATCATGATCTTAGGTACCATAGAGCCCAGTCAATATTGATTGGAACAACAATAACAAAAATATCTCACCTTCTTACGGATTGATTATGGATTTACTGTATCAATACAGTTATTTTTACATTTCAACAAAGTCCCCAATACTTTACCTCCAAAGAAGATATCTGTGCACAGGTGTTGGTACCACAGATGATATCTGAGACTCAGAGAAATAATTCAAAAGGCTTGCATTCCACACCTCTCGTATTTCTACTCTCTTTTAATAATACATGCTATTAAAGCTTCTTTTCCTACAAAAGTAAGACTATGAATTAACCATCTCCTTTTGTTTATTTTTCTCTTTAGAGTTACTACGGGCACCACACTGTGGGTCATGTAGGAAATCTCTGATAATATATTACCCCCTTACGCTGATAGCCCTCCCTCCCCAAAGAGTAAACTATAGAGCTGTCATGGAAATAAGTAGCTTTATCACCCAATGATAGATTTCATTCATGGATATACTACAAAACTACAAAATTAACACAATAAATGGTAAGAATAACGTACTTTTTTTTTTTTTTTTTTTTTTTGGAATTTTCCTCAGGGTTAATAATTTTTTGATGGGATGCAGCTGCTCAAAGATTTCTGTTGCTATGCAGACACACTGTATTGAAAAGGAGTGGCCATATTTTTAATCTGTTTTAGAAAGTTGTTTTGAGACTTAATTACTTTGCTGTATTTATAGAGAACTTTATACCATTTTCAAATGTTGATGCCTGTTAATAACAGAGTCAATGCTACATTTAGGCAGTGGAGTCAAGGGTGGAGTGGTTAAGAGCATGGGTCCAGAGGTTAGACTGCCTGGGATCTGAGCCAAGCTTTGTGTGACCTTGGGCCAGTGCCTTGACTTTATGCCCCTGCTTTCTCATCAGTAAAATGGGAATAAATGAGAAAAAAAAAATGTAGAACATAGTTCATATTCTATAGTACATACTTACTTTTCTTTCTTATTCCCTGTCTCTCCCACCTTCTGACATTTAGAATGCAATTTAGTTTGGATATATAGGTATGCACCTAATAATAAGTACCATTTATCTAAAGAGGTCATTAGATGTTCTTTTTCTGCAACAATAGGCTCAAACATAGCAATGATTGTGAAGATGGCCAGGACTGGACAGTGTTTCATTCTGTAGTACATAGGGTCGCTATGAGTCGAACTGATGCTACAGCACCTAACAACAACAGTTGGTCCTTATGGCCAATTCCTCATGGCCCTTAACTGTTTCAAATATTGCATCTCCAATGTTCCCTCCTGAAATTTCCATTCATAAAACTCTGTTATGGTTTTCAAAGCAAGAGATGTGGGATACTATTGAAAGCAATGACCAGGTAGAATGCAGTCTCAAAGTTTTCTTAGAAGCAAGACTCTGTGGCCTGGGTTTGAGCTTAATGTGTCTATAGGTTTGACTACTTTCATCTTTACACTTGACTTGAGAAAAACAAAGGGTGCAAGATATGAGCAACTTATATTTGGTAATAAGTTCTAAAAATTATTATATTAAATACTTTCTCTTTTATTTATCTTACTTAGTCTCAACACAGCTCTGGGAAGTCATAGGCAAGGCAAGGCTCTCAGTTTATCTTACATTTGAAGAAACAGAGTGAGTAGCGTAGATGATTTGGTTATTAGGTAATGGAACTAAGACTAGCCCAATGCCCTTTCCCTCCTTGAGTTTTCATTATGCAAAAGTGTCTCAGGTTTTCCTCTTTTGAAACTTTGAACCTGGACCGGCTGATGATGTTGCCATTGTTTATGGAGAGGCTCATGAACCAACAGCATTACCACCTTTATATTTCCTTGGAATTCATTTAATTAGTTACCTCTTTGAGTGGTTGATAATCCACATGAACAAAAGCCTTTACAGCATTCTGTGCTGTTCCACTGATTTGCAATGAGTAAGTTCTTGGTCTTACAAAATTCTATCATGCGATCTCTAGTGTCCTTTCTATCACCAAGCCCATATTTTTCAACTAGTGATCCTTCTTTGTTCCCAACTTTTTCAACACCATAAATGGTGACTCTACACCTGGACCTCACCAGATGGAATACACAGGAATCAAACTGACTACATCTATGACAAGAGACAATGGAGAAGCTAAATATCATCAGTCAGAATAAGGCCAGGGGTTGGCTTTGGAACAATTGCTCATATGCAAGTCAAAGTTGAAGCTGAAGAAAAGTAAAACAAGTCCACGAGAGCCAAAGTATGACCTTGTGTATATCCCTCGGGAATTTAGAGACCATCTCAAGAATAGATTTGAAAAATTGAACACTAATGACTGAAGACCAGACAAGTTGGGGGATGACATGAAGGACATCATACATGAAGAAAGCAAAAGGTAATGAAAAAGGCAGGAAAGAAAGAAGGACCAAAATGGATGTCAGAAGACACTCTGAAACTTGCTTTTGAATGTAGAGTAGCTAAAGCAGATGGAAGAAATGATGAAGTAAAAGCCGAATAGGAGATTTCAAAGGGTGGCTCCAGAAGACAAAGTAAAATATTATAATGACATATGCTTTGACCTGGAGTTAGAAAACCAAAAGGAAAGAACATGCTCAACATTTCTCAAGCTGAAAGAACTGAAGAAAAATTCAAACCTCGAGTTGCAGTATTGAAGGATTATGTGGGCAAAATATTGAACGACTCAGGAAACCTCAAAAGAAGATGGACAGAATACACAGAGTCACTGTACCAAAAAGAATTGGTCGACATTCATCTGTTTCAGGGGGTAGCATATGATCAAGAACCGATGGTATAGAAGGAAGAAGTCCAAGCTACACTGAAGGCATTGGTGAAAAACTGCTCTCCAGGAATTGACAGAATACCAACTGAGATGTTTCAACAAACGGATGCAGCCCTGGAGATGCTTACTCATCTATGACAAGAAATTTAGAAGACAGGTACCTGGCCAACTGACTGGAAGAGATCTATATTTGTGTCCATTCCAAAGAAAGGTGACCCAACATAATGCAAAAATTATTGAACAATATCATAAATATCACAGGCAAGTAAAGTTTTGCTGAAGATCATTCAAAAGTGGTTGCAGCAGTACGTCGACAGGGAACTGCCAGAAAGTCAGTCTGGATTCAGAAGAGGACTTAGAACAATGGATATCATTGCTGATGCCATATGGCTCATGGCTGAAAGCAGAGAATACCAGAAGGACGTTTACCTGAGTTTTATGGACCATGCAAAGGCATTTGACTGTATGGATCAAAACAAATTATGGATAACATTGCAAAATCTGGGAATTCTGGAACACTTAATTGTGCTCATGAGGAACCTGTACGCAGATCAAGAGGCGGTCGTTTGAACAGAACAAGGGGGTACTGCGTGGTTTAAAATCAGGAAACATGTGCATCAGGGTTATATCCTTTCACCATACTTATTCAATCTGTATGCTGAGCAAATAATCCAAGAATATGAAGAAGAATGTGGCATCAGGATTGGAGGAAGACTCATTAACAACCCGAGATATGCAGACAACACAACCTTGCTTGCTGAAAGTGAAGAGGACTTGAAGCACTTACTGATGAAGATCAAAGGCCACAGCCTTCAATATGGATTACACCTCAATATAAAAAAACAAAAATCCTCACAACTGAACCAATAAGCAACATCATGATAAATGGAGAAAAGTTTGAAGTTGTCAAGGATTTCATTTTATTTGGATCCACAATCAACGCCCATGGAAGTAGCAGTCAAGAAATCAAAAGACTCATTGCATTGGGCAAATCTGCTGCAAAAGAGGTATTCAAAGTGTTAAAAAACAGAGATGTCAGTTTGAGGACTAAGGTGCGCTTGTCCCAAGCGATAGTATTTTCAATCGCCTCATATGCACGCCAAAGCTGGACAATAAATAAGGAAGGCCAAAGAAGAATTGATGCCTTTGAATTATGGTGTTGTCAAAGAACATTGAATATACCATGATTGCCAGAAGAACGAATAAATCTATCTTGGAAGAAATACAGCCAGAATGCTCCTTAGAAGTGAAGATGGCAAGACTTTGTCTCATGTAAATTGGACATGTTATCAGGAAGGACCAGCCTATGGAGAAGGACATCATACTTGGTAAAGCAGAGGTTCAGAGAAAAAAAGGAAGACCCTCAGTGAGATGACTTGACACAGTGGCTGCAACATAGGCTCAAATATAGCAACCACCATGAGGATGGTGCAGGACTGGGCAGTATTCCATTTTGTTGTACATACAGAGGATCACTATCAGTTGGAACCGACTCGACGGCATCCAACAACATGCTGTTCCAATACTAGTAATTATTAGCCTGTTAGTTTGGTTATTTTTTAAACAACTTTATTGAACTACAACTTACATGCCATACATTTACCCATTTTAAATGTACAATTTGGTGATTTTAGTAAATTTACCAAGTTGTGCAACTGTTATCAAAATATAATTTTAGATCATTTTCATCACCCCAATAAAGTCTCTCATGTGCATTTACAGTTTATTCCCATTCTTATCCCAAGCCCTGGGCAACCACTAATTTACTCTGTCTCTATAGATTTGACTTGTTTGGACATTTCATGTAAATGAACTTATATAACGTGGTCTAGTTGTGTCTAGCTTCTTTCCGGTAAGATAATGTTTTTGAGGTTTACCCATGTTGTCGCATATATCAATATTTCATTACTTTTTAAATAATTTCTTTTATTTTTGTTGTTGATAATATATACAGCAAAACATACACAATTCAACAATTTCTACATGTATAATTAGGTGCCATTGATTATATTCTTCCAGTTGTGCAACCATCCTCACCCTCCTTTTCCCAGTTGTTCCTCCCCCATTAACATAAACTCTCTTCCCCTGATTTTCCTATCTAATCTTTCGAGTTGCTGTTGTCAGTTTGATCCCATATAGATAGATCTTAAAGAGCACAATGTTCAAGGCAAACAGTTTGAATAGTATTTAATAGTGTGGATATATCACCTTTTTTCTTTTAAATTCATTTGCAAATTGTTGGACATTAGACTTGGTTCCACTTTTCGGCTATTATGAATAAAATGCTGCTATAGGCATACCTGTGGAAGTCTTTGTGTGGACATATATTTTCATTTCTCTTGGGAGTTTACTTGCTAGGTTGTATGGCAAGTAGATGTATAACTCTTTAAGACATTGATAAACTATTTTCTAATGTGGCTGTACCAGTTTACATTTCCAAGAGCAATATATGTGGGCTCCTGTTTCTCCATATTTTTGCTAGCATTAGTATTGTCTTTTTGTTTATAATTATTTTGCTGTTGTTGTTGGTTGCCGTCGAGCCGGTTTCGGCTCATAGTGACCCCATGTGTGCAGAGTAGAACTGCTCCATAGCATTTTCAAGGCTTTTGGAAGCAGATCTCCAGGCCTGTCTTTCGAGGTGCAGCTGGGTGGGCTCGAACTGCCAACCTTTTGGCTAATATCCACAGCTTAACCATTTTTGCCACCCAGGGACTCCTATAGTCATGTTAGTGGGTGTGCAGTAGTATTTCATTGTGATTTTGATTTGCATTTCACTAATAATTAGTGATGTTGAGCATCTTTTTATGTGATTATTAGCCATTTGTATACCTTCTTTGGTGAAGTGCCTAGTCAAATCTTTTGCCCTTTTTTTTTTAAACGGAGTTGTTTGTTTTCCTATTATTGAGTTGCAAGAGTTTTTTTAATATGTTCTGGATACAAATCCTCTATTAGTTACGAGATTTGCAAATATTTTCTTCCAGTCTGTAGATTGTCTTTTCATTTTTTAATGTTGTCTTTTGAAGTTCAAAAGTTTTGAACTTAAAGAAGTCTGATTTATTGATTTTTTTATTTTATTTTATGAATTATGCTTTTGATGTTATAGCCAAGAAATCTTTGCCTAATTTAAGGTTTCAAAGATTTTCTCCCTTGTGTTTTTCTAAAATGTTTACAGTTTTAGCTCTTACATTTAAGTGTCTGATTCATTATGAAATCTGACTGGTTTTTGCGTGCTGACCTTATACCCTCCTTCTTTGCTGAATTCATTTATGAGCGCTAATAGCTTTGTTGTGGGATTTTTGGGGTTTTCTATATATAAGATCATATCATCTGCAAAAGATGGGTAGTTTTACTTCTTCCTTCATTATTTGGCTGCTTTTAATTTTTTCCTTGCCTAATTTCTCTGGATAGAACTTTTAGTGCAATGTTGAATAGCAGTGCAGTGGTGAGAGCAGACATCCTTGTCGTATTCCTGAGGAAAGCTCTCAGTATTTCTCCACTGAGTATAATGTCAGCTGTGGGTTTTTCATAAATGCCTTTTATCATATTAAGGAATTTTTTTTAATGTTCCTAGCTTGTTGAATGTTATTATCATGAATGAGTGTTGGATTTTGTCAAATGCCTTTTCTGAGTCAATTGAGATAATCACATTTCTTTTTCTTTATTCTATTAATAGAGTATACTACTTTGGTTGATTTTCTAATGGTGAGCCATCCTTGTATTTCTGGGATAAATCTCACTTGATCATGGTGTATGATCCTTTCAATATACTTGTGGATTTGGCTCTGTGTTTCATTTTTAATTATTATTATTATTTTGTATGGTGTCAAGTAAGAGTCTGGGTTCATTTTTTTTAGCTTGTGGGTATCCAGTTATACCAACACCATTTGTTGAAAAGACTATTCTTTCCCCCATTGAATTGCCTTGGCACCACTGTTGAAAATCAGTTGGTCATAAATATGTGTTTATTTTTGAACTCTCAATTCTTTTCCATTGATCTGTATGTCTGTCCTTATGCCATCACCACACGGTTATGATAACTGTAGCTTTATAATAACTTTTGACATGGGGGAGTGAAAGTCCTTGAACTATGTTCTTATTTTTTTTCATATATATATATATATATTTGCTGTTTAGAGTCTTTTGAATTTCTATATGCATTTTAGGATCCACTTGTTAATTTCTGCATAAAAGGTTGCTGGAATTTTGATAGGCATTACGTTGGCGCTATAGATCAATTTTGGGAGAATTTCCATCTTAACAGTATTGAGTCTTCCAATCCATGAATAATCCAATCCATTTCTTTAATTTCCCTCAGCAATGCTTTATAATTTTCAGCGTACAAACTTTGCACTTCTTTTGTTAAATTTATTCTTAAGTATTTTATTTATTTTTTATGAGGAGGTTTTCTTAGTTTCATATTCAGATGGTTCACTGCTAACACACAGAAATAGAATTATCGTGGTAAAAATATATACAACACAAATTTTGCCATTTTAAAGTGTATAATTCAGTGACATTACTTATACTTGCCATGCTGTGAAAAAATCTACAATTGATTTTTGAGTATAGATCTTGTATCATACAATGATTGGTTTTTAAATTTTTAATTCAGAGATTAAGTTACTCCCTGATTTAAAATTGATGGTATTTGTGAGCTATATAGAAGTTTTCAAACTTTCTGGATACTAAATGCAGGAGTAAAACTTATTTGCAGAATTTCCTGCTTAATAGAAGCTCAGAGTGTGTTAAAACTCACTTGGGATGTACTAGCAGGGAACAGAGACTTTTAATGATCAGTGTTACTCCTCATAGCCAGAAGGCCTTTCCTCCTGCCATATCGTTGGAAGAGTCTTTCCAGCACACAAATCAATAGAGCAGATATCCTTTAAAGTACCTACAAGCCATGTTAAAAAAAATACCCTTAGTTAAATGAACAGGCTATTAAGAGATACCAGGACCTGGCCAGGATCTTTTAGCTTATATTGTTGGGAATAATTTGGTTTGAATGGGAAAGAGCTATTGTTTTTCTGTTTTTTAAAAATTCTGTTTAAAGACAAATCCTGCAGGCTCTGTCTACTGCTCTGAAATTTTAGACCCTTGGGAGTGAAATGTCTTGTTATTGTTTTAATATTTTATTTGTATTGAGTATTATTATATGGTTTAAATAACTACTATATATCATTCACCTATATGGCACAACAATGTTTACTGCATTCTTAAATGTGCTTTAAAACTATAACTTTTCTTCTGGGAGCACATGTCCAATTTTATAAGGTAAGTCAATAGGACAATGTGTTTCAGTTAACACAAATCAGCTTTGTACAAGAACATGCCTGTAGTTTTAAGTGAAACACAGCTGTCTTTAGTGCCCCAAATAATGTAAAGCTTCAAAAGGTCAAAAAGTTACAAGTTGGTGAGAATCTTGGCCATTGCATTTTTAGTGCCTGTATGTTACGGTTGCTATGAATGGGGTTCCTGTAACTGCTGGTGTGAGGCTCATGAATTACTAAGCATTCATGTGTTTGATACTTTCCAGCATTTATGGTAACTTCAGAGAATCAAATGGAATCTGAAATTCCTATCTGGAATACTTGCATGGCGTGTATTATAAGCTGATTTTAGGATTCAACGTTTATTGAGTTTAAGTACATTTTTTAAGTCCACTTTGTGTATTGCTGACGTGTTGGTGCTATGCCAGTGGACACGTATCTGGCAGATATGGTAATGCAGCCTCCTGTTCATAGCATCTCTTGTGTAGCTAGTCATGAAAAATCACTTTTCAAATGAGAACTTAATAAAAACTTTCCTGCTCTGAACACGAAGTT
Source organism: Trichechus manatus latirostris (assembly GCF_000243295.1). Taxonomy (NCBI): domain Eukaryota; kingdom Metazoa; phylum Chordata; class Mammalia; order Sirenia; family Trichechidae; genus Trichechus; species Trichechus manatus. Next base: position 11,187,872 of record NW_004443969.1, read on the forward strand.
CTGCTCCCCGTGCGATTAGTGGTTTCATTTTTCGCAGCAGTTGGGTAATGATTATGGCTCCAGATGCGGTGAGAGTGATAAAGAGATTGATTAATTTCACTTGAAAGGGCATATGTTCAAAGAGAAGCCAATCGGAACGCCGTGAATGAGGCTCTTACATCTTTGCAGCAGAGAGTTGTACCCTGACATGGTGTCTGACTGGTTCTGAGAATACGATCTCTGAGCCAAAGTTACTTACCAAGTTGGTACCTAAAACACTGAGTCCTGCTCTTACCCAGTGTAGATGTGTGAGTGTTCTTGTGTCTCTCTGTCTTTGTAATAAGCTATTGGTGACAGTTAAAAAGATTCCATTGGCTCCTTTGCTGTAGGGATGCCTTTGAGTTGTGTGTTGTTATTGATCAATAGAACAAAGATTGCTCTCTGAACCATGGCTTAATTTACAATACACTACAAACACATACACGCAGAGAGCATACACCTACACCACACAACAAACGTCTTTATATTTTAGTTTCAAAAACATTTTCAGCATTACAGCAGTGTGACCATAGAGAAAACATTTCACTACACTTGTTAAAAGAAAAAAATAAGAAGAATCTGTTTTCTGTATCTAATGCTTTATCAGCTTGCATTTCTTTGGTACTTCATATTTCCAAGGAATATTTTTATCATAAACATAGCTTTTTATATACCACTCCTTTTTATTTCATGTATTATGTAGTTTTTAAAATAAATATTTTATGACCATTTAAAAGTGAGTCAAAACTTACTTTAAAAAAAAATAAACATCCTTAAAAATGGCAGGCTCACATTTTCATGAAAGAAAGATAAGAGTGGACGTCTGTGGATTTAAAATTGAGTTTGAACTTAATGAACTTTGTTTCAGAGTCTGTAAATGAGTGAATACATGTTCCTGAATAACCAAAATACTCTCTGTTCAGAAAGAATGTATCTTACATACAAATCTCTATTGTAAGAGGTGGGATGAGAGGATTATGTAAATGAATGATACAGGAAACTATTGTAAGGACTTTTACTCGCTGCTTCTGTGAGTTTCTTCACAGGCAGAAAAATGTTCTCGTTCCTTGAATTTTCTGATTGTTTTGATAGAAAGAGAAGTTTTGGTCTGAAGGTTCTTTTTTTATTTTCGTAAATTGTAGTATATATACACGTACACACACACATATATATACGCATATATATGTATATGCGTATATATATGTATTTCTTAAAAAACCAAACCCATTGACATTGGGTCAATTCTGAATTATAACCACCCTATAGGACAGGGTAGAAGTGCCCCATAGGATTTCCTAGCAGCTGCTGGTGAACTTGAACTGCGGATCTTTTGGTTAGTGGCTGAGCTCTTAACCACTGCGCCACCAGGGCTCCATATATATGTATATGTATACATATATAACAAACCATTTACCATTTCAACTTTTTTTACATATATAATTCAGTGATGTTAATTATGTTCATCATGTTGTGCAAACATCACCACTGTCCATTTCCAAATTTTTCCATCACCCTTAACAAAACTCAGGGCCCTCTACCTTTATCCTTAGATTTCTAGATTCTATTCATGTAGCAAATAGTTCTTGGGCACTTACTATATGCCAGGTGTTGGTCTATGACAGTTACAAAGTGGATTAATACATAGCTTCTGTTTCAGTAAGAGGGCTGCCATTTAAGGATTGGAATAATGGAGCAAACAGACTATGGCCCCAATTCTGAAAGAACACCAAGAAGAATTTTCCTCCTTTAATTTTTATTGATGTAAAACTTCTGACGTTTTAAGAAGATATCCTTTCCACAGTGCTTCTTTTTTCTTTTTTTTGAAACTCTGGAATATTATCTGAAAAGTCCAAGTGGTTCCTAATTATTAAATTCTGAAGTAGACAGTAAGGACTTAAAGAATAGTAAGGAGATGACTGGAAAGGAGAGGTTTAAGAAGAATTTCATGGATATTTAAGCATGCTTCACCATTCAGATTACATTTTTAAAATGATTGGAGAAGTGACTTTAGCTGTTTAAGTCCTTTTGATATTAGAAGACATTTCCAATAGGGTGAACTTTGACAAGAAGAGATTTCACCCAGAGAATTTTATTTATAAAACTCAAGAAAGGAAATACCTGTTCCCACCATGATTTTTACAAATCAAGGATAATTGTTTAAAAATGTTTTTAAAAAGCTTTTTGTATTCAAGTATTAAAGCCAGTGATGCACTAAAAGGTAGGCTTTGCCATCTTTTATTCATCTTTGTTAGAGGCTCTGATTTGTTTGCCCTTGATTGATTTCGACATAGATGAGCCAGCTTTCAGAGCAGGAGAATGATTTAATTATTACAAAACCCACAGCCCGAAATCAGATTTGAAGATATGTTGAAACAGTGTTTAGAATAAATTAGAGAACAGATGTAGAGTGTGTGTCCCTGATACCGGATACCTCTATGCTAGCCTAAAAGTAGCGCATTTCCCTATAGATCTTCAACGGTAAATGTTGTTTAATGGTGCCACTTTATCTGAGATTAGTACACTTAAGTGGTATAATGGAGATTCTGAGACCCTTAAAGAGTCTAGAGCTTAGGAAATGGAGCAGATGATGAGTGCAGGATATACTGTATTTATTGGATGGTTAGGAACCACATTTTAGGGTGATTAAATGAGCCATGTGAACACTGATGTCAATACGTACACCAGAGATCAATTAAAGTATGGGTTACCATAATTATTTGGATCATTGTGAAACATATAGTCAAACCAACCATGTTTTTATAGAATTTTAGAGCCAGAAAGGACCTTGAGATCATCTAGTCTGGCCTCCTCATTAGCAGGTGAGCAAACCAGGGCCAGATAGGCAGCTTGGAGCAATAGAGACAGAACTAGAACAGGTACACTCTGTGTCTATCTTCTTCAACCCATCTCAAGTACAGTTCACTGACTTCTTTCAGTCAGACATCTGACGGGGGACCAGAGCCTGATCAGGAGAGAGTGGAAGATAGAACTTAGTGGTACACATTCTACTTCTTACAGACTAAATAGTAGATTATTAAAAATGGAAACTAAAATTAGGATATCAGGTGAGAGCCTTAACGAGAAGAAGGGACAGTTAGAAAAAGAGAACAGAGATGGCCAGATGACTGGCCAGAAGGCCAGGATCCTCTCCCATCATTGGACAAAGGAAAGCAGCTGAGAGGACCATGGCTGGCAGCTCTGGAACCTGATGAGAAGCAGCAGACACTCCAAAATATTTACATGGGAGGAGACTTCATTTTAAAATCAATGCCAAAGATAAGCAAGATTACAGTTGAGTCCAGCATAGAGGCATTTTGAGGTTGGATGAACTGGTTTTCGTCTGGGCTTTGTTCTTCCTGGACTCCCTGGGTGGCGCAAATGGTTAAGGCACTCAGCTGCTAACCAAAAGGTTGGAAAGTCGGAGTCCAACTGAGAGGTACCTCAGAAGAAAGGCCTGTCAATCTATTTCTATAAAATCAGCCATTAAAAGCCCTATGAAGCAAGGTTCTACTCTGACGCATACAGGGCCACCAGGAGTCAGAATCAGCTCAACAGCAACTGTGTTTTGTTGTTCTTCCTCTTCCTAGCATGCATTTGGGTCAGTTGTGCAACCTCTCACAGCTTCTCTCTTCCACTTAGCCTTGGATTCATTCTCTCGTTCACTTGATAAATGCTTACCTAGCATCTATAACGCCCCTGTCATATTCTGTATAATAGAGTTACTGGTATCTATCCTAGAAGGCTCGTTTAAAATACGAAATTGGGTAATGTATTAAAACATGTTGTATAGTGCCTGGCATATATTAAATGCTCCATAGGAGACCAAATTGTTGCTGGTGTTGAGCTGCTCATGTAGAAAAACCATGTTTCTGGCTGGTGAAAGGAATAAATTGATTAAAAATTAAAACAGAATCTGGGGTGAAATGGGCAAAAAGATGATTATGGTGAGATAGGTACTGTGGTTTTGAAGGAAAGTTTTCCCTGACTCTTGAAGGTGTTTGTTTTGTTCTGTTTATTGTTGTCGTTGTTGGTTGCTTGCTCAAGATCCTTGCATCTAAGGAGTGTTCTGGCCTTTCTTCTAAGACTGATTTGTTCAGTCTTCTGGCAGTCCGTAGTATATTTTTCAATACTCTTTGCCAACACCACACTTCAAACACATCAATTCTTCTGTTTTCCTTTTTCATTGTCTGACTTTCACATGCATATGAGGCAATTGAAAGGACCGTATCTTGGGTCAGATGCACCTTAGTCATCAAAGTATGGACTGTATAAAAAAATCCAAACCAAACCCATTGCTGTTGAGTCGATTCCGACTCATGCCCACCCTATAGGTAAGTCTTACCTCCTTTTTGCAAGTAGGTTGCACAAGACAATGCAGTAAGTCTTCGCTAGAGGTGAAGTCAGAATCCAGCTTTTCAGGTAAGTGGTTGTGTACACTTACCATCATCATCCCCCTTAGTTTGGTGGTGAAATCTTACAAAACTTAACCCTACTTTCATTACTTCAGTTGATACTCACATATTTGTGAAGCATCTTCCATGGCGCTTACCACATCTAGGCCCTGGGAATATAGTGATGATTCCCTTCTGCCTCCAATCTCAGGGAGTTTACAAGGTAATTGATGGGGTGGCACGTAAAAAGACAATTACAGAGAGAAGAGCTAATAGAGATACATCAGAAACATTATGAGAATACAAAGATTATATGAGAAATGTTGCTGTGAAAAGTGGAAAAGAACTGTAATAGTTCTGTCTACCAGGCAGTATGCTAAGTGCTTTACATGAACTAGGTTGTTTCTGTTAATTGGGAGACCATATTAACGGTTCTAAATTAATAACCAGGTTTATAGTCATCCTTCCTGGTCATGATAGTGCTTATTTTCTTCATCAGGTTTTGGTAGAATGTTCTGGTATCCATATAATGTATTTCGGTAATAATGTATCACTTTTGGTTGCAGGCAGATGAACCAATGAGAATACAATTTGAGACAAGTACATCATCATTAGGGTTCATCTAAAATGTAGGGAGCACACAGTCCAGTGCAAAGACAGAAACCAGTGAAAGTCAGATGCAAGAGAACAATTGGGGCTCGTGCTGGCTTCCTGTTGAGGAGGGGAGGGAAGCAAGCAGGTGGCTCTGAAACTAGAATACCTGCTGAGAGATACTCCCAGCTAACACCAGAATCAAGCTGTGGTGTTTTGCTTGCTTGGGCAGCCCTGTGGTTGTAGTCTGGGGTCTCACTTACTTGCTAGTGGACGAACACAATTTCAACATGCCAACACATTTAACCATAGTCTTGCCACGTCTTTCAGACTCTGCTCTGCTTTCTGTGTTCCCAATTCTTATTTCTTCTCCATTTCTTAATATTGGTAGTTAAAAATACTCTTTATTCCTCCTTTTATCCTATTTCCCTGGTTTCCAGTGAATTCTCAAGGGAATCTAAGGTTTGGAGTGAATTCTTAGTATTCAGCTGCTGGCAGATAACCTTCTAAGATCTTTCTAACTTTAGAATAATACCCAGTCTTCCAAAGTGCATTCGAATATCGGTTAGAAAGAAAAAAAAAAAAAATAGCTACACATATTGATTTTGCACTGGCAGAGTTTTCCCAGATGTAAAAGGAGAATCTATAAAAGAAACCCAAGATTTTGGGGATAATTTTTGTATTTGTTGATTTTCCTAACAGAAGAGCAAGAGTATCGATAAATCAAAATAGTTATTTAGAATAATGTATATTTGACTTGGAAATCCTGAAGTGACTTTTGCAACCTCCTCCTCTTTAATTGATTCTGTTCAGGAAATAAATAATTGAGAGGCAACTCTGTAGATAGGATAGTAACAGAGGAAGAAGTATGACATAAGTATTGGTGGTCTTTCTTTTTCTGTGGTCTCTTTGGTTTTTCTATAAGTTTCCTGAAAAACTAATCTATGGCATTATTCACTTTGAAAATAAAAATAAAATAATGTGAAAATTATTATTAGACATAGTTGAGAATATCAGATTGATTAAAATATTGGGTACAATTAAAAAATCAATCAAATATATCATTTCCTCACATTTCAAGGTGTTATTTCTACAGAATTTTTGTAGAAGAGAAATGTGAAAAAGACTTGAATACATTTTTCATAAAACTGTATGGAAAATGAGTTACAAAGATAGAAAATATTATTTTATGTGAAATTGGCAAATAATTTTATGTAAAAATTTAGATATTTTATTTTTAGTTTTGTGCAAGTGGAGTCCCTGGGTAGTACTTGGCTGCTAACTGAAAGGTTGGAGGTTTGAGTTCACCCAGAGGTACCTTGAAAGAAAGGCCTAGTGATCTACTTCCGAAAAAGCAGCCATTAAAAACCCTCAGGAGCACAGTTCTACTCTGACACACACGGGGTTGCTATGGGTCAGAATCCACTTGATGGCAACTGGTTATGGTTATGATTTCAAGTGGGTACATTTCAATCCACTCGTTTATTCACTTACATTGGAGCAAAGAAATATGTGGTAACAAGAGAGAAAACATGGTCCGAAACAAAAAAATGATAACATGATAAATAAGAACCATGGGATAGCTTCAGTGATGTCTAAATAGTAGAACAGTTATTATCTTAATAATTTATACAGCTAGCAGTGATTGCCAATTTAGTGTCACTAGCTGTTTTTGCAATTTTAGTAGTAAAAATATCTTACTTCTTAAAACCTGGGAATTCTTGTTGTTTTGTTTAAGAGAAGCTGAAGTAATAATTATGGTCTCAGATATTGACAAATTGTCTTTTCCTCCTCTTGAAAAGGCAGCTGCTGTATTACACTGGCCTACAAAGATTTCAATTTAGAGACTTGTGCTTTTCCTTCTCAAGCTGAAAAATAAATGTCACCAACATTAAGCAGCAGGAAGTCTCCTTCGGAGCAGTATTTGAGGTGATAGTAATGACACTACTCATGGAGGAAGTTTGACATAGGCAGCTATATCAGATGAAAAACACTTACCTGAAGTTCGTTTATTTGCCTGAAAATTTAGTATCTTAAAGTTCTCAAAACTGAGTGATTCTGTTTTCCTTTCATCTTTTCGGGGAATGTATTTGACAGCTTTAATTTAAAATAATTGGGTTTTTTTTAATACTTTTTATTTGTTTTTTGGAGGTGGGGTAGAGAAATGTTGATTATGGCTACCAAAATTTGCTTCCTTCCTGGGCTTATTTTAAATTTCTAGAGCTACATAAGATACTGATACTGTGTCACACACAAAATTAGTAATGTACAAGAAAAATCTTATTAAAATTTTCCACAAGAAGTACTAGAAAAAATAGGAGCTATAGTAATAGTTATGTTTATTGGGTAGTTATTACATCCCTAATTGCTTTTATGTCCTTTATTTCATTGACTCTTCACATAAAAACCTATGAGTGTGTTATCCCCATATTACATACGAGGAAACTGAATTGCCGAGTGTGAGTGGCAGAGCCAGAATTTGAAGTAGGATATTCTTGATAGTAGACTTGTGCTCCTGAACAATTACTTTTTAAAATGAACACTGAGTCTTCAGGTGGGATTCAATGTGACTGGAGTCATCATGCCCTTTGGAGTCTTATAAAGAAGTGATGACCTTTCCTGGGAGCCCTGTTTATATGACATCCTCCTAGGATAGAGTCTGCACACATGTGTCCATAAAACCAAAACCAAACCTGTTGCCATTGAGTGTATTCCAACTCATAGCAACTCTATAGGACAGAGTAGAACTGCCCCATAGGGTTTCCAGGGAGCAGCTGGTGGATTCAAACTGCAGATTGTTTGGTTAGCAGCCAAGCTCTTAACCACTGTGCAACCAGGTATCCTATGTGTCCATAATATTTATTTATTGAATAAACAAATACAGGAGAAAATGGTTTTGAATGAATCTTCTTTAATTGTTTTGACAACATCAACAACTAGCTATGCAGACTGAGTGAATTAGGGTTTTATATGTGGGAAGTAGTGGTACATTTTGAAGCCTGGTATAGAGGATTATGTTTTCTGAGTAAATAAAAATAGAACAGCACTTAACAAGTTGTTGTTGTTAGTTGCCCTCAAGTTGATTCCTACTCATGGCAACCCCATGTGTGCCGAGTAGAACTACTCCACAGGGATTTAAAAGCTGTGACCTTTCAGAAGCAGATTGTCAGTCCTGTCTTCCAAAGTGTCTCTGGGTGGGTTCAAACCTCTAGCCTTTCAGCTAGTGGTCCAGTGCTTGATTGTGTGTGCAACCCGGTGAATATTTAACAAGCAGACTTATAGTAACAATGAGGCAGAGAAATTAAAAGTGGAACTGCCCTAGGAAATATGCCAGGATAATCCCCTTCAGCTTGTAGCACCAGTGAGAAGGACCGGGATGAGATGCTGAGTTCCAGGACCCTGACAGATCTCAACATGTGGTGTGGGGCTGGGGAGATGAGGGGTAGGGGTTGAGAAATGAGGCAAAGGAAGGACAAGGGAGGGGAAGCACGAGAACTTTCCTTATGTTGCCCAGCTCTGATGATGGCTGGCGCTCCACTTTTTGCACTCCTTGAATGGAAACCCTGTGAGGGCAGGACCGTGTTTTATTTATCTTTGTACTCCCACAACTTTGATTTCAGAGTCTTGCTCAGTTATGAATGTAACACATGTGTAGTGAACAAGGGAATGAATGCAGGATAAAATACACTTGTGACTTTGGAAAATCCAGTTTGAGTTTCTAATTATCTGAGAAGCCCTAAATCCTAATTGGGCTTTGTCTAAAATATAACCCAAAATGTATTAAAAAGTAAAGGAAACAGTGGATTGCATTGTTACTTGAGGGCTTGTGAACATGCCCCAAATAATCTTTGAAATTACTAAATCAGTAGAATTCACTGGATGCTTCACTATTTGTGATAGGGCCAAACTACTTAAATTCTTTTCAGTTGTTGTTATTAATTGTTTTATTCTGGTTTTTGTTATGATTGCTGTTGTTCATTTTTCTGCACTCTTTCCTTAGGAGTGAACACAAATTATTGGTATAATGGGACAACTTGCTGAGAACTCTGAGAGTAGAACACTAGGGTTGGTGTCTCCCAATGCTGTAACTCATGGTGTCACCTCCCCCCATGCTAATTACCACAATATTGTAGCTAAAACACCAGAAACTTTGACAAAATTTGTAGCATGTGCAGAAGAAACCACGTGATTCGAAGCATTTTTGTGATTGGGTAGTATGACAGCTCTGATCAGAGTGCATTAGAAGGTTCAAAAAGTCAATTAGCATAGTGTTTTAGCCTTGTAGATATATTGATACATGTAAGCTGGGGTTACAAGAAATTTGTTTTGTTGTTATAATTAACTACAGGGGTATTTTTATAAAGAGTAATAAATTGCTGCTGAAACATTGCACAAAATTTTTATAGACAATCATTTTGGTGTCACCCCGTCCCCCCAACAGTGTCACCTGGTGCAGTCTGCACCCCCACTGCCCCCCTGTTGACACCACTGGAGTCTACTCTGTTATTCTAATAACAGAGAGGAATATTGTTGGCAGGGAGAGAAGACAGTGCTCTTAGATATATATTGCTGGCAGGGACCCCTATGGGACCGGTAGGGAAGTACCTCCTCTGGTTCGAGCTACTTTCAAGGACAAAACCTAGGTTTAGGAACTCCAGGAGCAGTTCCAAGGGGAGAGGGCAGTCCAGTCATGTGTCATTAGTCTATGGAGAAACTGCCAGGAGAGAAAAAGAACTTGAAACCTAGAGGCGAATCACAAACAGCTAGGACAGAGCGCATAGGCTGAACATGGTGCTAAGCAAGAAGTGCAGAGCAGGAGAGGATCCAGGAGAGAATGAAGGGAGAGTCTGAAAGAGGAAGGGCTGAGAAAGGGCAATGTAGAGATGGTCCTGGAACTCCTCCTGCAGATGTGGCTTGTCCGTGGTGGTGTCTTTCTGGAATGTGGTACACCGTTAGGGATAAGGGGCTGTGTTCCCAGAGGGACTTAGTCACCCTCCTGTCAGATGGTAGGAGAACAATACATATTCAGGAATTTAAAGTAAATAAGTTCAACCTCAAGATTTTTTTTAAAAATTTTTCATTTTTTTTGTTTTTAATGTTTTATTGTACTTCAGGTGAAGGCTTACAGAACAAATAGTTTCTCATGAAACAGTAGTACACATGTTGTTTTATGACATTGGTTAA
>NW_004443969.1:11200426-11238008 GCF_000243295.1 Trichechus manatus latirostris
CTTTCATGATATTGGGGAAGTTTTCTGTCAGCAGTTCCTCAATGATCCTCTCTGTGTTTTCTGTTTTCTCGCCCTGTTCTGGAATGCCAATCACTTGTAAATTTTTGCTTTTAATTGTGTTCCACAGAACTCTCAGGGTCTCTTCATTTTCCTTTGTTCTTTTTTTGAGTTTTCCTGAAACAGAGTTGTATCCAAGTGTTTGTCTTCAATTCCACCGATCCTGTCTTCCATGGTTTCAAATCTGCTTGTCAGCCCTTCTATGACATCATCCATTTCTGAAATCTTGTTGTTTATCTTTTGGATTTCTAATTGTTGTTTTTGTATAATTTCTAATTGTTAATTTATTTTGGCATTTTTTTCCTGCATCATCTTCCTGAATTCTTCCAGTTTTTTGTCTGTATTTTCCATGAATTTGTCTATTTTTTCCTCGTGTTTGTCAGCTTTTTGCCTCAGTTCTTGGAGAATTCCGAGTATTAGAGATTTTAATTCCCTATCAGGTACTTCTAGTGCATTTTCTTCCACAGGAGAGTCATCTGGTGTTTTATTTTGGATGCCTACTGGAACCATCCTGTCCTGTTTTTGTAAATGTTTTGATATTGTCAGCTGTTTTTGGGGCATTCGGTAGTTATTTTTCTTGTTTATTGATTGTAGATTTCTTTGTTTCTTCCCTTTTTTAAAAAAAAAAATTGACTATCTGAGCAGGCGGACTGTATGTTCTTTGTTGTTTGCTCGTCTGTGCGCTCAATACTTTTTACCTCCTTCTCCAACTGGCAGGGTTAGTCACTCAGATATGGTACAGCAGGGCAGGTCTAGCTGAAGAGGAGTTACTTTGACGGGTTGTTTGTGGCACTTAGTACAGCCACCAGAGCGGGTCGGTAATCAGTGCAGGGCAGGTTCCAGTAGGCCGTGCCCGTGTTGCTTGGTGGTGTGATGTGAAGCGCACGGTGCAGGTAGGCAGGATGCAGCAGGGAGATTGATATGTGTGGCGCTAAGATGGGTATGGGAGAGAGGAGAGAGGAACAGGAGCCAAAAACATACAAACAAACAAAAAAGAATGCTAGGGGAACTTGCCGTTGGAATGGAGAGATGAGAGATGGTTGTTTTGTCTCCCGCTAGACACTCCGTGAGGCTGCTTTCTCGTACCCCCGTTTGCGAGTCTCTGATAGGAGTCCAAGATGGTGGATCCGCGCTGCGTTAGCTGGTAGAGGACCTCTGCATGAATCTCTCCTCGGTCTCCGTTCTCTGTCAGTTTTCTCACTCCATTTGGTGCTTGGCTGAGTTCTTTATCTTTTCATTTGATGTTTTAGGGTTTCAGGATTGTTGTATTCTCTGTTCGGCTTAGTTTTTTGGATCTTTGCTGTGGAGGGACGGCGTGGCGCTTCTGCCTAGAGCGCCATTTTGCCGGAACTCAAAAATTTTTCATTTTTAAAATGTCTTGTTTTCTAACATGCATGTGAGTTTTTGGCTATTGGCTTTATATAGACAGAGGTTAATTAGTCTAAACGTTTGTGACCCTGAAGCATTAATGAATGTTATGAACGTATTTATTCAAAGGCCTTTTTTTATAGATGGAGGAGAATTAAAGTGCTTTGCATAAATGAACAATTCTGGGGTTAGGAGTGTGGGTTCTGGAAACACACAGTTTGAGTCTGAATCCTGGCTCTGACACTTTGGAATTATATGATTTAGGGTAAATTTCTTAAACTATCTATGCCTCATTTTCTTTACGTGTAAAAATTGGGCTTTTTGGTACCTGAATGCAGATCAAATGTGAGAATACACCAACCATTCTTTTGTCAGTGACTAGTAAACGTCATAAAGGATGATGCTAAAAGAACTTGAGGAGATACTGATTTTGGTCTGGAAAGTCAATTTTAAGGCCAGCTTTTAGCCAAGACACATATTGCTCTTTCCTCTAAGGGCAGGTAAATTTATGTTTTGCTCATGGAAGTCTTTAATGTTTATATCACTGAGAATATTTGTAGTGATGATTATGTTGATATGACCCATATTCACATTGAAATTGCTCTTTAATTCTGTTCCTTAGTAATTCTTTGATCAGCTTTGTGTTTAACAAAATTTATAAAATTGCTTTCACTGTTTCTTTCTAATAAAAACCTTTTGGCGTTCCTCTGGAGATTTTATTGATAAACTCTCCCTTAAGCATACATCCAAATTAAATGTGAGAACTTGCAGCTAAAAGAAATTGCTTCAAGGCAATGATTCACTGGGATGAAAAATCAATAGCGGTTTCATTAAGGAAGGAAAAATAGTTTAGACACACTCCCCCCCAGCTTTCTTCTAACTGAAAGAAAAAGAATAGTTGTTGATTATGTCTTTCCTTTTAGATATGATGTTCATATCTTAGTAACGTGGCTGCTGTATAGCAAGATTGTACGTGCCCCTTCAAATCTGCTGGGTTCTTTGACTGGAGCTAGTCTTTACATTTTGAAAAATTAACACTCATTTAAAGGCGCTGCCTCTTTAATAATGCATGCCATGCTGAGCCTACTACAAGTAAGCACTTTACAACCACAGAGTCCTACTGATATCTTTGAATTAGCTCAATTCCAAGTTTCTTTCTAAGTATATGTTTCAATTCCTTCTTCCTTCTCATCTACCGCTTGGTTGATAGCTAGATGGGGAGATGGGCACATGGATGAGTGTATGGACAGGTGGGTTGATGGACAGCTGGATGGTGGAAGGTAGGTATGAAGGGAGGGAGGGAGAAGGGAAGGGAAAAAAAGAGTTTAGCATAGTGATAAATGCTGGTTCTGCCACCCTCTAGCTTTGTGCTTCCCAGCTGTGTGACTCTGGGAAAATACATTGCCTCAGTTTTCTCATCTATAAATGGTCATAATATTGTTGTTGTTAGGTGCCTTTGAGTCAGTTCCAACTCATAGCGACCCTAGAGCACAGAGTAGAACTGCTCCATAGGGTTTCCAAGGAGTGGCTGGTGGATTCAAACCGCTGACCTTTTGGTGAGCAGCTGAACGCTTAACTACTACACCACCAGGGCTGTGAAGATTAAAATGAGTTATGTGAAGCAATGCAATCAATGTCTGTCATGTGATAGACACTATATAACTGTAATTTTTAGCTATTATTTTTAGTAGCATTATTAGAAAACAGAGACAGGTAAGGAATATGAATTTTTTAAAATACAGTTTTATACTAGAGCAATTCAAGATAAAAGTGATTGCATTTTAGCTAGAAAGAACATAAATATGGCTTCTGTGTTATGTTAGATGGGAGTTTGACTGTTTTGACAATGAAAATGCCCCAAACAGAAGGTGATTTTATTTATAGGGTAGAATCTTAGATAGGTGGAGTAGAATCACATCCGCATAATAGAGGGAGATGCTAGTTTTTTCCAAGACATTTGGATATGGAGGGAACACTCACAGGGAGACCACACTGTGCTTGGAACTAATTAAGGGACTTAAAAAAAAAAAAAAAAACTTTTCTAAAGCAAGGTAGAATGGTTGTTCTTTCATAGTGTAGAAATAATCAAGAGACTCAGTCTAGAGACAGAGACAGTACTTCATCATAAATTACTTCACATCCTGTGTCAGATATAACTGTGGAGATACGATGTTGCTTCTCTGGTGACAGCAGTAGACAACATTAGTGTTGAAGAATTTTTCAGGGACTTTAATACAAAATGCTATTTCAAACGTCTCAAAAGTTTAGCTAGCCCATTCAGCCTTTACTTAACACATTTCTCTCAAGACCTGTGAGATCCACTCAGAAATAGCTCAGTAAAATTGTTAACATCTACTACTTTTTCTTCACATTTAGGCACTGTTCCAGATGTCTTACATAGAATTATTATTTTACCTCAGATGGATTGTTCTGAGGTTTGTGCTATTATTATCTCGGTTGTATAGATGAGGAGACTGAAGCACAGAGACGTAAGTAAGTACCTGGCTTAGACTCACATAGCCAGTCAGTGGCAGAGTCAAAGTTCAAACCTAATCTGGTTCCAGAGCTTGAGCTGTAAACCCATGTGCTGTATAGTATTTAATATTTTTGAGTAGTTATAACAAGATTTAGGATTAAATATAGCAAAAAAAAAAAAAAAAAAGGATTTCTGCTTAACTTGATGGTTATTTCCAGTTTGTAGATTTGTGTCAAGTGCGTACTTGAAGTACATTTTTTTCACTTACTTTTTCTTTTATTAATTGTGCTTTAGATGAAGGTTTATAGAACAAATAGTTTCTCATTAAACAGTTAGTATACATCTTGTTTTATGACAATGGTTAACAACCCCACGACATGTCAACACTGTCCCTTCTCAACCTTCGGTTCCTTATTGCCAGCTTTCCTGTTCCCTCTTGCCTTCTAGTCCTTGTCCCTGGACTCTTGTGCCCCATTAGTCTCATTTTGTTTTATGGGGCTGTCTAGTCTTTGGCTGAATGGTGAACCTCGGTAGTGACTTCATTACTGAGCTAAAAGGGTATCCGGGGGCCATACTCTCGGGGTTTCTTCAGTCTCTGTCAGGCCAATCAGTCTGGTCTTTTTTTTGTGAGTTAGAATTTTGTTCTACATTTTTCTCCAGCTCTGTGCGGGACCCTCTGTTGTGATCTCTGTCAGAGCAGTCACTAGTGGTAGCCGGGCACCACCTAGTTGTACTGGACTTAGTCTGGTAGAAGCCATGGTAGTTGTGGTCCTTTGGACTAATCTTTCCCTTGTATGTTGTTTTCTTCATTCTCCCTTGCTCCCAAAGGGGTGACGCCAGTGGAATATCTTAGATGGCTGCTCACAGGCTTTTAAGACCCCAGATGCTACTCACCAAGGTAGAATGTAGAACATTTTCTTTATAAACTGTGTTATGCCAATTGAGCTAGATGTTCCCTGAAACCATGGTCCCCATAGCCCTCCGCCCAGCAATTCAGTCCCTCAGGGAGTTTGGATGTGTCTATGGAGCTTGAAGTATATTTTAAAATGATTGCAGAAATTATCAACCATCTCTTTCCCTTCCCTAAGTATAATAGGAAATAAAGAGCCACTCCCACTTTTTCTAATAATTACTTAATTGCTTTCATTTGTTCTAAACTTTATTAGAGGGAAGGAGAGGGCATGTTGCTTTTGTTGTTGTTGGTTTGTTTGAATCCTCTTCCAGCTATGAGACTATTTTGATTGTCTGTGGCCTGTGGGAAATGGGGTAGAAAGAGCATCCACTAAGTGATGCCCATGATGAGCATTGGGAATACTGGGCTCTCCTGGTTCAGTACTTGTGGCCTTGAAGGGATTTGACATGCAATAGATACAGTAAGAATAAGATACAGTAAGAATAGTGCCATGTGGAGTCCCTGCCAAGTGCCAGGTAGACTGCTTAGTTAGTTAGTATGTGTTCACTCATTACTTATAATAATAATGTAAAGGAGATATGGTGAGGAGATCCAGGCAAAAAGTTCAGAAATTTTCACAAAGTCACGCACCTAGTGAGAAGCAGAGTTCAGTTTCTTTGGAAACACTGCCCATTTTCCACCATCCCATAAAACAAAACAAAACAAAACCCGTTGCCGTTCAGTCGATTCTGACTCATAGCGACCCTATAGTGTCTTATATTGTAATCCAACAGTGTAATCTGGAAAATGCTTTGTCCCCATTTCTTGATGAGTATGAAGGGCAACTTCCAGGTGGCACGGGTTTTCTACGAGTTCTCACCTTCGTTTTCCCCCATTTTGACTCTAAAGATAGTCCAGTTGTGTGAAGACTGTTTTGTCACTGCACTGTGGCTTGGCTTCCAAGCTCAAAGATAGGAATGGAGGAGGCAAATAGCCTTAATACTTTATAGTGAAAAAAGACCTGAATCCTGACATTGGCTGTCCCTAATCAGTGGTTTCATTCTTTAGTCATGATATTGTACTTCTTTGAATAGATCTCAGGGCTCCTATCTATACGGTGGATAATTAGAGTTACCCAGCCTATGCTACAGACAGCATTATTATAAGACTCAAAACAAGAGAGGTTGAAGGAATAACTTGAAAAGTTATCCTTGAAGGATAACAGAGAAATTGGTTTCATCAGTCTCATAGGATGCTATTCGTTTGGATAAATAATCATTTTCATGAGGAATATGTTTGACTATGATATAATATTTGCAAATGATGAAATTATCCAATCTCAAACCTTGAATTTATATGAAATCTTCAGAATTTATATGAAATGGCAATAGTGGTATTATCGTTCCTTATTTTGATCCTATTTCCCCTGTCCCTTTTAGTAATTGGACGTATATTCACACTGCAATATGGCTTACAGATATTATTTAGCTTACCGAGAAAGTATATTTTATGAGGTTCTTTAAGCTGGAATGGACAGGGCTGATTGCCGCATGGATTTGTCTCTGTACTCACAAAGCTACTCTTGTCTAATTGAGGCAGTGAGTCAGCTTATGTTTATTGAGCTCTCAGCTGGGGGTGGGGTGGAACTAGCCATTTTAACCAGAATTGAGCATCTGCTCAGTGCTTAAGTAGCATGAGCCTCCAGACTCTGGCGGGCCTAATGGACTCTCCACGTCCTCTCTGATATTGAACAGTGATTAGTATACAGACTGGGACATATTTGGTTTCAGTTCAGTCTGTTCCCACAGATGAGGCCTGCGTATGATCACATCATATAAATTATTTAAGGTGCAGTGTCTGTGTAACCTGAGCCATAAGTAAAAGATGGCCCACTGTCTGTTTTGACACCCTGGAGGACTCTTTTCTTTTCCAAAGGAAATAGTCCATCTTGAGAATCAACATCATTAGAGTCATAAAAATTCAAATGCACCTTGAGTGATTTCTTTGCTTTGGCATAAAGTCTGAAGTACAATAACCAAAAGCTTTGCTTCCTTTAACTGAAATGTAATGGCTTAGGGGTTAGGTAGAAGGAATTTCTGGAAGACTAACTGTAGTTCCAGGATAGTGTTACTAGTTATCGTCAGAAGAAATTTGTGCCCGTAATCTGCATTAGTTTTCACTGATTCTGAAAAGCTCATTTTATTTTTTTTTAACCTGTGAATTTAGTTTATTAGGAATACATTTAGTCATGGAATTTTTGGGGTGAAATGAACTACAAAGGTTATTCTTATACAATCACTTTAGTTTGTAGGTGAAGATACTTGGATTGAGAAACCAAATTGATTTGTTCAAGGCCACACAGTTAGAGCCAGAACCCAGGTCTCCTGACTTCTCACTGAGGAACCTTTCTGTCACATCATATCCCACCCACGTAATCCTATTTTAGTAAAGAATCAAAACCTAGGTCTTTTCATTTTCATCTCCGGCACTCTGGTCTCACCAATTTGGAAGTCAAAAAGTAAAGGGGGAACTAAATCCCTCTCTCCTTTCCTCTTTGTTGAATCACCTTGCCAAATATAGTTGCTATCTTCTTTCTGTTCTATTTCTTTCCTGGGTAAGACCTGTTCCCTGAGCTTGTCCTTTTTTTTCCAGAATACATATAATAAAGATCTTGAGGTGGGCTGTAGCAAGCAGCAGTGTCCCTGAAGCTAAATGCCTGATAGTTATAGACCAACTAAAAGAGTTTATAAGTCACAGTCTTTGGAGGGAAGGATAACAGCAGAAAGTGCCCAGAGCTTTGTTATTCTCATCAGTGACAGGGAATGTGAATTGAACTGCCCTGAGGAATCAGGAAGGAACCTGGCCTCTTTAGTGATTTTTCAGAAGTAGAACTTTAAATTATTTAAGAAAAAAAAATCTAGACTCAATCAGTGGAATTAAAAGAGGCTTTAGTTTCTTCTGGAGTCCCTGAGTGGTACAAATGGTTAACATGCTTGGGTGCTGACAGAAAGGTTGGAGGTTCGAGTTCACCCAGAGATACCTCAGAAGAATGACCTGATGATCTGCTTCCAAAAGGTCACAGCCTTGAAAACCCTGTGGAGCAGTTTTATTCTGCACACGAGGAAGCCATGAGTCAAAATTGACTCAAAGACAACTGGTATAACTGTCGTCTGATCTTGACAAGTCAAGCAGATAACACCTCTTAACACGGGGAAGTCCTGGGCATGAATACAGTGAGTGGTAGGGCCTGTGGGAAAGTGGCAGTCTCTTCATGGAGGGCGATCCCACCCAAGGTCTTCCTCATTGTGTGCTCAGTTTAGAATTCCTTTAAAATGTGGCCTTGTTGTGACAGGTATCAGGACTACAACATGTATGAACCTTGAAAACATGCTGAGCAAAAGAAGTCGGTCACAAGAGGGCAAATACTGTATGATTCCACTTATATGAAATATTTAGGATAGGTAAGTGTGTAGAGACCAAAAGTTCATTAGTAGTTACCAGGGGCAGGTGAGAGTAGAGGGAAAGGGGGACTCGTTGCTTAGGGTACACTGAGCTTCTGTTAAGGGCGATGGTATAATTTGGGAACAGAAAAGGGTGCTAGTTGAAAACATGATGAACAGAATTAATATCACTGAACTGTGCATGTGAAAATCGTCAAATGTGAAATGTTGTGTTACATATATACTTACTACAATTCAAAAGAAAAACAAGGCAGGAGGGGGAGAAAAAAAGGTGGCCTTAGCTGTAGCTAGTCTTTTTTTTTTTTTTTTTAAATATTTTATTGTACTTCAGGTGAAGGCTTACAGAACAGATAGTTTCTCATGTAACAGTAACACACATGCTGTTTTATGACATTAGTTAACAACCCCACAACATTTTAACCCTCTAAATTATCAACTTTTTTTTTTTTTTTTGGTGAAAATACGCATAGCCATAGATACGCCATTTCAAAAATTTTTTTACATACACATTTAAGTGACATTGACTACGCTCTTCTAATTGTGCTGTTATTCTCACTTAAGATGAAGGCTTACAGGACAAAATAGTCTCCCATTTAACAGTTACTACAAATGTTGCCCTATGACAATGGTTAACAATCTCACAACACATCAACAATATCCTTACTCTACTTTGTGTTCCCTATCATCAGCTTCCTACTCCCCTTCTGCCTTCTGGGCCTTATCACTGGACTCCTGTACCTCGTTACTCTCATGGTTTTACTGGGCTGTCCACTCCCAGGCTGAACAGTGAACCTCGAAGGTAACTTTGCCACTGAGTCTAGCTAGTCTTTTACAGTGGTGTTTCCCAAGCCCCAAGTGAAAGTTTCCCAAATGATGAATTCCTTAAAAATGCATGACAACAGTAGTCAGTAATTGGCAATTTAATAGCTTTAGTCACTTTTTTTCTATCCGAAGTCTTGACTAAAGATGGCAATCAAAACAACCACTAAAGAAATAGTTGCCTGAGACAGTAATACCGTTTAAGTAAATTTTTTTTCCTGTCAGAATATAGTCTTGGTTATTTCCTGGTAATTAGGACTAGCCTCAAGCAACTCTGAGCAGGCAATTTTCCTTTGAGTGTCCTGATCCACCTCTTGTCCACACTTCTTCTAACATTGTACCAAAACCAAACCCATTGCCATCGAGTCAATTCCGACTCACAGCGACCCTATAGAACAGAGTAGAACTGCCCTACAGGGTTTCCAAGGAGTGGCTGGTGGATTTGAACTGCTGACCTTTTGGTTAGCAGCTGAGTTCTTAACACTACACTACCAGGGCTCCTCTTCCCTTGTTCCAGCTTGCTTTTTAGGGAATGTCTTTCTTCATTCTTATGACCTGGATCAAATTATGTTAATGACTGATTATAATATCTGTTGCTTTTCATAGGAATGCTTGCCTTCTGATAGGTTTATTCTAAATTTTCAACATCTTAACCCTAAAGACTGAATCTATGATGGTGGCAGACAATCTTGTCCAAATTGAAGTTCAGGGGAATTTTATATTTGAAGACCCACCAAGAATACCATATAAGCAGGTCCTTTACTCTGCTTATATGCAAAGCCAGTTCTATATGTAGCATATAAACAGTTGCTGTCGAGTCAATTCTGACCCATGGCAACCCCACGTGTGTAGATCTGTGCTCCATAGAGCTTTCAATCACTGATTTTTCAGAAGTAGAGTCACAGGTCTTTCTTCTAGGCTCCTCTGTGCGGACTCGAACATTCAACCTTTCGGTTGGCAGCAGACTCCATATAGCATATACTGGGTTTTATTTCTCATAAAATCAAGCCATGCCGCAGGTAATATGTCCTAGGTTAAGGAAGGTCAAAAGCACAGTTTGATTATGAAGTAGTGTTACTATTGACCGTAGTGCCTTAAGGACTGGATGACAATTTCAATTCAGCATTTCCTTGATTTTCTGAGCTTTTTAGATTCTTAACATTCTCTTTAATTATAGAATTAATTAGCACGTTAATGGAAAAATCATTAGATGGTGGAATTCATAAAGCCTCTTTTTTTTTGAAAGCAATTATTATAAAACAAAGTACTGTAGTTTTAATTATAGTCAATAGAGCAATTGGGCCAAATTGTACTCTGTCCCTAGATTGTGCAAACTCGAATGTCCCTTATCTTTCTGACTGTTTATCTCTTTGCACAGAGATGGCTGGCTAATTTTCTTAGAAACTTCCCAGGCTATAAGATACGTTGGAGAAGATGGACCAAGGATTGCTTTTGTGCTTTTCAGTGTTC
This sequence comes from Trichechus manatus latirostris, assembly GCF_000243295.1. NCBI lineage: Eukaryota > Metazoa > Chordata > Mammalia > Sirenia > Trichechidae > Trichechus > Trichechus manatus. Next base: position 11,210,970 of record NW_004443969.1, read on the forward strand.
ATTTGTCCTAGTTTTTGCTGCCTAATCTCAGGTACGCTTTCATATACATTAGCAAAGGAATAAAAACCTCTGAGATTCTCTGCAATGTCCTCTTATTTCTCCTTCAGTGTCTGGCTTCCTGTCTGCCTCTTCATTCTCTGTTACCTGCCCCCACCTCCGGTGGACATGAGCAACCAAACTCACGGTGACTGTGTCTTGTTGTTAGTTGCCATTCACTTGGCTCTGGCTCATAGAGACCTTATGTATAACAGAACAAAATCCACTTTTACTCAATTCCCACTTGGCTTCCTGGTCCAGTGTGGGAACTCAGCGTGAAGGACTACTGCAGTCAAATTCTCTGATCGGGGGGATTTACACCACACAATGTAATAAATATTATATTATATTCTTATATAGTATTATTGTTACCCCTTCTTTCCCCACCTGATTCTCTAAGACCATGCCTGCCTACCCTCTCCCTGCCCTCCCCTGATCAATTTCTCTTGGCTGGAAATGTTCCCCTTTGCATCTTTCTGAAGATTTTTGCTATCCTGTTGTTCTTAAATGCTCTCCTTGTCTCCAATTTTTGAAGTGTTTCCAGGTTATCTTTATATAATGCAAACCTGCTTGTTTCCCTGCTTAAAATCCTTTAGTAATTTTTTACCAGTTCTAGGATAAAACCTGAATTCTGTTGTACACTGAAGACTGTTTATGCTCTGTCTTCTGCCTCAGCTTTGTAGTCTCTCTTCCATCTCATACAATTTTGAACAACTTGAAACTATTTGTCCTTCCAAGAAAGTGCATGTCTCTTGCTGTTATTTTTTATGCTTTTCTCTCATTTCCTTCCTCTCTCTCTCCCTCCTTTTTTTCCTTCCTTCCTTCCTTTATCCCTTCCTCCTTTCCTTCTTCCTTCTGACTCTCTCTTATCTCTACATAATTAACTTTTTTGTCTTTTAAGAACAGCACAAACATCACCTGCTTTGTGTTTCATTTCTCATCACCTACCTCATACACATGTACACTTGGCTGGACTAGCCACATCTCAGCTGGGCACACATAGCACCCCTGCTTCACCACTTTTGACTTATGGTTTGGGAAAAAAAAAACAGTTGCCGTCAAGTAATTTCCGACTTATGATGACCTCTTGTGTGTCAGAGTAGAATTGCATTCCGTAGGGTTTTCAGTGGCTGTGATCTTTTAGAGGAAGATCTCCAGACCTTCCTTCCGAGATGCTCTGGATGGATTCAAACCGCCAACCTTTTGGTTAGTAGCTGAGCGCGTAACTGTTTGTGCCAGGGACTCACAGAGTTTGGAAATTGTCTGTTTATTTGCCTGTCATCCTTATTAGAATCTGAGGTCCTTAAAGACAGGGGTACTGAACACTGAGATTAAAGTCACGATAAAATGCTTTATTATTAAAAGACAGATGCTTTAATTTACACAAATTATGTTTTTTGACCATTTTTACCTAGTAATGAAATCTACCGAGATTTTTTTTTCACAGAATAGATGTTTTTAGTATGTCTTTCTGGTTGTCAGTAGATTAAAAAATAGAAAGTATGTATGCATGTTTATTGAATACACCATAATATATCATAATATTATGATATACCATATAACATATTTGGAAGACCTTGGAAATCATTTTGCAAATATGGAAACTGACCTCCTCCCCAGTAAGCCAAGGGATTTGCCTGAGGTCTCAGGGCTAGAATTGGATGCCGGGCATCCTGACTTCCACTGGAGTTGTCTTTTCATTGTTATGCTACCTAAGAAATGGTTTGAGTTCCAGGAAAATTAACTTCTGGAATACTAACAAGAGGATTTTCTACTGCTGCTGCTCACAAGAGCGTACATCTTTTGACATTTGGATAATATTGTGGGATCCTTATTTAATAATTGGTTTCAGTGATGGAGTCCTTGTTCAAAGTGTTGAACAGATAAGGTCACCTATGTAAGCAGCAAAGGGCGGAAGTTTGTCAAACTGCAGGACATTTTAGTTAGCATTTTTGAGGACTGAGTGTTTCTTCTGAAAAGATTGGATCAAACCAAGTAAATTTTGCCTCTGAAGAAAGAAGTCCATCTTGGCTCAAACAGACTGTAGTTAGTCAGGAGTGGCTGATGGCAGACACTGATAAGAAGCAACCAGTTCTTAGGAATACAAGAATGTTAACAAGAGTAAAGTTTTTCCAGCTCTGTTTCTGACACCAGTTATTTCAAAACAGTTGTTTTCTCCTTTTTAAGATGTGGTCACCAAGTTAAAGCGCTTTTGATTGTCTGTCAGGATATATTGAGTTATATCCATTCTTACCCTGAGCATCCTCCCAGGTCTGGAGGTCAGGAGGAGTGAGGTGAGAGAGGGAGAGAGGCATTTTGTACATATGCCTGTACTTCTGAAAGTCAGCCTAAATCTGATTTTTTAAAACTTAGCTTATAGTTGTTAATATTTTGAAAGCATTTTTGTAGCATTTTTTTAGTATAACCCACTACATCCTATGTTTAACCTTATTTTAAAAGTTTACAATTGTATGTTAACAAAATTATATGCCTGTATCCCTGCTTCCCCCCCAAAGAATATATATTTAATGGCCTAGGTTTAAAGAGGCCTTCTTGATATGAAAGACAATCATTTCTTTGTTAATGATTTATATAGAATAAACATATTTTACATATCGCTTTAAATCCCTAGAATTCATAGTTGAGTGGTATGCTTCTTTTTTCTATTTGAGGAAGTTTAATATTAAAAAAAATGCAGAAAAAGTATTTTCAAAAAAAGGAAGTAATAACAGCGAGTTTATTAGAGATTTTTAGGGTCCCAATTCACATGTATCTACAGAGTGGGTTGATAGAAGAGCCGCAAGATATAACACATGACAAAACAAAAAGACCTGTTGAAAAATCACACTCCTCTTTTTCCCCTTTATTTTAATCACAAAAAAATCTTGAAAATTGTTCTATAAATATGAGTGAGCTAAAAAATATTACCAGAGTATTAGTTACTAGAGAAACAGAAATGAAATTTGGAGATGAGATTTATCATCCTCTCACTTTAATTTGTACTCCTGCTGTACTGTAAGTGTAATAACTGTCAACATGAAAAATGTAACAGATTGATAATACTACTGAGTTTTAATTAAACCACTGAAATGAAAAGGACCCAGATGGATAACTGGGAAATGTAGTTATCCTTTATGAAATGTGCTGGATTGCCTGATTGTGCTGTTTCTTATAAATTAATGCTCTGACAAAAATAGAGCCCCATCAGAAGATTTACTAAAATTAATCATTTAAGTTTGCAAAACAGATGTTTGTTTTAGTTTATTCAATTTAGTTTTGAAACACTTATCACTCTAAATCAGTGATTGTTTGTTTTTCTGATCCCTGCCCACTGTGACTTCCAATTTCTGTGGCTTTCTACATAATCAGATCAATAGTACTAAAGTATGTACCTCTTGTTTTTCTACAAATTAATGGTCTGATGTATTTGCTTTAAAATTTCAGGTTCTTGAATACAATTTTTAGTAGGTTTTTGGTTTTATGAATTCACAAGTTAAAAAAATGAAATGAAATGACACCAGAAGAAGCCGTTCAGTTGGAACGTTTACATAACTCCTTCTGGAAACAGCAAGCACTGACATCGGTTCAGTAAGATATGAAGAAACGGTGCTCTGTTCTTTTCAGTTTGATGTCAGATTGAGAATTAAGTATTCCTACTTAGGATTCAGGAGTTAAAGTTTTCAGATGTTTCTAGAAGATGGTTGCTGGTGTCCACAACTCTGGGATGCTGACCCACAGGTGAGGTGAACCAGAGCACCAGGTCTCCCTCTGTGAGAGAGTTCCATGAGAGGAAGCTGTTGTAAATATGTGCAGGTTTCCAGCTTATGACTCCCCACTCTGTCACATATAGTGAAGTTGACCTTTATCCAGCAGCAGAGCTGGACCTACGTATTGAATTAGAAACACATTTTCACAACAGCTACAGAGAAATGAGACAGATGAGTTTAATCACAGAGAAATTCTGTTTGTTTTTGTCCTACTGTTAACTATTAGGGTTCTCGAAAAGGATAGTTCTTGGTCTACAAGGGACATGAAAATCAAGTCTTTGTTGTTGAGTACCCATTATACCTGGCACTGTGTGGAAGCTATCTCTAAGGTGTGTCTATGTTCTCAAAGTACCTTTGCCTAAACGCAGAGATAATGGAACAAAGAGAAAATAATAAATGATTATATAACTGACTCCACCTGATGCTGGAAGAAATTGGGAAGGGAGAGATCAGTATGAATTGCGTATAAAAATAGGACTGAATTGTAGTATTAGGTAAAATGGATTGGTGGAATAAGGAACGGAGAGAGTAAACCATTTCAGGCAATGAGATTAGCAAAATCAGAGGCCTGGAGGAGAATGATTGTGTCATGATCAAGGAGTATTTAGTATTCAAAAAGAAAGGTTCATCTTAAGAAATAGCAAATAAGGTTCACTGAATAAGGGAAGCCAGACACTGAAGGAGTTTTCAGTCTAAATGACAGAGGATTGATCTCTTATGACAGGTCATACAAAACCACTGTTGGGTCTTGAGCCTGGAAGTTAATCTGAAAGAGTAGTGGTGGGAAGATGAAACCGAAAGTGGTATGAGCTAGAAAACTACTGCAGTCATTCAGGTTGATGGGTTTATTTGAGGAATGAATAATGATTAGTGGCTTTTAAAAGGAGATAAGAGTATATTAGTGCTATAGAGGGAGGTACAGGATGCCTCATGGTCCCTGTATAGGCCAGCATCCCTGTCTGCTCAGGATGTCTGCCTCTATCGCCGTAGACCTACCCCTTAAGTCCTGGCTCAGACTGGTTCTATACAGTATTTCATTGTCAAGGGAAGAGTAATTTGTCTGGATATTAGTATTTAACTCAGCATGGGCCAATAAGAGTGCTTTCCTAGATTGTTTTTTTTTGATCCTTCTGGATAGGAAAGTTCTGTTTTTTCTCTGATCATGAGGTCATAAAAATATAAGGCTAGATCACATCTACTTGCCACCATAGTTACAGCTCCATGGGACAGCAAACTTGAGAGATTGCAGCAAGTATGCAGAAAGCGGTAATACAAGATCAGTGACTAGAATGTTGAAGGGAAATACGTGTACGTGTGTGTATTTATGTATGTGTATATACATATATACGGGAGACCTGGTGGCACAATGGTTAAGAGTTCAGCTGCTAACCAAAAGGTTGGCAGTTGGAATCCACCAGCTGCTCCTTGGAAACCCTATGGGGCAGTTCTACTCTGTGCTATAGGTTTGCTATGATTCAGAATTTGACTTGACGGCAACGGGTTTGGTTTTTTTTTGGTTATAGTTACATGTACGATATTTCTTACTGCAGCCCGCGTTAGGGAGGGCAGGGAAAACTTACTTGCCACATTTTACGGATGGGGATACCAATGCTCAGAATATTTAGTAATCTAGAAAAGGCTAAATAGCTACTAACACGGTGGATTAAGAATGAAAGCCCAAGTTGGGTTCCAAACCAGCCTTCTTTCCACTTTGTAGACTGACTCTCATCACATTGGTGGAGTCATGCTTAGTCTAAATGCTGATTATATTAATTGCACTGTCCTGGTCTTTCTCCAATGATGAAAGTATATATTCTTGGCAAACACAGCCACTGTAGTTCTGCTCTATACTGTAGGAAGATGACATTTTGTTCTCAAAGTCCATGTGACGCTCAGTTGTATTCAACATGGAAAGCTTTTCCACTTAGAAAAAGTGTTGCAAAAAGTGTTTGGAGTCAAACACTAGCCAGTAAAAATTTATGTAATCCATATTATAGTCCATAGAACATTCCATGTGAACAATGAAAAAAGTATAATATATTGTTTCCAAAAACAAAAAACAGTGAAATTAAACCAGGACTAGCTTTTAATTTATAATACTGCTAGTATTTAAAACCAAAACCAAACCTGTTGCCGTTGACTCGATTCCAACTCATAGTGACCCGACAGTAGAGCTGCCCCATGGGATTTCCGAGAGTGGCTGGTGGATTCGAACTGCCGACCTCTTGGTTCTTTACTACTGCACCACCAGAGCCCCCTGCTAGTATTTAGGTGTATTTAATTAAAAGGCTTTATGAAGTAGAAGGAAACATTGTGGAGATTTCAAATGAAATTTTAAGCACTTTTGAAATTATTTAAAGTAGATAGTAATAGTTCTGATATTTTCTCAATTATTTAATATAGATGTTAATGGTTCTGATATATATTTTTAAATTATGTTTAATGTAGATAGTACTGGTTATAGCATGTATTTCAATTATATTTGTTACTTTCCTTTTTCTTGATATAGTAATATCCCATTTAATCCTCTTTGATATAATTTTCTAAAGTCAAATCACTATAAATAATACACTTATTAGTGATGATTTATCTGAACCTGAACCGTAAATTCAATAGTCATTTTTTGGTTCATCGTAGAGATCAAAGGGTGAGACAGAGAGAAGAAGGTTAAGGAGAGAAGTAGAAAATTATTTTCCTAAAAAAAATTTACCAAAAGTTGAGAGAGATCTAGAGGAATGAAAAAAAAAAAAAAAAGGACAGTTGAATATTCAAATGAAAGTGAAGATAGATTCTTTGAGGTGGAATTACTTGAGGCAGCGTAGAAAAATATGGAAACAGTGAAAATAAAGTGTGGATGTATAGTTAGGGAGAAATAAGATGGTAAATTGGGTCAATGGCTCCTCCTCCTGGCCACCGGGGGTGGTGATGTGCCAGAGAAATTTGGATGTGGTCTATAGGCAATAGGGCTGATAAAGCATTGAGAGTGGAGTCCCTGAATGGTGCACATGATTAATGCACTCAGTTACTAACCAAAAGGTTGGAGGTTCCAGTCTACCCACAGGTGCCTCCAAAGAAAGGCCTGGAGATCTACTTCCCAAAAATCAACCAATACAGATCCTATGGAGCACAGTTCTCCTTGACACACATGGGATCACCATGAGTCAGAATCAACTTGACAGCAATTTTTTTTTTAATAACATTGAGAGTAAGTAAAAGGAGGGAAAAGTGATATTTGCAAATCTGGTTTGTGTAACTCAGGAAGTATCTTTTTTTTTTTTAGTTTTGCTTTTTTTATTGTAAAAATTTATGTAACACATTTGCCAATTCAACATTTTTTAGGTGTACAATTAGTGGTATCAATTACATTAATCATGTTGTGCAACCGTCACCCACAATCATTGCCAAATTTCCCATCATCAGGAAATATTTTAATATCAGATTTTATTCAGGAGGTAATTACTCCATTTACAGATTATCTTTTTAAATTTTCTTTTGGTTCAGCATTTGACTCTTACATGTTTTTTAGTACTTTCTCAGGTAGGTAGGACTTGGAAAATGAAAGATAAGCTTGGATATATTGTGATTACTACCTAATGGCTGTCATAGAAAATTCTTGATTGGTGGACAGACTCAATCTGGGTTTTGTTATTACTGATAGATTTTAATTTCAACAATTCCTTTTCTATAATACTGTAAATCTCTCTCCTTTATTTCCACTTCTCTTCTTTCCATTCTGTATACTCCCATCCTCCAGCATTATCACAGAAATCAGGAGTCTGTTTGATTCTCTTTTCATCTTCTAATGCTGAATTGTAGTAATCTAATCGGTAGTAAACCTAATTGAAATTTTTAACCAATTTCTAATCTCCTCTACTGATCTAAAGTGGCAGGTAAATAAGAAACAAGTATGAAACTCCGTGGATCTTCCAAATCCATAGCTATTTAGTGTGTGTTATTAAACGAGATTCCCAAGCTAAGCTAGAATTTTCCCCTCTTTGTAGCTGTTGTCAGTTCAGAAAGTCAGACAGTTTGTCAGGCAGCCTTTCTCTGCAAACCCTTTTCATGCAAAAGAGATTAGTCTAATTAAATTAGGGGCAGTTAAATGTGCAAACTAGCATACAAAGTTAGAAAAATCAATATCTTATCAGTTTTAAAACATTTTATCTAACGCCTCTTGAATTTTTTTCCAGAAATTTTGTGTAGTAAGTGACATAAAAATTGATCTAAAATTTTAGAAAAATTGGGGATCAATAATTGTTTTCTAGTCACAGAGAAATTCAGTAACTTCTGTACTTATTGCATCACCGCGTAGTCTTATTGAATTCTCTTCTAATTACCACATTATTCTTGGCTGAAAACACATTAGCTATAAAAATGCATGAAATGAGAAATCATATTATAAAGACTTTGCTTAGGTATAGTAGTTAATGGATTGTGCAGAACAGTGGAACACTCTCATTTCCAGTAAAAATAAATTTATGTCTTCCATTGTTTTACACTTAAACGTGGATAGCTCACTGTTTCATCATTGCATAAACAAATTATTGCCAAATGAATTTGTAGAACCTCAGAACATTTATTTGCCTGGCAAGATGTAGGAGGTTCAGCATCTTGTGTAGATGAAGATAGATGGCAGATATGTATGTATAGGGATAATTGATTTCTAATAAAAAGATTATTGGTCAGCATTGGCTTTAGAAAATAAATGTAGCGTAGCAACAAGAAATTAGGCATACCTAAAGCATTTTAGTATTTTGGAATATAATTTCCCTTTTATTTTGAGTGCATTTTAAATTTTAATCATTTTAACCTATCTCAAAATTTCTACCAGCTCATTCTGTAAAAATGCTAAATCACTTGTATTTAGATTTCCTTTTATTTCCTAAATCACATCATAATTCTAGCTAGTGAATTAAAAAATTAATGTTAACTTATAGTTAATTGTTTCTTGAACATTCAAGAAACTTTTAAACTTGAGACAGCATGTAAAAGATGTTTATATCCTTTCAAGGCAAAACTGCAGTTTTATGAGGAATATGATCATGAGAATAGGCTCATGGATTGAAAGGCAATTAGAGGTTCATATTCAGACTTAAAAACTTAAAAAAAGAAAATGATTTGGGTATAAAACTGTCTTTCTTTTATGCTCTAACTTCACTTAATGTTTGTACCTAGGTAGAACTTTACTTTTCCTCCCTTTTAAGCCTTTCTTGATAGGCTTTGACATCAGATTGATCTGTCTGAACATTGATTTCACTACTTCCTAATGGTGGGCAAAATTGTGACACTTTTCTGAGCCTCAGCTTTTTCATCTACATGATGCAGGTCATTAAACCTGTGTCTTAGTTATCTAGTGCTGCTATAGCAGAAATACCACAAGTGGATGGCTTTAACAAGAGAAATTTATTCTCTCATAGTCTAGGAGGCTAGAAGTCCAATGCAGGATGCCAGCTCCAGGGGAAGGCTTTCTCTCTATGTTGGCTCTGGAGAAGGGTCCTTGTCATCCATATTGCCTGTTTGAGGAGCTTCTCAGCACAGGGACCCCAGATCCAATGAATGTGCTATTCTCCTGGCTCTTGTTTCTTGGTGATATGAAGTCCCCCTGTCTCTCTGCTCACTTCTGTCTTTTATATCTCAAAAGAGATTGGCTTAAGACACAGCCTAACCTTGTAGATTGAGTCCTGCCTCGTTAACATAACTGCCTCTAATCCTGCCTCATTAACATCATAGATACAGGATTTACAACACATAGGAAAATCATATCAAATGACAAAATGGTGGACAATCACACAATACTGGGAATCATGGCCTTAGCCAAGTTGACAGATATTTTGAGGGGACACAATTCAATCCATGACATTCTGCATCATAGCATTGTGGTGAGGATTCAGTGAGGAGAGGCTATAGAAAGTATTCTTTGTTGCTGTTAGCCTGCCTCCAATTCACGGGACTCCATGTGCAAGGAATTGGATTGTTGTTATCCATAGTGTTTTCATTGGCTGATTTTTGGATGTAAATCACCAGGCCTTTCTTCCTAGTCTGTCATAGTCTGAGAACTCTACTGAAACCTGTTCAGCATCATAGCAACACATAAGCCTCCACTGACAGATGGGTCATGGCTGCGTATGAGCTGCACTGGCCAGGAATCAAACCTGGATCTCCCACATGGAAGGGGACAATTCTACCACAAAACCACCACTGCCTCCAAAAGTGTTTAGCATGGTGCTGATCACGGCATAGTTAATCTATTAATATTGTGTCCTTTTTATTCTCTATAATGATTATAAAGTATATAGACTATATCCTAAGACTCACCAATCACTAGCTACCTTAAGTCATTTGTATATCAAAAGAACGGATGGATTTAGAAACAAATGTTTTTAACATGATAGAAAAAAAATTCAAGGAGTAAAAGGTAACAGTAAATTGTGGTTCAGATACCTTGTTAACCCAGTGTCATTTCTCCAATATGAGGAAATTCTATGTGATTAATATAATTTACTCTTCCCAAAGTCATGAGAACTGCTAACCAAGCTGTCATACTTTAGAGGTAGATAAGAACATGTGAGAAGAGAAGGAAGGTTATGCTCTGTGAAGATTACCAAGGGAAAGAGTAAAGGGACAATAATGGCCACACATTTTTTGGCATACAGAAATTTTTTATTAGATTTTAGAATAATCATATAAAAATAATTTTGAGGACCCTTTAGTGACAATGATAGTCAAAGTCCTCTTCCCTCACTCTTTTTTCTGTTTTTTTTAAACAGCTGTCATGGATTGAATTGTGTCCCCTCAAAATATCTGTCAAGTTAGCTGGGTCATGATTCCCAGTATTGTATAATTGTGTACCATTTTGTAATCTGATGTGATTTCCTTATATGTTGTAAATTCAGTCACTATGATCTAATAAGATGGATTAGCAGCAGTTATACTGATGAGGTGTACAAGATTGTATAGTGTCTTAAGCCAGTCTCTTTTGAGATATAAAAGACAGAAGCGAGCAAAGACACATGGGAACATCATACCACCAAGAAAGCAGTGCTGGGAGCAGAGCACGTCCTTTGGACCTGAGGTTCCTGCGCAGAGAAGCTCCCAGACCAAGAGAAGATTGATGACACGGACCTTCCTCCAGAGTCAACAGAGAAAGTGCTCCCCTGGAGCTGATGCCCTGACTTTGGACTTGTGGCCTACTGGACTGTGAGAGAATAAACTTCTCCTTGTTAAAGCCATCCACTTGTGGTATTTCTGTTAGAGCCGCACTAGATGACTAAGACAACAGGTTTATTGAAATAAAATTCATATGCTATAAAATTCACCCATTTAAAATGTGTAATTCCTTGGTGAGTAGCAACTGAGGTCTTAAAGGCTTGAGTAGCCGTCTAAGATAAAACAATTGGTCTCTTCCTCTCTGGAGCAAAGAAGAGTGAAGAAAACCAAAGACTCAAGGAAACAATTAGTCCAGAGGAATAATAGACAACAGGAACCATGGCCTCCACTAGCGTGAGACCAGAAGAACTAGATGGTGCTCAGCTACCACTACCTGCCACTCTGACTGGGACCACAAGAGTAAGTCATGGACAGAGTGGGAGAGAAATGTGGAACAAAACGCAAACTCATAAATAAGACCAGACTTAATGGTCTGATAGAGACTAATGGAACCCCCGAGACTCTGGCCCTTAGATGCCTTTCATAGTTGGAACTGAAATCCCTCCCAGAGATCACATTATAGTCATACAATAGACAGGTCTATAAAATGAACAGTAACATCAGTGAGAAATGTACACCTCAGAACAATCAACTGTACGATACCTAAAGGGCAGCATTTGCCCAAAAACAAAGTTCAGAAGGAAGATAAGGGTAGGAAAGCTGGGTGAATGGACACAGGAAGCCCAGGGAGGAAGTGGGGAGAGTACTGACACGTTCAGGGGTTTGCAACCAATGTCACGAAACAAGCTGTGTATAAATTGTTGATTGGGAAACTAATTTGCTATGTAAACTTTCACCTAAACCACAATAAAATGTTAAAAAAAAGGAGACTTTTTTTTAAAAAGTAAAATATATAATTCATTAGTTTTTTGTATATTCACAAAATTGTGCAGTCATGTTCTAATTTTATAACATTTTCCTCTTCCAAAAAAGAAATCCAATACCTATTAACAGTCACTCCCATCCCTGCCCTATCTCCCAGCCATAGACAGACAGACAGATAGACAGCTGCTGTTGAGTCTACTCTGACTCATGGTAACCTTATGTACAAAACAACAAAACGTTGCTTAGTCCTGTGTCATTCTTCATGTTTGCCAGCATGTTCGGGTCCATCGTTGCAGCTATTGTGCCAATTGATTTCACTGAAGGTCTCCCTTGCCCTTGCTGCCCCTCTGCTTCACCAAACATGATGTCCTCCTCCAGTGACTGATCCTGCTGATGACATGCCCAAGGCAAGTGAATTGGAGAATCTTCTGTAGTGATCCATAAAATTTTCATTGGCTAATTTTTGGAAGTAGATCACTAGGCCTTTCTCCCTAGTCTGTCTTAGTCTAGAAGTTCCACTGAAACCTGTCCAACATGGGTAACCCTACTGGTATGTGAAATATAGGTGGATAGCTTCCAGCATCGTAACAAGCCACCCCCCAGCCATAGACAACCACTCATCTACTTTCTATCTCTTCTCTCACTTTGGAAAGTTTCTTCTGCATTTCCTGAGTAGAATTTATACTCCAGCCACTCTGGCTGATTCAAGTTTTCTGTAAGGTGCTTTTTGCTTTTCTGTCTCTGACTTTTTATCTCATCGTCTCTTCTCCCATCCTGTACTTGCTTATGCTGCTCCTCTCCTGTTCTGCCTATGCAGATCCAATAAATTCCAGCTCAGATCTCATATTCACTACCAAACCTTTGCTGACTTCTCAGGATGAATTGAGTTGCCCATATTTGGAAAGCAAATCTCATACCGTCTTGTGTCAAACTTTCCATTGTTTGCAACTTAAATCTTAGTTAATTGTTCATATGTTAGAATTATTTTCTCAAATTAATTACAAAGTGCTTGACTGTAGTGATTTTGAGGAAATTCAGGGCTCATCAAACTGTATATTGGGATTGATGCATTGTCCCCCCACAGCAGGAGGGCTTCCAGAGGCAAGGGGCACAGGGAGCCACCAGAAGAGAAAGAGGGCGTGAAAAGAGAAGAGAAGGGAAGGGAAAGCGGAGAAGAAGGCGGTGGGGGGCGGGGAGAGTTTACCTGCATCTTAGGCGAGGTCCTCCTGCAGCAAGTTGGGGAATCTCTGGGTAAGAGAGATCCACAAGCAGCAGCACTTTGTAACTACAGAGTTTTATCTGTCTAGGGCTAGTAGATGTTGGATGCAGTTTCCTGGTGTATGTAAAGCAAATAGACTTGAAATGGCTAAAAATATGCTTATCTGGGCTATTAAAAACCAAACTTAACTGCTGTCGAGTCAATTCTGACTCGTAGCGACCCCTAGGACTCGACGGCACCTAACAACAACAGCAGGACAGAGTAGAACTGCTCCACAGGTTTTCCAAGAAAGTGGCTGGTGGATTTAAACTGCCAACCTTTTGGTTAGCAGTGGAACGTTTAACCACTGTACTACCAGGGCTCCATTTGGGCTATTGTTGTTGTTGTTAAGTGCCATCGAGTCAGTTCCGATTCATGGCGACCCTATTTACAACAGAACGAAACACTGCCAGTCCTGTGCCATCCACACAATCATTGTTATGAAGCCCATTGTTGCAGCCACTGTGTCAGTCCGTCTCATTGAGGATCTTCCTCTTTTTCACTGACCCTCTACTTTACCAAGCATGATGTCCTTCTCCAGGGACTGGTTCCTCCTGATAACATGTCCAAAGTGTGTGAGACGTAGTCTCGCCATCCTTGCTTCTAAGGAGCATTCTGGCTGTACTTCTTCCAAGACAGATTTGTTCATTCTTTTAGCAGTTTATTAAATATTAATATTAAATATTCTTCACCAACATCATAATTCAAAGGCATCAATTTTTCTTCGGTCTTCCTTATTCATTAACCAGCTTTTGCATGCATATGGGGTGATTGAAAACACCACGGCTTGGATTGGGTGCACCTTAGTCTTCAAGGTGACATCTTTGCTTTTTAGCACTTTAAACAGCTTTTTTGCAGCGGATTTGCCCAACGCAATGCGTCGTTTGATTTCTTGACTGCTGCTTCCGTGGGTGTTGATTGTGGATCCGAGTAAAATGAAATCTTTGACAACTTCAGTCTTTTTTCCATTTATCATGATGTTGCTTATTGGTCCAGTTGTGAGGATTTTTGTATTCTTTGTGGTAAGGCTATTAGATATGTACAAATTTGAGTCTGGAGCTAATGGGCTTTTGTTTTAGGATAACGGGTCTCAACTTGCTATAAAGAAGTAAACAACTGGGGGTCAGTACACAGAGACCATTTTTAATTCATTTATATAACATTGGCCCACATGTATCCTACAAAGTATTTAACAGTGCCTTGTATAGACTTGATATTTAATAAATACTTATTGAATTTTATCTCAAAGCACAAATTAATTTTAACTGTCATCTCTGTTCACACGTCTACTTGACACCAGAACCATTGAGTTGACTCTGACTCATGATGACCCTGTGTGTGTCAGAATACAGCTGTGCTTCACAGAGTTTACAATGGCTGATTTTTTAGATGTAGATTGCCAGGCCTTTCTTCTGAGGTGCCTGTAGGTGGATTCGAACTTCCAGCCTTTTTGTTAGCAGCTGAGCACATTAACTGTCTGCACCACCCAGGATCTCCATGCTTGACATAGTCACCCAAATTATGCTGAAAGTCATCTTCATCTTCACTTTCTAATAATGAAAGAAGTCCGCTTCTTAGACATATGGTGGGACTCTTCTTCCAGAACAAGATACTTAACTTGCAGTCAATAGACCAATAGATCTTGAGTTGAACTGTTCAATACGGTGTCTAGAGCAGATGCTTGGTTTTGTAATTGAGTAATAAAATGCTTGCCATAGTTGAACATACACCTTAAGTAGATGCATTGTACAATGATCGGGCTTATATCATGACACACTCTGCTTCTATCCCATTTTTATATAGGTTGAATAAGGATAAAGAAAAAAATAAAAGAGTATTTTGAGAGGTGAAAGAAGTCAAAAAAATGAGTATATGGTGCAGGAAGCGGGTGAGAAGCCCAACTTACCTTGACTCGGGCTGTGCATTGTAATCTGCATTTTTCCCAACACCAGTGGCGATGCTGATGCAGGTGGTCTGTAAATCACACCTGGAGAATCAGCGCTCGGTGCTTCTTAACAGCTGGATGAGCGATTTTGAGGGGGAGTTGCATTGAAAGGAAGGAATACAAACCCGAGTCACTGAACAACTGAGAACATGAAGGCAGGAAGGGGAGAAGGTGGAAAGGAAAGATGTAGAGCCAGGAGACTGAGAAACCAAAGATAAACGGCGTATGTGAGTTTCTGGTTTATCCTGCAATGGGGAAAGGCAATCCAAAGTCTTTTCCTTTTCTTCTTTTAAGCACTAAAACCTGAACATTCACCCCTTCTCACCCCTCCCCTAAGAGACTATTTTTATTTCCTCCCATGTACTGTTTTCCTCATGTGCTTGGCTTTTATTCAGGCACTTGTGGTACATAATGTCTGGGGAAAAATGTTCTTTTCCTTTAGTTTGGAGTCAAAGATAATGTAATGTTCTCTGCCTTTGTTGTAGCAGAGATTAGACTTCGTATTGAAACTCATTTCCCCTTTTTGGTACCACAGCACATCACTGGGAGGGTTGAATTTGGTGCTACAATGAGTGGACAGAGCTTTTGCAAAGAAAAATAAGATGAGGACCTGAATTGACGAGGTCCCCATTGTGTTCATGTCTGTAATAGGGTAATATGATGAATAAACAAATCTGACTTTGTGGCATCACAGGGGTGACTGCCAAAATAGAATATTTGTTCTCATGTGGACACTAATCACTGAAGAATTAATAAGGAAAAATTAAAATAATACAACCCACACTGCTATAGAAATCAAGACACATCCATGTGACTGGAAAAAGAGGAAGGGATTTATGTCACTCCTTAGATATTTATTGAGTCCCTATTAGGCAACGAGGCCATCTGGGCATTCAAAACAAGATTCCCTGGCATCTCTCCTAAGTGTCTTCCTTTTAAGAAGGTTTCAATAAAAATGAATTTCTTATCTCTGTTATTGGCTTCATCATTTTTCTAGTTTCCTGGGCAGCATTCCTATAACTGGCTTTGATGAAGTTCCTCATGTGTCCCCAAATCCAGTTAATCACCGTGTTCTGTTAAGAATTTCTTCAAATTACCTTTGCATTCCTATAGCTACCACCCTAGCAGCAGTCTCTAAATTAGTCTCCATACTCTTGATAGATTCTCCTCCAATCAACTCTAGATTGGAAGATACTCCCAAAACACAGATGCTAACATTTCCTCATCTTACTGGAATTAAAAAAAAAAAAAATTCCCTATTACCTATGGTAAATAGTTCCATTGACTTTCACCTGGAATATTGGCCTTTACAACTTTTCAACTTACACCCTGTGATTTTTTAATACAGTCTCTACCATGTTGGGTATATTTCCTATTACCATGAATATGGTGTTCACTATTTCTGAGACTCAGCTCACTCCTATCTCCTTCATGAAGTCTTCTTTTCTCTTTGACCCATAGTGATGATCTTTGTCTTTTCTGAACCACGGTAGACACATTCTCTGTCCCTCTATTACAACTCTTACTAAGTGTTGTATATGCATCTCAGCCCTGAATACTTTGTTCCTCTTGCTGTATTTCCCAGCTACAAGTTACACCTCTCACTCTGTCCAACCTTCTTGCCAGCATGCACCATCTATCTCAAGAGATCACTAGGCAAGAGAGTTTAGTTTGTTTAGCATCCCCAGCCCTGCCATCATCAACTCATCCTAGAAGCACCCAGTGGTAACATAGAGCTTTCGTTTTTACAGACAAAGGACAGCCCATTTTAATGTATCTAACCACTGTCCTAACCAGTATATCTTTCCTTCTGTATAATAAATAGATTTGGAAAAACTAACCCCCAACTAAGTTCCTTTTGATTACAGTCTGAATGTCAATAATTGTGTGCAACTAAGAGAAAGCCTTTCCTTTGTCCAGATAAAATATTTGAAGATTTGACACTTTCTATTTATCATTGTATTTTCAACTGGTGAAAATAAGGAGAGATAAGAGATGGTATAAAAACGATGGGCAGTTAGAAATACCTGATTTTGTTAATTGAAATATTTGAAGAAGTATTGAGGTGTGTTTTTCTTTGCATTGTATGCAGTCATTGATATGTTAAATCTTTTTTTCTTTTCCTTCCTTAAGCACATAGGTGAGGGAATCACATTTCTAGTGCTTTTCCAAATTTGTCAGAATGCTTTTATAAGCAATATTACTTTTTATAAGATGAAAAACACGGCAAATGCCAGTCGGGGGTTGAGTTTCCATTTAAGCCACTCTATTATGCATGTGGTTCCCCGGGGGACAGACAGTTTCAATCTAAGGATTTGTGATGATAGCCCACCTTGACCAGAAGTTATCCAATTTGCAGATTATTTTGGTTTATCTTTCTCTTCCTTCTGTTTGTCTTGCGTCTGGTCATTTCCCTGAAGGGAAGCTCTTCCATCAGACACTAGGTGAGGGCTTGTAAGAGGGAAAATTCTACATTAGTCATTGATTCTAAGATGCATATAAAGTAGCTTTCAGAGTGAACCATTAATTTCTGTAGATCATGTGGGAGGAGTTTTTACATGACTTTGCCTCTGCATGTAATGGTTGAAGCATTTTTCTCTGTGCTCTGTAGATTTAGACATTTACGGTATTTAGATCATGCCCAACTGGCTGTCTCCCATGCTCCAACCTGAATAACAGGTGTTTGCTGTCATCAGCATGGGATGTCCTGCAAGTAATTCACACTGGACATGTCCAAAATGGGCTCCAGTACCTCTGCTCCACACCTGATGATTCTGCCTTTCCCTTTGATGGCAACACCATCAGATCTCTGAGCATACATGAATATCTTCCTTGGAAACTAAGTCTTATCAGATAACAAGCCCTGCCCCTTCTACCTCCATAACAGTTTTTGTTTGTTTGTTTGTTATTTTAATTGACTTAACCTAGCATGATGACATCAAATAGAATCCGAGTAAATATTGTTGACAGTGCATGAAGGAATCCATCATACATTTACTGTCCAGTGTGTCACAGACGGACTTTCTTAAACATATAAGTTGCACATGCCTTGCCCCTGCTTCAGTGATTCCACATCATCTCTAGAATAATCTAGATTCTTTAACCTGTCAGGCAAAGCCTTTATAATCTATATCTAACCTAATGTGGTATTTTTACATCTAATTATCCTCCCAGTAACAGACTTGACTTCTCATGGTTGCCTGGATGGCACTTTGCTCATCTGCTGCCTCTTCTGGAATATTCTTCCCAAAGACAAACTTCAGAGTGCCAGGAGTTTCCTCACTCTCCGTTTTAAGGTGTAAATGTGATGTCCCTCAGTAAACGTCTCTAATTCCACACAGCTGGAAATAATGTTTGGCTTGCCTAGATTTCCATGGTATTTTCTTCTGATCCATGATATTAAATATATATGATTTATGTATATTATGTTGGTGATGCAGTGGCTAAGAGCTTGGCTGCTAACCAAAAGGTTGGCAGTTCGAATCCACCAGCTGCTCCTTGAAAAACTTACGGTACAGCTCTACTCTGTCCTAATCGGATCTCTATGAGTTGGAATCTATTCGACAGCAATGGGTTTGTTTGTTTTCTATGTTATAAAGCTCCAAGATGATTCTACAGAAATAGGCTGTTAACTCTCAGACTTTTTTCTTTATTGTCTTTGCTTGTGATTAAAGTAGGTTTGATTGTGATCCTTAATATTAAGCACAGAAGGATTAATCTGATTAATCATTAATTAGTAAACTTACTCATGAAAGGTCTTATCCCCACCCAAATATCACCACTTAAAAAAAAATAAAATGACTGTATTTCTACAACTAAGTGGTTAAAGAGATGAAATCTTCAAACACAAATGGTGGTGTTTGCTACTACTATTTTGTTTCAACCCCATGAATTTGCTTCATAATTCCTTTGCAGGACACTGATGAAAGACTGTTGGTCCTTGATTGTTCATGGCATTCTGCTGATGTGAATTAATAGCTCTCTTTTTTGTTTCTATTCAGGTCATGTTGTGCTTTAGGCAGGCTAGGGGAGAGATACAGATAGATGATACTTGTGTCGCCATATTCAGTAGCTGGAGACTGAAAATACTTCCGAAAAGCTGTCTGTTTAGATAATTGAGAGGAAATAGTAAAGTGACACCATTGTTTCCCTTTTCAGTGCTGGTACCTCCAAGACTAGGAGGGTCAGAGAGAAGATGAGATGCAGGAAGGAAGCTTCACAGAATCACTAACTACAGCAGGAGTCATGGAACTCTATTGAGAATCCAGCGACCTGGAGATGAAGCATGCACTCAGAGTTGACCTTTAGTAGTCAGGTTTATTGAAAGACTTCAGGCAGAGGTATTCCATAAAATATTCTCTCTCACTTCCTGTCAGCTCCTTAGCATCTCATCTCCTAAACACACACATGAACACACACATTAAATTTAATTAGTGGATTAATTTATCCTATACATTTATTTTGGTAAAAATATAAGTATAATTCTAATATAGCAAACTCTAATAACCACCTATTTTTTTTTCCATCATGAAATGCTGTTTAGAATTCATTTGTATACATAAACTCCATTCCTGGTCAATAGTCCTGGAAAGAAAACACAGCTAATGCCTAGCTCATTCTGTAGTGAATAAATTGGGAGAAAATGTGCCAGGAATCCAACAGGAGGAGACAATAGTTATTAAAGTTTTTTCACCCCACCTTCTTCTCTGATTTCTGTTCTTCATCCTTGCCAACACTACCAGAACTACAGAATGTTGTTTTGTTAGGGAGGATGTTTTAATTGTTTTGGTGGGTTTTGATTTCAGATATTTCAGGAAGAATAGTTACCAACATTATAATTGCCACTTGGTGGTCAGAAAAACGTATGGTCAAAATTTCAACCTAAGACCTAAATCCACTTTTTTCTGCTATCTACAATGCGAGTAACTCATCGAGGTTGTTGTTGTTTTTTTTTTTTTTTTTAATACCCAATATGTTTTAAATGAAGAGGGACTGGGGGGAAAGCACTTATTGAAATCACAACTACAAAACATATTTCACTGGGTCATGATACGGACGTAGCTTTGGAATTTAGATGGTTCTTTTTCAGGGTAAATTTTTACCGAGATTTTTAGTCTGGGCAAAAGACATTCTTGTGTGTGAGTATTGTTTCCTTGCTTGTATGAGCTATTTGGTTTTCCTAGAAATATCTGAGATGATTTAAGTACAAGCTTGTTCTGAGGCAGAGGACTAATCTTTGGAGGGTTTTTCCACGTGAGTAATTACAGTATATCATCTAAGACATCTAGTGTTTTAGTATTTTTATTCTTTGTGAATTACTATGTAATCTGCATGATTTATTATCATCTCTAAACAGGTTCTCAAGGCACCTAAAATGTCTGATGTGCTTAATGTTGACTATATTGACACAGAAAAAGTATTGTTTTACTGTGTTGACCATGTTCTTCAGTCAAGTGTGAAGGCCTTGAGCTCATTTCACCTTTGACCCTGGGTAGCCTAAGAAGTTTGGGTCTCTAGACATACTCTTGTAGAACATTAAGTTAGTGGGTCACTTTCCCCTTGTGTATATCTGAGATTTGCTATTAGTGTGGATAAAAAATTCATAAACCACTTATAATTATGTTTTCATGTAGATTTTTCCAAAGCAAATGGTTATGGTAATTTGTACATCAGCCATATGACAGAAGACCCATGTGATAACTCCTCAAGAGAAAATTGAAGACCACAGTATGGAAAATCTTGTTGGTCACCTGACAAGAGTCTTTATTTGTTGTTGGTACAATTAAAAAGTGGCAGCATATTTTTACAAAATATGTAAAGAACAAGACCATAAAATAAACATGGCTGGGGTCTTTCATTTATACTTTTTAACTTTGCTTTGAAAACAAAGTGATGGACAACTGAAGGTCCTCTGTAGAGATGAAAATTTACTCTTACACCAATTATGTGGAAAGACAAACTTGTTTATTGGGCATCAAGGCAAGCTAACTCCATCGAAGACATTGCTGCTTCATCTGATTACCAGCTTCAAAGAGCACATTAAGCTATTTTAAAGAACGACTATTTTCAGCCTCTGGGACTTCTCTTCATATTAGACTACAATATTTACTACTCAAGTAATAAAGGACTCAAACAGAGAAACAGTAAGAAAGAATTGTATATCCTTTTACTTAAGCTTTTCTTGTACCTGTAAAGGTTATTTCTAGGGTTATTTTATTATTATGGCACTTACGTACAACGGTATTAAAGTCATTAATAAGGATTCACATAGGTCAGGTTTAAATGGAGCACCATACTAGAAAGAGAAATGACCCCCAGAATCACTTCACCATCTTTGTGCATTTACAGATCAGCACTTTCCTCATAAATTAATCTCATTAATCCTAAAACACAAAGCCAGCACATAAGCGTCTATTCCTAAAGCATCAGTAATTCCAATACTCACAAAGCTTTTTTTTTTCCTCTGAGAGTCTCATGGATATTATACTGTCTACTATGGTCACTCCTCTCTAAGGTACTGAGAGTTAGCAAAATTGCCCACATTTCTAGAGTCTGAGTTGAAGAGATGTAAGAGATTTGCTTGAGGGCAGTGGTGGTTCAGTGTTGGAATACTCGTCTTCTATGTGGGAAAACTAGATTGATTCCGGCCAGCGCACCTCATGCACAGCCATCACCTGTCATTTGTGTGTTGGTATGATGCTGAACAGGTTTCAGCAGAGCTTCCAGACTAAGATGAACTACTAGGTAGAAAGGCCTGTTGATCTGCTTCTAAAAATCAGCTAATGAAAACCCTACGAAACACAACGGTCCAATCCACAACTGATTGTGGGTGTCATGGATTGAATTATGTGCCCCCAAAAATGTGTGTATCAATTTTGCTGGGCCATGATTCCCAGTATTGTGTGATTTTCCTGTATGTAGTAAATCCTGCCTCTGTGATGTTAATGAGGGAGGATGGGCGGCAGTTGTGTTAGTAAGGCAGGACTCAATCTACAACATAGGATTGTATCCTGAGGCAATCTCTTGAGATACAAAAGACAGAAGTGAGCAGAGAGACAGGGGGACCTCGTACCACCAAGAAAGCAGTGCCAGGAGCAGAGCGCATCCTTTGGACCTGGGGTCCCTGCGCTGAGAAGCTCCTAGTCTGGGGGAACACTGATGAGAAGGCCAGTAGAGAGAAAAAGCCTTCCCCTGGAGCTGACCCCCTAAATTTGGACTTTTAGCCTACTTTACTGTGAGGAAATAAAATTCTCTTTGTTAAAGCCATCCATTTGTGATATTTCTATTATAGCAGCACTAGATGACTAAGACAGTGGGGATGGCGCAGGACTGGACAGAGTTTCCATTCCACTGTGCTTGGAGTTGACATGAGTTGGGGGCTGACTTGATGGCAGCTAACAACCACAATAAGATGTTTGCTTAATGGCAGGTGTGCCAGAAATACAGCCTCACCTAGGCATCTAAATAATGATATACCTCTGAATTTTATTTTAGAGTCATATTCTGGGGAAGGAGCCCTGGTGGCACAGTGGTTAAGAGCTTGGCTGCTAACCAAAAGGCCAGCAGTTCAACTCTACCAGCCGCTCCTTGGAAACCCTATAGGGCAGTTGTACTCTGTTCTATGGGGTCGCTACGAGTTGGAATCAACTTGATGGCAATGTGTTTGAGCTTTTGTTTTTTTTTTTGTTTGGTAGTCTGAGGAATGAGAGAGTTAGATGATTCATTGGTCCATTCCTTCAGCTATTCACTCAACAACTGTATATCAAATGCCAGCTGTGTGCCAGACACTGCTAGGTGCTGGGAACATAGGCATGGCCCCTGCAGCATTGAGTTTGTGATAGAGTAAGCAGATATTAAACAAATCATTACATTATTCATTATGAAGTCTCAATTGTGACATGTGCTCCAAAAGTAAAAAATTTGGGGGGAGTATAATGGGGAGGTGTGTCGGAAAGGCTCCTTCCTGAAGGAGATAATGTTTGAGTGTTTGAGCTGAGATTTAAAGGAACCCATCCTTTAAAAACCCCTTCTGGTAGCCAGGTAAATAGAAGTATTTTGCAAATCTTTTGTTAACTCATAGTGATTTTCCTTCTCATTTGATGTAATGACTATTTAGTTTTTAACACATCATGCAAGAGCTTTCCTTTTCTTTGTCTTATATTGTTTGTCTTGAGTCTTGTACTAGACTGTAAAGGAGTGCATTTCTGGGTTCTTGGATGTTAGCCTAGAGTGTTCAGGTATTTTTTTGAATGAACATTTGCATATGGTTGTGTATAGTAATTTATTTATTTTAACAGGCTCTAGAGTCAAATCATTTTGCTATTTATCAGTAAATCTTTATCTTACCTTTTTAGCTGTCTTTGATCCGTCTAGTCCATATATTTAGATTGGCATTTATCAAAGGGACCCCAGAAGACTATAGCAGAGAGTTAAGGGAAGACCAGTCACTATAATGATGTAAAAATGAGGGCCACTGGTTACCCTATCGTCTTCACAATTTGGGGAACTTTGCTTTTGTTTGAAACCAATGACTTAGCAATGTAATTGTGTGCAATTTAAGATGATTCTCAGCTGGAATATATCGGGTCACCTTGACAGAGCTGATGTATAAATGGAAATTTAGAGAACGATTGTTTGCCCAGATCTTTAACTGAGTAAGTTTCAGCCCATAACATCAAATTGTTATAACTTAATTTAGAAAATCACCTAGCTAAATTAGCCTCGCTCCAGAAAGGAATTGAATTTGATATGACTAACATAATCTACTTTGTATAGATTCTTCCTATGTGTTAATAATAGCTTCTTATGCTCCTTCAAAAGGAAACTCTGAGAGAAACAGATATGCCATCCTAGGAAATTCAGTCACAGAATCAGCTGTAGTTTCCTTTAAAAAGTTTTGGTATGAGTTAGGTTTAGGGCAAGAAGCTTTTTTATTTGCATGTTTGTTTTGCTTCACTGATATTTCAGATTTTAGACTGGTATAGAACATTCTTAGAATGTTGTGTATTAAGGATGTAAATGTAAATGCAGGGCCAAGGTGAGGGCGTTTCATCCTGTGGAGCCAGCAGAAGAGAGAAATACAGACACTACACGTCTCCTTGCATATAAAAAAAATTACGGTTCTTACTCTCAGGAGGTAGAAATTTAATAAATCAGGCATGAAGTAAGATTAAATTTATCTTAAATTCTTTAAATAGATCAGAGAACCAGCCACATGAATCCTGAACTAAACCTTTGATCTCAAAGGTACTTTGCAAAGCAGATATGACTGAATTTCAACTTCACATCAGCAAAATAAATATTTTAGCAGCAAACAGTGCCAGTTTGGTCCTGATTGAGAATGGATCTTCACACTGACCGAAATGGAAAACTGGCTGACATGGTTTGCAAATCTGGGAGAAATTGCTTGCTTGTTTGCACCTGGAAGCACTACAGATTTGCCTAAAGTTGTGACCATTCAAAGCTCCCAGCGCTTTCTTTGATATGCCAAAATGTTCTCCCTTGGTTAGTGTACTGGAAGAATTGTGTTAGGCTTACACAGTGGCCACTTGCGGTCCATCCAGCATCCAACATCCCACATCCAATATTCATTGCCCCTTCCTCTGGTAACAGCAGCTCAGTTTCCCACTGCCCTATGGGGCATTTCTACTCTGTCCCATGGGGTCGCTGTGAGTAAGATTTGACTGGACAGCAACAGGTTTTTTTTTGTTTTTTGTTTTTAATTAGATTGTATGTTTGGGAAGAGCTCCCCTTCCAGTCCCATAGGGAAGCACATGGCTTTGCTGCGGCAATCAATGCTGTTTTATCTCTTGGTTGGTTCATTTAGAGTTAATACGGTACCCTGAGCTGGAGTTACCAGAAAGAGACAAGAGACTGTTTTGTTTTTTTCCAATTGATAATTAATTCTAGGAAGACTTAGCTACTGATAGCCACCTACCATGAGCGGTATGAGAATGAGCCAACATGGAAGAGACCAGTGCTGAAAGGTGGAGAGAGATTCAGTCCTAATGGCACTCTGTGAGCCCAGAATCCTGCCACGGCTAATCTTAGACTTTTCAGTTAAATAAACCCATGCAATCTCTTTTTTTCTTTGACCAGTTTGATTATCAATATCATTAATATTTTCTTTTTGAAGGATGCAGCATAGGGTCCTGATAAACGGTTTTTATTTGTCTAAGAGATTTCATTTTCTTTGTTGTTATGTTGCATAGATCATCACGTGTTTCGTATTTTGTATCTGGATTAAAGCACTCTCCATATGAATTAATGTGACCAATAAAAATCCTTGCCATGGATTCCAAATCATGGTGATCCAGTGTGTTACAGAGTAGAACTGAGATACATAGGGTTTTCTTGGCTGTAATATTTATGGAAGCAGATCATCGGACCTTTCTTGCGTGGTGCTGCTGGGTGGGTTCGAACCACCAATCTTGCGATTAGTAGCCTAGAACGAACTGTTTGCGCCACTCGGGCCTAATGTGACCTACAGGGACATCTAAATTTTACCACTTTTTGGATAAATGTATGAAAATTTTGAGCCAAATCATAGTCCACATCTAAGGGGACTCTTGACTAATGAAAGACTGAACTCAAATTTTGAGAATCAGTATTGCAAAATTAACTGAAAATAGTTTCTGTGTTTTAGAGCTGTTAGTAGTCTAAATCTAGTCAGGATTTTCATTAGTATCTTGAAGGTAGCCATTAAGGGAGACATTTATTAGTTGGACACAAAGCTGAAAGTGATGATTAATATTTTGCATATCTAAATCAGGATATGTAAAGGTCGCCAGTAACTAGAATAATTATTTGTTTTAACACGATAAATTTAACAGAATTCTGCTTTTTTATAAATGAGCACACTGTTAAGACTTGTCAAGCCTATTTTTCTTTTTAATTACAGCACATTTAATACATTAACTAAAATAAATTATATTTCCATCTTAATTAGCTTACTCTGTGGAAACAAGTTCAAATGTAGACGTAATAAATGAAGAAATAAAAAGAAGAGATATAAGGAAGATTTTTGGAATTTATCAAAATGTAAATATTTCAACCTCAATTTTTTAACAAAAAGCAAAATAGCTCTAAAGATTTCCATAACTAACGACCTATAGTTGTGTCCTTCAAATACACTGCAAACTATATGAGCACAGGATGAGGGAGATGTATAGTTTATCAGCAACACTACGAAAATAATTTAGTGGTTTTAGTTGATTGCAAGCATGGTATGGTTTAATAACCTGGTGTACCAGCCAAAATGGTTAATTTAGCTACATTCATTCATATATAGACTGCTTTCATCCAAATACAAAACGCCAAATTCGGGAGATAATAGTCACCTTTCATTCTGGAATGATGGCGCTACATCTGGAGAATGAAGTTCTGTTTTTGGCATTGTACTTGAGGGATATTGACAAAAAGGAAGGGGTTGAGAGGAAAGGGGGCACAATGATGAGGGGACTTGACGCTCTTCTGAGGGAATTGGGGATATTTGCTATAGAGGAATAAAGACTTGGCAAACATAACCTTTCTCTTTAAGTAGCTGAATGGCATTTATGTTGGAGTCACTGGGTGGTACGGGTGGTTAACGAACTCGCACTCGGCTGCTAAACAAGAGGTTGAAGGTTTGAGTCCACCCAGAAGCACTTCAGAAGAAAGGCCTTGTCTTAGTCATCTAGTGCTGCTAAAACAGAAATACCACAAGTGGATGGTTTTAACGAAGAGTTTATTTCCTTACAGTAAAGTAGGCTAAAAGTCCAAATTCAAGGTGTCAGCTCCAGGGGAAGTCTTTCTCTCTCTCGGCCTTCTCATCAGTGTTCCCCTGGACTAGGAGCTTCTTGGCACAGGGACCCCGGTCCGAAGGATGCGCTCTGCTCCCGGCACTGCTTTCTTGATGGTATGAGGTCCCCCTGTCTCACTGCTCACTTCTGTCTTTTATATCTCAAGAGATTGCCTCAGGACACAATCCAGTCTTGTAGATCAGGTCCTGGCCTTACTAACAC
>NW_004443969.1:11238108-11241413 GCF_000243295.1 Trichechus manatus latirostris
ATTGATACACACATTTTTTGGGGGACATAATTCAAACCATGACAGGTCTAATGATCTATTTCCAAAAAATCAGCCACTGAAAGCCCTATGAGCACAGTTCTACTCTGACACACATAGGGTCACCACGAGTCGGAGTCAACTGGATGACAACTGGTTATGTTGGAAAGTGAGTGATGTTGGCAAGTAGAATTGGGACTAATAGGTAGAATTTACAGGAGGCAGGTTTCAGCTGCCTAATAATAAGAACTACCCCAGAGTGACCTCAACTTCCTCCAGCTTAGGTGCTGTTCAGGCTTATAAGTCCCCTATTCACTCTTGGAGATATGACAGAGGGGATTCAGAAAGACAAAAACAGAGTGTAGTAAGGTGGTAGAGGTGGTGACATTGGAGTGCGGGTGTACTTGACTTTCACGATTCTCTCCAGTCTGGGGGTCTGGGACTTTTTTTCACAAGTGTGATTGGTTACCAGTGGTATCAGTGGCAGAGTCCCAAGAAAACTTCAGAGGTTGGGTATTATCTGGGGATTATTAGCACATCCTAAAACCAGGAACTAATTTGCTTCTTTCTTTGTGATTTTCTTAATAGTTTTCAATGTCTGGTAGCGCAGCATTCTCTCAAGGTTTCTTCAATTTGTGATCAGGTGGCAAAAATGGTTAAATACTCACCTACTAACTGAAAGGTTGGTAGTTTGAACCCACCCAGAGGCACCTCGGAAGAAAGGCTTGGTGATTTACATCTGAAAAGTCAAAGCCATTGAAAACCCTGTGAAGCACCCTTCTACTCTGACATGCATGAGGTTGCCATGAGTCAGAATCAGCTTGATAGTAATTGTCTTTTTTGGTTAACCCTTTCAAGACCCAATTATTTTCTGCTTTGATTTTTTTTTTTTTTTTTGATGCCATATGTTTTCATTAATGGAAGCCTTGCTGAGTCATGGGATATGTTTAAATTTTTGGTTGGTAATACAGATTTTGAGAAATATTATCTGGTACTACATGGTTACCACAAAATTTTAAGGCTCTGGAATCCCATAATTAGTGGATGCTCATCTGTACCTCTGGACCTGGGTTGCTGATGTTTTTTGTGCCAGCTTCATTAGATTGCATGGGGAACCTTCAGTTTTCCAAATATGACACAAAACCTAACCCACCAGGGCTCCCTAACTATCACACAGAAAACCATAAATATGCCTACAAGGCTTATCTAAGAGACAAAATTTTTACCCAGTCACATTTCCTGGTTGTGCTACCTCACTCGCAAGCTTCCTACCCCAGCTATTTTGCTTCAGTTAATGTTTCTTTCACCTTTCGCCATTATGCAAGTCCCCACTGGATGGCAGCAAATACTTTCAGTGGTGAAAGTATACTCCTACAGAACCTGAGAACCAGAAAAAGTGGGTGGTATACTGGTGTTCCACAGGTCATGAAGGGGTTAAAGGGAATGCAAAACAGATAAGCTGTTGCTCTCTCCTTTTGAACAGCAATTTAGTATCCTTTCATTCCTATTACAGTGTTTCTTTATGTGAATTATTTAAAGTGCACACTGATGTCCTTACTCTTCTTGTCATAGAACTTCTTATGCTCTGAATTTACTGTTTCACTTTGCCCCTAAACACAAGTTTTGTAGAAACCTACTACTTTCCACAATCTCTTAAAATTACCTGGTTGTCAAAACATTCATTTCGTGAACTTTTTTGAATAACATGTTTTGTTTGGTCAGAGAAATTATCTTGAGTTTCCTTGTTGATATTTTTGCCAGGGTTGGCTGAACTTCAAGTTAATTAAAACAATTATTCCTTCTTAGCCACATGTTTTCAGCCTGAAATCTGGGTGACTAGGAATACAATACATAGCTAGGAGGGTGGAGGCTTGGGATTATTATCCTACTACTTACTTCGTGAATATATTGTAAAGATAGTTAAGGGTGTTTCTGTGCTTATTTGGGTAAAAGGATTCTGACATTGATCCCCAGCTAGAGTTGAGAACTGGCAATAAAGAGAAACATGGGAGGGGAGGACTTCAGAGGCTTGAATCCAATATTAAAAGTTTAGGGAAAGAACCAGGACACTAGGCCTGAAAAAAGCATACATGACTCAGAATTAAAATCCATACCTGGATTTAGAATCAAAAGCTAAAATGCTAACCATTTTGAGTTAATGAATTCTGTGTTGTTTGTTTGTGTTTGGAGTGACACTACAGAGGGTAGGTTTCTTAGTGCTGCTGTAACAGAAATACCACAAGTGGGTGGCTTTAACAAATACAAATTTATTTTATTATAGTTTAGGAAGCTAGAAGTCCAAATTCAGGGTGCCAGCTCTAGGGGAATTCTTTCTCTTTCAGCTCTAGGGGAACGTCCTCATCTTTTTTCAGCTCTTCCTGGGTTCCTTGGTGATATTCATATGGTGTATCGTCCCTTCCATTTGTTCTTTTGTCGCTGTGCCTATGCTGTTCCTTTTATATCTCAAAAGTGGTTGGCTTAAGACAAATCCTACACTGATGTAATCTCATTAACATAAGAAAGAAGACCCTGTTTCCAGATGGAGTTATATCCACGTGTATAACCAAAAAACCCAATCTGTTGTCATCGAGTCAATTCCAACTCATAGTGACCCTACAGGACAGGGTAGAACTGCCCCACAGGGTTTCCAAGGAGCAGCTGGTGGATTCGAACTGCCAGCCTTTTGATTAGCAGCTGAGCTCTTAACCACTGCGTTACCAGGGCTCCAGTCCACATGTATAGGGGTTAGGATTTACAGCACATATTTTGAGGAGACACAGTTCAATCCGTAACAGTGGGTGACTCTTCTCAGGCACACATTCAAAGGCATTCCTGTGCTGGAAGGGTCTTGCACTTGAATGGTTCTAAAGTCTCTTACATATATTAAATGTCCATGGTCTCTGTCCATCATAGGTGGAAGTAAGGGGATCGCTGTGTGAGAGAAATCTCTTTAGCCTTCTATGAGCTCTTTCTGCTCCATTCATTCTTAGAAGTGGATACTTGCATTTCCTGAGAAGTGCTTTTTAGACAGCAGCTTTAACACCCAGCCCCTAGTGTCAGGCCTTCCCTATCCAACAAGATTGCTATCTTGATTCTCCTTATACAGAGAATGTTGGAGCTGCCACTGTCACCTATGCTCCTACAGATAGAAGAATAGAGGATGAAATGTGGACTTATAGGTAATGACATGTTTAAAAAAGACCAGGAAAGTTATAGAAAGTTCTCAGGTAAAAATTAAGATTTCTTCTTTGGATGAAAAGCTGCTATATTATCTTAGAGATATTATTAGTGTTTAGGTATATATATAT
>NW_004443969.1:11243534-11274085 GCF_000243295.1 Trichechus manatus latirostris
AACAGCACAATTGGAAGAGCGTAGTCAATGTCACTGAACTGTGCATGTAGAAATTTTTGAAATGGTGTATCTTTGGCTATGTGTATTTTCACCAAAAGAAAAGGTTGAGAAGTTAGAGGGTTGACGTGTTGTGGGATTGTTAACCAATGTCATAAAACAATATGTGTTAAAAAAACAAAACAAAACAAAAAAACAGTCTCCAAAGATAGTTAAATAGAAGCAGGAGAGAATATTGAAGTTGTCCTGGACTTGATAAGTTACTCTGGGCTTTAACATAGAAATATTCTCAAGACATTTGAGGAAACATTATTTAAGAAATGTTAAAGTACTACAGAAAATAATATATATTATGCTGAGAAATATAACTTCATAAAGATAAGGGATCTATTACTTTTCTTATGGGAGTCACATGTTTATGGGGTACATTTGCCAGTTATACAACATATATGCAGTTTATAAGAAGGAAAATGAAAAGTAATACTTGAACTTGGATCATAAGATATTGACTTAAAAAGCTAGTTTTTTGTTCTTGTTTTTTTTTTAAGACAGAAGATCAAAGGTGAAGATCTAATAGAACAGCAATGGAGGTTACATTGCGGTTTCTGAATATTGTATCCCAGTGATGGATGCAGTAGGTCCATATGTTGCTTTTTTGGATAAGAATTACACAATTAAAACTACGTAACAGGGATAAATATATGAATATTCACCATCTCTTTCCTGTCCCTACTCTCTATGGGAAACTTTGATGTTCTTTAACATCTCATTTCCCCCAGTTCTTCCATCTTATTTTGCAGATCAGAGTAGTTAGTTGGGGAAAACAGAAGAAAAGATGGGCACTTTGCATTGGAAAGACTCATGATTTGTTCAAGAGAAGTGAAAAACGGAAATTAAGAGGAAAGAGTAGAACTCACACATACCATGTTCTACCAAGGAGTTTTGATTGGGAGAGTTGTGAGTAAATTGTGGTGAGTAGTTTCAAGGGTATCTCTCAGTGAGAGAGTTAGTGAAAAGAATGAGGAAATAGGGTTTGTGCATTATGAACTGCAGTTTCTTAAAGTTCTTTGAGAGGTATGTGTAAATAATTCCTTTTGATTATTTGGCTTTATGTGTGTGTGTTTTAATGTGCTAAAATGGTCTGACTAGGCCACGTGAAGCTTTGCTATTTATTTGGGTTACAATTATATGTAAAACTATGTGATCATTAAATAGAAAATATTTCTGGTCATATTGATTGAATCCAACTCTTCATCCACCCTACAGTTGCACCTCTGAAGCTGAACAGAATTGGAAGGGAATACACAATTTCATTGATGAATGTTCTTATTTTAAATTCCATACCATAAAATTCCCAAGGGCACTCAGTAGTACCTAGAGATTCTTTTTAGTAAATTCACTTTCTCATACCCTGGGACCACTATTTCACATCTTCTTTCTTTAAATTTTCAGCATTCTTAGTTCTCCTTTCACCAACAAAGGAATCAGAAGAGAATTGCCTCATCTTCCATTAACTTGCATCTATGCTCAGCCTTTCTGCCTTTCACAATAGGTTAATTATCTCTACTTCTGTTTCAGGAAGGCAGTTCCCAACCTTTTATACCTTATGTACCAGATTCCATCCCCTCTTGATTAATAACTATCCACTTCTTTGCCATTATTAATTTTTTCCCTCTTGGCTTGAATGCTCTCATCACTATACAAATATTCTATACATCTCCCATCTAATAGATGGAAGGTAAGACACAAACAAAAACATCTCTCCAGCTATCATCCGATTCTTCTTCTTCTCTATATAGCAAACCTCCTTAGAGGGGTTTTTAATCCTTGCTCACTTTTCTTCCTCACTACCCATTAACACTTTTACCCAATCCAATCAGATTTTTTTTTTCACTGCTCATTTGAAATTGCTTTGCTAAGATCGTCTTCCCAAATCCAACTGTCAGTTCTCTGTCCTCATATTATTTGACCTTTCATCTAACACAGTTAATACAGGGTAATGGTTAGGGTTGTGTCAGCTTGGCTGGGCCATGATTCTCAGTGCTTTGGCAGTTACATAATGGTGTAGTTTAGCAGTTATGTAACGATGTAATTTGGCAGTTATGTAATTTTGTAGTCATCCTCCATGATGTGATCTGATGTGATCAGCCAATCGAATGTAAGGGGAGTTTCCTCGGACATGTGGCCTATATCCACTATATATATGGATGTTCTGGCAAAGCTTGCTTGCTTGCTCTGGATCCTGCATCTGGCTCACCATCATCTGACCTCCGGTTCTTAGGACTTGAGCCAGCTGCCTGCCATATTGCCTGCTGATCTTGGGTTCATCAGCTCCTGCAGCTACATGAGTCAGTAGAAGCCTCCAGTCTGATGCCTGACCTATGGACTTGGGACTTGCCAGCCTGTACAACCACGTGAGCCATTTCCTTGAGATAAATGGAAATGACTGTCTACACACACACACACACACACACACACACACACACACACACACACACACGTATGTACTTCACTGGTTTTGCTTCTCTTGAGAAATCAGGCTAAGACATAGGCCTTCTTAATACGCTTTCTTTGCTTGGTTTTCAGGGAAGCCTCTATTCTAGGTACTGGAGTTAAGAAGAAAACAACATCAACAAAAAATCCACCAAATAAGCAAACAAAAAAACCCAAACCTGTTGCCATCCAGTCAATCCCAACTCATGGTCACCACATGTGCTACAGAGTAGAACTGCTCCATAGAGTTTTCTTGACTGTACTCTTTTCAAAAAGAAATCGCCAGGCCTTTCTTCCTTTGGGCCACTGGTAGGTTTGAACTAACAACCTTTAGGTTAGCAGCTGGTCATAAACTTCTTGCACCAGCCAACTAGATATAAATCCCTGCTCGTATGGAGCTTACATGAGAGGATACAGATAATATACAAATATAAACAAGTAAGATATCTATGATGAGAATTGTTGCAGTGAAAAAATAGAACAGGGGGATGGAAAGGGAGTTCTGGTGTTTACAGTTTTAAACAGAAGTTTCAGGCAAGGCCTCACTGAGATGGCATCTGAGTAAAGGCCTGAAGGAAACAAAGGAGTGAGCCATGAGGTAAGTGTTCGGGGCAGAGGGAATGAGTGCATCGGTCTTCCCCGCCCCCACAAATGGCTTATATCCACTTAGCTGTAAAGAAATTGCCTTCATAAAGTTCACCAATGATTTTTTAACTGCCAGTGCTATTTCAAGGAGCCCTGGTGGTGCAGTGGTTAAGAGTTCGGCTGCTAACCAAAAGATTGGCAGTTCGAATCCACCAGCTGCTCTTCTCTGTGCTGTAAGGTGGTTATGAGTCGGAATCAGCTCCACGGCAGTGGGGTTTTTTTCAAAGTTCCTTTCTTGTATCTCTTTCTCCTTGTCATCTCTGTTGTGTTTGACTCTGTTAGTCCTTCTTCAGCCTTTTTTTTTTAATTGCCCACTTGTGATTATCTGGTTTTTCTTTTGCTTCTGAGTTTTATTTTATTGTCATTTTTAGTGACTCCTCTTCTCCCCACCTGTTAAACTTGACAGTTTCCGATGCTTTCCCTCTATGCTTCTTTTTCTATCTTCTTAACTCAACATGCCTGTTATGGTATCTCACATATGATTGGTGCTCAGTACATGATTTTTAAATAAATTTATTAGACATCTTTTTTATTTCACTAGATTCAGTTGTCACTTTTCTGTGCAAACATCTTAGTTTTGTTTGTTTGTTTTTTGCTGACCTAGATTTTTTTCCCAGCGCTTATGCTCTAAATTCCTAAGCCTATTGGGCCTTTTTGCTTGATTAATCAGCTTTTGTCACATCACCCTCGCTG
Organism: Trichechus manatus latirostris; assembly: GCF_000243295.1. Classification (NCBI taxonomy): domain Eukaryota; kingdom Metazoa; phylum Chordata; class Mammalia; order Sirenia; family Trichechidae; genus Trichechus; species Trichechus manatus. The sequence goes on from NW_004443969.1 coordinate 11,247,363, forward strand.
TGCTTAAAGCTGAGCTCAAGTCCTCTCCAAAATGTCTTCCCCTCCTGGCTACCTTCTTTCTCTCAGTGGTCGTGGGGATCTTGCTGTCTGTGTTTCCTCAAAGGTGGCTTTAGTCTTTCCATCTTCCCCACATCTAATTTATATTAACTGATCAGCTTCTTTGTTTTCTTGTCTACTGCGACATCTCAGCTCATGCCCTTATCTGGTTTTGTCTAGACTGCTATAGTGGCATCATCTCTGAGATCTGTTCTTTATTTTTTGTTTGTTTTCTTGTCTTTCTTCTTCTCTTCTTTTTGATGCCCACACCTAAACCAGTCACTATCTGAGAGAATGGACTACCGGGATGGGCTTAGGGGCTTAGACCAAGGGGAGATATTGGGTAGGCAACTAATATTTTTGGCTGAATTTAGGATAGGAACTGTTCAGTAGCAATGAGAGCTATGTACTTCTCTACCTAGGAAGTTACAGATAATGTCTAATACTGATGAATTAAGATATGGAAATATATATAAATTATTTAGAAATGTGGTAGTCAATATCAGAAGAAATAAAAAAGATTTGAAAGCAGCTGCTCCGGGGAACAGAAAGAAAAGGGGAGGAGTAAGTTTTTTTTAACATGCATCATAAGTCTTTTAGTATTATTTGATGTTTTAAATAATTTGCATGTATTTATTTGATAAGGGTATTATTTTAAAAAATATATTGACTTAACACCATTATTTTAAGTAACAGTCATGCAGTCTATTATATAGTTTTCCAAAACTTTTAATCAGTCCTCTATTGAAAGAGATTTAGGTTGTTGATTGTTTTTGCTATTGCATATTGTGAACGATGAACCTTGGTTCATTGAAAATACTTTAAACATACTTATAAACATTGTGTAAATTTGGGTCAAAGGCAAGTAAGTATTAAGGAGAATGGACTAAAAGATTAAATGGAAGTTCTCAGGTGGTTCAGCACTTATGAATCATCTGGGAAGATTTTATCAAATTGCAATGCTTGGGGTGCACCCCAGATTAACGGAATCAAAATTGGGTGCGGCAGGTACACAGGCATAGGTTTATCTTGAGAACTCTTTCAGTGATCTTATGAAAAGCCAAGTTTGAGAATTGCTGCATTCAGATACATTTTTCTCCAAAAGAAACCACTTAATAGCGTGGTTTTTAGAACATTTAATGTATCTGTGGTGTAAACTGAATCAAGTTTCAAATGATATTATTTCTTACAAGCTTATTCTCCTCTTCCCATCTTCCTTTGTCTCCATTCTTGTCTTCCCTAATCACTTTCACACTCCATACCTCAAGGCGATGAATCTTAAGAAACTCAGTTATAACTGGGGGATGTTGTTTCTTTCTTATTTTCTTAACTTTATATTGCAACCAATATTCTCATTCCTCCACAGTATCAAAGGATGTCACATTCGTGCTGTCCATTATGAGTTTGTGCTTCCTTAACTGACCTTGCTGTCTTTTCAAATGTGTCATTACTATCTTGTCAATTTTTATGCTCACATTTGCAGTTCTGTGATACTGCCTAATCAAACACCTAACACTGGAAGACTTCATTTCTAATTTAACATTATATTTTGACAAATAGGTTAAAGACTAATTATCTTTATTTTTCTTTCCTCTGCACTTTTTTTTTTCTTATTATAGGTGTTTTTTTTTTTTTTTTTTAATGTCAGTATTTGTCATTACAGGAGAAGCAAAATTCATTATTCTCAAAAATTATTCGTGAAAATGGATGTTGAAGTCTTCAACATATTCATTCTATTATTGTGCCAGTGGAAAAGTATTTCCAATTTACTTTTTTGATCAAAATCAAACTTGACAAATACACTGTACTGCTATGCCATCTGTAGCAAGCTGTTATAATTACCCATCTGTTTCACGTTGCTGTTTTGTTAGTCATTCTTGCATTTGGTGTTTTGCATAATTAAGTTCATTAAAGTAACACCCTTGAGTTTTAATATTTAGGGTAATATTTGTGAACTCTGGTGTTCTGAAGAGTACAAGATAGTATGGGGAGTTTTGAAGGAAGCAGATATTTTATTCTTTGATGACTTGTATTACTTTGGAAAATAATATTTTAAAACTGAAATATCATGAGATAATGCTTTGTATAGGAGCCCTGGTGGCGTAGCAGTTAAGAGCTCAGCTGCTAACCAAAAAAGGTCAGCAGTTCAAATCTACCATCTGCTCCTTGGAAACCCTATGGAGCAGTTCTCCTCTGTCCTATAGGGTCGCTATGCATTGGAATCGACTCGACAGCAGACAACAACATTAATGCTTTGTATAACCTCATAATGCAAACGGATTTTATATTTTAATGACGATTCAGATTATACTCTTTTACACCATTATGATTTATATAATAATTTAATGACTGTTCATTTGAATTTATGACATTTATTTTCATCCTGCTATTGATTATTTGCTCTTTGCATTACATATTGTCAAGCCTATAATATTTTAGTATTCTTCTGATTCAGAATGCTTTTGTATAATTTGTGTTAAATATAATATTTTAGTTTTATAAAAAAGTTCTAAAAATTACAGTTTAAACCCAAAAACCAAACCCATTCCTGTCAAGTTGGTTCCAACTTATTTTGTCCTTATAGGACAGAGTAGAACTGCCCCATAGATTTTACAAGGCTTAAAACCTTACGGAAGCGGATTGCCACATCTTTCTTCTGAGGAATGGCTGGTGGGTTTGAACAACCGATGTTTCAGTTAGCAGCTGAGCATTCAAGCACTGTGCAACCAGGCGCCCATAGAATTACAGTTTATACTGAGATATAGCTAAAAGGGTGAACATAACTTTCTTAAGTAAAATTTACTGATTAATGAATTTTAAATGCTGAAGTTCAGTTCCCTATCTGTGATCTTTTGTAATTCTACAAGGAGTTATGCAGAAAATCTTAATTTCAGAATTACAGTTTAATCGAAATCGATTAGAGTTGGTTGCTCTGTGATTGTTTTTAAAATATACATAATCTCCTAGCAACACTGAGTGGAATGCTGCATTTGGTGAATAGTAATAATGATAATAATAGTACAAACATCTGTTGAGTGCTTATCACATCAGACACTATGCTGGAATATTTACCTGCATCATTTCTTTTAACCCTCACCAAAACAAATGATAATAAACTTCTCTAATACAAAAAAAAAACAAAAACACAAACCCATTGCTGTACAGTCGATTTCGACTCATAGCGACCCTATAGGACAGAGTAGAACTGCCCCATAGAGTTTCTAAGGAGTGGCTGGTGGATTCGAACTGCCAACCTTTTGGAGCAGTCAAACTCTCAACCACTGGGCCACCAGGGCTCCCAACTTCTCTAACAGGCACTAGTATTATCTTTAAATTATATATGAGTGATCAGAGGCTTAGAGAGGTTAAGTAATTTTTCCCAATTCACGCAGCTTATAAGACAAATATAGGGTTTGAGTCGGATTGCGTGTCTTATTCATTACACTAAGGAGGCCTGGTGGCACAGTGGTTAAAATGATCAACTATTAACCAGAAGGTCGGTGGTTCAAAACCACCAGCAGCTTCATGGGAGAAAGAGGTGGCAGTCTGCTTCCATAGAGATTTACAGCCTTTGAAACACCATGGGGTTGCTATGAGTTGGAATCGACTCAACAGTAGTGGGTTTGGTTTTTCATTCATTACACTACCTGTACCATACCCATTGCTGTCCAGTTGATTCTGACTCATAGTGATCCTATAAGGGTCCATTAAAATATAAAATCCGTTTGAATTATAGGGTTCCAAGGAGTGGCTGGTGGATTCAAACTGCTGACTTTTTGGTTAGCAGCCGAGCTCTTAACCGTTATGCCACCAGGGCTCCTATTCATTAAATAGTGTTATTTGTTTAAAAAAAAAAAATTATATAGTATGTTAGTAAGACTCCACTCAAGAAACAGAAAACACTGTAGGCATTTAAAAAAGAATTTTAAAAAAGTAATTTTAAAAGTTTACTTTTAAACTTAATACTGGTATTGGAAAACTTGTCCTTGGGTGGTGAAAATGGTTAAGTGCTTGGCTAGCAACTGAAAGGTTGGAGGTTAGAACCTACCCAGAAGTGCCTCAGAAGAAAGGCCTGGTGACCTGCTTCTGAAAAATTAGCTATTGAAAACCCTGTGAGGCTCGATTCAACTCTGCAATACAGGGAGAGTTGCCGTGAATCGCAACTGGTTTTTTTAATTGGAAAACCGAGAGAGTATAAAGTGGACAAAGAAGAAACCCAGGAATTGGTAATTGCAACTGTCACTCCTAGGGCTGGAATAACAAAGAGGAGAGGTGGTGCTACCAGAGGTTAGGAGTCCAAGGACGGGCCACCAGGGGGCTGGGCCTGGTAACTCTGAGAGATACTATAGCCATCTAGGACCTTTGGGAGAGTGCTTCAGATCTGGTCATGGTCTTCCACGTATGCCTTGGGGCTGTTGCTCAGAATCACAGAACATCATGCAAAAGATGTGGGCTTGGGCTGAGAGATAATTGGCGAATAAATGGAACTTATACCTGTAAGTTTAAAGACTGTATTTCCAGACTGTCTCTGAATACACAATTTATCAGTTTATTTGGCCTTGGAGGTTAAACTGTTAATTACTAAGCAGTTGATCAGATTGTTGCACAATGTTTGTGATTTGCTAAGCTGATCAAAATAACTGAATATAAACACCTTGGTGACTCAGTAAGATGGAATGAATGGTGATCAGATTGCTTAAGAGTTGGCTGCTATAGCCAGATATCTAAACTGATTGGGAAATAATCAGCTTGAATCCGTCATATAATTCAGGTCAGAAGCATAATGAAACAAAACACTGTTTTAATTTGAATTATATAATTTCTTCATCTATTCAATGTTTTTTAAAAATGTTTTATTTCCTGTAATTTATCTACATTATATAGATTGGTTTGTCTGTACTGCCCAGTATCACTACTTCTTGTACAGTTGCATTTGGCATATAAGTATGCCCAAATAGAAAAAAATAATATTTTGTAGGAACATGAGTGCTTTTATTATTTAAAAAGACATAAGTAGCATTGGTATGCCTTTTTAAAATATTTTGAGAGAAACAAAGAATTTTAAGTAATTTTCTATATTTTTGAAATGTTCCTAAACTTGTCTGAAATGGGCAGTTACCTTGGATAATATGTGTCCCTCTGTGGTTAAGAGCTCCGCTGCTAGCCAAGAAGGTCGGCAGTTCGAATCTACCAGCTGCTCCTTGGAAACGCTATGGGGCAGTTCAACTCTGTCCTATAGGGTTGCTATGAGTCGGAATCCACTTGCTGGCAAAGGGTTTGTTTTTGATGGGTGTTGCAAGTGGTTGCAATCAGCTACTAACCTAATGTTTGGTGGTTTGAACTCAACCACCAGCACCACTGAAGAAAGGCCTGGCAATCATCTTCCATAAAGATTATAGCCAAGAAAACTCTATGGAGCAGTTCTGCTCTGTAACACATGGGGTTGCCATGAGTCGGAATCAACTCAATGGCAACTTTTTTTTTCTTTTCTTTTTTTTTTAACCTTCATGTTGGTTCCATGAAAGATAATTGTATACTTTCAAAGTTACTATATTCAAAACAAGGGGAGAATGAATTAATAGATTATATTCTTATTAGACATAAAGGGAATGTGATTACCATTTTTTCATTAAAAATCATTTTTCTATGGAGAATGTATATATAACTAAAGTGTTAAAGTGTCCTCTTCAAAAAATTCATGGTACATATTTGATCTCTTTTTGGATAAATTTTATAAAACAATCTCCTAAAATAATTCCCATAGTAAAATTTAAAATATTATTTTTTCCCTGTAACCACAAAATAGGAGCCCTGGTGGTACAGTGGTTAAAGCACTCAACTACTAACTGAAAGGTTGGCGGTTCGAACCCACCAGCACTCCTCGGGAGAAAGTCGTGGCAGTCTGCTCCCGGAAAGATTACAGCCTTGGAAGTCCTGTGGGGCGGCTCTTCTCTGTCCTTTAGGGTCACTGTTAGTCAGATCTGACTCGATGGTAATGGGTGGTGGTGGTAGGTGAGGATCCACCTTCCACCTTAAATTTGACATTTGATAATTTAACTAACTTATGTGTTTTTTTTTTCCTGTTTCATGATTAACCTTGTTTGTTTCTTCATTCTTTTTCTTAATCCATTCCAGCCATCTCTCCTTTGAGGGTTGCTGTGTGTCCTTTTTCAGGGGCACTCTTAGGCATGGAATGATCTCACTCGCCATGTAGTAAGGCCGTGGAGGTCTGGGTTCTATACTAGTGTCACCAGTGAGTGCCATGCCCTCATGCTCACTTCAGTTTAGCAAACCCTGATTGAGTGCCTTCCATTTTTTCATTCAACAAGTTTCTTATCATCATGTATTCCTCTGGAAAACCGTCTCTGACTCCTCCAGCCTCAGTAGGGGCCCTCTTTGCCCACTCAAGTTCCAAGGCTGCACCTATGCTATAGCATTTATTGCACCATCTTGTCATCATTGGTTCATCAGACTCTCTTATTGGCCTGTGAGCTTCGTGATGGTGAGGACATTTTCTTATTCACTTGTGCTGCAGTGCAGCTCACACTATGTGGCTCTGATAGAGTTCTTCAGATCCTCTATGCAGGAGGCACTGGGCTAGGTTCTAGGGATACCAAGATGAATGTGACATCCCTTCTTGCTCTCCAGGAACCCACAACCTAGTTAGGGAGATAGACACAAGCTATAACATAGTGAAATTGATTTGTTTTAAAAGCTATGGCAGAAATTTTATAGAGGTAAATAACTTGATATGCATGCTCTGGTAAATCTAATGCGGTAAGTCCCTCCTTTCAGGAACTTGTAATCTACTAACGTGGACTTTATGAAAGTGTTTAGTACGTATATAGCTATCTGGATTGGGAAGTTTCTGGAGTATCAAACACTTCAAATCAATGAAGATTCACTGAGCGCCAACCATGCAGGATGAAATGTTTTGCAAGATGCAAAGTATAGGCATAGTCTCTACCTTTAACGTTTTAACTCTTATTTGAGGAAGATCACAACAAGGCCTAGAAAGTTAGATTTAATAAAAAGAGAAAATATTCAATAAGTACTAACAAGGAAGTTGGTGATGAATTACCAAGTGGACAATGAGTGCTGTGAATTTCATGTTCTTCCATCTCAAGAGGCTCATCCCACCCTACAGAACGGTCGAGCCATAGAGGATGCGCAATGAGCAAGAATGTGGATGCAACTAACATAAGCTTCTAAATGTACTACCTAATAAAAAGTAGTTGGAATGCTACTCTTGGGTTTCGTAAGGAAATGTCAAACAGCACTGTTGCTGCCATGATTTTTCGAGTCCGATAAACATGATTCACAGGGTGGATAGCCATTGCTGCCAACAGCAGCAAGTGTGCCTCTCTGTAAACCGTCATTCTAGAAAGTTTATTTCTGTCATTTTGTCAGCTCCTACTGGTAAGAAAGGATGACTCAAAGGACAGCTTGTGATTTTGGAAACATGACCATGTAAGGCTGTTTCAATGCAGTAAAAAGTTTGTGTAGTGGGTTTCGGGTTTGGTGACAGCAAAAGCATTTAGTTATGAGTATTTAGCCACCATAAGTTCAGCACCTATTTTGTGATAGTACCATGATGTTCTCTCACTGCCTTTCAGCATTATCAAAGATAGTTATGAATACTTCCATTTTGCAGCTTAGAACATCTAGGCTCAAAATATTTCAAGCAATATTTCAGTATATTTCATATGTTGATCTTTCACATCCGGTATGTAGAATATACTCTAGAGAGCAAATAAAATACTTCCTTTCTTTTGATTTTGCAAAATAGTTTCACCTGGACAGCTGACTGTGACTCCTACAGAATCAAATATCGCTGTTTTATTTGGGGAAGTATGCTGCACCTACAGAAATTCAGTGGTAGATAAATTAATTTCTTTGTGCCTTGATGAAAGGACTTTAAATAGTGTGAGGAACAGGGTAAAAACTGAATCAAAATTAGCCATAGAGTCCTCAAAAAAGTTAAACATGAAATTACCATATAACCCAGCAATTCCAGTCCTAGGTATATACCCAAAAGAGTTGAAAGCAAGAACTCAAACACATACTTACACACCAATGTTAATTGCAGCACTATTCACAATAGCCAAATGGTGAAACAACCCAAGTGTCCATTAACAGGTGAATAGATAAACTGTGGTATATATGTATACAATGGAATGTTTTTCAGCCATGAAGAGAAATGAAGTTCTGATCCATGCTGCAACATGGATGGACTTTGAAAACATTAGGTGATATAGGTCAGACACGAAAGGCCAAATATTGTATAATCCCAATTACAGATTAAGTAGAGAGAAGAAAAAAACTATCTATATGTATATATAGTTTTTTTATACACACACACACGTATATATATTTCAACATGAAATAGAAATGTGCTGTGCTCCCCCTGAAAATGGAGGACAGGGAAAGTCAGCTGATTAAGTACAGAGGCTTCATGGAAAAGCAGAAACAAAACAAAAATCCTCCAAAATAACAAAAAACTCTTTCTTGAAATATAATTTACATTTCATGAATTCACCCATTTTGAGATAGAATTTACATTTCATAAAATTATCACTATATAATAATCTTTAGTAAATCTATTGAATTGTGTAAGCATCACCACAATCCACTTTTAGAACACTGCATCATTCCAGTAAGACCCATGGTGCCCATTTATAGTCCCCCTTTCTACCTCCAGCCTCTGGCATCCACAGTAGAGACTACTTTAAATAAATAAAAACCAAACTCATTGCCATTGAGTGGAATCCTACTCATGGTGACCCTATAGCACAGAGTAGAACTGCACCATTGGGTTTCCAAGGAGTGGCTGGTGAATTCAAACTGCTGACCTTTTGGTTAGCAACTGTAGCTCTTTTTTTTTTTTTTTTTTAAACAAAAAGAAGGTTTTATTTGTCATATATTCAAAAACACAAAAATGAGAAGCAGACAACCATGCTGCCAGAGCTAATGTCTGCCCAAATCCAAGGAAATATTACAGAATAGACAAAAGTGGGAAAATGGACAAGCACACTGCCACAGCCATGTCTGCCTCAGTGCAAGGAAATATTACAGAGTAAGCAAAAGTGGGAAAATGAACAAGCATGCTGCCACAGCCATGTCTGCCCAAGTCCAAGGAATGTTACAGAATCATCAGTATATATTAATATTACAAATGGGCCAAACTATTGAAAGCTTCCCCTTTTCACAGATTGGCTAGAAACTGTGATCCTGCATTTTGAATAGTCTTTCTTAACAATCATTGGTATAGGTTTCACTAACAACAACTAGGAGGGTCTTCATTGGTCCAACAAATTTTCTATTTACTAAATACTAGTAGAAAAAGATAAGAGTGGAAAGTCTTTTGTGTTCTGGTTGAATGGTTTATGTGAAAGGTTCCCTAAAAGATATTTTCCAAGATTATCTTAGCTATTGTCTTTATGTCTCAGGGCCCAGTTGATGAGTCTTTGTGAGTCCTTGTGAGTCCAGCTCCAGCCGGGTCATATTCTGTATGCTCAAGGACAGGGAATAATGATTCCAATATCATTTTCTAAATCATTCCCTCCTGTGGATCGGAGATTGGTGATAACACATCAATGACCAATACCTGGACTTAGTCGAGCTCCTAAATGGTGGCCATTGCAGGCTCTTTAAACTCACCGAGCTGGCTTTCTACTGGATACCATCTGGTTCTTCACCAGGATATTAAGTAAGAGCAATGTTCTCATCAGTCACATTGCTGAAGTGAGCAGACTCAATGTCCATCAACATTTCAACCTGAAGCTTTCCTTTTGTGTTTTAAGTGTGTAAGACAATAGAAGATGAGTTTTATTATGCCTAATACTATAAGGATGTAGACTAAGAATACTACTATTTATTTCTTGTAGTAGTGATCTGTCCCATGTACTTATTCCTGATGGTAATCAACCAAATAAAGAGTTGTAATAATGTGTTATAATAAAGGGTGTTATAGTGTGTAACCAAGTAGCTTGCTGCTCAGTTCTGTGTCTATCTTGTTCTAACAAGAGGTATTTGTTATAGCACAGACTACACTTTCTTGGGCTAATAACAAAAATCTGAGGATATTCTGTTATCTTATGTCACCTTGGCTTATGAGATCAGAGGTCACTATTGTGCTTCTGTCTCACTAGCAACTTCATCTGTTATTTGTCCTGTAGTGATTGACAAATTTTCTTAAAAAGTTCTCTAGTTCAACTTTACCATAAGTAGGAATTAAATCTACCAACCATATCCTGAGTGTTGGACCAATGGGCTTTCTTCTGGCTTTCATTTTACAATGTGTAACAATTTAACATTACCTTTCCAGTATTTACTAGCATCATTACTATGAATATCTAAGGTAATCCTAAAGTTTCCAAAGTTCGTTGTCTGCGCATTCACCAGGAATCTAAAACGAGAGATTGCCCATGTAAATTCACTGTCAGTTGGAAAGTGATCATCTAAACTAGTATAGTTGGTTTCACCACACAAAAGCATATATTCATAAGGAGCACTCAAAGTTGTCTAGAGAAAACAGAAGGTATAGAAAAATTTATATGTGACAACTGCAGCTGTAGCTCCTAACCACTATGCCACCAGGGCTCCCAGCAAGACTACTTTTTAGGTCTGTACAGATTTGTCAAAGGTTTTATTTTAATGAAAGAAAGCTGGTCCAGGAAGTTTTTAGGTTGGATTTTGGCATCTCTGGCAGACTAGGGGAGCCCTGGTGGTGTAGTGGTTAAGAGTTCGGCTACTAACCAAAAGGTCAGTAGTTCGAATCTTGTAGCCGCTCCTTGGAAACCCTATCAGGCAGTTCTACTGTTTGCTATAGGGTTGCTATAAGAATCAACTCGATGGCAATGGGTTTGGTTTTTTTTGTTTTGGCAGACTAGGGGTAGAGTAGGGATATGAAATATGAGCTCAGATACTGTAGTTTGAATTTGCTAAGTCTTTTCATTTTTACCCATCATGGAAGAGACTTGGCTTGTGCAGTGGAAGAAACAATACTTAATTTGAATTTGCTTCCAAATCTTCTAGAGAAAGTTGAGAAACCTCTTTTAAAAAAAATAATTCATTGGAGAGTATTTAATCCTTTCTCCGATCAGAGTGTGACATTGGGTGACCTTACTTGGGAAGATTAATCTATACTGATTTATGAGTCATCTAGTTCCATGTGTTAGGAACTTCCATTGAAGACTGTCCTTGGGGGTGGTTACTTTATCCTCACCCTCTGAAAAATATTTCCATCTTCAAAAAAAATTTAAAAAACTTGTCCATAACCTAGAGAAACCTTTCATGGATTTCCAACTTTGGGTATATGCATTTCTCGTACCAAAGATGTCCTATTCTTTGCTCTCCATCCAAAATCTGCTCAACTGCTCACCTCAGAATCAGTCTATCATTTAAAATCTCCACGATGGCTTCACTTCCCAGGTAACTCTCCCATCTCATTAATTCATTGAACAAGAATTTGTCATTTCAAGCATTTTTCTAGGTGATGGAGATACAACTGTGAATGAGAAAAACAATGTCCCTGTTCCTGTGAAATTTTCAGTTTAGTGGAGGGAGATAGAATAACAAACAAATAGGGTCAATTCAGGTAGAGATGGAGAATACAAAGATATTAAGGCAGAGTATTGGAATTGAAATATGTGGTGGGGGAAATAATATAGATAAGAAGGTCCAGGAAAAGGCCTCTACAAGGAGATGAGCATGTCAGCTGAGACTAGAGTCACTTAAGGGAACCAGTTTTATGAAGATTTGTGAAATAGACATTCCAAGCCGGAGTCCAGAAAGTGCCAAGGTGGAAGTTGCTAGCTAGGAGCCTGGTAAGTTGGAAAGACCGAAGCAATGCCAGTGTGGCTGCAATTCAGCAAGGGAGAGAGTGATCCGAGATGAGGTCATGACAGGGTATTTGGAATTTATTCTAAGTGCAATAGGAAGTTAAAGAGAAGAGGGGTAGTCATACGACCTGATTTACATTTAATCCATGTTACTGTAAATGCTAGGTGTCCCATTGGTTCTAATGGTACAGGGAGGAAGCTGAGGGGTCAGTTTGGAGGTGATAATTATAGTTGATTGTACTAGGGTCATTGTGTATTCTGGTGGTTTCACCCACGTGGATTCTTAATTTGATTCTTCATCCCTCATGCGTCTGTCCTGTTACCTGATTTCTGTCCTTTTTTTAAAATTAATAGTCCCCATTGAACTGGCTAATCTGAAGTGATGATGATTTTTAATCATTGAGTTAAAAGTGTTCTTAGATTTAATATAGTGCAGTTCCCTCACTTTATAAATAAGGCAGCTGAAGTTAAAAGGGATCTCAGTGATTTATCTGAGTTTATACATCCACTTAATGACAGAACCAACAGTAGAACTTGGGATTCCAGATTTCTCATCCATTGCTCTGTCCACTATTGCCCTGCCTGGTTTATATTCTCCTAAATATACCTATTTTGGTCTTCTGGGATGTCAGATGGATTGGTCACCGGGCAAAATGGCTTGAGCTAATAAGACAAGCTGGAGGAGTATATCATTATGTCAGCCCAAGGTGATCAAGATGCCTGAGCAAGGGTGGCAGAGAGTCAGCAAACTGACAGGACTTTAAAAGGTGAGAGCAATGAAGACAGCAGATGGACAGAACTATGCGGGGGGAGCGCCAGGCAGGGAACAGATGAACCTGAGACTGTCAGAGGGCATTATGGGACAGTCAGCAGATGGGCTGTGCTGGAATGTGGGACGAGGAACACGGTCATTGACGCTAATTACTCGTGATGGAGGTGCTTTGCAAAACATGGGGTGGGGGAAAAGGCCTTATTTCATACGACATTGACTGTAACGGCGTACAAGTTCACAACAGCTTTCTGCATTAAATACACTAAACTGAGGAGCTGGAGAAATATTTACAGTTTGCTCTTACCCGTCTCTAATGCCTTGTTTGCGAATGGAGATACTGATTAGGAGATGCCACAGTGCCCGCAAATGACATTTCTTCTGAGCACCGAGCATTTTCGCAAATTAAATTCTCTTAAACAGTAAAATATTCTGAAGTGCAACAGTGCATGACACAACAGACACAGTGATTTTGTAACACAAATCAGTAGGTAAATAAGATGTGAGAAAGACAATGAAACGACCACGCTGTCTCCATTAACGCAATTGGACGCCAACAGAAATGAACAAAAAAGGAAGATGGTTATGTGGTAAATAAAGAGGGCCTGGAGACATTGGAGATTTAATAGAAAGTCTGTAAGTTTTGCCTCATCAGAAAGTACTAGATATATGATTTAGCATTTTAGCTCATGAGATACCTTCTTTTCTTTTTTTTTTGACCAGTTTTGTGCCACACACAGTGTTGCGTTATAGTGATGCAAAATTGAGTAGGACAGGATCTCGAAGCTCAAATAGCTCAGCATTTAGACAGAGAGAGCATGTAAAAAAGCGACTCTAACATAACTGATCTTACAAAAAAAACAAAACCGGTTGCAGTCTGGTTGATTCTGACTCATGGCGACTCCATGTGTGTCAGAATAGAACTGCTCCATACGGTTTTCAATGGCTGATTTTTTGGAAGTAGATTGCCAGGCCTTTCTTCAGAGGTGCCTTTGGGTGAACTCGATGCAGCAGTCTTTCAGTTAGTAGCCAAGCACATTAACTATTTGCACTGCCCAGGGACTTCTACTGTTATTATCGTTGTTAGGTGCCGTCCAGTGGGTTCCGACTCATAGCAACCCTATAGGACCAAGTAGAACTGCCCCATAGGGTTTCCAAGGAGTTGCTGGTGGATTTGAACTGCTGACCTTTTGATTAGCAGCCCAGCTCTTAACCACTACACCACCAATAAAAGTACTTTGGTCATATGGACGATAAACTTCAGTGGGAATAATGAGAATAAATCCATTGCCGTCGAGTTGATTCCAACTCATGGTGACCCTACAGGACAGAGTAGAACTGCCCCATAGGGTTTCCAAGGCTATAATCTTTAAGAAAGCAGACGGCCACATCTTTCTCCCATGGAGCGGCTGTTGGATTCAAAATGCTGATCTTTTGATTGGCAGCAGTAGCTCTTAACCACTGCGCCACCAGGGCCCCAGTAATGAGAATAAGAAAATAAATGTGAAGGTCAACCATGATCTCGAGAAAGAAATGTTGGCTACATGACAAATTTGCAAAAAAGTATGTTTTTGTTACTGTTATGTTGTTGGAAGTCACTAACTTGCCCAGGTGTGCAGAGAAGAGAGGCCTCTTCTGTCTTGACTTCTTGTATCTCTGGCTGCAAAGTAGCAAAATACTAAAAGATGGCTGAGTGATTCCTGATGCATCTCTCAGCAGCTGAAAGAGATGAGTAAATTGAACACAGTAGACAGTTTGTTTATAAGCCTTTTGATTTGCTGTGCCTTTACAAGCAGGGAGAATTAAGAACTCTGCTTAGCCTTATTGTTTGCATTCTGTCCTCATCTACAATTCTTTTCATCCTATTAATTTTTCTTCTGCCTCGCTTCTTTCCCTCAAATTCTCTTATTTCCTCACCACTGCTCCAAGGCCAAATTAAATTTGTCAAGATAATTTTGTAACTCAGGTCCATAAACTTTGAATGCCAAGTGCCACTGTTTGGTCTTCGTAATTTTCGGAAGCTTGTCAGGCCCGAAAACAATATCTTTTATTTGGCTTCTCCCTACGGTGTTAGTCACTTTACCATAACGAAGATTACAGAGTTCCCTTTAGCAGTCACATAGCTACAAAGTCACATTCATGAAAACAAATTAAAATTTTATCCTTATTGTCTCTTGCCCAATATACCAATATATAATTTTATTTTGGACTTGGAAAAAAAATCATTTAGTTGATTGATAGAGCAATAAAAAGACATTTCAGATCAACCAAGATAAAAAGCTGGACTAAACTGTCTTTGTTTTACAATAATCTTTTCTTCTCAGATTACCAAGACCTTAATTGACTCAAGTATGGTACATAAAATTTGTTCTCTAACAAAACTTTCACTGATTGAAGGCTGTAACTGATCCGAAAGAATTTCTTTCTAAAAGTATAGTTTTGGTTTTGTGAAAATCCTGGGAACCAGCTTAGTTGTTTCTTTCTTGGTAACTCTAGCTGTTTTGGATGTACATCTGCCTTAGTGTGGATTCTCCCAGCAGCAGAATCGGAGACCAGGATTGACTGCAAGATATTTTCTTGGGAAATGCAGGAAACACCAACTGATAAAAGAAAGGGAAAAAAAGAACAAAAATAGTTGCCGTCGAGTTGATTTAGACTCACGGTGACCCCATGTGTGCAGAGCAGAACTGTGCTCCATAGAGTTTTTCAGTTGCTGATTTTTTGGAAGCAGATCACCAGGCTTTTTTTTTTGAGGTGCCTCTGGGTGGACTCCAACTTCCAGCTTTATGGTTAGCAGATAAGCACATGAATTGTTTGTGTAAGGAAAGGCAGCCAATACAGGTGTTGTGGATTGAATTATGTCCCCCCAAAATATGTATCAACTTGCCAAGGCCACAATCCTCAGCATAATGAAATTATCCTTCATTTTGTGATCTGATGTAACTATCCTTCATTTTGTGATCTGATGTAATTATCCCATGTGTTGTAATCCTAATCTTTATGATGTTAATGAGGCAGGATTAGAAGCAGTTATGTTAATTAGGCAAGACACAATCTACAGGATTAAGTTGTATCTTGAGTCAGTCTCTTTGGAGATATAAAAGAGATTAAACAAGAGAGCAGTGAGAGAGGGACTATGAAGACAGGGTAGACTATTTACCAGCAGTAGAGTGGATTCCTGGAGCTTAATCCAGAGAACACACTCTGGGAAAGAATGCAAAGTGCACAGCTCTACATCAATTTTTAAGCCTTTGGTTGAGGGCTTCCCTGCTCCTTGACACTTCTGGCCTGCCACGTAGTAACATATCCAGGCAAGGGACCTGTCCATCATTCCAGGAACAGAGGCCAGCTACTGGCAATTGGAAGTGAGCCTGAGCACACTGAATGTCCAAGGACTATACATGGGCCACTGGCTAGATCTACTACACCACTTTTGTCCAACTTCAGATTAATTGGAAAACTGAAAGAGAGAGAGAGCAACGTTAAATCCTAAAATCTTTGCTCTCTTTTTTAGTTATTATTCCCATCCCATCTTTTTTCCCTCCTCAAACTCCAACCAATAGTCTAATCAAGAGATTTCAGTTTCTTCACGTTTCAACACATGGTCTTGAACTGGAGGAAATACTCCGAGACAATCAGGCAGTGGGTATAATGAAGAGAAACAAAACTACCTGAATGATTCATAAACTGGAGAAGCCGACCATGAATAATCAAGGGTTGTCAGTACAGGCCAGGATGGTGCTTCAAATGTTTCAGCTATATATAAGAAGAAATCATCTAGTGCTTGTATCACCGTCATTATTAATATCACACATTTAGAAGGCATCTCCATTTGAATATGACACTTTTAGGCAGTATAAAAAGCCAAGTCAAACCAGTGTGCTTCTTTCCCCCTGGAATCTAAAATCTGAAACAGGCACTGAAATGGACATAAATGCCTAGTCCAGCATTCACAAACAAATGCCCACAAGGGCCATGAAGTAAAGTAAATGAGAAAGCAAGCCAGGTGTACTATGACAAATAGTAAATGACACTCAACCTGGTCAGGACTATAAGCATGAGTGGCACAGCCTTTGTAAAAAGGAGAGTTTGAGCTCTTTCTAAAGTGGGCAGGTTGCCATGTGGGAATGTGGGCCCACTGGTTACAGATCAACCAAACCATCCAGAGCAGTTAGGTTTATGGATATTCGTGTGACATTCTCACAATGTTTCAATGAGTAGGTAACTCATACAAATTTAAGACACTGTGTGGCTCAACTCTCGGCAGGCTATAGAAAACATACTTGCTAACCAGATTTTGTATACAGGCCAAATTTGGTTGGAGACCTCTGACATATAGAGGTATATAAAAACCAAATGACTTCCAGTGCCAATGATGATGTGTGTGTGTGTGCATGTGTCTATGAGAGAGAGAGACAATCCCCTGATGGATGCATGCGTGTATGTATTTACACACATACATATGCATATATATAAGGAGCCCTGGTGGCACAGTGGAGCCCTGGTGGTGAAGTGGTTAAGAGCTTGGCTGCTAACCACAAGGTCAGCAGTTTGAATCCACTAGCCGCTCCTTGGAAACCCTATGGAGCAGTTCTACTCTGTTCTGTCGGGTTGCTGCGAGTCAGAATTGACTCAATGGCAACGGGTTTGTTGGTTTTGTCTTTAATATGCATATATAGTTGTATATATATACGTATATAAATATATTTATGCATAGGCTCCCTGGGCTGCACAAAGTGTTAAGTGCTTAAATAGTAGCTGAAAGGTAGGTTGACGGTTCAAATTCACCCAGAAGAACCTTGGAAGATAGGCCTGGAAATCTGCTTCCAAAAGTCACAGCCTTGAAAACCCTGTAGAGCTCAGTTCTACTCCACACACACGAGGTCGCCGTGAGTCAGAATTGATTGGAAGGCAACTAACAACAACAATAACTCATATACATACATGCTCATGTACATGTACACATATGTATTTATGTATTTATGTAAAGAAATGAGATAATGAGATAAGTATATTTTCTGAGATGGTTAGTGGAGAGAATAGCGAAGATAGCTATTTTCCATATATTTCAGTCATTCTAATATTCTCCCTTCGAGGCCACCTCAGGTATTGCCACATCACCAACTGCTTGCCGGCGTGAGAAAAGATTGTTGAAAGAGGGATTTGCTTGGCTGGTAGGTGGATTTGGAGCAAAATTAGTAATTAAATAGGTCTAGTATTAAGTAGGAGCCCTGGTGGCAGAGTGGTTAAAGAACTCAGCAGCTAACCAAAAGGTCAGCAGTTCAAATCCATCAGCTGCTTCTTGGAAACTCTGTGGGGCAGTTCTACTCTGTCCTGTAGGGTTGCTATGAGTCAGAATTGACTCGACGGCAATGGGTTTGGTTTTGGTTTGGTATTAAGTAAGATATTTAAACTGCTCATTTACAAAGGAGAGTATGAAGAAGCTAGTAAGAGCCTGGAGTCATAGTTTGAGAATATAAGAAACAGCCTATTTTGAGAGTTCCTGGGTGCTGGATCCTGGGATTCACATTTTGCCTATGTTATCTCATTTATCCCACCGATATTAATATAGTGTTAAGAAATCATTTTAGAGAAAGTAAAAACATACCCCTCTACACATACATGTACTCTGAGACCTAGAGGTTAAACAGCTAGCTCCAGATTATATAAGTAATTAAGCATCAGCACCAAGGTTCAAATACAGATCATATTCCTCAAAGTATGCATACAGCCCTGTACATAAGATTTTCCCATATGCAGAGAATATTGTCAACATTTTCCTGAAAGGAGGAAAATAGGTGTTAATTTTACGTTTATCTATGATATCTCTGTTTGAAATACAGATTGACAACTGTTGCTTGATTTTGGAACTTTAAGATAGAGCATGTGCCTTATTCAGCCAGTCTTATTCCCATGCCCCATCTGTCTCCTGGAGTCTTTCTAACAGGTTAGTTAACTCTCTGAGAACAGGTGTTAATCCACCAACAAACATCTCAAGCCATTCAGAGCTTGCCCATGGAGTAGCGGGGAGGATCAGTCCTACCCAGCCTAGCAGCCCTCTCACAGCAAACTCTGGTGATTCCTGGGACTAGAACAAAAACCATATGTCAAAGACATTATGCTCTGTCAAGTGCCATCAGCAGGAAGAGCTGAAATGGGGCAAGGTAGGGTGGGGAAGATGGACAGGAGTCAAACAGAGGCTTCTAGATAGGTGTAGGGCCAGCAAGCCTGCGTCTCTGACTTGTGGGGAGAGTAAGGACATTTCCTCAGTTCTTGCTTCTTCGAGACCAGGCTCTTCTTTTTGCCTATACTTCTATTCCATTCCTCTAATTCTTTCAATAAATATCTCTTTTATTTTGAATTAGTCTGAGTCTATTTCTGTTCCTTGTAATGGGAAGGCTCCTCATAGAAGGGTATGTTTCTTGTGGAAGTGTGATGTGGCTCAGTATTGAAGGCATACTTGGGAACCAAAGATTAAAATGGGCAAAAAATCACTTCCTATGACTTCATCATCTTAAAGATGAGAGGTGGTCGTCACTTGCCTTTGTCCTTGTTTTAGAGAAAAAAATTTAAAAAAGCTTGTTGGGAGCAGAATTTTACATGCCATGTTGAGATGATTTTCCCTGGGCTATTCTTTTTTAATGCTAGGCCTTATTAATAGTTGGATGGAACAAGGGCAGCATACATGTCATTATTGATGTCAGAGTCAAGAGCAGTGTGTCCTAGATTAGAATTGTTTTCAACCCTCACTCTTGGATCCACCGACTAATTTTTCCCCTAAGATTTTAAGGTGTCATCGTTGTTTTTTGCTCATTTCACATTTCCTTTCTGAATAGCAACATATAATTTAAAGATATAATAACATTATTTGCAGTTACACTGATTTTTTATGCATTAATTTGCTGTGTGTTGACATTTCTGGAGAGATGCTGCTGTGACAATAATTTCTGTTTTCCCTGGTTTGTCTGTGTGCATGAGGCTGCCAGACTGGAAGAAGCTGCTTTACATCAATGGATAACTGAAGAAAAGACATTGAAATCTATTTTAATTTACTAGCAAATGAGTCCGACTGTGTTTTTAACATGTGATTTGTTAACACACTAAGAACACAAACTGGTGCTTTTAATAAAATAATCTCACCATTAATCAGTCAGTATTCATTTGGTATCCTTGGAAAGAGCATTTTCCATGCCAAAACAAATATGTCTAACAAATTCATAGACGTGTAAATAGATGATAGAACTGTCTTTTAACTTTACTAATGAAATATTGTATTCTTGCTGATGTTGGACTGAATTGGAAACAGTTATGATTAAACTTTTGTGGACTGAAGGGTTTGGGGAGTGGAATATCTTTACTGATTGCATTTTCTAAGCAGTGATGGAAATTTTTTCTTAAATATGTATTATTAAAAATCAATAAAATAATTTCATCTACTTGTTATTCTTGGAATACAGCCTAATAATGTAATCAGTTGCTCTTTGGACCTAGGATCATCTTCTGGTACCACTGAATTGCTTATGGTAAACATCAAGGATCATTATAAAGTTGAGGAGTACAATAGATTGTGCTGAATCTGTATCAAGCCACACATGTGCCCTGGTGTAGAAAGAGGCTCCTCGTTTCTTCCTCTTCTTTTCCTCCTCCTTTTCTCCTTTTTCTTCTTCTTTAGTCAAAATCCTTCATCCAAACTTGTTTATTGGCATTTACTTTATTCTTCTAAAATTAGAGGCAAATATAAGAGAAAATCCTTGTGGTTGAGAAGATTTGTTTAATTGGGGATTAACGTATAAAATACCTTATACAAGTTATGTCTTTGATCTTATATGGATGCTGTCATATCATAAATGATA
This sequence comes from Trichechus manatus latirostris, assembly GCF_000243295.1. Taxonomy (NCBI): domain Eukaryota; kingdom Metazoa; phylum Chordata; class Mammalia; order Sirenia; family Trichechidae; genus Trichechus; species Trichechus manatus. Next base: position 11,267,864 of record NW_004443969.1, read on the forward strand.
TTTTGAAAATATTAAACCAGTGTGTGTGTATTTTTATTACCTTCATCCACTGATTTTCAATTCCAGTCATAAGGGAAAATAGAAAGCAAGTGCACAGATACAACAGAAGGTGGAACAAGATATGATAAAGGGAAAGAGCTTTCAGATAGAAAAAGGAAATAAAAGAAAGTACTTAAGGCTCTGAGAATAGAGAAAAGAAGAGGAAAAAAACCAAAAAACTATGTTGGTAGAAGTAAGGGATCTAACACATCCTGATTTCCTCCTTCCAGTCACACAAAGTACAAATGCTGAGTCACCAACAGGCCTGAGTTAATGACTCCTGGCCTGACCTGGTTGTTTTGTGTCAGCGGAGCTATTCAGATGTTCCCTTATGACTTGGGGATTGAGGAGGAAGGTGAGCTCAAAGCCTGGCACCCCACGAGATTTTGAAGAAAGAGGAAAAAAGGATAAAGAGGAGGAAAAGAAGAGAAAACGTTTGGCTCGATACAGATTCAGCACAATCTATTTTACTCCTCAACTTCATATAACTCTTGATGTTTACTATGACTAATTCAGTGGTACCAGAAGAAGATCCTGGGTCCAAAGAGCTATTGATTACATTATTAGATTGCAGAGTGCACAGCCTAAACCAGCGAGAGCAGAAAGACATGACAGAGATCCAAAGGGTTCCTCAGCACAAGCCAGGGACGAGGTGGGGCGGAGTCAGCAAGAAAAGATAACCTGGCCAGGGCTGAGCTAGAAAAAAAGGCAGGAATTTACCCTTAGCAGACACATGCACATAGGGCTTAAATAGGACTAGCCGAAGACACCAAAACCCCACCAAAATCAAAGACTCCACCTCATTTGTCATGGCATCACGTAAGCTTTCTGCTCCCCTTAAGATGCCATTTAGGGAGTAGAAAGCATTAGAAACCCTAAAAACTTATCATTTATCTATAAAAGATAGAATTTACCTCTTAGAATTCTTTTAAACTATGAATGTAAAAAAAAAAAAAAGATGAAGACACTGTCATTAGTAAATTTTAGTTGTTTTTGTTTGCCTTTCAGTGAAGTAATGATTCAAAAGGAATCGCTGGGTGGTGCAAATGGTTAACATGCTTGGCTGCTAGTGAGGTTCTAGTCCACCCAGAGGAGACTCGGAAGAAAGTCCTAGCTATTTACTTCTGAAAAGTCAGCCATTGAAAATCCTAGAGAGCACAGTTCTACTTTGACACACATGGGGTTGGTTGGAATTGACTTGACAGCAACCAGTTACTGGTTAGGAATTCAAGAGCAAGATAGGATGCTGTATAGAAATGATGCTGTATGTTTTTTCTGTGTATCTGAGTGTTTTTGTTCTTGTTGTTGGTTGCTGTTGGGTTGATTTCAACTCATGGTGACCCCATGTGTCAGAGTAGAACAGAACTCTATAGGGTTTTCAAGGCTATGACCTTTCGGAAGCAGATCACCAGGCTTTACTTCCAAGGCTCCTCTGGGTGAGTTTGAACTGCCAACCTTTTGGTTAGTAGTCCAGTGCTTAACCATTTGCACCATTTAGGGACTCCTTTATCTGAGTATAACATGTATAAATTTCAGTCCTGTTACCTACACTGAAAAGGATAAGGATAGCTAATTCTTTTCCCTACCCCATATCTGGGAGAAGTAGGGAGGGCACAACTAATGGGAGAGGCTTAAAGTTTTACTGAGGAATTCGAGTTTAAACATAAAGTTTCACAGAATCAAGTTATGTGGAGTGTTCGATTTCACAAGCAACTTTTCAGATGTGGAGAGAGTCTTTGTTGCCTGTGGAATAGAGAACGACCTTTCAGCACAGATGTACAAACCTACTTTCATTTAGCATTTAGATCACCCAAGACTACTGCTAGTGATGGTTTATTTCAGGAGGATGGGGATTTCAGGTCCTAGGTTCTCAAGCTCTAAGTCTAAGTCTGTGTTAAGAAGCAGAAACATAAGAAACAGCTTTGGGAACCTAAATCAAACATATTGATGGGTTAGAGAAGTAATTAGTGACATTTATTTTCATTATCGTCTGCTTTTTCATGCTCTTTGAATACCCCCCAACAAACACACACTTACTTTCCTTTTATCCAAGTCTTAGTGAGCATTGGTGGAGATCTTGTGCAACTTTCACCTCTTTGTTGAAGTGGTAGCCAAACACTTCTGTCTCTTTGTCTTCCTTCTTTTCAGCATCTTATTTCTGCACTCCTTGTTTAGAGACTAATTGTATTTTGCCTCAAGAGTTCTAGTGGAGGACTTCTGGCCAACATGGCACTGTAGACAGAAGCAGTACACAGTCACTCCACAGCAAAGACCTGAAAAACTAAGTCAAACAGAGACAAACGTCAATCCTGAAACCTTAAGCATCATATGAAGAGATAACGAACTCAGCCAAGCACCAAATGGAATAAGAAACTGACAGAGAACAGAAAGCAAGGAGAGATACATGCAGAGATCCCCTATCAGCTAATGCAGCACAGATTTGCCATCATGGACTCCTGTTGGAGATCGGCAAACGGAATACGGGAAAGCAGTTTCACAGAGTTCCCAGCAGTAGACAAAACAAACGCTAACCAGGGATATGTGCTTTCCCACCCGCCACCCTTCTTCATCTCCACTCAGCCTCCTCTGCTTCCTGTGGCTATAGTCTGTTGGACAGGTGGCACCGGCTTCACCTCTCTGCCTCTGGGATTCCACCAGACCACACGGGCCAGCTCTCTGAGTGCCATTTGTTTGTTGCTGGTGTTGCTTTTTTCCACTTCTTTTGGGTTCTTCCATTCCTCTCACCACCTCCCACTCTTTTTTTCAAATACCTGGCTCCATGTACCATCTTTGCTTCTTCCTAAAAGCCTGTGAAACACCGCTCGTCTGTGGAACTGCCTCCTGGCCTGCGCTGCCATGCTAGTGGGATCCCCAGGGCTTTTTTTTTTGGTTTGTATGTTTTGATTTGTTTGTCTTCTTTTTCTTTTCTCCACTTGGGGACCCTTCTAGCTAGGCTGCACTGCATGACTTGGGAGCTACTTTCTCAGTCTGAGCAGCCACACAGTGGGATCCCTTGAGCATTTATTTTTTTCTTTTTTGTTTTTGTGTGTTTTTTTTTCTTTTTCTTTTCTCTCAATTTTTCCTTTTTGTCTTTCTTCATTTCTTAGTTTCTCATCTCTCTATACTTACCTTCTCTTCCTCTCTCCTGAATAACTGGCACTGTGTGACACCTCTACTCCTTCTAGCCAGGCTGTACTTTGTGGCCTTGGAGCCACTTCCCCGGTCTTTGCAACCACACTGGTGGGATCTATGGGACTTTCCTTTTTTTTTCTCTCTAATTTTTATTTATTTATTTTCTTTTACCTTTTTTCTTTTCATTTTTGTTTTTCTCTGTTTCTCAGTCTTTCATTCTCCACTCCAATGGCAAGCTCCCTTAGCACTCTTTCTTATTTGTTTGTTTTTGGCTCCTGTTTCTCTCTCCTTTCTCTCCTCTTTCCCATACCCATATTCACACCATCACATCACAATCTCCCCCCTCTTTCCTGCCTATCTGCACCATGCACTGAACATCAAAACCCCGAGCAACAGAGGCACAGGCTACTGGAACATGCCCTGCACTGATTCCTGGTTCACCCTATCAGCCCTAGTAAGTGTCACAAGCAACCCATCCCAGAAACTCCCCTTCAGCTGGACCTGCCCTGCTGCACCATAACTGAGAGACTGACTCTGCCCATTGGAGGAGAAAAGTGTCATGTCCACAGATGAGCAAACAACAAAGAATGCACAGCCTGCCTGCTCAGACATAACCAAATAAAACAAAAAAGCAGGACTAAATAAATCTACAATCAATAAACGAGGAAAATAACTACTGAATGTCCCAAAGACAGCAAACAATATCAAAACATATACAAAAACAGTACAGGATGGTTCCAGCAGGTGTCCAAAATAAAAAACCAGAAGACTTTCCAGTAGAAAAAAAGGCACTAGACCTAGCTGATAGGGAATTCAAATCTCTAATATTCAGTGCTATCGAAGAGTTGAAGCAAAAAGCAGACGAAAAATGAGGAGAAAATAGACAAATTCATGGAAAAGGCAGACAAATTCATGGAAAATACAGAACAAAAAATGGAATAATTCAGGAAAATAATACAGGAACAGAGTGCCACAATAAATTCACAACTAGAAATCATACAAAAACAACAATTAGAAATTCAAAAGATAAACAACAAGATTTCAGACATGGACAGCGTCATAGAAGGGCTGAGGATCAGGTATGAAACAGTGGAAGACAGGATCAGCAAAACTGAAGACAGACGCTTGGATACAACTCTGAGGAAAAATCAGAAAAAAGAATGAAGAAAAATGAAGAGACCATGAGAATTATGTGGGATACAATCAAAAGCAAAAATTTATGTGTGATTAGAGTTCCAGAACAGGGAGAGAAAACAGAAAACACAGAGAGGATCATTGAAGAACTGCTGACAGAAAACGTCCCCAATATCATGAAAGGTGAAAAGCTGGCCATCCAAGAAGCTCAACGAACCCCATATAGGATAGACCCCAAGAAAATCACCAAGGCATATCATAATCACACTCGCTAAAACCAAAGACAAACAAAGAATCCTGAGGGCAGCTTGAGAAGAACAAAAAGTCACATACAGAGGAGAAACAATAAGACTCAGCTTGGATTATTCGGCAGAAACCACTCAGGCAAGAAGGCAATGGGATGACATATATAAAACCTTGAAAGAAAAAAATTACCAGACAAGAAGAATCTATCCTGCAAAACTCTCATTGAAATATGATGGTGAAATTAGGACATTTCCAGATAAACAGGAATTGAGAGCCTATGTAAAAACCAGACCAAACTTACAAGAATTATTAAAGGGAGTTCTTTGGTCTGAGAACAAACAGCATCAGACCACAGGCTAAATCTAAGATGCAGGATAGTACCAGCCAGATAGCAACCTAGGAAATGAATTCTCAAGGACTATCCAAAACCAAAAGAATTACAACAGGGAACCAGAGAGGTTAATCTGTAAATGACAACAACATTGGAACAATAAAAGAGGGAATAAACTGTGTAGATATAGAACCTTATAATGGAGAGGAAGGCAAGGTGATACCAAGTAATAATACACTGGATCAAACCTAGGAAGATAAGGGTAAATTCACATAAACACAAAGAAAGTTAACAAACCTACTCATCAAAATAAAGAAGAAAAACATGAAGTCTCAGTAAAAAGAAAATCTACAAAAACAAAAGACAAGAAAAAAATCCATAAAAAAAGGAATTCAGCACAGGAGAGTAAGAGGAACAAAGAAAACATCAGCACCCCCCCAAAAAGCAGTACAAAATGACAGCAATAAACTCATATCTATCAAAAGTTACACTGAATGTAAAGGGCCTAAATACACCCGTAAAGAGACGGAGAGTGACAGAATGGATAAAAAAACAGGATCCATCAGTATGCTGTCTACAAGACACACATCTTAGAAACAAAGATGTTAATTTATTAAAAATCAAAGGATGGAAAAAAATACATCAAGGAAGCAGCTACCAAAAAAGAGCAGGAGTTACAATACTAATCTCAGATAAAATAGACCTTAAAACAAAATCCACCATAAAAGACAAAGAAGGACACTATATAATGATTAAAGGGATGATTCCTTATGAAGTCATAACCATAATAAACATCTACACACCAAATGACAGGGCTCAAAAATACATAAAACAAACTCTTAACAGCACTGAAAAGAGAAATTGACAGTTCCACAATAATAGTAGGAGACTTCAACACACCACTTTCGGTAAAGGAGACAACATCTAGAAGGAAACTCAACAAAGATACAGAAGACCTAAAGGGCACAATCAGCCAATTTTCCTCATAGACTTATATAGAACACTCCACCCAGCACCTCCACTCAAATGTACACATTCATTTCCAATGCACATGGAATGTTCTCCAGAATAGACCACATCTTAGGCCACAGAGCAACCCTCAACAAAATCCAAAACATTCAGATAATACAAAGTATCTTCTCTGACCACAAGGCCATCAAGGTAGAAATTAACAACAGGAAGAACAAGGAAAAAAAATCAATTACATGGAAACTGAATAACACCCTGCTTACAAACCACTGGCTAATTAAAGAAATCAGAGATGGAATCAAAAAATTCCTAGAATCAAACGAGAATGAAAACACATCATACCAAAACCTTTGGGACACAGCAAAGGCAGT
>NW_004443969.1:11283814-11304765 GCF_000243295.1 Trichechus manatus latirostris
ACCGCCATCTTGCCGGAGTCTCCAACATCATTCTTAATGGAGAGAGGCTGAAAACATTCCCCTTGAGAACAGGAACAAGACAAGGATGCTCTTTATCACCACTCCTATTTAACATTGTCCTGGAAGTCCTAGCTAGAGCAATAAGGCAAAAAAAAGTAATAAAGGGCATCCAAACTGGTAATGAAGAAGTTAAACTGTCTCTATTTGCAGATGATATGATAGTATACATAGAGAACCCAAAAGACTGTGTGAGAAAACTACTGGAACTAATAGAAAGATTCAGCAGAGTAACAGGATACAAGATAAACATACAAAAATCAGTTGGATTCCTATACACCAATAAAGAGAATGATGAACAGGAAATCAGGAAAACCATACCATTTATAATAGCCCCTAAAAAAAATAAAATACTCAGGAATAAATCTAACAAGTGATGTAAAAGATGCGTCCAAAGAAAACTACAAAACACTACTGCAAGAAACCAAAAGAGATCTAAATAGATGGAAAAACATACCATGCTCATGGATAGGTAGACTCAATATTGTGAAAATGACAATTATACCCAAAGCAATATATAAATACAATGCAATATCAATCCAAATACCAACAACAGTCTTTAATGAGATGGAAAAATTAATCATTAACTTTATATGGAAAGGGAAGAAGCCCTGGATAAGTAAAGCACTATTGAAGAAGAAGGTAGGAGGACTCGCTCTACCTGACCTCAGAACCTACTGTACAGCTACGGTAGTGAAAACAGCCTAGTACTGTTACAACAACAGATACATTGACCAATGGAACAGAATTGAGAACCCAGATGTAAATCCATCCTCCTATGGTCACCTGATCTTCGACAAGGGAAAGTGCGTCAAATGGAGAACAGACAAGTCTTTTTATCAAATGGTGCTGGCAAAACTTGATCTCCATCTGCAAAAAAATGAAACAGCACCCATACTTCATACCATATACAAAAACTAATTCAAAATGGACCAAAGCCCTAAATATAAAGCCCAAAACTATACAGTTCATAGAAGAAAAAATAGGATCAACGCTGGAAACCGTAATACACTGCATTAACAGGATAGAAACCATAACAAACAACACAAAAACTCCAGAAGATAAGCCAGATAACTGGAATCTTCTAAAAATCAAGCACTTACGCTCATCAAAAGACTTCACCAAAGGTAAAAAGAGAACCTACAGGCTGGGAAAAAAAATTAGACATTACAAGGCAGACAGAGGTCTAATCTCTAAAATCTACAAGAAAATCCAACACCTCTACAACAAAAAGACAATCCAATTAAAAAATGGGCAAAGGAAATGAACAGACACTTCACCAAAGAAGACATTCAAATGGCCAACAGACAGATGAGGAAATGCTCACAATAACTAGCCATTAGAGAAATGCAAATCAAAACCACAATGAGATACCATCTCACCCCGGCATTACTGGCAATAACAAATGTTGGAGAGGCTGCAGGGAGATCGAAACTCTTATGCACTGCTGGTGGGAATGCAAAATGATACAACCGTTTTGGAAAACGTTATGGCACTTCCTTAGAAAGCTAGAAATAGAAATGCCATATGATCCAGCAATCCCACTGCTAGGAAAATATCCTAGGGAAATAAGAGCAATCACACAATTAGACATATGCACACCCATGTTCATTGCAGCATTGTTCACGATAGTAGAAAGATGGAAACAACCTAGATGCCCAGCAACAGATGAATGGATAAACAAACTATGGTACATACACCCAATGGAGTATTATGCAACAATGAAGAACAATGATGAATCTGTGAAGCATCTTATAACACGGATGAGACTGGAGGACATTATGCTGAGTGAAATAAGTCAATCACAGAAGGATAAGTATTATATGAGACCACTACTGTAAAAACTCATGAAAAGGTTTACACACAAGAAGAAATAATCTTTGATGGTTGCGATGGATGCGAGGGGTTGGGGGGAATACTAAATAGACAATAGATAAGTGGCAACTTTGGTGAAGTGTAAGACAATACACACTACTGTGGAAGCCAGCACAACTTGTCCAAGGAAAGGTCATGGAAGCTCCATAGATACATCCAAACTCCCTGAGGGATTGAATTGCTGGGCAGGGTGCTGTGGGGACCATGGTCTTGGGGAACATCTAGCTCAATTGGCATAACATAGTTCATAAAGAAAACGTGCTATGTTCTACCTTGATGAGTATCGTCTGGGGGTCTTAAAAGCCTGTGAACAGCCATCTAAGATACCACTGGTCTCATTCCTTTGGAAGACGGGAGAATGAAGAAAACAAGATACAAGGGAAACATTAGTCAAAAGGACTAAAGGACCATAACTACTACGGCCTCCACCAGACTGAGTCCAATACAACTAGATGGTGTCCGGCTACCACTACTGACTGCTCTGACATGGATCACAGTAAAGGGTCCTGGACAGAGCTGCAGAAAAATGTAGAATAAAATTCTAACTCACAGAAAAAGACCAGACTTACTGGCCTGATAGAGACCGGAGAAACCCCGAGAGTATGGCCCCCCGCCGGACACGCTTTTAGCTCAGTAAGGAAGTCAACTTCTTTCAGCGTACAGCCAAAGATTAGATAGCCCCATAAAACAAAAAGAGACTAATGGGGGCACAAGAGTCCAGGGACAAGGACTAGAAGGCAAGAGGGGACAGGAAAGCTGGTAATAGAGAACCCAAGGTCAAGAAGGAAGAGTGTTGACATGTGGTGGTGTTGTTAACCAATGTCATGAAACAATATGTGTACTAAGTGTTTAATGAGAAACTATTTGTTTTATAAACCTTCATCAAAGTATAATAAAATTTTTTTTTTTTAAAAGAGTAGATTAGCACAGAGAAGCAAGCAGAGATGGGGGAATATAGATCCATGCCATGTGAAGATCACCAGGGAGCCAAGGAATAGAAGCTGAAAATACATAAAGACATTCCCCCAGAGCAGACAGAGAGAGAGAGCCTTCCCCTAGAGACAGCATCCAGAATTCGGACTTCTAGCTTCCTAAAGTGTGAGAAAATAAATTTCTGTTCATTAAAGCACCCCCCCCAAAAAAAAAGTTCTAGTGGATTTGTGAGAGCATAGTGTTTCCTCAAGAAAGATTATAAGCCTATGTCTTTTGATCTCATTCTGTTCTTGTGATCACAAAGAGGATAATCAATTAATATTTGGTAACTAAAATTAAAGTAACACATCTGTACCTAATAAACAACACAGTCCTTCAGAAATTCCTAATTATTCTTCTTACTTAGCCCTGCCAAGTCATGGATTCCTTCATGTTTAGCGGAAGTCTAAACCTGAAGGACTTAAGCGAGTTGAAAGAAAAAGGGGAAAACCAGTAAGGTTCTGGGTAAAAGTACTGAAGGATGACAGATTTAAGCTGCAGATTTTGTTATTTATTCAACTGGTGGTTTTGATTTATCCTTTTTGTGTATCAGTGTGAGCTTGTATAAACTCACCCTAGAAGTACTGAAAAATTATAGCAGCAAGTAAGGGATTACTCGTTTATTTCCCAAATCTAGAAGTCTGTTCCCCTATCCTTCTAGCATATGATTTTGGCATCTGTTTCATCAGCAAGCTGCTATGAATCTGCAGCATTATGAGGAAAAGCTCACAATATTTAAGAAATATGAACATACTATTTAGATTACATATTTCAAATATTGCACCTCCTCCTTAATGTCTGAATGTGTGCTCATTTGGAAAGTAGTTTTGGTACAGTAGAAGATGTATGCCAATTTATATTTTTCAAGTTTTGCTTCAAGGCTTAGTCAAGAGAATCTATCCTGGACTAACATGCTTAGTTTGGCATTTTTGGGAAATGGATAGAGAGCAGTTGGAGTGGCAAATCTAATGGTGTGAAATATTCCACACATTTTTAGGGTGGATTCCAATTCCAATGGAGAAATTTCATTAGACAGCCCAACGTTAAGACAAATTACATTTACTGTCTTTTCATAAATTACAATACGAAAGCCTAACTGCTAATGTTGTCTGTCAGTTTCTCCCCGGGGGTTAAATCATTTCATGAGGTTAAAGGAGCAAATTCACAGGGCTAGGGCATAATGGCTAAGAGAAATACAATTGTCATTATGCTCTGAAACTTGCAAAGCAGCAATATATACGAAGTCCCCCCCTCCTTTTTTTTTCCTAAATAAGGAACCCTTGCTTAACTTTTCAAAATTTAAGGTGACTATCAATGAATTTTGTCATGTGATCTAGGAATTGTGAATTTCCTTGTATCTTTGAATTTAACTGGGGAGCTAGTGACATCATAGAACCTGCAGTGTCTTGGAAGGTCTTTTAATGTTTAATCTCATTAAGAGGCAGCATATTTTAATAAGCATCACAACTGTGACTGCATAGCTATCTTAACACTTGAGCACTTAAGAAGGAAGAAAGATCCTGTGGGGTTTGATTATTAACTCTTGTTATTATGTTCTTAGTGTACTCTTGAAACTGGTAATGCATCCATAATTTATTTTTATTTTATGTTTTGGAAGCATTGTTATAGGTTAATTGGCTCTATATTTTACAAGTTTGCACCACTAATACCAATAAAAATCTGTTTATGTTGTTCTTCTGGGATTCTGATTGCATTAAGAAATGATTAGTCCTAATTAAGTTCTGTAGTTTGTACTAATTACAGTCAAATAAGACCTTACATAAAAATGTGAAATTATGCTGAAGTAAAGGCATTTTTTGATCATTAATTAGAGAACTACTGGGCATACTTTTCCAGATGTTTTTATTTTTATTTTTACTTACTAGAAAGAAAGCTCACCAACAAGCCGTTGCATTTTGAATGGGCATCTCCCACAGTTGTAACAATGCAATCTATTTAATTATAAATTTGAATGATGTTCCCTTATTTTACTCCTCATGACAACTAAGCGGTCCTCAGCTGTTCCTCATGTACCCTCCAGGTAGTAATATTGTGTTTACATTACAGAATAAAAACTGAGAGGCTGAAGGTTTTAAGAGTGTGTGTTCTATTATTATATTGCTTCATTTAACTTCTGTGCACTGTGGACTTTTTCACGTTTCACATTTCCCTGATTTCTTTTTAATGTTGTGGATTCATTTGGACTCTCCTGTGTGAGGTGGTAATAATACATCTCCCTGTATTTTACTGGTGTGGTGACATCTAATGAATAAGTATCCTTTTGCCCTCAGCAGCTGACTTTTTAATTCTCTTGTTTACTAGGAGCATTGAATTTCATGTGCAAATGAGGAAAGGATGAACAGTATAAATCAGCATTTCTGGCCATCTACATCTTTTTCTATCCTTTGATAAGGCACACTAAACGAGATAAAAACCAAAACCTATTGCCACTGTATCCATTCCGACTCATGGCGACCCTATAGGACAGAGTAGTACTGTCCCATAGGATTTCCAAGGAGCAGCTTGTGGATTCGAACTGCCTACCTTTTAGATTAACAGCCAAGCTCTTAACCACTGCACCACAAGGGCTCCCTTAAATGAGATAGTGCCTTTAAAACACTTAGCGTGGTGCCTGGTACATGGAAGGGTTCAATAAGCATTAGCTAAGATAATAATTATTGTTAGGATTGCATTGCATTTGGTACAGCTGGAAGTCCCATTGAACCCCAATTATTTCGTTTTGAGCTCAGGAGGAAGAAAATATTTCATCAGAATTCTCCAGCGGTTTCCTTTCTACGTATTCACCCTACTTGAGTTGTTTTGAATGAATGTGGCAGCTAAAAACACTTGCAGAAGCCAGACTTTGTTGGCTGTTGCAATGACCCTGAAATGCCCATTTTGATGCACTACTAAAAGCTCCAATTGAGAAATAATGCTCATGTCTTTGACCATTTGTCTACTTTCTAACCGCGGTCCATGTTTTCTAAACCACCTACTCATTCATTTTCTCACACCCACTTTCTCTTCTCCCCTATTTATCAACCTAAGAGCTATTTCTCTACTTTTCTGACTTCTAATTACACTTCATTTCCTTTGTTCTTTTTTGTTTGAAACTTTTTCTTTCGTGCTTAAAAAGTATTGCTCACTCTTCAGGTACTCTCTTCATCATTTTATTTCTGTGTATTTTCTGCCACTGCCCTGTCTCCATCCGAGCTGATGGTCTTCCTCTTCGCCCCTTTTCTCCCATCTTATCACTGTTATTTCTCTCTGAGTCCACATTCCAGCCAAGCAGGTCTGAATCTTGCCTTTCACATATGACATTCTCATTTCTAGCTTTGGGGCTTTGCACATCACTTTTGCTTTTCTTGGATTTTCCTCTTTGACACTTTGTCAATAATCTGCCTCAGAATGTCTTTTTTTCAAGAATCTTTTATATCCAGATTATGGGGTATGCCTCCTTGGTGAGCTAGAATCAAGGAATAAGTATCTCTTGAGATCATGTAGTCAAACGTCTTCATGTTACAGGTGAGAAAACTGAGGTCCAGGCTGGGTTACCTGAACTGCCCAAGATTACGAGACTCTTTGGTGGCAGAGTGGGAGGCTAGGCTGTGGGAGAGTCCAAATTCCATGCTCTTTCTCTTGTACCATGTTGTATCTCTTTATTATGAATTTTTAAATTTCTTTTCATGTATGTTCCTTTTTCTTTCTCAGTTACAAGTTCTTAGAAAATAGGGACCAGAGCTCTTTGCTTTCACTCTGTCTTCCAACATCACCCAGTAACATCTAACACAAATTAAGATTTCAATAAGCGTTCACTAAATGTAGCTAAATGCGGTCTACATCACTTCACTTTTTATTTTGTTTTCTGCTTTACTTTACGTGTATTTGATTCCATATCATTGTTGCCGTTTCTTTTTCTTCTGTCTCCCCCTGTCTTTTGTCTTAATTCTATTTCCCCAACTCCCATTACTTCAAAAAAGTTGATTTCTCTGCATCATATTATCTTTCATTTTGTGCCTGAGGAATCTGTCTCCGGGCCAAAATCCAGTGTGTGATCTTTTCTGCCCTACCACAGTCAGTGCATTGAAGTTTTCTGGAGAGAGTTGCAGTCAAGGACCTCAGCCCTGCCCCTCCCCCCCACTGGCCATGTTCTTGTGCACCTCTGCTTTCCTAGCATAAGCACCTTCATTCATTCTGAGGCCTCCTGGTTGAAGGCCTCTGCTGAGGCATTTTCCAAGTGCCTTAGCTGAGACATCCTTATTGGGGCCTTTGGCTGAGGAACTTTTCTCTACTTTGACTCAGTACATTTCTACTCTCAGTCTTTCCCTCTCTCTTTCGCCTGGACCTTGAGTCCATAAAGAAGCAGGAGCCTCTTGTTCTAGGCTCCTCAACAGTGAAATGATTCTCCCTATCTGTGCTGGATCCATCTGACCGTGGCCTAGTGCCATTCTATGGGGAAAACGAAACACTGGGGGGCCAGTGCCTCTTTTTTGCCTCTTGCTTGCACTGTTTCAATAGGTCAAAAAGGCTTCATTGCTTCTTTCAATTTGGCTTATTGTCTTAATTGACCACCATCTTAACTGATTATTTGACAGTGCTCGAATTTTCTTTTTCCTTTTCCTTTTTAATCAGAACTAGATTTTAGTTCACAGATAAAAGGTACATAGTTAATGCCTTTTTTTTTTTTTTTAATGCAGTGGGCCGCTAAAACCAATAGTAGGGCTGTCAATGATTGCTGAAGTCATTGAGCTTCATTTATACAATGTTTCGATCAAATCCCCAGGTACTAACTTTGTCTTTATTTAGTTGACTGCAGTTACCTCATGAACTTTTCAAACGTTTGACACATTTTGCTGTTAAATCTATTTATTGGCTTGTAATCCATTTAACAGCTAGGGGGTGATCTGCCTAATGGGAAGAGTTGAACTAGATCCTTTTTTTCTGTGTTGATGGAATGAGAAGACCCACATATTGCTCTTTATAAATGCATAAAATTAAAACAAAACCTCGGGTACATATTCTGAATGCATTGTGGGAATTGTGATCCTTTAAGACAATCTTGGGAGAGGGGGTTGAGGTTTTACAAAGAAAAGTGGGAAATGCATCCTAGGAGTGAGAAAAGTACATGATTACTTACTTATGAAGAGGGTACAGGTGACCGTGTTTTCCTGATGTTAAGGGTAATTAGAGGATTGAAGAGAGGTATAGCAAACAAGAGGTATCACTGAAATTCTTACAGTCAGTGACCAAGAATCTCCCATTTGAAATAAAGAGGAGATGTAAGTTCTATCAGCCACTGAGATGTAAAATCATTGAACGAAATTGTCCTTCCTTTGCAGGTTGGAAAGGCTCTGCCTTCCATATGTATCTGTTTAAGTCACCTTCTCTGGATGACCTTCTTCATGTAGAAAGACCCTATATAAGCTATTACTTACTGCGTACCTGCTCTTTGTTAGGCCTGTCTTTGCATTTATCAGCTCACCATTCATCACAACTAATTCCAAGGTGGACATTGCCATTAGCCATTAGTTCCATCTTACACATAAGGGAAAATGGTCACACAGCATTGACATGACATACCCATAGTGAAGCTATGAGTGGTAGAATCAGGATTCTAACCTGAAGTTCTTCTAACTTTACAGAGTTTTAATTTTCTTCGATGCTACATTACTTCTTGGTGTTGAAAGAGTCATATAGGTTTTATAAATACTTATCACAAAACCCTATCATCTTCCAATCCTAAGAAATGCGCTCACTCCCCATCCCTAACTTCTGAAGGTAAATGAGTATTTAGTTTCAGTTATAACTCAGACTCAGTGTCTACACTGTGAAAAGATAGATTCTGAGAAACTCAATGTTAAATGATAGTTATGTAGGAAATTATTTCTTTCATCAGTTTAAAAAATGTCATTACGATGAGGATTCAAAGATAACTTTTTGCAAAATTAGCACTATGTGCATTTACACATCGACAGGGCTGCCAAAATTCATCCACCTTCATCTTCCCTCCAACACACATGCACACATACGTGCACACACACACACATTCATCATTCCAGGGGAACCCCTATAAGGTCACATGACTATAGCTGTTCATTCTACGAATCACATTATTTATCCTTGTGCTCATGGCTTCATGGAGCTTACTAAGTCTTTCAATGTGCCAGTTACAATGGGTTAAAAAAAAAAAAAAGGCAGTGAAATACTGAAAAACAGACTACTTTACTGAGAAAATTGCTTTTCTGACTCAGATAATTTTTCTGGAAAATTACAGTCCCTATACCAGACTTTGAACAAATCTACTTTTAAAAAATCCCAATTGCAGTCTTTGTGTGTTTGAAGAAGTGTTGTGACAATGCCGGCACAATCTCAAATTCCTATAAAAATAATTAGCCACTTATGTGGGCATTTAGTTTGAAAACACCTAATTTTTTTTTCTTTTTTTGTTGATGTAATTAAATGAAGTTTACATTTCAAGTTAGTCTCCCAAACAGAATTTTTTTTTTGACATACATTGTTATGAGACCCCAACCGCTCACCCCATTCTGCGACAGCACACTCCTCCCCTCCGCCCCTGATTCCCCATGAACATTGAACCAGCTCCTAACTCTCTCTGCCTTCCCCTCTCACCTCTGGACAGAAGCCGCCACTTTGGTCTCTTATATCTACTTGTCTAAGAGGCACATTCTTCACGAGTATCACTTTATGTCCCACAGTCCAGTCCAATCCCTGTCTGAAGAGTTGGCCTCGGAAATTGTTTGAGTTCTGGAGTGATGGAGAGACCAGGGGCCATGCTTTCCGGGTCACCTCCAGTCTCAGTCAGACCATTAAGTCTGGTCTTCTTACTAGTATTTGAGTTCTGCATCCCATCGTTCTACTGCTCCATCAGGGACCCTCTGTTGTGTTCCCTGTCAGGACGTTCATGGGTGGTAGCTGGGCACCATCTAGTTCTTCTGGTCTCAGGCTGATGAAGTCTCTGGTTTATGTGGCCCATTCTGTCTCTTGGGCTAATACTTTCCTTGCGTCTTTGGTGTTCTTCGTTCTCCTTTACTCCAAGTGGTTGGGACCAATTGATGCATCTTAGATGGCCCCTTGCAAGCTTTTAAGACCCCAGATGCCACTCACCAAAGTAGGATGCAGAACATTTTCTTAATAAGGTTTGTTATGTCAATTGACGTAGATCCTAAATTTTTTACCAGAATTTCCTATTTCCACGTGACTATTTACTCTCAAAATGTACCGTCTTTTTTTTATGTTAGGTTTTTGTAATGATTTGAAGTATATTCATGAGTTCACTGGCTTTTTATTGTAAAATATATTTCATCTTCTTCAGATCACTTCTATTCTATATACCTGTGAATACTTAAATCATAGTACTATTCCTCTATGTATTTTAAAGTGGCATAACACATAAAAGCACCTTTTACTCATGCACGAGTGCATTTAATAACTTTCCTTCTTTCTGTAAAATAATTTTATAAAATAAACATAGTCTTATTAAATAAATAAATGTTACTCTTCAGAAAATCCTAATGAAATAAGTATATATATAATATATATAAAATATATCAGAGGAGAGTCTTTTCTGCCAGTCCTTTAAAGAATTATTTGAAATAAACCAAAAGAGCTGTAATGTTGTCAGGCTCTCCAAATGAAAATGTGATTTCTGTACTCAGCCTACTTATTTTACCAATAATTTCCCTCTTGAGTCACCAAATGTTTATGAACAAGTCAGCTGGAGGAGTTGAAAGGTTCTGAAGCTTGCCAAAGCAGTTTGGTTGTTTTATGTTTGAATTCCCCAAAGGATAGAAATGTCGGGTATGATACAGAAAAATATCATCTGCTGTCTCCTCTCCCCAGGGCAATAGCGCTGCTTTGCAGTCAGTGAAACTGCCCATCCTTTACTTTGCTTGACTGGTACCTTCTGACTTTTCACATCAGTCCAGCTGTTGGATGTTATAATCCTAGCAAATCAGACTACATGTGTTGGCATTACTGTAGGAAGAAATTGAGATATCTTACGGACGTAATTTTAAATCTGTATTCTTGAATACTCTGTGTCTTAATCACTTCTGAAGTTGCCAAGTTTCATGAACTTAAAGTTAGCCAATTTAATTGCCTTCCATTGTAGAGAAAAATGAACCTGAAATCTAGGCTTTTCAAGTATACAAAGAAGAAAAGCTTATTTTTCTCCATTCTTTTATGTATATTTCAAATAGCAGAGTCGTTTTGTATTGTTGAAGTTTTACCTTCTAAAGGTTTCAGTTTCTGTCTGTGTTTTAGAATTAAATCAAATGTAATAAGTCATTGACTAAATTACATAGTTTTGGGTGTTACCAGAGTGGAGAGAGAATTTATTTGTAATCGTGTGTGTGTTATGTGTGTGTGTGGTATGCACATGTCTATCCACCACATTTACAGTAAATCATGAATATAACATTTTATTGAAATTAAGAGGGAAAGATCTGAACTAATGACAAAGTTGAACAGAGAACAATTTTCAAAGCTGTAAATACTAAAATCGTAGGAATTACATACTTCAAATAGTGTGCAATCTGAAGTCCCATCTGAAATGTTTTAATGAATATATATGGAATGTTTGTGAGAAGCGTGCACATTTGGCTTGGAATGTGTTCAAAGGGGCTTAAAGAACTCTTTTTGTAATCCTCGTTCTACTGATATGCTTGAAAAATCCCTTCCACCTCCCATCCATCCTCCACCACCCGTGCTGAAAGATAAAACGTAACCAGCTCTCCCAGATCATTTTTTAAATAAACAGGACATAACTAAGTAATTAAATATTTATCTCAACTCAGATTAACACTGTAACAACTATGAATTGATATTATATCTCAATTGATATTTGTTGAACAGTCTGCATTTTGTAAAGTTCTTTCACATGGAACGTATCCTCTCCAATAAGGGGGATATTTTGCATGATGTATTTATTGATGCTCTCTGTAGCCATACAGTTTTAAAATATTTCTGATCTTATGATGAATTTGAATATTTTTGAACCAGCATCAGTGTTGGACTCTATGAAATCATGATGCCCAAGGTTGTAATATAAACAATTTAAAGAGAATTTCCATGATAAAAATTTAAATTTTACTCGTCGGTATTATACAACATATTTTCTTTGTAGCTGTGTAGAAGACGAGCAAATTAATCTTAGTGTCTTCTTAGTTTTGAAGATACTACATTTAAATCTATTAGGGTAACTTTAAGGAAAAAGAGTCTATGTCACATCATTGCATATGACTAAATGTGGAAATTTGCGTACAGACACGTTCTGGAGTGCAAATACATAGGCTGTCTCAGTTCTAAGGTGGTAAATATTCACATTGAAAAATGAGCAGTAGTGAATAAAGCCGTAGTTTGACATTTGTCATTTCAAGGGAGAGACTTTGTGGGCAGCTGAAATTATGCCTGAGAAGATTTAGATGACTAAAGATGTATACTAATTATCACAGGAATGTTTAAATTACACTATGAAGCGTTTCAGCAATTAAAGGTTTCCTGTGGATTTGAATTGCATTAACATCTAATAGAGACACCTGACTGCCTGATGGAGCAATGAAGGCAGGAACTCTATGGAAAAGGCTAGAGGTGCTTAATTTAATATATTTCCATATCAGAAAATAAACAACTAATGAAGAAAGTGCAAGCTGATTGAAAATGGTTTGGAAAATTTGCATAGGTTAGAGGTAAATTAAGTTTGTGGTTGGATCAGACCTTGCCTTCCACACTTGGACCATTAATTGTTGGAAAGGTACAATACAGTGAGCTAAGAGTTGCAAAGAGATACTCTTGTGCCATTTTGGTTTACATACAAAAGAAGAAATTTAAGGTACATACCAATAGTAATGTTTCTATAGGGATATATCATCAATGAAAAATTGAACAAAGAACTCCATATGATGAATTGCTTAGGCCAGAAATCTCTTTTATTTAACTATGAATCACCTAAACATCATTTTAATTCCAGGTCAGTTGATATTATCATTAGTTCTTTTAATATATACTAAACACATATCTATCATAAAATATGGAATGATATGTGGACACTTCTCTGAGCAAGACTGATATTAATTGACTTGTTTTCAGCAGTAATCACCTGGAGGATCCACCTCAGAGAAATTTTATATGATGCCAAGGCCATAAGACTTAATGGTTTCACATCTAATCCATTCTCTACTAGCAAAGGCATGAATAAGTGTTGTATAATGAGGAAAAAGACTGTCCTAAATGGACTGGATCAGGAAATACCCTATGGCCAAAATTTTCATTTGCAACACAGAGCTGAAAGCTCTTTCTGAATTCTACTACCTTTGCAGTACATTGTTAAATGGTGCAATGATTAAGGAGTGGGTGAAAAATACATCTTAATGAGAATGTCCTTTGGCAGACCTGAGTTGAACTTGTGGAAATACATTAATTTAAGAAACCCCCTTTGGAAAAAAAAAAAAGTTAAATAAAAAATAAGAAAGAAAACAGCTTTAACTAAAGAGAAACTATGCACTAAAGGTACATTGTGTCTTCAGATTCATCCTGTAAAATGTCTTGGTTCCCTGTTAAGAAAACTGCATTTATGACCTAGTGAACAAATCAAAGTACTTGGTGTAGTTTTTCAGTTAACTAAATGGAAGTAAGGTCTCTTGGACTAAGATTAAATTTGACTATGCTGTTTTGTTTGATGTCACTGATTTCTCTGACATGCATTCTTGTGTCTTTCTATTCAATATAAAGAGATGAGAACTCTTACTTTCTATAATGGCCTACTTATAGAAACCCTTATATTTGCATGGACATAACAATTTGAGGAACAATTTTGTTTTAAATAAATATGGAGAGTCATAATAAAAATATCATTTGTTCATAAATTGTACTTGTTGTTAAGTAGTGCCGATGTAAATGACCTCAAAGTAGTTTCTTTTCATTTTGAACTAAGTTGCTTGTTCCATGTACCTGTACAAACCACAGTGTAATTTCTGGTATTTGAAACATCAGCTTGGTTTGTTCTTTAAAGGTTGACATAAAAATGTCTCTGATAATCTCTAAACTTAAAACACTACGTGGACTTCTTTGTTCTACAGACAGAAAGGAAGAAAATAGGTTAAAAAGCATTGGGAGTAAATTCCCTGACTCTTTGGGAATCACCAACATTTAAGGCCCAAATTAATTACGGCATGGGAATGATACTGAGCATCAGAGAGTAAGAGTGGTCATTTGCTCTGTGACTCAGAAGTGTGGATATAGGTACTGCGTCCCCTCTGTTCTTATAACATTTTACATTTTTGTCCATTACGGGGGTTAAGACGTTGGATTGTTATTATTTGCGTGCCTTGAATCCTTGAGGGCAGAAATTCTATCTTTTTATTTTTAGGTCTACAGAAGGGCTTCTCAACCTCAGTACTATCGATCTTTTGAATCCAGTAATTCTTAGTTGTGGGGGGCTGCTCTGTACATTGTCGGGTGTTTAGCTGTCTCTCTGGAGTCTACCCACTAGATTCTAGAAGCACCCCTACCTCCTGTTGTAACAATCAGAAATGTCTCCAGACATTGCCCAATGTCTTCTGGAGGACAAAACACCCCCAGCTCTGTATGCAGCAATAAACAACAATGCTTTTACCACAGAACCCAGAAGTTTGGTCTGGATTTCAATGGGTTCTGAGTCATTTCAGAGTCTGAAGGCAAGCTATGATATTCCAACCTCAATCCTGTTATCTAACCCTGAATGATTTATGTGACTTTCCCTTCTTCAACTACCATCCGCCCCCTTCCATTCTGTCCATAACTCCATGAGCACTGTGGCTGTGCAGTGCTGACAAACCACTGACAGCAGGTCACCTCACTGTTCAGACATCTTCAGTTGATTCCGATGTGACCCATTGCCATCGAGTTGATTCCAACTCATAGTGACCCCATAGGACAGAGTAGAACTGCCCCATAGGGTTACCCAGGAGAAGCTGGTGGATTCGAACTGCCAGACTCTTGTTAGCAGCCAAGCTCTTAACCCTGTGGCCACCAGGGCTCCATTTTGATTGGAGGAGTTGTACAACTCAGTACAGTTAGATACAGAGTCAGGCACAGAAACCTTCACATCCAGCAGGAGCGGAAGAAACTAGATATAGGTGGAGAGAAGATACTTATGTCTAGGGGTCAGAATATATTTACAAGAATCCCTTCTCTACCTCTCAGCTAGGTGACTTGGAACAAATCTCTTACTTTTTCTGGCCTGCTGTGTCCTCACTGATAAAAATAAAATAAAAGTAATAACTGCTTCTCATGACACTGTTGTGGATCTCTGCTGTGTTCTTCCATATTACTCTCGACTGTCAGGATTGGAATACTCATCACACTCGGCTGGATCGTTCTTTCCATTTGTTTGTCATGCTCATTAGTCTGTAAGGTGTGCTAGGGATGGACTCATATCTGTAGTGCTCACCATAGTTTCTGTCACAGTTCCAACACATTATTCCTCAAATACAGGAATTAAAGTGATTTGTGGTAGCATATGCTGTGCAAATGTTACTTATTGTCATTTATTAATTCAAAAAAAAATTTAATAAGGACCTACTGTTTAGGGCCAGTATTCTCTAGACATAGAGAATATAGCAGGGAATAGATCAGACACAGTTACTGCCTTCATGGATCTTACATTTTACTGGACAATGCAGTAAGTAAAAAATTGAAGTCTGTCTCTCCTTCTCTGTATAAATAAATATATATATGTATATATATATGTGTATGGGGCCCTGGTGGTTCAGTAGTTGCTTAACTAAAGTGGCTGCTAACCAAAAAGTCGGCAGTTTGAATCCACCAGCTGCACCTTGGAAACTCAATGGGGGCAGTTCTATTCTGTCCTTATAGGGTCACTATGAGTCAGAATCAACTCGACAGCAATGGATGTTTTGGGTTATATATGTGTATATATATATGTGTGTGTGTGTGTGTACACCCCCACGTGTCTGTCAGTTTGTCTTACTATGGGGCCTTGTGTGTTACTGTGATGCTGGAAGCTATGCCAGCAGTATTCAAATACCAGCAGGATCACCTCTGGTGACAGGTTTCAGCTGAGCTTCCAGACTAAGACAGACTAGGAAGAAGGACCCGGCAGTCTACTTCTGAAAAGAATTGGCCAGTGAAAACCTTATGAATAGCAGCGGAACATTGTCTGATATAAAGCCAGAAGATGAGCCACCCAGGTTGGAAGGCACTCAAAATATGACTGGGGAAGAGCTGCCTCCTCAAAGTAGAGTCGACCTTAATGCAGTGGATGGAGTCAAGCTTTCGGGACCTTCATTTGCTGATGCGGCACAACTCAAAATGAGAGTAAACAGCTGCAAACATCCATTAATACTCAGAAGCTGGAATGTACAAGTCTGAATCTAGGAAAATTGGAAATTGTCAGAAATGAAATGGAATGCATAAAGATCAATATCCTAGGCATTAGTAAGCTGAAATGGACTGGTATTGGTCTTCTTGAATCGGACAATCATATGGTCAACTGTGCCAGGAATAACAACTTTAAGAGGAATGACGTTGGATTCATCATCAAAAAGAACATTTCAAAATGTATCCTATCTTTTATCAGTAATAGGATAATATCCATACACCTACAAGGAAGACCAGTTAATACGACTGTTATTCAGATTTACACACCAACCACTAAGGTCAAAGATGAAGAAACTGAAGATTTTTACCAGCTTCTGTAGTCTGAAATTGATCGAACATGCAATCAGGATGCACCGATAATTACTGGTGGTTGGAATGCAAAAGTTGGAAACAAAGAGGAAGGATTGGTAGTTGGAAAATATGGCCTTGGTGATAGAAACGATGCCAGAGATCACATGATCGAATTTTGCAAGACCAATGACTTAATTGCAAATACCTTTTTTACCAACATAAATTGCGACTGTACACATGGACCTCGCCAGATGGAATACACAGGAATCAAATCGACTACATCTGTGGAAAGAAACGATGGAAAAGCTCAATATCATCAGTCAGAATAAGGCCAGGGGCCAGCTGTGGATCCGAGCATCAATTACTCGTATGCAAGTTGAAGTTGAAACTAAAGAAAATTAGAACAAGTCCACGAGAGCCGAAATACGACCTTGAGTATATCCCACCTGAATTTAGAGACCATCTCAAGAACAGATTTGACACGTTGAACACTGATGACCAAAGACCAGATGAGTTGTGGGATGACATCAAGGACATCGTATATGAAGAAAGCAAGAGGTCATTAAAAAGACAGGAGAAAAAGAAAAGACCTAAATGGAAGTTAGAAGAGACTCTGAAACTTGCGCTTGAATGTCAAGTAGCTAAAGCAAAAGGAAAAAATGATGAAGTGAAAGAGCTGAACAGAAAATTTCAAAGGCTGGCTTGAGAAGACAAAGTAAAGTATTATGATGACATGTGCAAAGACCTGGAGATAGAAAACCAAAAGGGAAGAACATGCTCAGCATTTCTCAAGCTAAAAGAACTGAGGAAAAAATTCAAGCCTCAAGTTGCAATACTGCAGGATTCTACGGGGAAAATATTAAACCACACAGGAAACATCAAAGGAAGATGGAAGGAATACACAGAGTCACTACACCAAAAAAGAATTGGTTGATGTTCAACCATTTCAGGACATAGCATATGGCTAGGAACTGATGGTACTGAAGGAAGAAGTCCAAGCTGCACTGAAGGCACTGACAAAAAACAAGGCTCCGGGAATTGATGGAATATCAATTGAGATGTTTCAGCAAATGGATGCAGCATTTGGAAGTGCTCGCTTGTCTATGCCAAGAAATTTGGAAGATAGCTACCTGGCCAACCGACTGGAAGAGATCCATATTTATGCCTATTCCCAAGAAAGGCGATCCAACCAAATGTGGAAATTATCGAACAATATCATTAATATCACACGCAGGGAAAATTTTGCTAAAGATCATTCAAAAGTGGCTGCAGCAGTATATCGACAGGGAACTGCCAGAAATTCAAGCTGGATTTAGAAGAGGACTTGGAACCAGGGATATGATTGCTGATGTCAGATGGATCCTGGCTGAAAGCAGAGAAAACCAGAATGATGTTTACCTGTGTTTTAGTGACTGTGCTAAGGCATTCGACTGTCTGGATCATAACAAATTATGGATAACATTACGGAAAATGGGAATTCTGGAAAACTTTACTGTGTGCATGAGAAATCTGTACATGGATCAAGAGGAAGGGGATACTGCATGGTTTAAAGTCAAGAAAGGTGTGCATCAGGGTTGTATCCTTTCACCATACATATTCAATCTGTATCCTGAGCAAATACTCGGAGAAGCTAGACTATATGAAGAAGAACTCGGAATCAGGATTGGAGGAAGACTCATTAACAACCTCTGTTATGCAGATGACACAGCCTTGCTTGCTGAAAGTGAAGAGGACTGAAAGCAATTACTGATGAAGATCAAAGATTACAGCCTCCAGTGTGGATTACACCTCAACATAAAGAAAACAAAAATCTTCACAATTGGACCAAGAAGCATCATCATGTTAAATGGAGAAAAGACTGAGGTTGTCAAGGATTTCATTTTACTTGGATCCAAAATCACCACCCCTGGAAGCAGCAGTCAAGAAATCAAAAGATGCATTGCGTTAGGCAAATCTGCTGCAAAAGACTTCTTTAAAGTGTTGAAAAGCAAAGCTGTCACCTTGAGGACTAAGGTGCGCCTGACCCAAGGCATGGTGTTTTGAAGTGCCTCATATGCATGTGAAAGCAGTGAATAA
Organism: Trichechus manatus latirostris; assembly: GCF_000243295.1. Taxonomy (NCBI): domain Eukaryota; kingdom Metazoa; phylum Chordata; class Mammalia; order Sirenia; family Trichechidae; genus Trichechus; species Trichechus manatus. Next base: position 11,302,484 of record NW_004443969.1, read on the forward strand.
GGAAGGCCAAGGAAGAATTGACACCTTTGGGTTGTGGTGTTGGTGAAGAATATTGAATATACTATGGACTGCCGAAAGAAGGAACAAATCTGTCTCTGAAGAAGTACAACCAGAATGCTCCTTAGAAGCAAGTATGGTGAGACTACATCTCACATACTTTGAACATGTTATCAGGAGGGATCAGTCCCTGGAGAAGGACATCATGCTTGGTAAAGTAGAGGGTCAGAAAAAAAGAGGAAGACCCTCTAGGAGATGGATTGACAGAGTGGCTGCAACAATGGCCTCCAGCATAGTATCAGTTGTGAGGATTGTGCAGGACCTGGCAGTGTTTCGTTCTGTTGTGCATAGAGTCGCTATGAGTTGGAACTGACTCAATGGCATCTAACAACAACAACAACATATGTATACATGCATGTATACATACATATATATATATATATATGTATATATGAGGCATTGGTGGTTCAGTGGTGGAATGTTCGCCTCCCATGCAGGAGAACCAGGTTCGATTCCCAGTTAATACACCTCACATGCAGTCACCACCTATCTGTCAGTGGTGGCCTACAGGATGCCACAATTCTGAACAGGTTTCAGCAGAGCTTCCAGACTAAGATGTACTAGGAAGAAAGGCCTGGCAATCTACTTCCAAAAATCAGCCAATGAAGACCCTATGGATCACAATAGAACACAGCTAATCATGGGGATGGTGCAGGACCAGGCAGCATTTCATTTTGTTGTGCATGGGGTTGCCATGAGTCAGGGGCTGATTCAATGGCAGGTAACAACTATATATATGTGTATATTTATATTTGTTAATTTGTATACACACACACGTGTTCATATGTTTGTGTGTGTATATATATATATATACGTAATTTCAGATAGTTGTAAGTGGGTACGTGCTATAACAAATAAAGCAAGGTAGAATGAGAATGATGGAGGGGGCTATTTTATAGAGTGGCAAAGAGAGGCCTCTGAGGAAGTAATTAACATTGTAATTTTTGTCATTATCATGATTAACATTATCATCAAGATGATGCCATTAGTCTTTCATTAGTGGAACTTGTATTTTGATTCATCTTCCTAGTAGTGATACTGAACTATTTATATTTTCTGACCTGATTCTCCTTGAGACCAGCAACAGAGACCAACAGCTAAGCCTCTCCTGGACTAAGCTTGGACGTTGTTGCTTTGGAATAAAAATTTTGACCATGCGGTGAATCAAACCCTCAGCCTTAATCCAACCAACCTGCATTTGTGGCAGTCTATAAAGAGGCTTTTACCTCTAAAACTTTTTATAGTGTTTGTTCCCTAAACAACCTCCCCACTGCCACATTTTCTTCCTTTTGCTTGGTATAAAGAAGGCAACTTCAGTGAGGTACTTCAAATCCTTCTTATGGTAGAATTTCTCAACCATGCACTTTTTATTTTTATTTTATTGTTGTAGTTTAAGTGAAAGTTTACAAGTTAGTCTCTCACAAAAATTTATACATATATTGTTATGTGACCCTAATTGTTCTCCCTATACTGTGATAGCACATTCCTCCTTTCCATCCCTGATTTCCCCTGTCCATTCAACCCGCTCCTAACACTCTCTGCCTTCTCCTCTCACCTCCGGACAGAAGCTGCCCATTTAGTCTCATGTATGTACTTGAGCTAAGAAGTACACTTCACAAATATCATTTTATGTCCCATAGTCCAGTTGAATCTTTGTCTAAAGAGTTGGCCTTGGGAATGGTTTTAGCGCTGGGTTTACAGAGAGTCCGGGGGCCATGCTTTCTGGGGTTCCTCCAGTCTCAGTCAGACCATTAAGTCTAGTCTTTTTACTAGAATTTGAGTTCTGCACTCCATTTTTCTCCTGCTCCATCACGGACTCTCTGATGTGTTCCCTGTCAGGGTGGTGATTGGTGGTAGCTGGGTCCATCTAGTTCTTCTGGTCTCAGGCTGATGCAGTCTCCAGTTTATGTGGCCCTTTCTGTCTCTTGGGCTAATACTTTCCTTGTGACTTTGGTGTTCTTCATTCTCCTTTACTCCAGGTGGGTTGGGACCAACTGATGCATCTTAGATGGCTGCTTGCTAGCTTTTAAGACTCCAGAAGCCACTCACCAAAGTAAGATGCAGAACATTTTCTTAATAAACTTTGTTACGCCAATGGACCTAGATGTCCCCTGAAACCATAGTCCCCAGACCACACCCCTGCTACTCTGTCCCTCGAAGTGTTTGACTGTATTCAGGAAACTCCTTAGCTTTGGTTTAGTGCAGTCGAGCTGACTTCTCCTGTA
>NW_004443969.1:11304865-11306410 GCF_000243295.1 Trichechus manatus latirostris
CCCTCCCCACCCTCGTAACCATCAAAGAATGTTTTCTTCTGTGTTTAAACCTTTTCTTGAGTTCTTATAATAGTGGTCTTATACAATATGTGTCGTTTTGTGACTGACTAAATTCACTCAGCATAATGCCTTCCAGATTCCTCCATGTTTTAAGATGTTTCACGTATTCATCCTTGTTCTTCATCGTTGCATAGTATTCCATTGTGTGAATATACCATAATTTGTTTATCCATTTGTCCGTTGATGGGCACCTAGGTTGTTTCCATCTTTTTGCTTTTGTGAACAGTGCTTCAGTGAACATGGGTGTGCATATATCCATTTGTGTGATGGCTCTTAATTCTCTAGGGTATATTCCAAGGAGCAGGATTGCTGAATTGTATGGTACTTCCATTTCTAGCTTTTTAAGGAAGTGCCAAATGGATTTCCAAAGTGTTTGTACCATTTTACATTCCCGTCAACAGTGTATAAGTGTTCCAGTCTCTCCACGACCTCTCCAGCATTTATTATTTTGTGTTTTTTGGATTAATGCTAGCCTTGTTGGGGTGAGATATTATCTCATTGTAGTTTTGATCTGCATTTCTCTAATGGCTAATGATCGTGAGCATTTCTTCATGTGTCTGTTAGCCACCTGAATATCTTCTTTGGCAAAGTGCCTGTTCATATCCTTTCCCCTTTTTTAAATTGGGTTATTTGTCTTCTTGTGGTTGAGGTTTTGCAGTATCTTGTAGATTTTAGAGATTAGACGCTGATCAGATTTGTCGTAGCCAAATTTTTTTTCCCAGTCATTAGGTTGTCTTTTGACTCTTTTGGTGAAGTCTTTTGATAAGCATAAGTGTTTGATTTTTAGGAGGTCCCAGTTATCTAGTCTCTCTTTTGGTATTTGTGCATTGTTACTTATGGTTTGTATTCTGTTCATGCCATGTATTAGGGCTCCTGGCATTGTCCCTAGTTTTTCTTTCATGATCTTTATCGTTTGAGATTTTATATTTAAGTCTTCGATCCATTTCGAGTTAGTTTTTGTGCATGGTGTGAGGTATGGGTCTTGTTTCAGTTTTTTACAGATGGCTATCCAGTTATGCCAGTACCATTTGTTAAAGAAACTGTCTTTTCCCCAATTAATAGACTTTGGGCCTTTGCCAAATGTCAGCTGCTCGTAGGTAGATGAGTTTATGTCTGGATTCTCAATTCTATTCCACTGGTCTGTACCAGTACCAGGCTGTTTTGACTACTGTGGCGGTATAATAGGTTCTAAAATCCGGCAGTGTGAGGCCTCCCACTTTGTTCTTCTTCTTGAGTAATGCTTTACTTATCCGGGGCTTCTTCCCATTCCAAATGAAGTTGGTGATTTGTTTCTCCATCTCATTAAAAAATGCCATTGGAATTTGGATTGGATTGCATTATATCTGTAGATCACTTTGGGTAGAAATGACATTTTCACAATGATGAGTCTTCCATGAGCAAGGTATGTTTTTCCACTTATGCAGGTCTCTTTTGGTTTCTTGCAGTAGTGTCTTGTAGTTTTCATTGTATAGGTCTTTTATGTCT
>NW_004443969.1:11306510-11369272 GCF_000243295.1 Trichechus manatus latirostris
AGTAGTGTCTTGTAGTTTTCATTGTATAGGTCTTTTATGTCTTTGGTTAGATTTATTCCTAAGTATTTTATCTTCTTGGTGGCTATTGTAAATGGTATTGATTTGGTGATTTCCTCTTTGAAGTTCTCTTTGTTGGTGTAGAGGAATCCAACTGATTTTTGTGTGTTTATCTTGTATCCTGAAACTTTGCTGAAATCTTTTATTAGTTCCAGTAGTTTTCTTGGGGGTTCTTTGGGGTTTTCTGTGTATAAGATCATATCGTCTCCAAATAGAGATATTTTACTTTTTCCCTACCAATTTGATGCCCTTTGTTTCTTTTTCTAGCCTAATTGCCCTGTCTAGGACCTCCAGCACGATCAATCATGGCACTTTTGGGATTTGGGTCCAGATAATTTTTTGTTGGGTTTGGGGCTATCCTGTGCATTGTAAGATGTTTAGCAGCATCACTGGCTGTTACCCACTGGGTGCCAGTAATATTCCCTCTGCAGTTGTTACCACCAAGAACATCTCCAGATATTGCCAAGTGTCCCCTGGGTGGCAAAATTAGCCCTGGCTGAAAACGCCTGCGTTATAGAAACCTCCTTCTTTCAGACTGTTGTGCACACTGTCGCCCCAAGTATTTTTCTGCCCCCACTTCTATTTGCTTGTGCAGTACCATAAACTCCTTTCTCTTCTCTTATGATTTGAATCCCATCCATACTTTAGGACTCAGGTAGAACCTCACTAACAGGAAGCTTAAAGTCTCCTATAGATGCTATAACCTGTTCCATCTCTTCTACGTCTGAATTCCTATTGTGATTCTTTGCTGTTTGATTCCTGCCAGCTTTATCCAATAGCTGAACCTACTGTTGTTTTTTGAAAAGTTTATATCTTTTTATCTTAACTAGGTTATAAATTCTTTGAAGTAAGGACCATGTCTTAGGCAAATTTGTGTCTTCACAGAGCAGCTAGAAAAATACTTGGAATAAGGACACTCATTAAGTATTAGTTGAATGTAGCACAACCAATTGTGTTCACAAGAATTTCACCAACAATTCCATCTTCAGCCAAAAAAAAAAAAAAATTAAATTATTCTGGAAAATTATGTTTTTATAAACCGAATGTATGACTCAAGTGTAACAAATACCCTGGAGATTCAGAAACTCATATTGGTGGAACTGAGTTTATAGAACTACTTTTTCTGAAGTGAGACATCAACCTAGGGTGATCCAGAGTTTGGACAGTCAGACCATATAAAATATATAGTCTTTTACCTCGGCAGCAGTGATCCACCTAATTGTTAGTTCCTTCTGCAAAAGCTGGTTGAATAACCACTGAAGACCTTGAATTTGATATTTTTTCATAATAAGTTCCTTTAAAGGAGTGCGTGGAAAGAGGCATCCATTCAGGTAAAATCGAATGTGTGTATTTCTGGAAGTGGATGGTTTGATTTAATTCTTGAAGTGAAGGTTAATAGGTATCATTGGAAAAAAAGACTGCATTCAATTCTTTCTCTGTCCAAATATGTACAAGTTTTTGTTCAGAGTATAACTGGTTATTCAGTGTGTTCAGCACCCATGTGGCAATCAGATCATTAATGAATGTTAGAAAACCAAATTCAAGGTCCATTTAATAATATCTGAGAATCGCAGGACAATGACAGCTTTCTAACATTGCATGCTGTCATCTCAGTTTTCCCAGTGTGTTTACTCCACTCATGTTGTGGTCGATAGTCATCCTTTCATTTGCACAAAACAGACTGCTTAGGGACTTCTGAATCATAGGCCTACCTCACATTCTCTCAGAAACTCTTTTAAACAGGAAAGCTAATTCCAAATACAACAACAGGATATAAACTTCCTGAGGTATAGATTTACCTGAGAAATGCCCATGTGGTGAGGAATTCATGGATCAAGTGCCATACCTCCTCAAATACATTCATTTTAGCCAGTCAGGATAACTGTAGATGAAATTAATATTTACTAAGTTCTTTGTGAGTGTATAGTAAGGGTCAAGGTTATTCACTGAGTACTTTATGTGTTAGCTGCTCTACATATAGCAATTAAATGAATCCTGAACACAACTTTGTGAGTTTCATTGCCGAGGGGTCTCTTTTGGGGTGACTGTCATCCCACTGATCCTTCAGGAAGAAACATTCTCCACACACCTTCCCCCCAGCCCCCCACCTCCCTGCCTCTTGCCCCACCTCAAGAAGATTCTAGGAGTCAGTCTGGTATATGGGACCTGTCTCCTTTGGAACTGCACTGAGCCAACCGGATGCTATCCTAGGAACTAGGAATGGAGATTTATAGAAACCAGTTAGTCTCTGCTAGTAACATAACTGGGGGTTATGGAGAGCCACCATCCATCACATTCATGTTGGGAAAGCAAGAAGGATGTGGAGGAGGACAAAAAGCAGAGGCAGGATGATAGAGACATTGAGAGAGTAGTTGCCTTCCCAAAGCTTTCTACTTTTCTGCTGCCATTCCCTTGGGAGACCTGCGTGCATATCTTGCCGTCAGGTTCCATGTCATCATCCTCATCCTTAAAACACAGCCTTTCTCTTTTGCTTGCGCTGGTTGACGGGGTTTCTTTTACCAAAAGTTATTTATTTATTTTGTTTTATGAATGAGGAAAGTGAAGTTCAGATAAACTAGTTACCTATCCGGTGTGGTGCAGCAGCTAGGACGCAGTGGAGTCAGGATTTACACCCTGTGCCAAGGATTCATGTGTCTCCATAATGACTTGTGTGTTCATGGTTTCCATTAGCACATGGTTTAGTGTGGCTGGAAATAATTCCACAGAATAAATATGTAGTTGTGATTATGCACTATATGATAGTGGCCTTTTCCTTGGTGCTGCTGTGTACATTTTAGAGCTGAGCTCAGCGGTAAGGCATGTTTCCTCACATGTCGGGATGGACTGGCCTCTCTGCTGCTTTTCAGCAACAACTCAATGGCCATAATTCTTTACTTAAAGCTACTCCCTGAGCCAACCAGTCGTATTCACAAGAATTTTCATCAACAATCCTATCCTCAGCCAGAAGAAGTGATAACACAAATAGTATAGTCTTTGTAAAAATAAAATCATTCTGGAAAATTATATTTTTATAAACTCAATGTTTATAATTATATTTTTATAAACCCAACATTTATCAGCCCTAGAATACCTTTATTTGGTCTGCAAAAGTTTAAATACACTATATATCCAGGTAAGGAAAAGGTATATTTCCTATTTGAATTCCAGATTGTTTCCTACTTAATTTATCAGGAGTAGACCCATACCATGCAAGTACATTGCTGCCACATCTAGCTCTTTCATGCTTCCTTCCTTGTCCCCTTTTAAACCCACAGCCCAGGCTGCTCAGCCTTGGCCTCTCCCTCACCAGTTCCCTTGGGGGATTTCCTGAAGAACAAACAAATCAGTCTTAGAAGAAATATTACAAGAATGCTCCTTAGAAGCAAAGATGGCGAGACTTTGTCTTGCTTACTTTGGACATGTCATCAGGAAAGACTAATCTCTAGAAAAGGACATCATGTTTGGTAAAGTAGAAGGTCAGTGAAAACAAGGAAAGCACTCCATGAGATGGATTGATACACTAGCCTCAACAGTGGGCTCAAACATATCAAAGATCATGGAGGTGGCACAGGACCTGGTAATGTTTCGTTCTGTTATATATAAGGTCACCATGAGCTGGAGCCAACTCAGTGATAGCTAACAACAACAACATGTTATGACAACTATGGTTGCCCTAACTGAACTGCGAACTGCCTTTGTCAATTCCTCTGAGTTATTCAGAGATTGGCCCTCCATGATCAGGCCTCTGCCTCCACACAGGCTCATCTCAAGCCATTTTCTCCTTTGCTTTCTGTGCTGTAGTTCACTTAGATGTCTTATATTTTCTTGACTGCGTCTTGCTCTCTCTTCCTGTCTCTGGAACTTTGACCAAGCTGTTCCTCCAGCCAGGAACGCTTTTCCCATCTTCACCTGCCTCACTCCTCACACTTCAAGCCTCTTCTTTATCCCCACTCCCTCAAGAGGGATTCCCTGACCCTAGGAGTGGTTCTGTTACCTTGAATCCACTTTCATCTCATCTTCCTGTATCATAACACTTATTACCACTTGCTAACATTGCTTTGAATTGTCTGTCACACGTATTAATCTATAAATTCCCAGGGGACAATGACTATATCTCTTTTCCTCACTGTTGTATGTCTGCCAGAAATGATGGTGTTGTTAGTTGCCTTCAAGTTGGCTCTGACTCATGGTAACCTTATGTAACAGAACAAAGTGTTGCCTGACTGTCTTCATGATCTTTGATATATTTGAGCCCATTGTTGTAGCTATTGTGTTACCCCACAAATGATAGTACATGGTAATAATGATAACTAATGTAGATGATAGATGTCTCATTCCAAGAAGAAATATAGAATTTATTTATTACAATGAGTCAACATAATTTTTGACTGGATTCTTCTGATGGACCATTGGGAAATTCAACTTGGTTATATTTGGTGGCCCTTCCCTCCCTGTGAGTGTGCCACCATATTAGGGCCTTTCTAGTCATCACTCATGTACCTGCAGAGTTTATTGCTGAGACATCTGTTTTCTCTGTAGCTTTCTGTTGCTTTGCTGGGACTGGAAATCATTGGAGAAGATGGGTACCTCAAGGCTCCTAGGCCCATTTCCCTTGACACACCATATTTCAATTCTTGCAAGGTAATTTCTGCCCATGTGAGTGCAGACAAGGTTATAAGAATTTGGCCCTCACTGTTCCAAAACCAACGACTTCTTGCCCATTGTTAACCTCTACTTCAAGTAGTCTCTTCTATTCTTTGGAGAACCCTTCCTTGCCTCCTGCTTCTCTAAGATACTCTGTGTCTTCCCTAAACACCAGCCACCCTCTTTTTCTTTCAAAAGTAGAATTTGATATCCTATAAAATTCAGAACCTGAACTAGTGGCACATGAAGATCAATTCCCCTCTCCTTGAAATCAAGCAAACAAAAAACCAAACCTGTTGCCATCGAGTCAGTTATGACACATGGTCGCCCCAAGTGTTACAGAGTAGAACTGCTCCATAGGGTTTTCTTGACTGTAATCTTCCCAGAAGCAGATGGCCAGGTCTTTCTTCCATGGAGCTGCTAGACAGGTTCAAACCATGCAACTTTAGGTTAGTAGCTGATTGTAAACCAATTGTGCCACCCAGGCTCCTTGAGATCAGAGAGAGCTTGATCATCAAACTCCTAGGAGATGAAGAAAAATGTAAATATTTGTATTCCCCCTTTTCTAGTGTAGCAATGAAGAGTAAAAACAAAATAATTAAATTTGCATAATAATGAGTCTGAATGCTCATATCCTGCTACACTAACATTTATTGAATACTTATTGTCTGTCAGATGCTGTACTAAATAAATGTTATATGGAAAATCACATTTAATCTTCATAGGAACACTTTGAGGTAGGTAATAATCTCAAGTATGAAGAGGCTCAGAGAGGTTAAGGCATATGTGTAAGGTCACATGAGAGGATTCCAGTCCGGCCGCCTGACCTCAGAGCCTGCAATCTTACCTCTACTACTATTTCCCCTCCCAAAGACTGATGGAGCTTTGTGGGATGAATACTTAAAAGAGACACTTGAGAGGTTTCCTAAGCTAACTAATAATAAAAATGAGTTTTTGCCAATGGTTTTAACCAGACTGGTGACCCTGTATTTTATAAGTTACAAGAATAACAATACGTGTTTCAGGGTATATTAAAATTACTTTGAATTGTCTATCCCATTTATTAATGTATAAACTCCAGGGAGGCAATTACCGTATCTCTTTTGCTCACTGTTTTATACCCAGAATCTACCAGAAAATAATATGCAGTAGAGTTTGGAAGATATTTTTTGACAAATGTCATCTTTCACTGACTCTCTCAAACTACATCTTTTAGAGACTGCAGCTTTGACCTTAGTTAGGAATGATGGTTCATATACTCTTACTCGCTTCCTTGGTCAGTTGGGCAAACATTGACATCTGATTGTGAAACCCTCACCCTTCTCATTGCACACACTTTTCCATCAAAACCACTACATTAAGCTCCTAGCAAGGAGAGGCAGGCCGTAACTAATATCTCGTTCTTGTTGCTTGATCCTCACAGGGAACTATCAAAGTTTATTTCATTCGGACAATTCTCCATACTTGGGCCGGGATACATTTTCTGAGTGTATTAAATGGTATATGAAGAGTGTCTAGACATGTTAATGTACCTTAATATAGTACTGTTTTGCGAGTTAGACCGCAGTTCTGTAGATTAACGTCTTAAGCAGGAAACCACTGGTGTTTCATATCACCCTCTGTATTAATCAAAGATACAGTGCAAATACTTTTGCAATCGCTCCTAACTTTTGAGATTGATATGAAAGATAGTATAGATCTACAATCACTTACTCAAGATCCTTGGGGCCAGATGATTTTAAAAACACAGACGCTTTGTGATTTTATAAATACAGAGAATATATGCTTTATATTACATAGCCTTCCAGCACACTGTAATCAATCATAGTGATATTTCAATAGCAGAACATAAGAATATTCAGTCTGTCAGTTCCCTTCAGATTTTGCTGCCCAACTAGCAGGTCAGGTTTTGCTCTCAAATGAGTTACAAAATAATTTTTGGTTTTCAGAGCTCTTTGCATTTTAGCACCGTCGGTGAGGGATTGTGGACCTGTAGTGTGTATCCAGTATTTTAATCAGAAAGAAAATAAAAAAACAGAACAGTAACTAAAGGAAAAACTAGTGTTGGAAAAGAGGTCTTCTCTGTGGTCCCTCTTTATAAGCCATCTTTCTCCCTTTTACAGAAAAAGCAAAGAGAGAAAAAATTAGTGGTGAGGATGGAGCAAATTTGGGGAAGAGATTGGAAAATTTGAGACATGCAGTCTTAGGAAGAATAGGTGGGAAAGTACTGCCAACTGTTAGCCAGGAGGAGGGAGGAGAGAATAGGTTAAATGACTGGCTCTTGTGAGGGGCCAAGGAGGGAGGACATGGGGGTACATGGTATGATCACCTGGTGCTCATGGCATCACAGGGACCAGTGTCATCTGCTGAATGTCAGATGGACAATATTTGCTTTGGAAATGGCATGCACAGATGTATGAAACACAGTGTCAAGCAGAAATGAGGATGTAGCTGAACCTGCAAATGCCTGGGCTCTCAGACTTTTTGATCCCTTTTGCTCTGTCAACTGTAAGGCTCCTTAGCCTCTCACGTACTGTGAGCATGATGCTTCACCTTGGAGGATTCTTCCATGGCTTTGTAATTTCTAGTTTGAAAAGTTGCACAAAATCGTTTTTGGCTTTTAAAGATCTCATCACATTTACATTTAAACTATCCAATTCCTTTGTTTTTATAATTGTAGTGATTGGTCTCCAAATGAATCCTGCAACTTAACTGGCACCATTATAATATTTGCAAAGGTTCTGTTGTATAAGACATGATAAGATAAACTGTTAACATCTACAAGGCTGAGGGAAAGACAGCTTTTGTCTTATGTTCAGTTCTCATTTACAGTTTTTTCCAGCTTCTTTGGGGTAGATTTCTCCCTTTTATGAGACAAGAACTGTCTGATCTCTTTTAGCATCTTCAGACACAGATTGACATAGCTGTGTGTTGAGAAAGTGAGTCTGCTAATCTCTCTTTTTAAACCCAACACTCTATCCTTAAATACATGAAAAAAATATATTATAAATATATTTTCTTCTATTTTAAAATAAAATATTTAATTACTGAAAACAACACTTTTAGAGGAAATTTTAAAATTTAGAAAAAATTTTCAAAACCATTTAAAAATATTATTGCAGTACTCACTTCTTAGTATATTTTCACATAGGAATAAAAAAAATATTAGAATTTCAAAATAATGATTTATTGGTTGGTAATCGACTCTATGGCAACTGGTTGGTTAATGTGGTTACAAAGATGATAAAACCAGAGACCTAGTAAGAGCATATTAGAAATAATGAAAAAACTGAGATAATCTCTGAAAATGGACATTTCTATATGCTAAATCTTGGAAAATTCCGGAAAACACAAGAATGCACAAACATATATTTCATTTTCTCTCAGAGTGATGACATCATCACACATAATATATTGTTGTTGTTAGGTGCCCTCGAGTCTGTTCTGACTCATAGTGACCCTATGTACAACAGAACGAAACACTGCCCAGTTCTGCACCATCCTCACAATCATTGTTATGCTTGAGCCCATTGTTGCAGCCACTGTGTCAATCCATCTTGTTGAAGGTCTTCCTCTTTTCCGCTGACCCTCTACTTTACCAAGCATGATGCCCTTCTCCAGAGACTGGTCCCTCCTAATAACATGTCCAAAGTATGTGAGATGATGTCTCACCATCCTGGCTTCTAAAGAACATTTTGGCAGTACTTCTTCCAAGACAGATTTGTTTGTTCTTCTGAAAGTCCATGGTATATTCACTATTCTTGTCCAACACGATAATTCAAAGGCATCAATTTTTCTTAGGGCTTCCTTGTTCATCGTCCAGCTTTCACATGCATATGAGGTGATTGAAAACACCATGGCTTGAGTGAGGCACATCTTAGTCCTTAAAGTGACATCTTTGCTTTTTAACATTTTAAAGAGGTCTTTTGCAGCATCTTGTGATTTCTTGATTGCTGCTTCCATGGGTGTTGATTGTGGATCCAAGTAAAATGAAATCCTTTACAACTTTAATATTTTCACCATTTATCATAATGTTGCTTATTGGTCCAGTTGTGAGGATTTTTATTCTCTTTATGTTGATGTCTAATCTATATGGAAGGCTATGGTCTTTGATCTTCCTCAGTAAGTGCTTCAAGTCCTTTTCACTTTCAACAAACAAGGTTGTGTCTTCTGCATAACGCAGGTTGTTAATGAGTCTTCCTCCAATCCTGATGCCGCGTTCTTCTTTATATAGTCCAGCTTCTTGGATTATTTGCTCAGCATACAGATTGAATAAGTAAGGTGAAAGGTAAAACCCTGACTCATACCCTTCTTAACTTTAAACCATGCAATATTCCCCCTTGTTCTGTTTGGTCTAAGTAAGTTTCCTAATGAGCACAATTAAGTGTTTTGGAATTCCCATTCTTTGAAATGTTAGCCATAAATTGTTATGATCCACACAGTTGAATGCCTTTGCATAGTCAGTATAACACAGGTAAACATCTTTCTTTTATTCTCTGCTTTCAGCCATGATCCGTCTGACATCAGCAATGATATCTCTTGTTCCACTTCCTCTTCTGAATCTGGCTTGAATTTCTGGCAGTTGCCTGTGGATATATTGCTGCAACCACTTTTGAATGCTCTTCAGCACATAATATAGTTTCTAGAAAACTCTGTGTACACTCATGAGAGAATGAGAGTGAAAAAGGCAAATAATTTGTTTGGATTTTTATGAAAATATTTTTGACTTTGTGGACTATGCTTTGAGAACTGTTGTTTAAGTATAGACCACAATTTTGTAGGGAAATCAGTTTGCACTTTGCAAGACACCTATGGAACAAGAGACCAAATAAAATAGGATTTGTTATTTTATTAAGCTCAAGTATGTATTATTTTGATAAGTGAGATGGCTCAGTATTGACTATTAGTAGCTAAATAATCTAATCATTAATATTAAAAAATAACAATAGTCTGATGTTATTTTTTATGGTATGCTGTTATCCCATTTCCAATGTTTTTCTTCTAGTCAATTTTCATTATGCTTATGAATTCTTGGCAGCTTCCTCTTATTATGTACAAAACAGAATGCAGACTCTTTCTTCTGCAAATTTTTCTGTCTCCAGTATCTTAGTATTGCCATGAACTCAGTTTCTTAAAGATGTTAATCCTAACTCCATTTCTTCCTTCTTCTTCTTCCTTGTCCATGCCCCCATGCCAGTTATTCACTAAATATTTGAATCATTTCTAAGAAAACATTCTCAAACATATTCTCATGACAGTTTCAATGCCGTCATCACTTTCTTTCTCCACTAATGCCTTCCTGTTCATCCTCCAGACACCTCCAGTACAGCATCTTCCTCCAGGGAGTCGAGTTGTTCCTGACATACACCACATTCTGACATTCTAGTCCCATACTTCTTTCTCTCTGCTCTCTAATATTGCCGGGGGGAAACACCAGGATCTCCTCGGCGAGACTTGTTATAGTCAATTAACAAGAGGCCCAGGTGGGAGATCAGAAAGATGCCTTTATTTCGTTGTGCAAGGAAAGGAGCATTCGGGGCTGCTGCCTCCAAGACTGCTAGCAGGCAGCCTGGGGATGTGGGCTTTTACAGAGAGCAGACAAGGAAATGCAAATTCATCATGAATATTCAGGATTGACCTTCATGCAGGTGCTCAGGGCTTGGAGATGACTGCATTTTTTCTAGACAAGTGTTTGATACCCCGGGATGGAGGAAGAGGTTGGTTTTTTCTTTCATTAGCATGTTAAATTTCCACCCAGAGATGGGGTACTTACATGTATTTTTCACTTAATGAGCTGATAGGTCACTTAAAGTATTTAGATGGTGTAGAAAACCTGCTAAAACCAGTTGAGGCCTGCTATGGTCTGTTCTGTGGTTATCTTGTCAAGGACAATTTCAGAAGAATGTGCAGCCTATTTTGCTCAGTATAGGAGGATAAGCCATAGCAGGTGTCTCTTAGAAGGGTTGGGCTCTGAGGCTGTCGGCCTCACTAACACCCTGCACACAGCTCTGTCTAGGAGTGACTGTATGTGTCTGTAATTGTTCGTTTATTCAACTGTCTCTAGCATTCCACTGATAGCTCTTATTTATGTCTCCAGTTTCAACACAATGCTTGGTCCTCAATATATACTTTTTGGGCAGATGAAAGAAGACCTGCAGATGTGATCTGATCATCTGCTTAAAATCCTATTGTGTCTCCCAGGTACCCACAGAATAACTTCCAAACTCCTTTCTGTGGCAAGCAAAGACCTTACAACCTGTCCTTGACCATGTTCCTAGCATGCCGTTGAACTACTTTAAACATCTTGTGGACTTTTATAATTCTTTGCCTTTGCTAATGCATTTTGTCTTCCTGGAATATCCTATCCCCACATCCTTCTCCCAAACCCTGCCCTTGACCAGGCCCTTTCCACCTGGTAAACTTCTATTCATCTTGCAGACCAGCTTAAATTTCATAGTTCTGTAAAGCCTAACAATTCTTTGTACACATCTTTACCAATGCATTCATATGATAGTATTGTCATTCTTGAGTAGTGGGGCTTTCTTTAATTTTTTTTCAATTTATTTTTATTTTTAATTTATTAGAGCATAGCACAGATGCTCTGTAAATATGTTTTGACTGAATGTCTCCAGTTTCAAATGACTCCAGTTTGATTGAATGACTGTGTCCTACATTAATAGAATAATCAGTGATAAAAGATATTGGAGATGGAAAAAAAAAAAGAAAAAAACATTTAGTTTGAATGCTAGGTCTTAATAGTAATGCACTGTGTGACTTTAAACTAGTTACTTAATAGCTCGGATCCTCAGTTTCCTTGTCTATAAAATGGGGATAGTAATTCATGTCTAATAGGTTTGTGAAGATTAAGTTAGGAAGCATGACAACACCAACTATAGAATAGAGAGTATACAGTTGTTCACTGAATGGCAACTGATATTATTATTAGCTTTGGGAATCCAGCAGAAGACAAGATCATTGACAGCTGGGTTGGATTTCCAATTTTGAAATGAACCTGAATGGAGAAGTAAGATCCTAATAGTAGGACATAGAACAGGTGTCATTTTGGACAGAGGAAATGGTCTAAGCAAAGGTACTATGAATAGCTTATGCCTTGTTCAGAGGGAAGGAAGTAAATCTGTGTAGGTGGATGGTGGTGGCAGATTCAGCCAGTAGTCAGAAGGAGCCAGGTGGTGGGGGACCTTGAATATGAGACTGAGGGGCTTTTTTTTTTTTTTAATTGTGCTTTAGGTGAAGTTTTACAGCTCAGGTTAATTTCTCATATGAAAATTTATACACATATTGTTCTGTGACGTTAGTTGCAATCCCCACAATGTGACAGCATACTCCTCCTTTCCACGCCGGGTTCCCTATGTCCATTCGACCAGTCCCTGTCACTTCCTGCATTCTCATCCTGCTTTTGGACAGGAGCTGCCCATTTGGTCTTGTGTATCTGATTGAACTAAGGAGCACATTCCTCACATGTATTATTTTTTGTTTTATAGTCTTGTCTAATCATTGTCTGAAGAGTGGGTTTCAGGAATGGTTTCAGTTCTGGGTTAACAGTAAGTCCGGGGGCCATAGTTTCAGGGGTTCCTGGACTGAGGGGCTTTTAACTTCCTTCTGGACCTGCTACATTGCTGCAATCTCTTTAAAAAATTGTTTCTGCTTATTTACATATAACCTGATCTAATTGCTGTCTATTTAAAAAGAGCATTCCTCACCCAAGCCCCCACCAATGGGGACACAAGTGTAAGTAGCACAGCAAGTTAAACTGTTGCAGGACCCCTCCCATTATCTCATCCAGCAGCCAACCACAGCAGTAGCCAAGGAGAGCAGAAGTCCCTGGACCCTGCACATCCTTGCCTGCAGCTCCATTGATAGAGAGCATTCCCGCCTGCCTCCTGTGACCCTCCTGCATGGCCGGCGGCCAGATGAATGGAGGAACTTCAAGTCCTCCTTCAGTTTGCCTCTGGCTTGTCTGCCTCATCTTCCATTTTCATCTGTCAGCCTGTCAAAGACCAGGGACCCTCTGAGCAGGGCGTCGGCCTCTCTACTGTGCTGTCCTGTGAGCATGTGTGTAATCACTGCTGCTTATCATTCTAGATTCTAGATTGTTCATGCAGAAAATAGGAGCTGGTGGGAAGAACTGTAATCTGAAAGAATTGACTACTTTTTAAAGAAAGGGAGTTTGAGGAGGAAATGTAGATCTTGTCTAGGAGACAACAAATATGTTTGCTGGCTGAGCAATTGTCTAAAGAACAATGTATCTCTATAAGCAGTTTGTCACAACTGATTACTTTTTAATACCAGGGATTCTTCGTTATGTCTTTTGGAATTGCAGAGTCTTCAGAGGAGAAATTTGTTTCTTTGTAGAAAGTGTACTTTCTGGAAGTAGTTTTGTGTGGCCATTTCCTTGTCTAATGGCTCAAATTTGGCTATATTTTTTAGCTATGCTGGCCCAAAACGAGGGTCTAGAACTAGTCTATCCAGTGCTTTAGCCACTAGACGCATGTGGCTAATGCAGCTAAGGGCTAACTAGTTAAGTTGTTGTTGTTAGTTGCCATCAGTCAACTCCAATCATGACAACCCATGTGTTACAGACTAGAAGTGCTTCATAGGGTTTCGTTGGCTGTAACCTTAATGGAAGCAGATTGCTAGGCCTTTTCTTTCGCAGTACACTGGGTGGGTTCAAACTGTCAACCTTTTGGTTAACAATCCAGTGAAAACTGTTAGCACCACCTCCCACTGCCCACTGCCCTCGATTCTGACTCATAGCGACCCTATAGGACAGAGTAGAACTGCCCCACAGGGTTTCCAGGGCTGTAAATCTTTAGAGAAACAGACTGCCACATCTTTCTCCTGCGGAGCAGCTGGTGGATTCAAACCACTGACCTTTTGGTTAGCAGCTGAGCACTTTAACCACTGCACCACCAGGGCTCCTTTGCACCACCCAGGAACCTTGAATTTTATTTAATGTTAATCAATTGAAATTTAAAAAAAACATAAACTTGATTCAGTTATTGAAAAACTTATAGTTATTGGAGCAACTTGGTCATGTGAATCTATCTTTTTAATTAAACTCAGTCTTTTTATTTTGAGACAATTGTAGATTCACATTTTGTTATAAGAAATAATATAGAAACAATATAGAATGATCCTGTATACACTTTACATAGTTTCTCCAATAATAATACCTTGTAAAACTATAGTACAATATCATATAGAGCATTTCCATAACCACAAGGATTTCTCATGTTGCCCTTTGTTAGCCAGACCCACCTCCTTCCACACATCTCCCATCCCTGACCCCTGGGAACCACTCTCTGGTCTTCATTTCTATCATTTTGTCTTTTTAGGAATGTCATATAAATGCAATCCTATAGTAGCTGTTTTAGTCTATGTTCTTTCACTTAATAATTTATTTGAGATTTACCCATGTAGTTGTGTATATCTATAGTTTGTTCATTTTTATTGCTGATTTTATTTTGTGGTGTGGATGTACTACTGTTGATTTCACCATTTATTTGTTGAAGGACATCTAGGTTGATTCCAGTTTGGGGCTATTCTGTATCAACCTGCTATGAATATCTGTGTGTAGGTTTTTGTGTGAAAGTAAGTTTTCCTTTAGCTGGGATAAATGCCCAAGGGTGTAGTTGCTGTGTCTTAAGATAGTTGCGTTTGTAATTTTATAGACACTGTCAAACTGTCTTGCAGAGTGGCTGTGCCAGTTGAACTCCCACCAGCAGTATATGAATGACTTAGTGTCTCTGCATCCTCACCATCATTTAGCATTGTCACCGTTTTTTGTTTTAGCCATTCTAATAGGTAAGTGGTGTTATTCTACTTATTCAACTGTCAATTTTATGAAATCTACATAGAAATCAATGACTTGTAGTGAAAGTTTAACCTCCCAAATGAGATGTGATGAAACAGTAAAATGCACACTGGATTTTAAAGAGTACTAAAAAATGTGAAGTATCTAAATAGTTTTTTATTTTAACAACTTGTTGAAAGGATTATAGGATCTATTGGCTTAAATAAAATATATTATTAAATTTTGTTTTCCTTGTTTCTTTTTACTTTTATTGTGCTATAAGTGAAAGTTTACAATTCAAGTTAGTCTCTCATACAAAAATTTATACATACATTGTTATGTGACCCTAGTTGCTCTCCCCATGCTGTGACAGCACACTCCTCCTTTCCACCCCTGATTTCCCGTGTCCATTCAACCAGCTCCTGACCCTCTTTGCCTTCTCATCTCACCTGTGTCTTTTTATTTTTTTATGGGGCTATTAGAAAATCTAAAATTACAGGATGGCTGACAGTATATTTCTGTTGGACAGCACTGGTCTAGTGTATATCATATTTTTACACAAATAACACATTCCTTCTACATTTGTTTGCCAACTGTGCTGTAGTGGAGCTTATGAAAATACCTCGTGTGGGGGAGGGAGGAGTTGGCAAACAAACATAGAAAGTGGGAGCTATTTGTGTAAAAATATGGTAATGATCACAGAGCCCACCTGGGTCTCTGGATGGAGAATCTCGTTTTATTTAGTGCAGGAGTCAGCAAATACATTCTGTGAAAGGCCAGCTAGTAAATATTTTAGACTTTGTGGTCCATAAAGTTTCTATTACAAGTACTCAACTCTTCTGTTGTAGTACAAAACTCAACTATACATAATACTTAAATAAATGATCAAGGCTGTACTCCAGTGAAACTTTATTTACGAAACAGTCAGTGAGTCTAAGGACAATAGTTTGCCAGTCCCTGGTATAATGAATCCAAAACCCAAAAGTAAACATATCAACTGTATAGGAAATGCTCCCACTAATACATGAGAAAGCATTCTAGGTGTTTCAACAGAAGGAATTTAATAAGGATTTGTTTACACAGGACATAGAAAAGCTGAGAAGCCAAACAGGGGATGGTGAACCATCCCAGAAATTAGCAACCACTTGAAGCTGCTACTACCCCTATAGTTGGAGGGACAATGGCAGGGAGGAAGGGTGTTCTCAGAATTCACTGGGTAAGAGCAAATGTCATGTTGGGGGCTGCCAGTCATGGGCTGGGACCAAACAGGAAAGGGCTTTCCAGCAGGACCAGGCACTGAGGAAACGCAGCAGCTGCCAGAATTTTCTCCTACCTTCTGCCGCTCTTCATTCTTCTGCTAGTGCCCTACAGTGGCTGAGCCATATCAGCAAGAAAATCTGAGAAATACAGTTCCCTGCAATTCAGAGCACAGCCAGGGGAGCATGGAGAAAAGATCTGAGAGCAATGCCTTTCAGTCAATTGATTAATCCTAAAATTAAAGGGACATAAGGAACTTTGAGCTAGCCTGGTGGCCAAGAACAGAAATGTTTGTGCAGCATATTTCCTTCCTTTGTATGGACTCTTTTTTAGTAGTTTTACTATTTAATCCCTCAGGGAAAATGGTTAGTCAAGGAAGAATAAGATAAAAGGCTAGACGACCACAGTCCTCAGATGGAGTTATTGGTCCTGTCAGTAAATCTTTAGGACCATACAGGATGTGATGGCAGTGATGGAGGAAGTGTGACTGTTTTTCCTCCTGGATATGAGCCACCCATATGATATGAGATTGGAAAATAGAAAAACAGAGTTTTACTTCAAATCCAACCCATGAACAAGACGCTTTTTTCACTACCTTCTGTTCTTTTTGTTTGTTTGTTTCTCTTTTACTACGCAAATAAGGGAAAATCCCAATTTTTTTTTCAAACTATTCCTGAGCTCCTAGAGCTAGTTTAAAGTTATCAAGGAAAAGGCCATTTTTTGCACATTCACTCCTCTTTTAAATGACATCCATCCTTGGAACATTCTCTTCTTGGGTCCCCATTATATCATGTATAGACATTTGTCAGACATCTGTAACCCTCTTTTATTCATATTTGTTTTGAAAACCTCCTTCACTTTTCTTTGGATTTCTGTGTAGGGAACATTCTGGACTCATGATCCATGGCCTCACTCTCTCCTCCTCAAGAGATTAGGGCAAACTTAACTGTTTAGCGGTGGCTTTGGGAGAAGAATCTAGGCACGTGTGGCGCAGTCCCTTCTGGGCTGGTTTTTCAGAAAGCTTGTATTGGTGTATGCTGTCCTTCATGTGTTTAGGGTCTCGCGACAGTGTGAGCATGCTTTTCTTCATAGCTGTCTGTGTCAGAGTAAGGAGTAGGGCTCCTTGGCTGAGGGTATAAATTCATGTTCTCTCATCCACATCATCAATTATACAAGTGATATTTAGATCTCAATCTGACTGATTCCTGGATTTATTTCTCAGTTGATTTCAAATTTGTGAGAAAAAGAAGAATTTTATTCACATATTTATTGGGCTTCTGTAAAACCTCCAAAAATAATCTTGCTGATTTCACCCCTCTCCCATTATAATAGGGGCTGACTGAAAGCATGAAACATTTATTAGCATACTTATATTAAAAATTAACATTTAATACATGGACTATGTCAGGTATTTGCTGAAAGTATATCTATATACAGTGAAGCCTTGGTTGGCTGGGTCTCCCAAGTTTTCCACCTTTGACAGGCTGCAGTCTTACCACTTTTCTGTTGCTCTCTATTAGTGGCAAATAATTTGAATTTTCCTTCTCTGACAGGTTTCTGCCTTACATAGGTTTCAGCTTTCACAGGCTTTACTGTATCATCTAACACACACACATGCACACACGCACACTAACACATACGTATGAAATTCCTCATTCTCCCATAAATAATCAACTTAATGTTTCCCCATTTTTTCTCATCACAGCATACAGCACCCCCGCCCACTTAGTCGTTCAGGCCAAGCATAAACATTTTTTTCACTCCATATCCAAGTCCTTTTGTCTCTCACTCTGAGTTATATCCTGATCAGACTACATATCACCATCGGCACCACCACCCTCCTATGCAAGCCACCATGGTCTCATGCCCGGTGTCTTGCAACAGCCTCCTGCTTGATCTTATTCTTCCATCTTGCTGCCCTAAAACCATTCTCCATGCAGTAACCAGAAGGATGAATTAGATCATTCATGTCACTTTTCTACTTAAAACTTTGCAGGAGTTTTCTATTAGACTTATAATCAAGCCAAGCCAGTGAGACCCAAAATCCAGTTGCTCCTGTCTCTCTTCCTTTCTCACTATGCTTCTCGCACACTAGCCTTTCTCCCCTCTCTTCTTTAAAAGCTTGAGATTGCTTTATACCTTAAGACTTTTTTTATTTTAAAGGTGTGCAATTGTTTCCCCCCCCCAAATGCTTGGCCCACAGATTTTCCCATATTCCTTCCTTTTTAACTAAAACATAACCTCTGCAGAGAGACATTCTCTGATCTTCCTACCTCAATTAGTCATCCCAACTGACTGGAGTATTGCTCTATCCATCCCCCTGTTTCGTTTTCTTTCTAGCATTTCGCTGTTTTGAATCTGATGTATGAATGTAGGTTATTTAGAACATCTTGTTCAAGGTAAGTGTTTCTTGTTGGGAGACAGCTTTTTCTGTATGGTGATTGAGAAATCTTGTGGCTCTCCTGTTCCCTAGAGGCTTTTCATTATCTGGCTTAAGCCAGAACAAGGGGAGGATGAGTGTGGGGGAAGCATACTTCTTAATATTCTTGACTCAGAACTGATACATATCGCTTTTCCTCACAACTCGTTGGTGAGAACTAGTCACATGGCCTCACCTACTTGTAAGAAAGTGGGCATACTGGGGGAATGATGTTCCTAACTGGCAAGCTGCTAACCACCAAATATAATATACACATGTGAGAAAGCCATAGACATGCTGAGGGCAAGGTGCATGGTCAGAAATTACTTGAGAAGAACTTACACTTTTGCCAAACCTTTCTTTGCAGAAATGGAAAAGCCAGTTCTCGAATTTATATAGAATTGCAAGTAGCCCCATATAGCAAAAGCAATCTTGAAAAAGAAGAAAAAGTAGGAGGACTCACACTTCCTGATTTCAAAACATACTACAAAGCTACTGTAAATAAAACAGTCTGGTATTGGTATAATAATAGACATATAGACCAATGTAATAAAATTGAGAGTCCAGAAATACATCTAAGATCAATTGATTTTTGACAACGGTGCCAAGTCCATTTAATGGGAGAAAGAATAGTCTCTTCAATAAATGGTTCTGGGACAACTGGATCTCCACATGCAAAAGAATGAAGCTAAATCCATACCTCACATCTTATACAAAAATTAACACAAAGTGTATCAAATACCTAAATGTAAAAGCTAAAATCATCAAATACTTAGAAGAAAACATAAGGGTAAACATAAAGGTAAAGCTTTAAGGCCTCGAGTTTGATAATGGATTCTTAGATATGACACCAAAAGCACAAAAAACAAAAGAAAGAAAAAAGGAAAATAAATAGGACCTCATCAAAATTAAAAAAAACTACGATACATGAAAGGCCTTTATCAATAAAGTAAATTGACGACCTACAAAATGGGAAAATACATTTGAGAACCATATATCTGATAAAGCTTTAATATCCAGAATCTAGAAAGTACTCCTACAACTCAAAAACAAAAAGATAAACAACTCAATTAAAAAATGGGAAAGGATTTTGAATAGAAATTTCTCCAGAGAAGATATTTAATTGTCCAATAAAAAGTAATCAATATCGTTAGCCATTAGAGAAATGCAAATCAAAACTGAATGAAGTACCAGTTCACACCCACTTGGATGGCTGTTATTAGAAAAATGGAAAATAACAAGTATTGGTGATACGGAGAAGTTGGAACTCTTGTGCATTGCTGGTGGTTGTGTAAAATGGTGCAGCCACTGAGGAAAACAGTTTGAGAAATTTTGTAGTTAATCATAGAATTACCATATAACCCAGCAATTCCACTCCTAGGTATAGATCCGAAAGACTTGAAAGTAGGGACTCAAATAAATACTTGTATACCAATAGCCGCATTATTCACAATAGCCAAAATGTGGAAATAACCCAGGTGTCCATCAGCAGAAGAATGGATAAACAAAATGTAGTATATACGTACCATGGAATATTACTTAGCCATCAAGAAAAATGATGTTTTGATACATGTGATGACATGGATGAACCTTGAAAACATTATGCTGATTGAAAAAATCAGATACCAAAGGACAAATATGGTATGATCTCATTTATATGAAATATCCACAATAGGCAAAGGCACAAAGTTAGCTGTCTATTTATGGTTACCAGAGACTGGGGGGAAAGGAGGAAAAGGAAGTTATTGTTTAAAGAGTACTGAGTTTTTGTTTGGGGTGATGAAAAGTTTTGGAAATAGATAGTAATAATGGTTGCACAACATGGTGAATGTAATTAATATCACTGAATTGTACAGTTAAAAATAGTTAAAACAGAAAATTTTGTTATATATATTTTACCACATAAAATTTTAAAAAATAGTTGTTTTAAGACTTAACTAGGATTTTGAGGTCAAAACAACTCACCATCTTGGTTTCATAAGCTTAGAGGATTGTCTTCCAACCTGAAGTAAAGTGAGAGCTCCAAAGAAAAGCCCATGTAAGACTATAGTCATGCTGATAAAATTATATAACCAACAGCAGGGACCTCAGCCACCCCTTAAACTAAGTATAAAGGAAACAGCTTGTAAAGACAACTTCATGGGATATGTAAATTTATTTAATATTCATGGACAATTTAAATTTAAAATTATTGACAAATTGCCAATAAAAATCAGCTGCCATAATAAAAGATGTCATTTAAGGGGAAATTTCATTGTTGTTCCAGAATACAGACACATTATTGTTGACACTATATGCAATACATTCTGGAAATGAGAAAACACAAAAACCTTCATTTACTCAGTAATGTTCATTTAAAATCTACCATTTTCCAGTCACTGTGCTAGGCATTGAGATTACAGTGATGAGCAAGACAGAGAGAGGTGACAGTCTAGAAGGTATATAAACAGGTAAATGAGAAAATGACATAAGAAGGTGACAGTACTGGAAGAGGCTGCATAGGTCTGGCTCACTATTATTACTCACCATTGCTAACCCCTGCATTGTCTCATGATCTTTTTTTTTCCCCTCCCATTCCAGTCCCTGTAAAAAGTTTAAGATTAACCGATGTTCCTCCTTGGAGGGTGGAAAAAACAAGTGATAATGATCTAGGAATGAAAAACGAAAAAAGCACCCGTCTTATGACAAGAAACCAGGATGGCACCAGATAACCCTCAAGAATACCAGTAAAAGGTTAACTCGCCTGGGACGTGACCACCATGACCACCTAAAGGAGGAACTAACATTCCACAAATTTCTAAGACTCATAATCCTGTCCCATAAAACCTTCAGCCAGTCTCCAGTTTGAGGAGGCATGTTTTGGAGGAATCTATTCCCCTCTGTTTCCTGTATATGGATATATAATAAAACTCTTGCTGCTCACCTCACCCCTGTCTCAGAATTGGCTATTGTGGCAGGTGGCTCCAATCCACACAATTGCAGTAACAGTACCATGATTGGAAGAGTACAGCATCTTTTGGATGCCCTTAAGATGGGCACAGTTACGGAATCATGGATGGTTTCTCAGAGGAAATCGTGTCTAAACTCAGACCTGAAAAATAGGTAGGAGCTAGTCAGATAAAGGGAAAGAGCCCTGATTTGGCACTTTCTGATGACCTGGAATTCATTTTTTGTTTGTTTTATATTGAGTTATATTAGAAAATATAGAAAAACATATAGATGTATACATACAAATTTTCCATACCCCACCAACCAAACAAAACCACTGTTAAAATTGTGGTTCATTTCACTCCTGTATTTCTCTGGTCTTCTTATATAATTGAAATAGTATAATATGAAAAAAAATTACTGTTTTGTGACTTGGAATAAAATCATAATCATTCTCCAATTTCTTTATAAGCAGTATTTTAATGGTTAAAATATATCTCATTTTATGGATAACTCTAACCCTTACCTCATTGCTGTACATTTAGATTATTTCCATTTTTCACATTATGAAAATCACTGGGAATTAATATTCCATTTTGAAGATAGTCAAAGATATGCAAACATACTTGTCATAACACAGCAAAGTCTATGTCTCCTGAGGATAGCCTAAAATTAAGGAACAATTAACTTTCCTTGGTCACCATGACTACAAAACTACAATCTTCTGATATTTATAATTCCTAGAGTTGGTGTCCTGTTGAGGGATTTTCTGTGTTATGTGATGCAAGGATTCCTTCAAAATGCTGGACAGTGTTTAAACAATATCAATATGCTAATGTGCATCGATAATCTATAAGAGGGGAGTTATATCACTATCTTCTGATTCCCAAGTCCCTGTTTTCATAGAGCATCTCACAGGACTAGTACTCCATGGAATGCAGATTTATTGTAACTTTGATGCTGCTTATTACTGTTTGAAAAATTATAGTAGCTAAACTGGGAAAGGATGTGCTTCAATTCAATTTATATTGGTCCAGTATGAGTGATTTGTATAAGACTGTGCTACACCCCATGGGGCACAAGTTTGTATATGTCATGGATTGAATTGGTCCCCCCACAATATGTGTCAACTTTGCTAAGCAGTGATTCCCAGCATTGTGCAATTGTCCACTGTTTGTCATCTGATATGATTTTCCTATGTGTTGTGGATCCTACCTCTATGATATTAATGAGACAGGATTAGAGGCAGCTGAGACAGGACTCAATCTACAAGATTAGGTTGTGTTTTAAGCCAATCTCTTTTGTGATATAAAAGAGAGAAGCCAGCAAAGAGACATGGGGACCTCATACTGCCAAGAAACAAAAGCCAGGAGAACAGCGTGTCCTTTGGACCTGGGGTCCCTGTGCTGAGAAGCTCCTTAACCAGGGAAGATTGATGATAAGGACCTTCCCCCAGAGCCTACAGAGACAGAAAGCCTTCCCCTAGAGGTGGCACCCTGAATTTGGACTTCTAGCCAGGTCCTAAACTGTAAGAGAATAAATTTCTCTATGTTAAAGCCATCCACTTGTGATATTTCTGTTATAGCAGCACTAGATGACCAAGACACAAGGTAAATGCGTGTGTGCATGTGTGCATGTATATGTCTGTGCCTGTTCCTGTATGTATGTAGAGGAGGGTTGGTAGTATAAACACAGTATTGTGTGCTAACCACAATGAATACTCCAGGTAAAGGACATTCAGGATATTTAGAGAAAGGAGCTCTCATAGCTGGCTGAAGGGTTTAGAAAAACATTTTCACATACTGGTCGGTGTTGGGTGGTTCCTTTGGGGTTCTTCATCTTCAGGGATATAGAGTATTAGATTAGATTTATGCAGAATATTTTCACATTTTAATCAGAAGCCTATTAGTTAAGAGTCTGGACTGCAAGTCATTAAGTTGTGGGTTTAAATCTCAGCTCTACAATTCAGTAACTGTGTGATATTGAACAGATACCTTTAACCTTGCTAGATCCCAGCTTCCCACAAGAGAATGATCATTGTGTTGTGAGGATTCAGTGATAATGTATTTTAAACATATGGCACAAAATAAGTGGTCCATAAGCAGTAGGTTGTAGTTCTTGTCATTCTTGTTGTTTTTATATTTATTATTCATATTTATGCCTCTACTGCCCTGCAGACCATGAAAATGAGGAGTGAAATTTAAAGTACCAAAATATATAGATCCACCATTACCAGTTTTCTACTGGGAGTAAAAAGAAAAACCAAACCCCTTGGCCGTCAAGTCAATTCCGACTCCAGTAGTCTCTTATTTTTACGGTAGCCCTGTTTTGTCACACTTTGCCTCAAAGGCAGGGATGAAACTAGCCTCTAATCTCTATGAGGTCAGAAACACGTAAGTTTTGTTCACCAGTATATACTTAGTGATTTGTGCAGTACCCAGCTCATAGTAGGAGCTCATTCAACATATTCACAAAGAAGCATAAAAATATATATTTATTTGTTAAATATATTTGCTTCAAAATCACCTATGCCACCACATCACATTCTTGTACCCATGTTTTACATGACTAACCATTGCACATTCTTCAGTGAGTTTGGATAGGATTTCAGAATCCTCAACGCAGCACTCCAAGAAAATCCTAATAATAGATCAGAGTTGGGGTATGAGATTCAAAAGTATTTGCCATTTTCTGTTGATATTTGACCCAGGTTGTTTGTTTGGCCCTTAGATCCCTGACTTTGATTTGCTGGTCTCCGTAAACAGATTACATTTCTCAAGGTCGAGGGCACAGTCTTGGTAATATTTGTATACACTAATGCTGAACATGGAAACCGTGGTGGCATAGTGGTTAAGTGTTGCGGTTGCTAACGAAAAGGTTGGCAGCTCGAATCCACCAGGCACTCCTTGGAAGCTCTATGGGGCAGTTCTACTCCGTCCTACAGGGTCAGAATCGACTCGACGGCAATGGGTAATCCTGAACACTGTACCAGGCACATACTGGATGCTGAGGAAGTGTTGTTTGCTTCTGTGAGGCAGAATGATTCCCTGCTGGTGATCTAACCCATAGTATTCTGTCTATCCCAGGCTGCTCCCCAAAGGAGAAAGCCATCTCCATCAGACTCTCACCAGTGCTCTGGTGAAGTTTATTCTCTTCAAATGACCTCTTGACTGCTGTAGAAGGTGTTGGGACACTTAGTAAAAATGAGCTTTTCACACAATTTGGCACAAAATTGTCCTCAGGTCAGACCCTGGTTGGCCTTGAGTCCTGATGGTAATAGAGGTGCTCCTGGTATCACACAACTAATATAATGTGTTCTAAAAAATTGCTTAAAAGGTAGATTTTTCAAAAATTGGATTATAATTTAAGTGTACATTGGGCATCATCTAATTTACAGGATACCAAAATATCGTGTTAATATGTCCAGTACCCTCCAATTTGTCCCATTTATGGTTCTGATTTTCATGTCTATCAACATTAAGATTATGAGCCACCCATGGGAACCACACTGGATACTGGAGCTTTCAAAGAGGTCTTGTTTTTTTTTCTTTATGTATATTTTTAATGGCTACTTTTAGATGAAATTATCTCTAACATGTGTTCATGCTTTTCTGCTTTGTTAAACAGAAGATACTAGGCAAAATTTAGTATTTTTCAATGATTCACGTTCATCCATATGGAACAGCTAATATTTGCTGAAATTAAATTATATCAGTTAGTTATTACTTGTTAACAAACACCTCAAAACTAGGTGGTCTAAAACAATAAACTTTCATTATCGTGTACATAGCTACAGGTTGGCTAGGTGGTTCTGAGGATCTGGACTGGACCTACTCTTGCATTGCCACTCTGCTAGACGATGTGCTAGCAGCTTGTTGATCCAGCATGGTCAAAGCTGGTGTGATTGGTCTCTGTTCCAAGTGGTGTCTCATCCTGCAGTAGGTTAGCCCAGGCTTGTTCATATGGAAGTGGCAAAGTCTAAGACAGTGAGCAGCAATGCACAACGTCCCTGGAGGCTTTGCTCAGAACTGCAGTTACTTCCACTGTATACTTTTGGCCAAAGTAAGTCACAAGGATAGCCCAGTTTCAGGGGTAAGAAAATAGCCTCACATTTTGATGGGAAGAGCTGCAAATTCACATTGCAAAGGAGGTGGATACAAAGTGGGTTGGAACATTAGGGCTTTCTGGCAAACAACCTGCCCAAGAATGAGTGAACTCTAGGACTCTCAGCCCCTGGTGCTAATTGGCCTCAGGCTAGTGT
This sequence comes from Trichechus manatus latirostris, assembly GCF_000243295.1. Classification (NCBI taxonomy): domain Eukaryota; kingdom Metazoa; phylum Chordata; class Mammalia; order Sirenia; family Trichechidae; genus Trichechus; species Trichechus manatus. The sequence goes on from NW_004443969.1 coordinate 11,331,891, forward strand.
GTACTTTGATCTCTACTGTTTGCCTTTTTTGAGAGGAGGAGTGTGTCTCTTTTCTTATCTTCAGGCTATCTGTATAATCTTTGCTGTTGATGTACTTAGCTTCCAACAGCCTTTTAACCATACCCCTCTCTTTTCTAATTTTATCTTGACTAATTTGCTTGGAAACCAGTTGAACAATGTCTGTTAGGACAGTGTATAAGGTAATTTTCATTAAGTTTTGTGACATGAGCTCCCCTATTTATGATGTATTTTCATGGCTTAGAAGCTTAATTTTTTGCTGCTAGATGATACTGTGGAGAGGTGTGTTTCTAGATTGTTAGGTAAGGGTAAAACTATATTGTTTGTTCTTTATAAAGGGAGGCATCTTACACATTACATAATAAATGCCAAGAGAGAAGACAAGGATAATACTTGTGTTTGTTTGCATCATTGTACCCCCAGGTCCTAGCACATTGTCTAGGGCTCATTGTAGGAAGAATGACTGAATAACCGCGAAAATGATTTGTAGTATTTCTATGCCCAGGTAGGCATATGAAAATTCCCAGTGAGCTCTGTGTTCTAAAAACGGTAGTGCAGGTATAATATTGCCTCTTAGGAGTATTACAAGGATTAACTAATGTCAGTAAAGGGCTTTGATATGCCTAGATCAAGGGCATCCCATAACTATAATATTTTATTGTTATATACCATAAAATGCTTTTGGGGACATATAGCATACATATTTTTCCATAAAATTAATCCATAAATCATGTACAAAGGGTATCAAATCCAAAAGCAATAGCTTTGACCTTAGAATAGCTGCAGTGGTAGTTTGATGATATACTACCTACTATATCAGCAGTACTCTCAAATACATAAAATGTGCTTCCATATATTCAGAATGTGCAAACACTTAAAACAAATGACCAGGTGCTTTCAAAAAAAGAAGACTAGGTGATCTAGAGTTTGTTTGTTTTTTTTTAAATCTAAGTATTAACATTTGCAGTTGTAAGTATTTTTAAGACATGATCACATGCGCTGCAATTTTTATTTTCACTAATTCACATGAACTACTCACTATTCACTTCAAAATGTTAGATAGAACTACTTTAGGATTTCTTTTTTTGAAAGGTAATTTTCATTTCCTAATGCTTCCTGCTTAATAGCTATAAACAAATGTTCACAGAGCTTTTAATAAAATGTCAGCATACTTCATCTTTTTGTTACATCTTTGTTTTATGTCACCAACATGGTAAACCTAATATTTATACATTTTTTTTCAGAGAAATACTCATTTCTCCTTTTCAGTTGTACTGTTAAACTTATAAGTAACTATCTGTGAATGATGTGAATATATTATCATTACCATTGTTGTCAAAGAGTGCTTATGAATCTAAATACACTTGAAGGCACTGTAACAACTTTCTAAATATGATTTTTAAAAAGATAAAAATATATACCTGTCACAAGCTGAGTTTTGTTTAAACAGAGGTATTTTCAAGTACCTCCAGTTGCTTTATAGTGCCTGCAGAAGAGCATTATTCTGCAAGCATTAAATCAGAATGGTGTGTGCATTCCTTTCCCAGAGGGATTTAGCAAAGTAGGGGAATATCATTGAAAGAGTATCTCTATCACAGATATGTGGTAACCCTTAAATATTTGCATAGTATAATATCAGGCAGCAGGTTTAGAGGGAAATTACTCATCCCTACTGGGTTCTTGTCTTTTTCACAGTGACTGTGTTGAATCTCTCCTTCTTTGTGCTTACCTCCCATCCTATAGAAAAAGATTAAGACCATTTGGTAGGATTTCCTTTAACTTCCCTCCCCTCAAAAATTACTCAGATTACTCCCATTCTCTCCTCCTTCTTTCTGGGAAGAAAATGTAGTTATAATACTCTGCTGTCAATGGCACATCCAGTGTTCTCATTGAGTCATTTGACTCTATGTTTCTAAAGGCTTTGTACATTGGCTGGAACACCTGCTTCATTATTCTTTGTATTAACAGCATTTTAAACTAAGTCTTCTTTTCCTAGGGAATTCTAAGCAATCAGAGGGCAGAAATGGCATCTTAAGTACCTACTTCTGACAACATACAGCAGTGTGTTTTTTACATAGCAGTTACTTAATATTGAATTGAATTGTTTATATATGTAAGGACAATAAATAGTTCATATAGTACTGAATATGAATTACATAGTTTATAGAGGTGGGTACTCTTCCAACTCTTTGAATATTTTATACTTACATATTAAAATGATTTAAATATAAGTGAGCACTAGATTCTTTTACCTCCACTAATGAAGAGTCATATGAAAATGGAGGTCATGATTTTTGAACTGAGTACATATATGGCATGTTGTGAATGCTGTACTTTATTCAAAAAAAGGACAGACCTTTATGAATCCAGTTTATTTTTTCATGTAAATACAGTCTGCTGTTTTCATTTTTCACACCTCTGTGTCTGAGGGGAGGTCTTATTTTTATTTTTGCCAACAAGTCTTGACCTGGGGGGATCACAGTTCTTCTTCCCCGCTCCTTCATCTCTCAAGAAGATAAATACGGATTTATCTTGCTAAAGTACTTTCTGCACTAACAAGTTTTATCTTAAGATTGCTTTTTCTCACATTTCCGATTGTGTGACAAGGTGGTATAAACCGTGTAGTTTATATTATCTGCATGTCTTATAGATAGCGTGGGGAAAGGGTATTCAGAGGACATTAAAAGTAACTTTAGAGGCGTTGTAGAGGATGTTTTAAATCAGGGATCATGGATAAAGCGGAATCAATGTTGGTCCTATCACCTAGGAGAAGGATAATCCCAAATGTTCTCATTTATGTGATAAGATACTCATGGTATTTGATGCTTAAGAAAAATAAAAAAATGTTTTGTTGGTCTCTTCCTTTGGAAACTCAATCAGATTTTATTAACCTTATCAGTTTTTAACACAAGATAAAAATTTAACTCATAGTTTTTCATTCCACTCTGTATTTTGAATATAAATAAGGCATATTATTATCACTCAGTTGGAATTTAAGGGGATGCATGTCCTGAAAAGTGTTCTTCCACAAGAATGTATTTGAAGTTCTAGAGGTGGAAAATTATTGAAATATTTGAAAATTCCAAGTATTTTATTAAAATCTCCTCATCCAAAATCACCACAGAGAAGGCTTTAAAAGCTAAATGGTCATGTTGAAACCTTCCACCTGAATGAAAAGGAGCCTCTAGTCTGTGCTGAGCAACAGGTCCACACTGCCCCTCATGAAAAATCTGCAATGCAGAGTAACCCTGGTCCCTTTCCTTGGAAAGGAGCCACCACTGCCCTTGGGGCCGTTTGCAAGCATCATTGCTCCCAATGCCTGCTGGACCCATTTCCACAGCCCCTTAGCCTTAGATTAGATGGTGCAGCTGGGTTATGTTTAACTCTCATTAAATTTTTTGGTGCAGCTGGATTCTTTGTAACATATGTTTCGGTGGGGAAGATGGGATCAATCTTTTCAAGTGTGTGGATGGTCAGAGTGTGTTTAATGGAGGGGAAAGAATCACACCGCCTTTGGTGATGGCACTGCAGAAAAAGGGTGAGGAGACTGGGTGTCACTCCACAACTGCAATCCGTACCTTTCACCTCTGATCAGCACAGCAGGAGGCACTGCAGAACTAGCTGTGGGCTTCTCTGTGACACCCACACAATAGGGTCCTCTGTAGTATGTAAAGGGGAGATGAAGTTACTTACCCACAATCACACAAGCTAGAAACAGGAGGAGCCACAGTTCAAATCCAGGCTGTCTAATTCCAAAGTCCGGGTTATTTTTAGGGTGGGGGAAGATAAAAGTAAAGTGGGCCTTTATAAAGTAGTGCTGACATACATGGGGAGAGATGGCTCTGAAAATTTGTTTATTTGAAGGTTAATAACAATAAAGGCTAAGCACACAATTATGTCAACATTACCTTTGGCAACCAGAAGTTGAATTTAGCATGCTCAATGGACATCAGTGACACTTCTATCATTCTTTAAAACACATTTTAAAGATTTCGGCATAGGGGAGGAGTTCAGGCTTCTGGCTCACAGTGTTGTCTCTTTCCCTTTTTACTGCTGCGATCCAGGAAAGGTAAAGTGACTAAAGTTGCCTCCTTCCAGTATTTTTATTGGGATGAAATGAGATAGGGTAGATCATTGGATCTCAAATTTGGGCAGTTTTACCTTCCAGGGGGCATTTCGTGGACATGAATTGAGGTGGGTGGGGAGAGTTCTACTGTCATTCAGTGGGTCACATCCAAGGATGCAACATTGTACAATGCACAGGACAGGCCTCCATAACAAAGAATTACCTGCCCTCAAATGTCTGAGAGCCTTAACTGTTTGCACAACCCAGGAACTCCATATCACTCCAGAGCACCTTTTAATACTGGTTTCCCTCAAATTTAAAGTATTCACTCTTATTAATTGACTCTTTGCTTTAAATATTTGGGAAAATAAATGGATGTAAGCATTAAGGCTAATTTATCAGAAACTGTGAGCAGAGCTCTGGCCCACTGTGCCGTGTTTCTGTTTATCATGCCCAGATTGGCAGGGCAGGCGTTGATGTTGTAGCTGGATGCCACTGCTGTCCTTCTGCTCCTCCCTTACTCCTCTCAGGCCAGCTTTTCAGACCTCGCACAAAATGTTCACGTCTGTAACCATCACCTCCCACAGCAGAGAAAAAGGTTTGTGTGCACTATGAGTGATGTTCTGCCTGTTTCTTATTGCTACTGCCACAAGAACGAAGAAGGTCAAGGAGAAATAATGAGTGCTTCACCTCCAAAGGGACTCTTCAGTGAGAACTGTGAAGGCTGGACAGTGATTACAAATGTGCTCCATTGAAAAGGTGGACAGAAGCTGTAGGATAACCAGCCCCCACACTGAGTATGGAAGGATATTTTGATTCTTCTTTTCCCCTAGGTGAGCAGTCAGAAAGGAAGAGTCATCTCTTCTTGGGACCCTGTAGATCAGGCATCTAACACAGCCCATGGCTTACACAGTCAGCTGGAAAAAAAAGGCAAGGAGAGATTCTTGCTGAGGCTTCATCTGTCTTGAACAGAGTCAAAGAAAACAAGTAAAACTTAATGTGATTAGGAAGAATGGACTTAAATTACTTCAAAGTGGTGTAGGCTTTTGATAATGTGTTTGCATCAGGATAGGGATTATGTGGTTGCTCAGACTAACTCTCTGATATCTGATAGAGACTTCTAATCTTGCGTTACAGTAAAATGATGCCCAGGGAGTGGAATGTTGTGAGGGTTTTTTTAGACCATGGTATAAGGATTGATTTTTGGAGAACAAATGAATATAAGTCGTAGATTTACATTCAAATGGTAATGAATGTAAATTAACCTTTTTGTGGATGATTCAGAAATATCTTTTCATGCTTTATCAATTTCTATGTGGATGGTCTCTGTGTGGGAAATGAACTAAAGTTTCTTAAATGCTGGCTATCAGCACTCTGATGCTTAGTATGCAGAAGCACATTCTTTTTAACTAAGGGAAATAGTTATCCATTTGTTTGTGTAAACGGAAAAGAAGCAAAAGAAAGCTCCTTGAGGTCAATGGGATGCAGATAAGTAGTACTTCTGATCCTTGAGGCAAGCACATTAGGGGAGGCTAGTAAGATGTACTAACAAAATATACCAAGAGGTTAACAAAATTAACAGATATATGATATATATCTATACATATAATATATGATTATATAATATAGCATTGTGTATATATACACACATATACATATATATATATATATATATATATATAATGTTCTGTTTATTATGTGTTATTACAGAATATTGGATTCATGTAATGTTCCTAGCATGGCATGGAGTCAATAATGTTGTGTTCTAAAATTGGACTCGATGATTACATTGCTATAATTCACTAATGTGTGGCCAATAAAGTCCATGCTGTCATATCCCGAAGTAAAACCCCAGCACAGCACAAGCTATGTTTGAAATGATATAAAAAATCTAAAATTAGAGGACATGTCTCGTGAGCAGGACCTTTTTATTGGTCTGTAAATTAGCGAGAGTAATTTTCAATGATGGCTCTGAATTAGAGTGTGTACCTTTAAAACATTAAACTTTGTCACTATTCCATGTACGTTCATCTCATGTCTTCATTTTTTGAAAATTGCTCAACTTACACATAACAAGCATGCTGATCTGTGCTATGCATTTCACATCCATCCTTGTTATTTATGAACAGGCAGCAGGTCTCACACTTTTTCTGGTGTGTGCATTCCTTTGGGATTTTGTGTGTTTGTTTTCTGGGAAGGATGTAAGTGCTATGTTTGGATTTCAAGTTGGATTTTAACCTAAACTTATGAGATGTGGATCTTAAAATTAAAATTATAAAAGCATTTTTATTTATTGATATCTATAATCATTAAGGAGTCCCCGGGCAAAAAGTTAAGACTGCTCGGCTGCTAACCAAAATGTTGGAGGTTCGAGTCCACCCAGAGGTGCCTCAGGAGAAAGACCTGGCAATCTACTTCTGAAAAATCAACCATTGAAAACCTTACAGAGCATAGTTCTACTCTGACACACATGGGGTCACCATGAGATGGAATTGACTCTAAGGTAACTGCTATAAGCATTGAAGTTTTAAAAAATGAATTAACTGTCTCCATCTAGTAAGAGCAAAGCATCACTCAATATATTTCTTTTTCTGTCTCTCTTTTTTTTCCTCCACTAAAAGGGTTACAGAGAGAAAGAAGTTTGTGAACGTTTGCATGCTGAGATAAATTCTTGGGTGTTTACAATATGTATTAAAAGCCTTGAGAAGTCTTAATTTTGTTTAACCCTGCATTGTTTCCAAGTTAATTTAGTAGCAGATCCCCTCCTTGCTTACTGATCTCAGAGGATACAATTATGCCACTAAACACATTTTGGGAAATCCTGAATGATGATATACACTTTTCAATTGGATTCGGAGGGGTTGATTACCTTCCGGAAAGGCAGGGCAGCAGCACTGTACTTTCTTCTGTCAGGAACTGTTAAATTTAGCATTTTCTGTTCAGTCGTTTATGAGCTAACATTAAGTCTAATAAATGATAAATGCTACCTTACAGTTATTATTTTCATTATGTAAATTTAAACTTTCTCCATAACTCAAATGACATTTCGTCAATTCACTTTCAATGTAAGTTGAATTCCCACAAAGCACTCTGGGAAATTCCAATCATGCAGGGTGGCTACAAAGAGTTGACACAGGCTGCAGGCCACTGCTACATGCTCACCCAGCTATAAAAGGGTAACGAGGATAGATTTTCTCAGTACACTATTGAGCAGAAGCCTTGATATCTTTTGGGGCTGTCAGTCCTTAGGCTAGTGGGGGGTGTGGTTATTATTAATTCTCTAATTCCCTTTAATTATTATATGTAATGGTGATTATTATAGTGGGTACTCATCTCAGTTAAAATAATAATATAAGAAATATAATATTTTTGGCTTTTTTAACTTACTTTAATTATATACTTTGAGCCCTTCATACCACAAGAATTTCTCCATTCTTTCTCTGGGAGGCCCACCTATTCCTCAATCATTGCTTCACACTGATCATCACTTGCCCTTAGCTGCCACTGAGTCGGCCCCTGACTCGTGACAACTCCGTGCACAACAGAACAAAGTGCTGCCCAGTCCTGTGCCATCCTCAGGCTCAGTTGTATGACAGACTGTTGGGATTCATAGGGTTTTCATTGGCTGATTTTGGTAGTTGATCGCCAGGCCTTTCTTCCCATTCCATCTTAGTCTAGAAGCTCTGCTGAAACCTGTTCAACGTCATAGCAATGCATAAGCTTCCACTGACAGACAGGTGGTGACTGTGCATGAGGTGCATTGGCCAGGAATTGAACCTGGGTCTGCCCCATGGAAGGTGAGAATCCTGCCACTGAACTGCCACTGTCCCCACCACTTAAAACAAACAAACAAACAAAAAAAAAACCATTGCTGTTGATTCCAACTCATAGCAACCCTATAGCATAGGGGACCCGTATTCTTACCTGAATTCTCCTCATAGGCTGGCTGGTGACTCTGAAATTCTGTGCCATGTGTGGTCCTTTGTGCTACATCCCCACTATGCTGAAGCCCTTGAGTCTCTAGAAGGTTCTCAGTTTGGACACAGTACTCTGCCTGGACACCCCAGACGTCTCTTTCTTCTCTGGGGAAGTAAGGTACAGGGTCTCTTTCCCACTGAACACCAATATCCCGATATCTCTATTCTCATTGGTTTTGCTCCAAACAAGAGAAGGGGCAAGGGGAAAATTTGTTTTGTTTTTGTTTTGAACTAACATTAAGGCTATCAAATGATACCTGACTGAGGAGGAACGTGACATGGATAGGGAATTCTTCCCTCAGAATCACCAAACATAATCTTCTTAATGGGCTAGGCTGCTGGCAACACAAAGCCAGAGGCTATTGAGTTATATCTGTTTCCTGCCTTATCACATCTCCCCTGTGAGAAAATGAGCATGGGCCACTGATGACCTGTTTAAAATGGGAAAAAGAAAAAAAAGAAAAAGAAATACCAGAAGGTAGGAAAAGAAACCTTCTTTAGGTTAATTTTTAAAGTATCTTCCTACTACCTTCTTCTCCTAACAAATCTTTTGTGTTCTCACTTACTTTTCAAACATGCTTCTCCCATTCCCTACGCTCACATGAAGGCAGGTACTGGGTCTCCAGCTCAAACTTCACCCTTCCAAATAGAAACCACACTCAGTGCCCAGCTAGGGTGTGAGCGGGAAGACATTTTCCAAGGAATCCTCGGGACTCTAGTTGGGAGCCTCATCTTGGCTTTCCCTGGTGCTCAGGTTTCCCTCTGCATTAGGGCTTCCTCCTCAGGCAGAGGCGGGGTCCAAGTCAACAGCCTTACAACACGCCTTCCTTGCCCGTCCTCCCTAAGGAGTGAGCATCTGAGAATATAATCGTGTCAACAAGCTCTAAAAAGACCACATTCTCCCTCTTTTCTTTCTTTCTGCCAATTATCCCGAAACTATCCAGGGAATTTAAGACATCTGAGAGTTCTTTTTAAAATTAGTCTACTTTTCAAGGTTACTTTAAGCACTGTATCACATAATCATTATAATGTGTTCAGCCCAGTATCTGGTACATCGCTGTTGATATTGTGATTATGAGCTTATCAGCACCATGATAATTCTGCCTCCCACTTTTTAGGTTTTGGAGTGGTAGGCTTGGATGATAGGATCTGATCATTCTATCATGTTTAAGAGAAACTATAATGGCATCTTATCTTATTGAGTGAAGTTCCTGGATCAGTTTGGACATTCTGATTAGAATTATGCCTAAGATCAGAGGTATTTCTGTAGATTTCGGTGTTTCAGTATATTAACAGACTAATCCTGAGAAGACTGGGCAATCCATCAATGAATTCTGTAGGCTTTGTGGAACTTGGAAGAAGAGATCCGGAGAGTTGCAACAAAGAACACTGGATATTGCAAATGGACTTGTGGAAAACCAGTGTTTAAAAATTCTACTGGGCATCATTATTGCATGGGTCTTTGTATAAGCATAAGCTAAAGGAACACTGATAAAAGACATTTTTTTCTCTGACTTTTCTCTCATTTGGGCTGCTTTTGTAAAGATTACAGCCTTGGAAACCCTATTGGGCAGCTTGATGCTGTCCTATAAGGATCACTATGCGTTGGAATCTATTCGATGGCAATAGGTTTTACCAACCCATCGGTGTGATGAATTTCGGTGGTGATGTTATTGCTAAGCATATTCAGTCATTACTGTGCTCCCTACAGTGCTGTTTGTTCTGTCTTCAATAATGTGTAGTATTGCTTAGATGCCTACCATGTGCCAAACACTGGGCTATTGCTTGGGAGTAGAGTGGTGTACAGGATCGACATGTTTCCATCTTCTTGGAGTTCAGAGTCAAGTGGAGGAGACGAGTATTAAAAAATAAATTATACAATTATATTTATAATTGCAAAAGTGACGGATACTTTGTAGAATAAAGTACTATCAGAGTATAGGGAAGAGTTCTCTGAGGAAGTGATTTAAGATCTGAAGGGTGAGTAGGAATTAACTTTCTTGGACTCTAGAGGGGAATGTGATTTGGCTTAAGGGACAGTACATGGAGCTGCTCAAATGTGGGAGGGATCTTGGCACACGGAGGAACTCAAAGATGACCAACGCGACTAGAGAGCAGGGAGGGAGGGTGAGAAGCCCAGACCATCAGGGTACTGAGAAGGTAGGATGGGACCAATCAAGCAGTCACTTGTTTGTCGTGATAAGAACTTTGTTGTTCTTTATCCTGAGAGGAATGGGAAGTCGCTGATGAGCTTTAAGTACTGGAATGACCTACAGATGGCATACTGCATGCAAAGAGGAACATATTTAAATTACTGAAAGATCATACTGGCTACAATATGGGGAATGGACCCATGGTAAGGGTGGAGTAGTAGGGTGAGGAGAGTAGATTCTGGAAGGCTAGACAGGAGACTTGAGAAGGTGATGGCTTGGACTGGGGTGGTGAAAATGGGGATGAAGAATGATGGAATGATGGAGTGATGTTTAGGAGGTAAAGCAGACAGATGATTGATTGGATTTTATCTTAGTAAATAGAGTCTTCTATATGTTCATTAGACTATATAGGATAAATAGATGTTTCAGTTGTTTCTAGATAGAAACAAAAATACTATGATTATGCTATGATACTTCTGTTTCTCAGATATTTTTGTTCAAATTCATTACCTTGGAATTATTTTCCTAATGACAAGAGTCCCAAAAAGTCTTAAAATTTCAGTTTTAAAACAGAAATAATGATTCCTTTAAAAAAAAAAGAAGAAGAAGAAGAAGAACTAGATGTTCTGTCCACCAAAATACAGCTGGTGTTATTCTCTCTGACTTATCCATCATATGAGTGTCTGCTACTAGGAAGAGAAAAGAAGGGTTGAAGCATATATACTCCATGTAACCATTAGAAAATTGAAGTTACTAAGAGAAATATTGTCTTGTAACCATTAGAAAATTGAAGTTACTAAGAGAAATATTGTCTTGTGTATGCTCTGGTGCAATTTTTATCCTAGGAAAAATTAATTCTTGAGTAGCATAATGGTAAATAAAATGTTTCGATGTCCTTTCTCCCTTTTGTTTTCTGCAGTTTTTAAAGTCTCTGTGTGTAGCTGCCTTTTCAGAGACTTTCTAATAGATGACATAAACAAGGCCCCTTTTGTCAAGCCCAGCTGTTATCAGTCATTCACTGTGTAAATAGCACTTTATTTTCTTTTTGCGAATAGTGACACAGCTAAAAATTTCAGCCTCCCAAACACCCATCCCAGATTGCTTTTTGTGTAGAATAAAGCGCATAGATTGCTGGCCTCTTGAAGTGTAGTCACGGCTGGGGTGGTCGGTGTGCTGAGGGAGGAGTCCAGCAGAAGACCCTTGCAAGGGATTCAGCTTTACTCGGCTTCTGCCTTGCTCTCCATTGCCTTTTCCACTTTACTGATGCAAAACAGCTGAGTAACTGATTTCCTTCCGCCTCTCCAGGGACTCCACAGGGCTTAGCTGAAGGGTTTCTTGCAAGTAAAGTCAAAGTTGAGTGGACCCATATTTATGGGATGAAAACACCCCATTAATATCCTTTGACAGCTATCAGAGCCCCAGGAGTTCTAGAGCCATTATCTGAGCTAGCCACTGAGCTGGGACCAAGGCAGGGCTGAGAAGTCGCTAGGGCTTTGGGGCCCTCACATGAGCTATATTCAGAACAAACCCCCTTCTCAATATATTTTACCTAATAGGTTTCGGAGAGCCCTGGGGGTGCAGTGGTTAAGAGCTACAGCTGCTAACCAAAAGATCGGCAGTTCGAATCCACCAGCCACTCCTCGGAAACTCTATGGAACAGTCCTACTCTGCCCTAGAGGGTCGCTATGAGTCAGAATCAACTCAACGGCAGTGGGTCTTTTTTGGGTAATGGGCTTTGCAAAGCTTTATTTGCTCAAAGGATATCACTGCTAAAAATAGAACTGACGTTGTTGTGAAATGGTTTGGAGTAAGAGGTATTGGTGGTTCAGTGGTAGACCTGGGTTCAATTCCCAGCCAATGCTCTTCATGCACGGCCACCACCCACCCGTTTTATCAGTGGAGGATTACAGTGCTGAGCAGATTTCAGAGGAGCTTCCAGACTGGAATGGACTGCAAAGAAAGGCCTGGTGATCTATTTCCATAATTCAGCCAGTGAAAACCCTATGGATCACAGTGGTTCCAGTTGCTACCAATCAGGGGAATGGCACAGGACTGGGCACCATTTTGTTCTGTTCAGTTACGCATGGGGTCGCCATGAGAGTCAGGGGTGGACTTGAAGGCAGATCACAACAACAACAGGATAGAACTAGGGAGGCATTCTGATGCCAGGGCTTGTTAGCTGTTTACCTTCAACAAGTTCTTTGACTTCATGCTTCAATGTTCTCATCTAGCAAAACAGAACAATACTGGTAAATGATAGCTGTTACTATTATTGTTATGGTTATTCTAGGGACACATGATTTCTGACGCAAGGTCCCTGGGAGTTCCTTGGTGTCCTAAACCCCAAACCTTGGTGAAGGTACTCAGTAGCTTAGTCAGTGTTCTTAATCATGCAAAGGCATGAAGGAGTCATTTCACATAATAAATTGTGAAGCAATTGGGAACAGCTGCCTACTCCAGGTGCCAGCCCAGGAGGCTGAGAAACCTCAGCATTCACAGGCAGCTTGTTATTTTTGCTATATGGTTTCCTCCTTCTTCTATGTGTTTTTATGAAATTTCCACTTGTTTGCTCTGTGTTTCTCCACCCTGCCCTGCCCCACACTTTAGATTGCAACCACTGATAGAGTCCTTATTCTTCCCTGGCAGTCTTAGAGCTGTTATAAGGGAAGCCAGTGTGATATAGTGTAAGGATCACTGGATTGGGTATGTGGAAATGGAAATTCCTGTGCCATTTCTGCTTCCACATGGTGGTGTTACCTTGGGCAAGTCATTGAATTAGTTTGTACTTTATTTCCTCCTCTGAAAAATGTGAACTGTAAGATTCCCTTTCCACTCCCATGTTCTAGGAATTTAGCAGGGTATAGGTTTTAGTGATCCCAAAAGACCCGCTTTGTGTCAGAGTGCAGTGAAGTATATGAGGTTTGAGAGTTCCTCTTAGGCCTTGGAGTTTTTAGAAAGTAGACTTCAAACCAGAAATATTGATAAACAATTTTTAAAATGTGGTTTTTTCTCTTTGTGGTGTTTGCATTAGCTGATGAATCCTTCAGAGATCCTTCTAATCTGCTTTGCTGTCAAGCTACTGTTAATGGATGATCTAGCCCCTGGTGACTAATAATTTGTAATTAAAAATGAAAAGCAACAGTGGCACTTTGCTTTTCAGTCAAAGGCATCTGCCCACAAAGAAGAAATGGACTCAGAACATGCTGTTAAGTGTCAAATTAAAACACAGTCACAGAGCAAGAACTGGGGATGTTAGCAATGACGCTTATGTTTATGTGAAATCTAAATATTCAGTCTACATGCTTGTGATGGTCTCACATCTCACATGGAATCATGAATTTACCTTGAAAAGTTAATCTTTACACTTGTCAAAATTAAGTTGTATTTAGCATTTCTTAAATTTCGTTGTTTAATTTTTCTAAAGAGAATTATTGGAGTACTTTAGTACACATATTCTTCAGGCCACAGATGTGTTTTTTTGAAAATAATGAGGGATTTTTTGGTTTCTGTAAAAATGTATGGTGGAATTTTATTTTATTGTCCTTTAGATGAAAGTTTACAGAATAAATAGTTTCTCATTAAATAGTACACATATTGTTTCATGACAATGGTTAACAACCCCACAACATGTCAACACTGTCCCGTCTCAACCTTGGGTTCCGTATTACCAGCTTTCCTGTCCCCTCCTGCCTTCTAGTCCTTGTCCCTGGACTGTTGTGCCCCATTAGTCTCGTTTTGTTTTATGGGGCTGTGTAATCTTCGGCTGAAGGGTGAACCTCAGTAGTGACTTCATTACTGAGCTAAAAGGGTGTCCGGGGGCCATACTCTCAGGGTTTCTCTAGTCTGTGTCAGGCAAGTAAGTCTGGTCTTTTTTTATGAGTTAGAATTTTGTTCTACATTTTTCTCCAGCTCTGTCCACGACCCTCTGTTGTGATCCCTGTCAGAGCAGTCAGTGGTGGTAGCCGGGCACCATCTAGTTGAACTGGACTCAGTCTGGTGGAGCCCATGGTAGCTGTGGTCCGTTAGTCTTTTGAACTAACCTTTCCCTCGTATCTTGTTTCTTCATTGTCCCTTGCTCCTGAAGGGGTGAGACCAGTGGAGTATGTTAGATGGCTGCTCACAGGCTTTTAAGACCCCAGTCGCTACTCACCAAAGTAGAAGGTAGAACATTTTCTTTATAAATACAGTGGAATTTTTTTAAATGAAACACATTAAATCTTAAATTTCTAATTATTTTTCAAAAATCTATGTTTTTATATCTTCTGTGTTGTATTTCTCCTGCACATATGTCAGTTTGTCATACTGTGATGGCTTGCATTTTGCTGTGATGCTGGAAGCTATGCCACGGTATTTCAAATACCAGCAGGGTCACCCATGGTAGACAGGTTTCAGCTGAACTTCCAGACTAAGACAGAATAGGAAGAAGGACCCGGCAGTCTATTTCTGAAAAAATTAGCCAGTGAAAACGTTATAAATAGCATTGGAACATAGTCTGATATAGTGCAGCAAGATGAGCCCCTCAGGTTGGATGGTTCTCAAAATACAACTAGTGAAGAGCTTCCTCCTCAAAGTAGAGTCCACCTTAATTACATGAATGGCAGCAAGCTTTCGGGACCTTCATTTGCTGATGTGATACAACATAAAATGAGAAGAAACAGCTGCAAATATCTGTTAATAATCAGAATGTGGAATGTAGGAAGTATGAATCTAGGTAAATTGGAAGTCATCACAAATGAAATGGACTGCATAAAGATCCATATCCTAGGCATTACTGAGCTGAAATGACTAGTATTGGCCACTTTGAATGAGACAATCATATGGTCTACTATGCCGGGAATGACAAATTGAAGAGGAATGGCGTTGTATTCATCATCAAAAAGAAAATTTCAACATCTATCCTAAAGTACAACACTGTCAGTGATAGATAATATCCATACTCCTACAAGGAAGACCAGTTAATACGACTATTACTTAAATTTACACACCAACCACTAATGCCCAAAATGAGGAAACTGAAGATTTTTACCAACTTCTGCAGTCTGAAATTGATCAAACATGTAATCAAGTACATTGATAATTACTGGTGATTGGAATGTGAAAGTTGGAAACAAAGCAGAAGGATCAGTAGTTAGAAAATATAGCTTTGGTAATAGAAATGATGCTGGGGATTGCATGGTAGAATTTTGCAAGACCAATGGTTTCTTCATTGCCAATACCTCTTTTCAACAGCGTAAACAGCGACTATCCACATGGGCCTCACCAGATGGAATCAAATCAACTACAACTGTGAAACGAGACAATGAAGAAGCTCAATATCATCAGTCAGATCAAGACCAGGGGTGAGCTGCTGAATAGACCATCAATTTCTCGTATGCAAATTTAAGTTGAAGCTGAAAAAAATTAGAGCAAGTCCACGAGAGCCAAAATACAACCTTGAGTATATCACACCTGAATTTAGAGACCATATCAAGAATAGATTTGACCCACTGAATACTAATGACTGAAGAACAGTCAAGTTGTAGAATGAGATCAAGGACATCATACCTGAAGAAAGCAAAAGTCATTAAAAGACAAGAAAGACAGAAAAGACCAAAATGGATATCAGAAGAGACTCTGAAACTTGCTCTTGAATGTCAAGTAGCTAAAGTGAATGGAAGAAATGAGGAAGTAAAAGAGCTGAACAGATTTATTGGCTCAAGAACACAACATAAAGTATTGTAATAAATGTGCAAAGACCTGTAGTTAGAAAACCAAGAAGGAAGAACTTGCTCAGCATTTCTCAAGCTGGAAAAACTGAAGAAAAAAATTCAAGCCATGAATTGCAATATTGAAGGATTCTACAAGCAAAATATTGAATGATGCTGGAAGCATCAAAAGAAGATGGAAGGAATACACAGAGTCACTGTACCAAAAATGATTTTTCAACATTCAACCATTTCAGGAAGTAGCGTATGATGAAGAGTCAATGGTAAGGAAAGAAGTCCAAGCTGCACTGATGGGAATGGCGAAAAACAAGGCTCCAGGAATTGATGGACTACCAACTGAAATGTTTCAACAAACGGATGCAGCGCTGGAGGTGCTCACTCATCTATGTCAAGAAATTTGGAATACGGCTACCTGGCCAACTGACTGGAAGAGATCCATATTTGTGTCCATTCCAAAGAAAGGTGATCCAGCAGAATGCGGAAATTATCAAACAATATCATTAATATCACATGCATGTAAACTTTTGCTGAAAATCATTCAAAAGTCTTTGCAGTAGTACATCGACAGGCACTGCCAGAAGTTCAAGCCAGATTCAGAAGGTTGTGGAACAAGGGATATAATTGGTGATGTCAGATGGATGTTGGCTGAAAGCAGAGACTACCAGAAAGATGTTTACCTGTGTTTTATTGACTATGCAAAGGCAATTGACTGTGTGGATCACAACAAATTATGGATAACATTGCAAACAGTGGGAATTCCAGAACACTTAATTGTGCTCATGAGGAACTGCACATAGACCAAGAGGCAGTTCGTTTAAAGAGAACAAGTAGATACTGAATGGTTTAAAGTCAGAAAAGGTGTGTGTCAGGGTTGTATGCTTTTACCATACCTATTCAGTCTGTATACTGAGCAAATAATCTGAGAAGCTGGACAGTATGAAGAAGAATGCGGCATCAGTGTTGGAGGAAGACTTATTAATAATCTGCGATATGCAGATGACACAGCCTTGCTTGCTGAAAGTGAAGAAGACTTGAAGCACTTACTGATGAAGATCAAAGACTGCAGTCTTCGGTATGGCTTGCACCTCAACATAAAGAAAACAAAAATCCTCACAACTGGACCAATAAGCAACATCATGATAGATGGAGAATAGATTTGAAGTTGTCAAGAATTTCATTTTACTTGGGTCCACAGTCAATACCCTTGGAAGCAGCAGTTAAGAAATCAAACGATGTATTGCATTGGGCAAATCTGCTGCAAAAGACCCCTTTAAAGTGTTAAAAAGAAAATATGTCACTTTGGGGGGGACTAAGGTACGCCTGACCCAAGCCATAGTATTTTTTTTTTTCAGTCTTTCATATGATTTTATTTTCTCCCTTCAACCATAATAATATGATATCCAAATTTTGTCTTAACTGGAGGGTCTGGAAACACAGGCTTATCCAGCCCACTTACAAGCAAGGCAAACACAGCTTCTTGAAATTGTCCTACCGTGGACCCTCTGGTCATCCAGCCCAAGTCGCCCTGTTGCCTGGCTTTATCTTCACTATATTGTGCAGCCACTTCATTGAGTCTCATTCCAAACTTTAACTTCTCCATGGCTTCCATAATTCTACCGTGCTTTTCGCATAGAATGTGTCTGACCTTTACTGCATTGCCACCACCTTTGGGACCCTGAGCCTTCTTGTCATCACTGTCACTCCCAGAGGCAGCTACCCCTTTCCCCTCTTTCCGCTCTTTCCCCCCTTTCCCAGTACTGCTTTTTCCTTTGGGTGGCATCTCCGAATCTTCAAGCCATGGTATTTTGAATTGCCTTATATGTATGTGAAAGCTGAACAATGAATAAGGAAGACTGAAGAAGAATTGATGCCTTTGAATTATGGTTTTGGTGAATAATGTTGAATATAACATGGACTGCCAGGAGAATGAACAAACCTATCTTAGAAGATGTACAGCCAGGATGCTCCTTAGAAGCAAGGATGGTGAGACTGTGTTTGCCTTACTTACTCTGGACGTGTTATCAGGAGGGACCAGTCCTTGGAAAAGGACATCATACTTGGTTAAGTAGAGGGTCATTAAGAAAGAGGAAGACCCTCAGCAAGATGGATTGACACAGTGGCTGCAATAATGGGCTCAAGCATAGCAATGATTGTGAGAGTAGCACAGGACCGGGCAGTCTTTCGTTCTGTCGTATGCAGGGTTGCTGAGTCGGAAGAGAGTCCACAGCACCTAACAACAACAACAACATGTTGTAAATTATTGATAGAAGATGTATAACTTATTAGTGGATATATGTAATGAGCAGGGTTTCTCTGAGATTCTTATTGGGCGTCTCTGTGCATCCTCTGCTAGTGTCGGTTATTGATCATCCTGATAGATTTAATAATGCAGTCTTGGAAACTACCCCAGCTTCTTGCTCCTATCTATGTGCCTGCCTCCAGTGCTGCTTCCCAACTTCTGATGTGCTGCTTCAGATACAATGAGCTATGGAAAATCAAAGCGTTAAGATTTTAATACTTTGAATAAAGTAAGTGTAGATGGCCTGAATCAGCCAGCCTACTAGCCAGTTGCTCTCCAGTCAACCCTGACTTATGGTGATCCCATGTGTGTCATAGTAGAACTGTGCTCCATAGGGTTTTCAATGGCTGATTTTTCTGAAGAAGATCTCCAGGACTTTCTTCTGATGCACCTCTTGTTGGATTCAAACTGCCAACCTTTTGTTTAGTAATCAAGTGCTTAACCATTTGTGCCACCCAGGGACTCAAGATAGTCCTGAAGGAGGGACCAAATGTCCTCGCCAAGAACAAATCGACGTTAATTTTTTTTATTGTGCTTTAAGTGAAAGTTTATAGTTCAAGTCAGTTTCTCATACAGAAATTTATACACACATTGCTACGTGATGCTAGCTGCTCTCGTTATAATGTGACAGCACATTCCTCCCTTCCACCATGGATTTCCCATGTCCATTCAACAAGCTCCTGTCCTTTTTCACCTTCTCATCTCACCTCTGGACGGGAGCTGCCCATTTAGTCTGATGCATCTACCTAAGCTAAGAAGCATTCTCCTCTCAAGTATCATTTTATGTCCCATAGTCCAGTCTAATCTTTGTCTGAAGAATTGGCTTCGGGAATGGTTTCAGTTCTAGGCTAACAGGATCCAGGTCCCGTGTCTTCCGGGGTTCCTCCAGTTTCAGTCAGACCGTTAAATCTGGTCTTTTTACTAGAATTTGAGTTCTGCACCCCACTTTTCTCCCACTCCATCAGGGACTCTCTGTTGTGTTCCTTGTCAGGGCTGTCATTGGTAGTAGCCAGGCACCAGCCAGTTCTTCTGGTCTCAGGCTGATGGTGTTTTTGGTTTATGTGGCCCTTTCTGTCTCTTGGGCTAGTATTTTCCTTGTGTCTTTGGTGTTCTTCATTCTCCTTTGCTCTAGGTGGGTTGGGACCAACTGATGTATCTTAGATGGCCGCTTACTGGCTCTTAAGGCCCCAGATGCCACTCACCAAAGTGGGATGCAGAATATTTTCTTAATAAACTTTGTTATGCCAGTTGACCCAGATGTCCCCTGAAACCATGGTCCCCAGACCTCTGCCCCTGCTACTCTGTCCCTCAGTGTTTGGTTGTATTCAGGAAACTTCTTAGCTTTTGGTTTAGTCTAGTTGTGCTGACTTCCCTTGTACTGTGTGTTGTCCTTCCCTTCACCTAAGATAATTCTTATCTACTACCTAGTTAGTGAATACCCCTCTCCCTCCCTCTCCACCCTTCCAACCATCAAAGAATGTTTTCTTCTTCTGTGTTTAAACCTTTTCTTGATTTCTTATAATAGCGGTCTCATACAATACTTGCTCTTTTGCAACTGACTAATTTCATGCAGAATAATGCCTTCCAGATTTACCCATGTTAAGTTTCACAGATTCATTGTTGTTCTTTATCGTTGCATAGATATTCCATTGTGTGAATATACCATAATTTGTTAATCCATTTGTCCGTTGATGGGCACCTAGGTTGTTTCCAGCTTTTTGCTATTGTGAACAAAGCTGCAATGAACATGGGTGTGCATTTATCTATTTGTGTGACGGCTCTTATTTCTCTAGGATATATTCCGAGGAGTGAGATTGCTGGAATGTATGGTACTTCTATTTCTATCTTTTTAAGGAAGCGCCAAATCGATCTTCAAAGTGGACGTACCATTTTACATTCCCACCAGCAGTGTATAAGTGTTCTAGTCTCTCCACAACCTCTACAACATTTATTATTTTCTGTTTTTTGGATTAATGCTAGCCTTGTTGGGGTGAGATGGTATCTCATTGTAGTTTTGATTTGCATTTCTCTAATGGCTAATGATCATGAGCATTTCCTCATGTATCTGTTGGCACCTGAATGTCTTCTTTGGTGAAGTGCCTGTTCATATTTTTTCTCCATTTTTTTTTCTTTTTTATTGTGCTTTAAAGTTTACAGTTCAAGTTAATTTCTCATGCAAAAATTTATACACACACTGCTATGTGACCCTAGTTGCTCTCCCCATACTGTGACAGCACACTCCTCCTTTCTACCCTGTATTTCCTGTGTCCATTCAACCAGCTCCTGTCCCTTTCTGCCTTCTCATCTCGCCTCTGGACAAGAGCTGCCCATTTAGACTCATGTATCTACTTGAGCTAAGGAGCACCCTCATCATGAGTATCATTTTATGTCTTATAGTCCAGTCTAATCTTTGTCTGAAGAGTTGGCTTCAGGAATGGTTTTAGTTTTGTCTTTGCCCATTTTTTAATTGGGTTGTCTTTCTGTTGTTGAGGTTTTGCAGTATCTTATAGATTTTAGAGATTAGATGGTGATCCGATTTGTCATAGCCAAAATTTTTTTCCCAGTCTGTAGGTTGTCTTTTGACTCTTTTGATGAGCATAAGTGTTCGATTTTTAGGAGCTCCGAGTTATCTAGTTTCTCTTCTGGTGTTTGTGGATTGTTACTTATGGTTCTTATTCTGTTTATACCATGTATTAGGGCTCCTAGTGTTGTCCCTAGTTTTTCTTCCATGATCTTTATCATTTGAGATTTTATATTTAGGTCTTTGTTCCATTTGGAGTTAGTTTTTGTGCATGGTGTGAGGTAGGGGTCTTGTTTCACTTTTTTGCAGATGGATATCTGGTTATGCCAGCACTATTTGTTAAAGAGACTGTCTTTTCCCCAATTAACAGACTTTGGGCCTTAGTCAAATATCAGCTGCTTGTAGGTGGATGAATTTATGTCTGGATTCTCAATTCTTTTCCATTGGTCTATGTATCTGTTGTTGTACCAGTACCAGGCTGCTTTGACTACCGTGGCAGTATAATAGGTTCTAAAATCAGGTAGTGTGAGGCCTCCCACTTTGTTCTTCTTCTTCAGTAATGCTTTACTTATCCAGGGCCTCTTCCCTTTCCATATGAAGTTAGTGATTTGTTTCTTCATCTCCTTAAAAAGTGCCATTGGTATTTGAATCAGGATTGCATTGTATCTATAGATCACTTTGGGTAGAATAGATATTTTTACATTGTTGAGTCTTCCTGTTCATGAGCAAGATATGTTTTTCCACTTCCGTAGGTCTCTTTTGGTTTCTTGCAGTAGTGTCTTGTAGTTTTCTTTATATAGGTCTTTTACATATCTGGTTAGATTTATTCCTAAGTATTTCATCTTCTTGGGGGGCTATTGTAAATGGTATTGATTTGTTGATTTCCTCTTCAAAGTTCTCTTTGTTGGTGTAGAGGAATCCAACTGATTTTTGTATGTTTATCTTGTAACCTGATACTTTGCTGAAATCTTCTATTAATTCCAGTAGTTTTCTTGTGTATTCTTTGGGGTTTTCTGTGTATAAGATCATATCATCTGCAAATAGAGATAATTGTACTTCTTCCTTACCAATTTGGATGCCCTTTATTTCTTTTTCTAGCCTAATTGCTCTGGCTAGGACCTCCAGCACAATGTTGAATAAGAGTGGTGATAAAGGGCATCCTTGTCTGGTTCCCTTTCTCAAGGGGAATGCTTTCAAAGTCTCTCCATTTAGGATGATGTTGGCTGTTGGCTTTGTATAAATGCCCTTAATTATGTTGAGGAATTTCCCTTCTATTCCTATTTTGCTGAGAATTTTTATCATGAATGGGTGTTGGACTTTGTCAAATGCTTTTTCTGCATCAACTGATATATCATCTTTTTATGCGATAGATTACATTGGTTGTTTTTCTAATGTTGAACCATACCTGCATACCTAGTATGAATCCTACTTGGTTATGGTGAATTATTTTTTGATACGTTGTTGAATTCTATTGGCTAGAATTTTGTTGAGGATTTTTGCGTCTATATTCATGAGTGATATTGGTCTCTAATTTCCTTTTTTTGTGGTGTCTTTACCTGGTTTTCTTATCAGGGTTATGCTGGTTTCTTAGAATGAGTTTAGGAGTATTCTATCTTTTCTAGGCTCTGAAATACCTTTAGTAGTAGTAGTGTTAACTCTTCTCTGAAAGTTTGGTAGAATTCTCCAGTGCAACTGTAAGGGCCAGGGCTTTTTTTGTTGTTGTTGAGAGTGTTTTAATTACCTTTTCAATCTCTTCTTTTGTTATAGGTTTATTTAGTTGTTCTGCCTCTCTTTGTGTTAGTTTAGGTGGGTAGTGTGTTTCTAGAAATTTGTCGATTTCCTCTAGGTTTTCAATTTTGTTAGAGTACAATTTTTCATAGTATTCTGTTATGATTCTTTTACTTTCAGTTGGGTCTGTTGTGATATCACCCATCTCATTTCTTATTCGGATTATTTGCTTCCTCTCCTGTTTTTATTTTCTAAGTTTGACCAGTGGTTTATCGATTTTGTTGATCTTTTCAAAGAAGCAGCTTTGGGTCTTGTTAACTCTTTCAATTGTTTTTCTATTCTCTATTTCATTTAATTCTGCTCTAATTTTTATTATTTGCTTTCTTCTGGTGCCCGAGGGCTTCTTTTGCTGCTATCTTTCTATTTGTTCAAGTTGTAGGGTTAGTGGTTTGATTTTGGCCCTTTCTTCTTTTTGGGTGTGTGTATTTATTGCTATAAACTGACCTCTGAGCACTGCTTTTGCTGTGTCCCAAAGGTTCTGGTAGGATGTGTTTTCATTCTCATTTGATTCTATGAATTTCTTTATTCCATCTGTAATTCCTTCTGTAACTCAGTAGTTTTTGAGCAAGGTGTTGTTCAGTTTCCATGTGTTTGATTTTTTTTTTTCCTTGTTTTTTCTGTTACTGATTTCCACTTTTAAGGCTTTATGGTCAGAAAAGATGCTTTGTAATATTTTGATGCTTTGGCTTCTGATAAGGCTTGTTTTATGGCCTAATATGTGGTCTATTCTGGAGAATGTTCCATGTGTGTTGCCAAAGAAAGTATACTTGGCTGCCGTTGGGTGGAGTGTTCAGTTTATGTCTTTGAGCTCTAGTTGGTTGACTGTAGCATTTAGATGTTCTGTGTCTTTACTGAGCTTCTTTCTGCATGTTCTGTCCTTCACCAAAAGTGGTGTGTTGAAGTCTTCTACTGTTATTATGGAGTTGTCTATCTCTCTTTTCAAAGCTGTTGAAGAGTTTGTTTTATGTATTTTGGAGCCCTATCTTTGGGTGAGTAAATATTTATTACAGTTATGTCTTCCTGGTGTATTGACCCTTTAATCATTTTATAGTGTCCTTCCTTATCCTTTGTGGTGGATTTTACTTTAAAGTCTATTTTGTTAGAGATTAATATTGCCACTTCTGCTCTTCTTTGATTGTTGTGTGCTTGATATATTTTTTTCCATCTCTTGAGTTTTAGTTTGTTTGTGTCGTTAAGTTTAAGGTGTGTCTCTTATAGGCAGCATATAGTTGGATCGTGTTTTTTAATCCATTCTGCCACTCTCTTGACATTAAATTTAATGCGCACATTTTAGTAAGAGATTTTTTTTATTGTGGTAAACATATGTAACAAGTATCTGCCATTCCTTCATTCTTCAGATGTACAATTCAATGACATTATGTTTATCATGTTGTTCAACTATGATCTTTATCTGATCCGAAGTTTTCCATTACCCATAATAGAAGCTTAGTTTCCTCTAAGCAATGAGTCCCCTTTTCACCTTTCTCCTGCCAGCCCTAATAACCACTAATAAGCTTTGGTCTCTTTATACTTGCCTAGTCTACATATTTCACGTAAGTTGGATCATAAAATATTTCCCCTTTATATTTTAATGTTTAATCATTTTTATATTCCCAGAGTCTAATATACTACTTATGAAGTAGTAGGTAATCAATAAATGTTGTTTTAATGAAAGAATGCTCAGATGGTACTTGTCCTCATTTCCTGGGTTCTTAGATGTATTTCAGAAAGTGGGATTTCTTAGATAAGTGTCTGCTATATAAGGGGAGAATTTCTTTAATTATTCCCTAGTCAATGCGAAAGCTTTTTGAGAAGTGAAAGTTACTACATAAATTTTGAGCTATATCTTGTAGGTGAGGCATCTTATGGGTAAGTCAGTGTTGTTTTTATTGGATTTTCTAATCCTGAGGTTTATGAGTGCTTGAGTGTAGTGATTATCCACAAATAATTTGTTTAAGATGCTAAAGCTCTGCATGGTCATTCATGTCATACTTCAACCCACTTCCCCAAGTTAAAAATAAAACAACGTCAGGATAATAAAAGCTGTGGTTGGAAAGAAAATAAGAAAATAAACATCTCTTCCTACTGCACGGATGGTATTAAATCAGCATTGCTGCTTTAAACGGTAGAAAGTTGCACAAAAAACATGGTGAGTGTGTTTATTCTTTCTGCCCTCTAGAGTTTTCTCTTTTCTGTATTGTAGACATTTTAGTGACTACACCACCATCCAGCAGGCTTTCTTACATGTGATGACTTAAGTTGGGTGATCCATTCATCTAAACTAGTCCAGTTAAGTGTAACTAACTCTATTAAGAGAATAAAACTTGCCAGCATTTTCTGCTTCTAGAAGAATATTACATTATAGCTTCCACATATTTGCACTTCCTGCAAAAACGCAGGCAGGGAAAAAAAAAAGGAATCACAGAGTCTTTAATTTGAATTTGAACCGAGAGTTCATCAACTCTTCTCTTCCAGGTCCAAAGATTTTACGTCTAAACCAAAAAAGTAACATGTTCGTTAAAACTGATGTGGTTTAAAATGCTTAGTGGTTTATTTGATAGTAACTGTCTTCATCTCGAAGGGAAAAAGTGTAGGAAGTGGCAGATAGACAATATTTTTATATAATATTGTCCTAGGTAAATGGAATCCTGATGACTCAGTGGTTTAGAGCTTAGCTGCTAACCAAAAGTGGGGCAGTTCAAATCCAGCAGCTGCTCCTTGGAAACCCTATGAGGCAGTTCTACTCTGTCCTGTAGGGTCCCTATGAGTCAGAATTGACTTAATGGCAATAGGTTTTAATTTGGTTTGCCTAGGTAAATAAATACAGAACTGCTATCTCCCTTATATAATTGAAATGTTTTTTGAGAGTACACAGCAACGTGAGTTTTATTTTAGAACCACATTTGATCAGTAATTAAGCTTTTACTCTTTCAATTGTTCTAAAATTTTAAAAGTTGGTGCTGATTTTCCTATTAAGAAATATAAAATGATTGACTTTTGAAAACATGGGTTTCTTTTATGTTCCTTCAGGTAATTTATCTCTGATATATACATATATTTTTAACTGATCTTTAGATGAAGGTTTACAGAACTAGCTTCTCATTAAACAGTTAGTACATATACTGTTTTGTGACATTGGTTAACAACCCCACGACATGTTAACACTCTCCCTATTACCAGCTTTCCTGTCCCCTCCTGCCTTCTAGTCCTGGCCCCTGGGCTAGTGTGCCCCTGTAGTTTCATTTTGTTTTATGGGCCTGTCTAATTTTGGATGAAGGGTAAGACTCAGGAGTGACTTCATTACTGAGCTAAAAGGGTGTCTGGGGGCGATACTCTTGGGGTTCTCCAGTCTCTGTCAGGCCAGTAAGTCTGGTCTTTTTTTGTGGGTTAGAATTTTGTTCAACATTTTTCTCCAGCTGTGTCTGGGACCCTCTATTGTGAATCCCCGTCAGAGCAGTCGGTAGTGGTAGCTGGGCACCATCTAGCTATACTGGACTCAGTCTGGTGGAGGCCATGGTAGTTGTGGTCCATTAGTCCTTTGGACTAATATGCCC
This sequence comes from Trichechus manatus latirostris, assembly GCF_000243295.1. Taxonomy (NCBI): domain Eukaryota; kingdom Metazoa; phylum Chordata; class Mammalia; order Sirenia; family Trichechidae; genus Trichechus; species Trichechus manatus. The sequence continues at coordinate 11,357,972 of NW_004443969.1, forward strand.
CTTGTATCTTTAGTTTTCTTCATTCTCCCTTGCTCCCGAAGGGGTGAGACCAGTAGAGTATCTTAAATGGCCACTCACAGGCTTTTAAGACCCCAGACATTGCTCACCAAAGTAGAATGTAGAACATTTTCTTTATAAACTACGTTATGCCAGTTGAGCTAGATGTTCCCCGAGACCATGGTTCCCACAGCCGTCAGCCCAGCAATTCAGTCCCTCAGGGACTCTGGATGTGTCTATGGAGCTTCCATGACCTTGCCTTGGACAAGCTGTGCTGGCTTCCCCAGTATTGTGTACTGTCTTACCCTTCACCAAAGTTACCACTTATCTATTGTCTATTTAGTGTTTTTCCATCCCCACACCTCCCCTCCCTCGTAGCCATCAAAGATTGTTTCTTTTTGTGTGTAAACCTTTTCATGAGTTTTTACAGTAGTGTTCTCATACAATATTTGTCCTTTTGTGATGGACTTATTTCACTCAACATAATTGCCTCCATATTCATCCATGTTTTGAGATGCTTCGCATATTCATCATTGTTCTTTATCATTGGGTAGTACTCCGTTGTATGTATGTACCATAGTTTGTTTATCCACTCATCTGTTGATGGGCATGTAGGTTGTATCCATCTTTTTGCTGTTGTGAACAATGCTGCAATGAACATGTGTGTGCGTATGTCTATTCATGTGATGACTCTTATTTCTCTAGGATATATTCCTACAAGTAATTTCTGGTCTGATATATATTCTGAGTATAATCATGTGTTTTACATAATGTGGTAAATGCAAAGGTGACAGCCTTTTGTCTTCATGAAACTGCTCAAATTTTTAATCTTTCTGAACTTAGACCAGGGATGTAGGATTTCTCGAACTGTAGGTCACATTTTACTTCAATATACATATTTTTTGAAATGGGAAAACCCCTCAGGGCTGTGTGATTTTCACTCGTGTATGTGTTTGTGTGTGCGCGTTTGCATGTGTGTGTGTTTGAAGTTCATACACAACTGAATAAATCATGAAACACATTTTCTCTCCATTCCTGAGAAGTGCAAATTGTTATATGTCAATTGCTGAAAGGTCTTGTCTCCATCTCATACTTCTTGTTTGCAATTTGTTTTTCATTTATTCCAAGTGTACATAATTCACTTTGCGTTTGCATGTTATTTACATGTTTTTTGGTTGCCCCAAAGTTTGCTTTAATATGAGGAGGAACTATTCCCACTTGACTCTGCCTTCCTAAATGAGGTTGTTAGGTGCTGTGGAGTCGGCTCTGACTCATGGCAACTCCATGTGTAACATAACAAAATGATGCCCTGTCCTGTACCATCTTCATGAGTCCCTTCCAACCTAGGGAGCTCATCTTCCAGCGCTGTATCAGACAATATTCTGTTGTGATACATAAGGTTTCCATTGACTTTAATTTTTGGAAGCAGATTTCCAGGCTTTTCTTCCTAGTCTTAGTCCAGAAGCGCTGCTGAAACCTGCCCACCATGGATGACCCTGCTGATTTTTGAATTACTGGTGGCATAGTTTCCAGCATCTTAGTAACACAAAAGCCACCACACTAGCACAAAGTGACAGATGGGGGTGGTCCTAAATGTACTGTTTATAAACATGCATCTGTTTTATTGTGCAAGAGCCACTATTCCCAATTTCCAGGGCAAGGAGGGGGGAAATCGTTATTCCTACCACTTTGATTACTTTCTCTATTCATCGCCAAAGGAATATTCATCAACACAAAGGGTAAATCATGGCTATACTAAGAAACCAATCTGTCTTGTGATTCTAAGATTACACATACCAATGTACACCCTGGAAAATACTTTTAAAAAACAAGGCAAGTTTGGAATCAGATATTCCTGGGTTGTAATTTTAGTCTACCATGTACTAGTTATGTTATCCGAGGCATGCTTTTTAAGTTGTTGGAGTCTCTTTTTCCCCATATAATAAAATGAGCACACTAACCCTATCTCATGGGGCTGTTGTACCAAATAGGAATTAAGTATGTAAGGCACTTGACCCCTCACCAGTGGTGTGCTGGGGGGCGGGGGGAGTCTGGATTTGTAGTGCAGTGTAAGTACTCTTTTCACCATGACTAATTTCAAACTATGAATGGCTTAACGAGCTGACAAAATTCCTGAATATTTAACAATCGTCAGCCAAGTCCAGCATACTACTGCTAGCCCTCAATAAATGGTAGTAATTACTTCTTAAGACAAATACTTTGTCTTCCATTGATCTAGGAAAATTTTTGCTGTTTGGTAAAATTCTGTATAGATGGATACTATAAAAGCTAAGGAAAGGATAGTAATTCATAAAGCTTAAAATATTAATGATTTTAAATAACAAAAACAATTACTGTATTTTGAAAATAAGCAGAAAACTTATAAGAAGAAGAAAACAATACTATAAGAAGAAGAATATGCATTAGTCAATTGCTTTATAAGTAGGAACAAGGGTCACGTGGTAGCATGTTCTAGATGAATTAAATTTAATATTAACTCTTTCACAGTTAGAAATAGCTTCTTTACTTTTCTTATCATACTATCTTGAATCCATACAAAACTTTGTAAGTGGAAAATCGGGTGCAATTAATACCTAAACAAATAAACAGACAGGAATTACTCCCATTCCTCACTTATTGGCATGGTTAGGTTCCAAAGACCAGGTTGTTTTACGAAAATTGGCATTATGCAAAAATGGAGGATGACCATACCAGATCACAAAATGGAGGATGACTACATCATTATATAACTGTCAAATTACTTCATTACATAACTGCTAAATTATATCATTATATAACTGCCAGACCACTGAGAACTCGTGGCTCAGCCAAGTTGACACATGACCTTAACCATCACAGCCAGTGTTACTCTCACCTCGCACCTTGCGTTTATTACTGCCAGACATGCATCGTTAATGCACAAAATAGTTGGATAGTAGATTTTTTACTATTATCGTAAATGCAAAATGTCTGATAACAAGATAGTCAATAAATGAGAAGTAGTTGTATTTAGAAACCCACAGCACCTTTCAAAAGTTCTCTTTATTGAATAACATGTTATTTAAGACTGCGTTTAGATTTTAAAACATTTGCTGCAATTGTCTGTTTTATTGAAATACCTCTTTACTGAATAACCACGGTGATTTTTTTGGTAAGAGTACAATTTTGCATGTATAGTCTGACATGGTGGGCAGTGGATAGAATATTTAAACTGAAACTGTCCAGAACGTCTAGACATATGGAGCCTGAAAATAACTTTCAAATAATGATAAGCATCTCAATTCATGAAATTAAAAATTGTGGGTGATCTAGAAACAAATCACCAGAATTGAGGACAGTCAATTTAATCAGCTTGTGCTGGGAGCACCACTTTCCATATGTGTTTACTGTACCATGAGCAGTCACTGCTGGAACAACATGCCATGGGGAGCATGTGAACAACCCCAAGGGTGTTTGGTAACTAAAAGCCTCTGGTATGTATGCACTGAAAGGAGACTTGGGCATTTTCTGTGTCACTGTCTTTCACAAAGTGACAGAAGTCACTGATACTGTAGTCTAACACACTATTGCCACAAATTGTTGTAATTGTTAGCTGCCATCGAGTCAACCCTGACTCATGGTGACCCCATGCACAATAGATAGGTTGTGGATTGGGCCATTGTGGTCCATAGGGTTTTCATTGGATGATTTTAGGAAATAAGATTGCCAGGCCTTTCTTCTTATTCTGTCTAGAAGCTCTGCTGAAATCTGTTCAGCATCATAGCAACACAGCAGCCTCCACTGACAGATAGGTGGTGGCTGCACATGAAGTGCATTGGCCAGGAATTGAATCCAGGTCTCCTGCCTGGAAGGTGAGAATTCTACCACAGAGTACTGGATTTAAATGTGCAGAAGAGGGCTGTGTGGAAGAACTGGGATGACTGCATAGGTTAGAACCCAGCAACTAGTGTCCTGCTAAAGGGAGATATCTTCACCTGAGCATTTAGCCCAAACGCAAATACTTACCTCACCGGGGATGCATACATCTCTTCCTAATGTGTGTGACTGTGTCTGCATCAGCTGTTTCTGATGTAATAGATGCACATCAAAATATATTCCCTGGGGTAATTAAATGACATTTGGGGCAGATGATTAGACATGGGGAAAAGAGAGAGAATGTACCTTCTTCTTCTGGCCTGTGTAAATAAAAAATACATCTCAGGTGTGAAGTGCCTTTACGGTCATTACAGTCCTGGTACACAGGGAAAGTTTACATGGTTAAGCTGATAGACTTTTTTCAGGTTCAAACTACATATTCAAGTGAAGTGAAAGGGAAAAAACAATTTTTTTTTTTTTTTTTTAACCATTGCCACAAAATGTGATCACTTGCTGCCCTTGTGAAAAGATATATGATCAGCCTCTGGATGATTCTGGTGGTATGCCTATAGATTAGATGCAAAAGTGTGATAAACATCAATAGGCAGCTATCTCATCTGTCCATTTACTGGACTCTTTCCCACAAAAATGAATTAATTAATTTAAAACAGGTACATTTCAAGGATTCTTGGGGCAAATTTGCACAGGAAATTCAGTGCTGCTTCCTCCTTTACTATCTTGCTTTTTTCACTGCATCGGAATTTTTTTTTTTAATGCAAATCATTCTGCAAGCAATAACAAAACTGAGGGCAATTATTTAGAAACTGAAAATATATTTAGGATACTTGGGCAGGTTATTTTTTTAAACACATTTCTCTTCTGTGCTACTTAGAGTAAGAGCTGAAGGGTTGGAAACATGAAAAATCCTACTTTATTAAAATCCTGGATTTAGGGCTTTTCTTTTAGATGAACACTGCCCAACTAGAAAGTATTAATTCTGAGTTAGATATATAGGCTTGGGAACATAATAATTGTAATGTACCTATCATTTATTAAATGTGTGTTGTCTACCAGGCACATTATATCACTGATCCTTAGAACAATTCTACAAATCAGTGCTTTTATTATCTTCTACCTTATTAGGTAAGGAAACGAAGCCTTAGAAAGTTGAAGTAATTTGTCCAAGTTTACACTGCTGGTAAGAGATGGAACTGGGATGTCAACAAATGCAAACTGATTCAGAGTCCACATTCGAAACACTGAATTATACTGTCTCTGTTCCACTAAAAATTCAAAATTTCATACTGGTTGTGTTGGAAGGTGTGCAAACTGATCCTTGTTTTCCTGTGAATTACTGCCTGTCATCGCTGAGTAATTGACACACCTGTTTTTCTGCCTGTAGGCCCCTGGGGAAGGTGTACAGGAGACTGTGGGCCGGGCGGAGTCCAGAGTCGCGCAGTGTGGTGTTTCCACGTGGAAGGGTGGACAAGCCACTTGTCGAACTGTGATGAAAGCAACAAACCTGCCAAGGAAAGAAGTTGTTTCCGAGTCTGTGACTGGCACAGTGACCTCTTCCAGTGGGAGGTTTCCGACTGGCACCACTGCGTGCTTGTTCCTTACACCCACGGGGAGGTCAAGCCTCGGACTGCAGAGTGTGTGACAGCTCAGCACGGACTCCAGCACCGGACAGTGGGTTGCATTCAGAAGTTGAACAGGACTGCGGTTGCAAATGAAATTTGTGAACATTTTGCTCCTCAGCCCCCCACGGAACAAGCCTGCCTCATTCCGTGCCCCCGGGACTGTGTTGTGTCTGAGTTTTCACCCTGGTCCCAGTGTAGCAAGGGGTGTGGGAAGAAATTGCAGCACAGGACTCGCTCGGCCATTGCACCCCCGCTCTACGGCGGCCTGCAGTGTCCAAACCTGACTGAGTCCAGGGCCTGTGAAGCTCCCGTTTCCTGTCCTCTCGGGGAAGAGGAGTATACTTTTAGACTTAAGGTTGGCCCATGGAGTATATGTAGACTGCCTCATTTTAAGGAAATTAACCTAAGTGGAAGAACTGTCTTGGATTTTAGCTCTGACTCGAAGGAGCGAGTCTCCTTTAGACATCAAAGTTACAAGCCACATCACCATTCGAAGCCATGGAACTTAGAGACAGGTTATCAGACCCGACAGGTTTGGTGTACAAGAAGTGATGGGAAAAATGCTATGTTAAGGTAGGAGGCCTTCCATGCTTATTATCTTTGTTCACCTGAACTATTTTACAGTGTTATCTTATAAGCCCTCTTTGTGATTTTCTACAAAAGGGAAATTGTGATCAGCTCTGTAACTTGGGTTTTTAGAAGTTTCGTGTGTAAGGTTTTTAATTTCAGTTAGGAATTTTGAAAATGTCAGAGGCTAGACAAGGCATCACTGTGAATTCTTGTGTGATTAGTAGTGCGATTATAGACACTATGTCATGTATTTCCACATTTTATCAAGATATAACCAGTAAAATAACCCAAACAATAGGTCTTTTGTTATTCTAGTAATAGAAGACTAAGTTCTTTTTTTTCCCCCTTAAGTACTTCTTTATACTAATAAAAATACAAGTTCACTCTCAAATTTGGAATGGAAATTATGTAAATATCTATCAATTTAAAAAAATTTTTAATTAATTTTTTTCTTTTGTTTTCACCATTGAGGGTTCTTTTACATCTGAGTTGTACATTTTTTATTATAGCAGTATACCAAAAAGTTAATTCATAAATACTGTGGCATTGCCTTGAGAAAACCGTTAACATACATCAGCAATAATTAGGATTACTTACCTGTAGAGATAGTCGACTAAATCTTTTAATAGCAATAGTTTAGATTTCAAAATTATTTGTATTGTTTTGTTTTAGCTTATAGTATTAAACATCATAATATAATCTCATAGAAACTGCTGCAAGTTATATTTGTTTAATTTACCCGCAGAAGGTCTTAAATAGAATCATTGATCTATTACTAAGTTTCTTTAAAATTAAGATACCTATCAACAGTACTTGAACTATGAAACAACAAAACCCTTTCTCTGGATGTAATTGTTATCAGTTGTTTTCTCAAGATCCACAGATGACTGGCAGAGGCTCAAAAAATTACTACCTTTGCAGTTCATGGACGAAGTAATGGGATGATTTTTTTTTTCCCATTCGACTTCACAAATAGCGTTTTTTTAAAAAAACTTTGATGCTTCATTCTTACTTATGCCGTGTGCAATTGGCAAGTCCATTAAAGGGTGATTTGCTGCTTTTTATTGTGTGGCTCTGTGAAGCCCACAAGATTAAGCAACTGATTTCCGTGATTATTGTTTGAACATGTGTGTGGGATTCTGTAAAAACATTGTTTGCTTAATATTCCATACTGTATTCCTGCAGTAAGCATTACATATTTTCATTTTTATTTTTGTTTTTAACCTTTTCTTTCTTGAGTTCTAGACAGCATATGAATTAAAACAACTTTCTTAACATTAGGCTGCAAAATCTGTAACATTCATTTCATGTAGTCATCTCAAAGGATTATGAAATTCCTCATAGCCATGATGCAATGATTAGGTTACTAGGAAAATATGGCTTTAAGTAGGGGCATTTCTATTTCTCAACCTTCCAAGGCACCAAGCAAAAGACAGAAATGTTACTTCTGACAGCTGTGTGATCACATGTTGACAATGTTATGTCATTTCTGTCTAACTTGATGAACTGTGTTGACACAGTCTACCAGGATTTTTGCTAGAAGGGCTAAAATCCGTCTCTTAAAAGTTCACTTTTTTTTTTTCTTTCTTATGAATATGAAGCATTCAAGAAAACATTAGTGTTTTTGTGTGTCTGTTGACTCCTAGAATGAACTTGAAGTTTCCTTTTATCATCAAAACTCATCCCAAGGTATGAATTCCTTCTACCCTCAGATCTGTTTTCCTTTTGGTAGTCTTTGTGAGATGGTAGGGACAATGACATTCTGATTCCTCTGTTTTAATGATGGCAGTGGTTGGTTGTCACATCATTTGAGATAGGAGGAGTCTGTCTTTACTTCCATAATATCAGCTCCTGCTTGTGCCTTGCTGAAAGTCACTATCTCAATCTAGGACATCACAAAGCTTTAATTAATGCCCTTTACTAGCTCCCCCATTGATTACCTTAACTTTTGATAATCACCTCCAGCAATTTTCCCTTCACAGTTATATTCTCATTGTGGAAGGTGGTTGTATTAGTCTTCATGCCACTCTGCTCCCTCATCATTGAATTGCCTATTAAAGATCATTTTTTATTTTTTTCATTGTCTCATTGAGCATCCTATTTTTTCCTCTTTTGTTTTGACAGGAGTTTCTCTGAGGTTCTTTTATTACAATTAAAAATAGCTGTCCTACAGCGTGTTCATCATTTTTCCTCAGATGTCAGTGATGCTGTTATTGAACTTTTACAATACCCTAGCTTATGCAACTAAGTAGTCTTCTCTATTCAGTTTTTGTTTTTGTTTCATGACATTTCTTTCTTTTTTTGTGAGTAGAAGTACGTCTGAGTTAAGAAATATGAGCTGTGAACTAGGAAGACTGTTTATGAGTAGGAAAGTAGTCCATATTTATTGTTTGGGTTAATAAAATTCAGATGACTGGGCTGTACTTTTATTTGGATATAGAGGAACATTTGCTGTGGGCAATCTTTTAGGAGCTGTGATTATTTGGTACATGTTAAACCTACCTTAAATGCACAGACTGCTTTATTTAAATAAATACCCTGTGATTTCCTGTTAAATCTCCTTAAATCATCTTCAATGCCTGAGGGTAATACATGGTAAGACTATAAAATAGATATCATATGGAAAGCTCCGATCTTATTGGTATTTTGTTTGTTTCTTTGTTTTTCTCCCTCTATCACTGAAGTGGAGTCCTGATGGTGCAATGGTTAAGAGCTTGGTTGCTAATCAAAAGATCTGCAGTTGCAATCCACCAGCTGCTCCTTGGAAACCCTATGAGGCAGTTCTACTCTGTTCTATAGGGTCGTTATGAGTCGGAACCGGTATTTTTCTTTTTTTTTTGGTTTTGTCACTGAAGTAGATTTGGAAAGAAACTTACCATACCTATCCCTCTCAAAAGAAACAAATGCAGACCCCCCCCCCAAAATAAAAGAGAATATTTTGTTACTTTTGTTGTGTTGGTGGGAATGATCATGGAGGACTTTTTATTTTCTTTTTTTTTTTGCAGTTCATTTTGAGTTGTAGATTTTATTTGTTCCTTCTCGTTCATGTTAGTTTTATTTTATTTTTTGAATATATTGAGCATTAACATGCTTCTAAAACTCAAAATTATACATAAAGTTATACTTAGAGAAGTATTATTCCCTCTTGTGTAACTTCACTGCATGCCCTCTACTCCCTGAAGATACCAAACTCCTCATTTTCCAGTGTATCCTCCCTGTATTTCTTCATCTTTTTTATTTTTTTCTGCATACAAAAATTTATACATGCATTGTTATGTGACTCTAATTGCTCTCCCCATACTGTGACAGCACACTCCTGATTTCCCATGTCCATTCAACTAGCTCCTAACCCTCTCTGCCTTCCCATCTCACCTCCGGACAGAAGCTGCACGTTTAGTCTCTTGTATCCATTTGAGCTAAGAGGCACACTCCTCTCGAGTATCACTTTATGTCCCACAATCCAGTCCAATCCCTGTCTGAAGAGTTGGCCTCGGAAATTGTTTTAGTTCTGGGCTGATAGAGAATCCACGGGCCATGCTTTCTGGGGTTCCTCCAGTCTCAGTCAGACCATTAAGTCTGGTCTTCTTATTAGAATTTGAGTTCTGCACCACACCTTTCTCCTGCTCTATCCGGGACTCTCTGTTGTGTTCCTTGTCAGGGCGGTTTTTGGTGGTAGCAGGGCACTGTCTAGGTCTTCTGATCTCAGGCTGATGAAATCTCTGGTTTATGTGGCCCTTCCTGTCTCTTGGGATACTACTTTCTTTGTGTCTTTGGTGTACTTCATTCTCCTTTACTGTAGGTGGTTGGGACCAATTGATGCATCTTAGATGGGCATTTGCAAGCTTTTAAGACCCCAGATGCCACTCACCAAAGTAGGATGCAGAACATTTTCTTAATAAGCTTTGTTATGCCGATTGACTTAGATGTCCCCTGAGAGCATGGTCCCCAGACCCCTATCCCTGCTACTCTGTCCCTCAAAGTGTTTGTATTTAGGAAACTTCTTACCTTTGGTTTAGTCCAGTTGTGCTGACTTCCCCTGTAATGAGTGCTGTCCTTCCCTTCACCTAAGCTAATTCTTGTCTACTACCTAGTTAGTAAATAACCCTCACCCTCCCTCCCCACCCTTGTAACCATCAAAGAATGTTTTCTTCTATGTTTAAACTTTTTCTTGAGTTCTTATAATAGTGGTCTCATACAATATTTGCCCTTCTGTGACTGACTGAATTCACTCAGCATACTGACCTCCAGCTTCCTCCACGTTATAAGATGTTTCACAGCTTCATCGTTGTTCTTTATCGTTGCATAGTATTCCACTGTGTGGATATACCATAATTTGTTTATCCATTTGTCCGTTGATGGGCACCTAGGTTGTTTCTAGCTTTTTGCTACTGTGAACAATGCTGCAATGAATATGGGTGTGCATATATCTATTTGTGTGATGGCTCTTATTTCTCTAGGATATATTCCAAGGAGTGGGATAGCTGGATCGTATGGTACTTCTATTTCTAGCTTTTTAAGGAGGTGCCAAATCGATTTCCAAAGTGGTTGTACCAATTTACATTCCTATGAACAGTGTTTGAGTGTTCCAGTCTCTCCACAACCTCTCCAGCATTTATTATTTTGTGTTTTTTTGATGAACGCTAGCCTTGTTGGGGTGAGATGATATCTCACTGTAGTTTTGACCTGCATTTCTCTAATGGCTAATGATCATGAGCATTTGTTCATGTGTCTGTTAGCTGCCTGAATATCTTCTTTGACGAAGTGCCTGTTGATATCCTTTGCCCATTTTTTAATTGGGTTATTTGTCTTTTTGTTGTTGAGGTTTTGCAGTATGTTGTAGATTTTAGAGATTAGACACTGATTGGATTTGTCAAAGCCAAAAAGTTTTTCCCAGTCTGTAGGTTGTCTTTTGACTCTTTTGGTGAAGTCTTTTGATTAGCATAAGTGTTTGATTTTCGGGAGCTCCCATTTATCTAGTTTCTCTTCTGGTGTTTGTGCATTGTTACTTATGACTCGTATTGTGTTTATGCCATGTATTAGCGCTCCTAGCGTTGTCCCTGTTTTTTCTTCCAAGATTTTTATCATTTTCGATTTTATATTTAAGTCTTAGATCCACTTTGAGTTAGTTTTTGTGCATGGTGTGAGATATGGGTCTTGTTTCAGTTTTTTGCAGATGGATATCCAGTTATGCCAGCACCATTTGTTAAAGAGACTGTCTTTTCCCCAGTTAGCAGACTTT
>NW_004443969.1:11370217-11379798 GCF_000243295.1 Trichechus manatus latirostris
GATCATTTTTCTAACGTTCAACCATCCCTGCATACCTGGTATAAATCACCCACTTGATCATGGTGAATTATTTTTTTGATATGTTGCTGAATTCTGTTGGCTAGAATTTTGTTGAGGATTTTTGCATCAATGTTCATGAGGGATATCGGTCTGTAATTTTCTTTTTTTGTGGTGTCTTTACCTGGTTTTGATATCAGGTTTATGCTGGCTTCTTAGAATGAGTTTGGAAGTATTCCATCCTTTCCTATGCTCTGAAATAGCTTTAGCAGTAGTGGTGTTAACTTCTCTGAAAGTTTGGTAGAATTCTCCAGTGAAGTCATCTGGGCCAGGGCTTTTTTTGTTGAGAGTTTTTAGTTACCTTTTCAACCTCTTCTTTTGTTATGGGTTTATTTAGTTGTTCTACCTCTGTTTGTGTTAGTTTAGGTAAGTCATGAGTTTCTAGAAATTTGCCCATTTCCTCTAGGTTTTCAAATTTATTAGAGTAAAGTTTTTTATAGTATTCTGTTATGATTCTTTTAATTTCAGTTGGGTCTGTTGTAATATCACCCGTCTCATTTCTTATATGGCTTATCTGCTTCCTCTCCTGTTTTTCTTTTGTCAGTTTGGCTAATGGGTTATTGATTTTGTTGATCTTTTCAGAGAACCAGCTTTTGGTCTTGTTAACTCTTTCAATTGTTTTTTTGTTCTCTGTTTCATTTAATTCTGCTCTTAATTCTTATTTCCTATCTTCTGGCACCTGGGGGCTTCTTTTGCTGCTCTCTTTCTACTTGTTCCAGTTGTAGGGTTAATGTTTTGATTCTGCCCTTTCTTCTTTTTGGATGTATGCATTTATTGCTATAAACTGACCTTGAGCACTGCTTTTGCTGTATCCCAAAGGTTCTGGTAGGATGTGTTTTCATTCTTGTTTGATTGTATAAATTTCTTTATTCCATCCTTAATTTCTTCTATAACCCAGTAGTTTTTGAGCAAGGTGTTGGTCAATTTCCCTGTGTTTGATTTTATTTCCTTGCTTATTCTGTTGTTGATTTCTGCTTTTATGGCCTTATTGTCAGAAAAGATGCTTTGTAATATTTCAATGCTTTGGATTTTGTTAAGGCTTACTTTATGGCCTAATATGTGGTCTATTCTGGAGAATGTTCCATGTGTGTTGGAAAAGAAAGTATACTTGGCTGCTGTTGGGTGGAGTGTTTGGTATATGTCTATGAGATCAAGTTGGTTGATTGTAGCATTTAGCTCTTCCGTGTCTCTGTTGAGCTTCTTTCTGGATGTTCTGTCCTTTGCCGAAAGTGGTGTGTTGACGTCTCCTACTACAATTGTGGAGCTGTCTATCTCTCATTTCAGTGCTGTTAGAGTTTGTTTTATGTATTTTGGAGCCCTGTCGTTGGGTGCATAAATATTTATTATAGTTATGTCTTCCTGGTTTGTTGACCCTTTAATCATTATACAGTGTCCTTCCTTATCCTTTGTGGTAGATTTTATTTTAAAGTCTATTTTGTCAGAGATTAATATTGCCACTCCTGCTCTTTTTTGAGTGTTGTTTACTTTATATATTTATTTCCATCCTTTTAGTTTTAGTTTGTGTCTTTAAGTCTAAGGTATGTCTCTTGTAGGCAGCATATAGATGGGTCGTGTTTTTTAATCCATTCTGCCACTCTCTGTCTCTTTATTGGTGCATTTAGTCTATTTACATTCAGCGTAATTATTGATAGGTATGAGTTTAGTGCTGTCATTTTGATGTCTTTTTTTGTGTGTTGTTCACAGTTTGTTTGTTCCCCTTAATTTTCTGTGCTGAGTCATTTTTCTTTATGTATTTTCTCTTCATCTTTTTTATTGTTGTTGATTTTGTGTTTGTTGAATCTTTACATTTTTCTCGTTTTTTATTTTCACTTGTAGAATTGTTAGTTTCCTTTGTGGTTACCTTAATAATTACTCCTGTTTTTCTAAGTTTATACCAGTTTTTTATTTCTTTGTACCACCTTTACTTCCTCTCCATATGAAAAACATATGTGTACATTCTTTGAGTCTCTTTTTTTTGTTTTAATGTTGTCATCTTTTACATACTTACATCTGTTGCCCTATTTTCAGAGTTTTAACTTTGATTTACTTTTGTGACTTCCCTATCTGGGTTGATATCTGATTGCTCTGTCCTGTGTTCTAGTCTTGGGTTGTTATCTGATATTGCTGATTTTCTAAGTGGAAGACTCCCTTTAGTATTTCTTATAATTTTATTTTGGTTTTTGTAAATTCTGTAAACTTCTGTTTATCTGGAAATGCCCTAATTTCGCCATCATATTTGAGAGACAGTTTTGCTCAATATATAATTCTTGGCTGGCAGTTTTTTTCCTTCAAGCCTTTATATATGTCATCCCATTGCCTTCTTGCCTTCATGGTTTCTGCTGAGTAGTCTGCCTTATTCTTATTGACTCTCCTTTGTAGATGACTTTTCGTTTATCCCTAGCCACTCTTAAAATTCTCTCTTTATCTTTGGTTTTGGCAAGTTTGATTATAATATGTCTTGATGTCTTTCTTTTGGGATCTACCTTATGTGTGGTTTGATGAGCAACTTGGATAGATATCTTGTCATCTTTCATGATACCAAGGATGTTTTCTGCCAACAAATCTTCAACAGTTCTCTCTGTAATTTTTGTTATCCCCCCCACCGCCGTTGTGGTACTCCAGTCACTTGTAGGTTATTCCTCTTGATAGAGTCCCACATAATTCTTAGGGTTTCTTCATTATTTTTAATCCTTTTATTTGATTTTTCTTAACTAAGTTGGTGTCAAGTCCTTTATCTTCAATCTCACTAGTTCTGACTTCCATTCCCTCAATTCTGCTCCTATGACTTTCTACTGAGTTTTGTCTAATTCTTAAATTTTATTGTTAATTCTCTGGATTTCTGATTGCTGGCTCTCTATGGATTCTTGCAGCCTGTTAAATTTGTCATTGTGCTCTCTCTAATCTTTTTTATTTCCTTTATTGTGTGTTCTGCATTTTGTTTAATTTCCTTCCTAATTTCTTAAGAGTTCTGTATATTAATCTTTTGTATTCTGCCTCTGGTAATTCCAAGAAATTTTCCTCCTCTGGAAAATTTCTAGGTTCTTTATTTTGGGAGCTTCCTGAAACCATCATGGATTGCCTCTTTATGTGATTTGATATTGACTGTTGTCTCTGAGCCATCAATAAGTTATTATATATATATTTTTATGTTTACTTACTGTGTCCTAGCTTCTTGTTTTGTTTTGATATGCCCAAATAGGCTGCTTTGTATGATCTAGTTTATTTATTGGCACTTTTGAAGGTCTAATGTCCTGTCACCAAGTGGTTAGATCTTTACTAGGTATGTGAGCTCAGGCGTCCACCCGCTCTTCCTGTATGGATTCAGCTCAGTTGCCCACTAGATAGCCACCAAGTGTTTGGTATAGCTCTCACTTACAGTCCTAGACAGGCTTGGGTGATTGGTGTAGGCACAGGCATCTGGCTGCAGCAGGGGGACACACACTGATCAAGGCAGGGGTCTGACGGCTGCCCCTGAGTATACAGGAGGAAGGCGTGTCCCTGTTCCCTAGAGCACCTAGGTGGGTGGGCTTTGCAGCCAGACTTTGAGCACCTAATGCTGTTGGCTGTAAGGACTGAGGGGCACCTCTAATGGGCCCGTATCACAGGTGGCTAGGTGGCATGGGTGGAACCACCAGTCCTCAGGCCCCTGTTCTGGGTAGGTGAAGACCCTGCTTAATGGGCAGAGCAGCGTCAAATGTCAACAACCTGCCACTTCACAGCCGAAACAGTTGAAGTTAGAATTCTGGTGTATACCCTGTTGTACTGTAGTAATGAGGGCCTACGCTGTTGAGATGGGCCCACACAAGTCTATGCAGGGGGACAGGCACTCAGAGTCTGTGGATCCCTTATGCCTGTGCCTAGGGAAAGGAGCTGTGCCTATCCTGGGTTCCTGGCTTAGGGGAGCTGGCAGTTTATTTCTTCCCGTTTGTCATATTGTTCACTCTCCAAGGCAGGGAGAATGGCTCCTGGCGTGTGAGGGATCCTACTCCCTGCGTAGGGTATTCGGCAGTTGCTGAAGCCGGTCCGGTACCCAGTGCAGAGCAGGGAGTGGGGAGGTAAATGGGAGAGAGGTTTTTCCCTAAGAGGGGTGTTTTTGATCCATGTGGTAAGCCGTACGCAAGTACTTATCTTTCGCCGATGAGGACTGTTTCTCGGTGGTTCTGGGTGGCCGTGTAGACTCCCTGCCTCTGTGTCTCTCCTGGTGCAGAAAACGCACCTCCCGAGTATTGCTGCTTTCCTGCCTCACCGCTCACCAATGAGCTGCTCAGGCCTGAAGGGCTCAGGCTCTTGCCAGGTCAGGTCTGGCAGCTCCTCAGTGCTTCCGAACCATCTCTCCCTCCCCCTGCCACTCAGTCCGGTTCCTCAACTCTGCCTTTGATGTTCAGGGCTCCCCGATTGCCATATACAATCAATTCACTTGTTTTTTCAGGTCTTTGTTGTAAGAGGGTCCACCAGAAACATCTGACTACTAGGCCGTCTTGGTTCCACCTCCCTATATTTCTTTATCTTTTCTTATTTTCTCCTCTTTCTTACACAAAAGGTAGCATATTGTGTAATCTCTTCTGCACTTTTTTTTTTTTCCACTTAACTTTGTTTCCTGGAAACCTTTTACTTTTGCATAGTACTTCATTGTGCATATGTATCATAGTGTATTTGACCAAACTCCTATGCTTGGACATTTAGGTAGTTTCCAGTATTTTGTAAGTACAAATAGTTCTTCAGTGAATAACCTTATGCACATGTATTTTGGTATTTGGAGGTGTATCCTTAAGGTACATTTCCGGAAGTAAGATTGCTGGCTCAAAGAATAGTCATACAAGGTTTGTTGAATATTACCAAATATTCCCTTATGAGGGTTATACCATCTTGCAGTCCCATTAGCAGTCTTGCTAGAAGGTATATTTTCAAACTTTTAAAGTTTTGCTAGTCTGATGAATAGGGAATAGTATCTTAATATTGTTTTAGTTTACACTTATCTTACCATTAGTGAAATTGTACATTTTCCCATATACCTAGGGGCCATGATTATAGATACCTCTCTTTGTGAATTGTCTGCTCATGTTGTTTGCCCATATTTCTGTAGGAATTTTTGTCTTTGACTTCATTTCCAAATCTTTGTATGTTATGAAGATTAGCACTGTATCTATGATATATGTTGCAAATATTTCCTCTCAGTTTACCATTTGTGGATTTTTAAAATTTAATTAATTAATTAATTTAAAGTTATATTGTGTTTTTGGTGAAAGTTTACACAGCAAGTTAGGTTCCTATTTAACAATTATAGGTAGTCCCTGGGTTACGAATGTCCAACTTATATACAGCCTGTGGTTATGAACTAACCCCTGTGAAGTCTATTATATTAAAAATTTGAGGTATATACAATTGTTTGTAATAAACGGGTGCTACTTTGCAACACGTATCAAAACATGATTATTATTATTACTGTATTATAATGTTAATGATGTTTTAGTGTATCTGGGAGTGTTTCTTTAATGTTTTTTATGCATACAAAGGTATACTGTACACAAAGACAAACATTTGACTAACGGATGTTAGTTACAAACTGTGCCTAACCGTTCTGATTTAGGTGCAAATTCTGCTTGAAGACAGATTTTCCCCTAGTCTGGGGACTGCCTGTACTACACAGATTGTTCAGAGACATTGGTTACATTTTCCAGAGTGTATTAACATTCTCATTAATTCCCTTCTGGAGGATTTGCTTTCAGTAGTCTGGTTCCCCTGTCCACTTACCCTTACATCTTTGCTTTAGAGTAATTGCTGACTATTTGGTCTCATATAGATGCTTTCTTAAAGGTGTGCAGCAGTTACTGGTAATATTCTGTATTGTATTTATTTTTTACCTTGCAGAAGTTTTTATTTTTATGTACCAAATTTATCAACCTTTCATTTTATTGCATCTGGAATTTTCATTGTGGTTAGAAAGACTTTCCCCACACCGAACTTGCATTCACCCATGGTTTCTCTGAGTGCTTGCATGATTTTATTTTTGTGCATTTGCATGTTTAATCAGTTTAGACTCTAGTTTTATGTATGGTGTGAAGAATTGATCCAATTTTATCTTTTTCTAAGAGTCTTTCCAATGTCTCAATTTCATTTATAAAAACAACTCTCTCTCTTTGTCCCTGTGATTGATGTAGCATCTTTATTATGTATTTGATTTCTGTTTACAGTTGAGTTTCCTACTGAAATTCTAATCTGTTCCATATCTGACTTCTGTTCATGAGCTAATTACACATTATTTTAATTATAGAGGCTTTGCTAGGATAGTTTAAATGGATCACATATATTCTGATCTGTAGTGTTTTCATTATCATAGTTTTATTAATAAATTATTTAGTTTCTTTTTGTGTTTTCCCTTTCACCCAGGAGTTGCTGAATGCCAGATCTTTTAATTTACTGGTAGCAGAGCCTTTTCTTGTTTTATTTTTAATTTCTAGTTTTATAGCATTTTAATCAAAGAATGCTGTTTGTAATATTTGTACTTTTTGGAACTTACTGATATTTTCTTTGTGTATGAATAGATGATCAATTTTTGTGAATGTTCCATGTGCACTTGAGAAGTAGTTATATCCTCTATTATCAGTATGAGTTGTTTAATATATATCCAAACTATCTGCCTTATTAATTTTACTATTTATGTTTTTTTTCACTTGACCTGTCTTATACCGAAAGTGGATTTTAAATTTTACTACTATTAATGTGTATTTATCTATTTCTCCTGCTTCATATATATATGTTTTTTATATGTCTTTGTGTGGTGCAAACTGTGAAGTACTCAACTACTATCTGCAACAGGTTGCTGGTTTGAACCCACCAAGTGGGACCTCAAAAGACAGGCCTGGCCATCTGCTTCTGAAAGATCACAGCCTGGAAAACCCTTTGGAGCACTTGTGTTCTGCACACAGGGGTGACCATGAGTCAGAATATACTCAACGGCAACTAACAACACTAACAACACACACACACACACACACACACACACACACACACACACACACACATAGTCATACAAGATATAAATAAGATAGATATGTGTAATTTTTTTTGGTTTGTTTTATATACATGGTTGCTGTTTTACTTGGTGCATAGATATTCAAAATTGTTATATTTTCATTGTGGAATTATATTGTGTCCTTCTTTGTCTCTTCTAATAATTTTGGCTTGAATTTTAACTAGTCCGACATGAGGATTGAAACAGTGCTTTCTTCCCATTTTAATTTTTAACCATTTGAATCACTGCATTTTAGGTTTATCTCTTACATTAAGTATTAATATAGAGTTGAGTTTTGCTTTATGAATCAATGTGACCATCAAAGTTATTTCTATAAATGAATTTAGCTTATTCTTGTTTGTTGATATGAATGCTATGTTTGATCTCAATTTTATTATATTATTTTTTACTTACAGTGTATCTAACATTATATTTACTGTGTTTTTTTTCTCGTTTGGTGTATATCCTTGCTTTACAATTTTTAAATGTTTGTGGTTTTTATTCTGGGGTTATCTTTGTATTACCACTTTTTGTATTGCCCGTAACTATTCCTCTCTTTTCTAACCTAATCTGTTATGTCAATTTTGAATGATTCTCACTTATTACCTATCATCTTATTTTATTTATCCCCATTTCTCTAGCTTCTTTCCATATTTTAGGTTAATTAATTCTACTTTCCCTGAACATAGGCTGTTTTCACATTATTCTACTCATGACCCCACCCTCATTTTAGTCTTAGCTCTACAATTATATATGTGGAATGCTTAACTTTCATCATTTTGCCAAATATTTTTGAGTTATCCATTGGTTGGGTGAAACTCAACTGCTATTAGATTCCTTAGAAAAGTCACAGTGTACAGTATGTCCTGAGTTTGACAGATTCAAAATTGTATGAACAACAGTTTAGTGGGATAGAATGTTCTTGTTCACTCATTTTCTTTATGTTTCTTGAAAATGCTACTCCACTGAATCCTTGAATTGTAAGTTGTTTTTGAGAAGTCTGCTGCCGGTTTATTTGTTGGCATTTGAAAACTATTTCACTTTCTTGCCTGAAAACTTGATTTTTTTTTTCCTTTTCTGTAAAAGTCTGATAAATTTACTTATATGTGTTTCAGAGTTTATTGTTATGGGTCAGATTGTTCTGGTACTTGGTAGGTCTTTTCAATGTATACATCGGATATTCTTTTTGTAGAGTATTTTTTTAAGATTATAATTAAAAATATTAGTTTGTTCTAGTTTTTTTTTTATTTCTTAAGGACATAAGTTATATATATGTTGGATATTCTTGCCTGTTTTCTATTTTATCTAATTTCTCTGACCCATTTTATTTCTTTCTTTATATCATCTAATTTTCTTTCCTGCTTTCTTTCAATGCTCTGTATTGAGTTTTCATGTGAATCTGTTCTTTCTTGGCATCTTGTAATTTAGTATTCACTTCTCATATGATTTCTCTTTATCTTTTATTTTCTTCTTGAGTTCTATCAACTCTCATTTCATCTCCTTCTGTTTATTGTTTTTTTTTTTTGCTCTATTTCTGTTCTTAGCTTTTGCATTTCTGACTCTTTTTTTTCTGTAGCTCCTTTTTTTTTTTAGGATATCTGCTGCAGTTTACAGTGTTTTACTTTTTTTCTTTCAACCTTGTGGTTGGTTGTTTGGGGAACACTTTTTGTCAGCATAAAATCTTTTGCATTTTCTGATTTTCACTGTAGTCTCATATGGATGTGGTCTGCTTTATTTCTATTCTTATTCATTTCAAGACCAGAGTTCCTATTTCAAAAACACCTCTTTTGTCAGTGTTACCCTCTTTTTTTCTGTTTCATTTATGGGTGTTGTTGTTGGCAATAGTAGTGGGGAAAAGTTATTTTGTCTTTTTTCTTCTTTGTTTCTGCAGGATCTTTAATTTTCTCTCTATGTATCTTTCTTTCCTCTCACTGCCTCACTCCAAGTCCCATCAGCCATTCTCTCTGTACGTGATTATCCCCCAAAGATATGCTTCTCTAAGGCTGTCTTTTCTATTGTCACACACTTTCAAGGCCCTTTGCTTTATCTATGCTGTGAACTACTAAGTTCTGACCTGTATCTTGTATTTTGCAGTTATTACTGAACTGTCTCTTTCTGGTAATGATTTTGCCTTTGCTTTATCTAGTTCTTTTACTCCTATTTTCTCTTCTTCATGGAATCTATTAAGACTCCCACACCCACAGGGTTGCATCAGTATTTGGTCATGAGGATATCCATTATAATTTTTCATATTTAGATGTAATTTGAAGGTTAAAAAAATTTTTTAAATTGTGTGTGTGTGTGTGTGTGATCTCTATCTCCACTAATGGTGAAGGCAGGGGTAATGTATGGTTTTATTTGCTCTCCTTGTTCATATTTTTTTTGGGAGGGGGAGAGGGAGTTGTCCCTAAGATTCAGTATCCAACAGCTGCCATTGTTCTCCAAACCTAGAAGTTGAGATAGGTTTTTCCGTTTAATACACTTAGGTGTTTTTTTTTTTTTTTTTTTTAAT